>NC_138202.1:362072380-362672380 GCF_964194415.1 Vipera berus
AACGTTTAGAAAAACGTATCGATTTGTTTGGAGAGCGTGTTTGTTTAGAAAAAATTGTTTGTTTGTTTAGGAAATAGTGTTTGTTTAGAAATATTCATTCGTTTGGAAAATTTATTTAGAGAATCTTTACAGCCACCCAGTTCCCTCCGGGTGATTCTTAAAAGTGCCAAAGCGCAAAGCCCAATGAAGTCTTGCAGGATTGTGCCCCGTATGTGACGGATTTGCCTTTTCTTCGGGGGGGGGGAGGCTGATCTACCCCTCTTCTCCCCATTTCCCAGATCCATTACTGGGCCTCCTTCGCCCAGCAGCGTGGCATCCAGCTGGAGTGTGGCCAGGGCCACGTCTTCGCCCGTGGCACGCAGCGGCTAATTCCTCAGGGTGAGTGAAGGGGGCTGGGCGGAGGACGGGGGGGGGGGGCAGACCTGGCTCCTGCTGGACCCTGACCCAGCTCTCTACCCCCACCCCACCCCGCAGCCGGCACGGTGATGCGTCGCCTCATCTCGGAGTGGAGCATCGTGCAGATGGTGAGTGACCTCAGCCTGGTGAACGTCCACCTGATGGCCTCCCCCAGCGAGGAAGACGTGGACCACCGCCTGGACTCGCTGGTCAAGAAGACCCATCTGCTCAGCCTCTCCTCCCTCGCCTACCAGCGCCACAGCCTCCGCACGGCCGAGGAGGTAGCCTTTTGCCTCCCTGCCCCCTTCCCGCGAGACACACACACAACACACAGACACACAAGACACACCGGGCAGGAAGGAAGAAGCAGCCAGGTTGTGTGAACCGGAACGATTGGGGTCACGTAAGCCACGGTTTACACCTGCACTTCACGTGACATTGAACTAGCCACGTCCGGGCATTGCCACCGCACGGGCCTCTGGCAGAATAAACAGGGACCAAATTTGGGAATACGCATAGTCCTCGACTTATGACCACAATTGAGCCCAAAATTTCCATTGCTAAGGGAGACACTTATTAAGTGCGACCTTTCTTGCCACCCTTGTTAAGCATCATAAATAGTTGCCAAGCGTCCGGATTTTGACCACATGACCCTGTGGATGCTGCACTGGTCATAAGTGTGGAAAACGGGCCGTAAGTCACTTTTTCCAGTGCCGTCGTAATTTCAAATGGTCACTAAATGAACTGTTTGTAAGTAGAGGACTACCTGTACATGTTTTGGGGACACTGTTGGGGGCTTGCATTCTGGAATTGGTAGATGGTAAACAGGAGGTATGAATAACCTTGGCCGCTTTAAAACCTGTGGACTTCGACTCCCAGAATTCCCCAGCCAGTTGTGCTGGCTGAGGGATTCTGGGAGTCGAAGTCCACAGGTCTTCGAGGGGCCACGGTTGGAGACCCCTGCTCTAAAGGTTGGCTCCAGACTCAAATTTTGTAGCAAGGGGTGGACTCAGCCTCCCTCTTCCTTTGGCAGGAGCTTCTGCTGCGGGACGGGGATGATGTGCTTCACACCCACCAGCTGCACCTGGTGGACCTGCGGGCGTCCTGGACCACCACCAACCGGGACATCGCCTTCGGCCTCTACGACGGCTACAAGAAGGCCGCTGTGTTGAAACGCAACCTGTCCACCGAGGCCCTGAAGGGGCTGAAGATCGGGCCCCAGTTGCCCGCCAAGAAGCCCAGGCGGGGGTCCCCCTCCAGCCCCCAGCCCCCGCTGAGGGTCATCGTGCCGGCAAGCAGCGGGCGGACAGAGCGAAGCCCCTCCGGAGGTGAAGCCGCCCCGGCCCTCCCACTTGTGGGGGTGGGGGTGGAAGAGGCCCCTTGCCGTGGGGCTGCTGCCTTCGGGGGCCATTGTGTGGGATCAGAGAGAGAGAGAGGGCCGGCACGTAGCGCAACCTGGCCAGAGGAACTGTCCTTCCCTGGAATGGATGGGCATGTGGAAGAGAATATTTGGGGCTCAGGGTGGGCATGTCGGGTCTTTGGTGCCTTCTGAGCTGGGTGGGTTTCCTTGCGGACGTTTCACATCATCAGTGACGTTCCCTAGTTGGGTCATGAAACGTCTGCAAGAAAACCACCCAGCTCAGAGAGTACCAAGGACCCCCACAGTCCTTCCTCCTCCTCCTCCTCCTCCTCCTCCTCCTCCTCCTCCCTTCTAGCACTGATGACGTTCCCTAGCTGGGTCATGAAACGTCTGCAAGAAAACCACCCAGCTCAGAGGGCACCAAGGACCCCTCAGAGCATGAAGCTGCCTAGAAGAGACCTTTACCCAAAGGGAAGGGTTAGGAAAGGGGGGCAGCTAGAACTGGGGTTGGGGGGGTTGGGGGAGCCCTTCCAGGAAATTACCTGGGAGCCGGACTTTAACGGGGATAGCTCATTTCTAGCTTCCGGGTCTGTGTATGTTCAATCTTTTGGAGGGTCAGCTGCTGCCCCCTGCCCCCCCATTTCCCTGGCCGTGGGGCCGGCCGTGCCATACCCCTCCTCCTCCCCCCCTCCTCTTTTCCTGCAGGCGCCTCCATGTTGCAGAAGCTAATTGAAGAGACGGACAAGTTTGTGGTTTTCACCGAGGAGGAATCAGGAGTCAGCGAGCAGCTGTGCGGGATCGCAGCCTGCCAGACCGCCGACGTCTTCAACCACAACTGCCTGGTTGAGCTGGTCAACTGCCAGGTCCTTGCTCTTCGCTCCAGGCCCCGGCCGGGCTGGGGGAGGGGGGCTGTCCAGCCGTGGCCCCTTTAAGACAGGGCTGGGCTGGGGAATGCTGGGAGTTGAAGTCCAGCCGTCTTCAAGCGGCCAGGATGGGACACTCCTGCGACTGCAGTGGAGCCCAAAGGTTGCCTTTGGTGAGCGGGCCACCATTTGGCCGTGCCCCGTTTTATGATCCCTTTTGTGGTGGTCGTTAAACGAACCACACAATCATTAAGCAAACACTGGGGTCGCACAGAGTCCATCCATTTTATACAGTGGGTGTTTTTTGCCCCCAAAACACCAGAAACTGGCCAAAACATAAAAAACGTGGCACGTGACCCCAGGATGCTGCCAATGTGCATCAAGTTTATTTAATGGCTGTTGAAAGTTGCAATGAGGCTGTCGAAAAAAACGGACTTAAAACCAGTCTTTTGAAGCCCTTGCAAGGCTCCTGCAATCCCACCGGCAGAATTTGGGCACTTGGCAACCGGCCTGTATTTCTGACTGCCCCCCCACCCACATAGCTGCCACCCCCAGCTGACCTGTAGCATTGCCTGCCCCCCCCCCCCTTCACTGGGCTCACCCCTCCCCGGGTGATGTGGGGCTCCACCAGCTGTTTATTTATTTAGAATACATGAACATGTATATATGTATACATATGCATACATGCATACATAGAAATGCGTGTGTGTGTGTGTGTGTGTGCATGTATACGTGTATGTGTGTGTGTACGTATATATATATATATCTCCACCTATATTCTCGCAGAGAATTTAGGTGGCTTACAAAACAATAAAAACATAGTATGGGGGGGGGGAAAACCCAATAAAAATAAAAAATAAAATACAGGCAATCCTTGACTTACAACTACTATTCAAGGCCAAAATTTCTGTTAAGCGAGACATTTCTTAAGTGACTTTTTCCTCATTTTATGACCTTTTTTGCCACAATTGTGAAGGGAATCGCTGCAGTTGTTAAGTCAGTCACACGGTCGTTAAGCGAATCCATCTTCCCCGCGGACTCTGCTTGCCAGAAGGTCGCAAAAGGGGATCAGGTGACACCCTCCCCCCAGGGGACACAGCAACGGGTCATAAATACGAACCGGCTGCCCAGCGTCCCAATTTTGATCACCTGACTGGGGGGGGGGATGCTGCAAAGATCACAGCTGTGAAAAATGGTCCTCAGTGGTGTCGTAACTTTGAACGGTCACTGAATGAACCGTTGTAAGCGGAGGACTAGCTGTAAGCCCCACCCCGGTGCCATGCTGGGCTGAACTGTCCCATGGGGTGGGGGGGCTGCCCCACCTCCTCCCCCCAGCCGGCACCGGGCGATAGCTTCTCCCTCCCTGCCTGCCCCCCCCAGATGGTCCTGCGTGGGGCCGAGACGGAGGGCTGCGTGATCGTCTCGGCCGCCAAGGCCCAGCTGCTCCAGGGCCAGCACCACCCGGCCTGGTACGGGGACACCCTCAAGCAGAAGACCTCATGGACTTGCTTGCTGGACGGCATGCAGTATTTCGCCACCACCGAGAGCAGCCCCTCCCACGAGGACGTCCAGCTGTGGCTGGAGGTAGGGCAGGCGGCGGTCCCGTTTGCCGGCCCAGTGGCTCTGCCCCTCGGGGGGAGGGGACGGACCAGGCTCTGTCCCTGGATAAGCCAGGCTGGGCTGTGGCTGGCGGGGGAGGGGGGAGGCTTGAGCATCTCAAGTTAATTGTCACGTTTCCGACACGTCGGCTTCTCAGGTGACTCTGAGGCCTTGTTTACCTTCAAAGTCCTTGGCAAATGCTTGCTGGAAGGAAGCTGGAATCTGAAATCTCCGCCCCCTTGCACAATATAGTAAAACACAATTCTCCACCTTTCTAATTCTGTCGTTAATCATGTTCTCCAATTAATTTAAAGAATCAGTTTCCCTTCCGCCAAGTTCTTATCCTCTTTAATTTCAGACGGCCTTGAGGTACAATCTTCCTCCTCCCAGCCTTAACCCTATCTCTTAAGGCAATACACAAGTTTAACGTATGCAATAGCTGCTTCTTCATCTCTTATCAAGCAAGACATTAATGCTTGAGCATCCACCCTAGCCCTCTGGCTTGAGCTTCTCGGTACCACCTTATAAGGCTTTTTCTGAACCACTTTTTGTGGTTCCTGGCTCAACAGCAGCCACTGCGAGAGGGATCTCGGAGTCCCAGTGGACCATCCCTAAAAGAGGAGCCAGCAGTGTGCTGCAGCTGCCAAAAAAGCCAACACGGTGCTGGGCTGCATCAACAGAGGGAGAGAATCAAGAGTATCGCTTTGCAAGGCCACACTTGGAACGCTGCATCCAGTTTTGGTCACCACGATGTAAAAAAGGTGTTGAGACTCCGGGAAGAGTGCAGAGAAGAGCAACAAAGAGGATCAGGGGATGACTGGAGGCTAAAACACATAAGGAATGGTTGCTGGAATTTGTATGGCCAGTCTAGGGAAGAGAAGGGGTGACTTGATAGTCTTTCAATATTTGAGGGGCTGCCCCAAAGAAGAGGGGGTCAGCCTATATTACAGCACCCCCCGAAGGCAAGACGAGAAACAGCAGATGGAAACTGGTCAAGAAGTGACCTAGACATAATTAAACAGTGGAAGGTGTGGGTGCTCCAACACTGGAGCTTTCTAAGGGGAGACTGGACAGCCACTTGTCTAAAGAGATGTGGGGCCTCCTGCTTGCGCAGGGGGCTGGACTAGAGGACCTCCAAGGTCCCTTCCAACTCTTTGTTATTCTGAATTGGGAACTCTTGGCCCACAGAGAGTGAGCTCTATCCTGCACTCCCCCTCCCAGGCTCAGCCTAGCTTTATCCCCCCCCAGTCCTTGCTGACCAGATGCCATCTTTTGCTTCCCCCCCCCTCCAGGTCAAGAACATTGAGGAGCACCCCCAGCGCAGCCTGGACTCCGTGCAGGAGCTGATGGAGAGCGGGCAAGCCGTGGGCGGCATGGTCAGCACCACCACAGGTCAGCGGTCAGCCTGAGGGAGGGGGGGGTGCCCCGAGGGATGCTCTGCTGTGGGAGATGGCGGGCCAGCCATGATGCCAGCGGGCCTGGGATCCTGTCCTCAAAGATACTCAGGTAGGGAGCGTCCTGGCTACCTGGCCCCGGGGCCCAGCTCCTCTCCTCCTTCCCCCCCCTGCCCCCCCAGATTGGAACCATCCGCACGAGGTGCAACCCACGCAGCAGGTCCAGCGCATCATTTCGCGGTGCAGCTGCCGCATGTACTACATCAGCTACAGCCACGACGTCAACCCAGACTTGGCCACCCAGATCAAACCGCCGGAGCTGCCCGCGAACGCCGAAAAGGATGACCTCCTCAAGAAGCAGGAAGGTGGGCAGTGGGGAGGGTCTTGGGTGGGGGAGGGCTCTCGGGCCATGTCACCTCCCCACCCCTTTCCCCACCCAGCTTTGGTCAGCGTAACGTAAGAAAGATGCGGAGACTCTGGAAAGAGTGCAGAGAAGTTGAAGGAAGATGGTCAGGGGAAGATGGGAGGCTGGAATTGGGTTTGTCCAGTCTGATGAAGAGAAGGATTAAGGGGGAGGGGCAGAGCAATGTTCCAGTATTTGAGGGGCTGCCCCAAAGAAGGGGGGAACAACCTCTTCTCCAAAGCACCAGAAGGCAAGACAGGAAGCAACGAGTGGCAGAGCATTAAAGACAGATCCAACCTGAAAATTTCCTGACAATGAGAACAATTTTTTTTAAATTCCATTTATATCCCGCCCTTCTCCGAAGACTCAGGGCGGCTTACAAGCTTAGCAGTAGCCTTCAGTCTATGTATATGCCTGCTTATTAGGGCTTTCACACACACCCCAATTAATCCAGGGGTCTTCAAACTCAGCCCTTTTAGGACTTGTGGACTTCAACTCCCAGAATTCCTCAGCCAGGATGCTTTAAGACAGGGTCCTTCCAACTTGGCCCTTTTAGGACTTCTGGACTTCAACTCCCAGAATTCCTCAGCCAGGATGCTTTAAGACAGGGGTCTTCCAACTTGGCCCTTTTAGGACTTCTGGACTTCAACTCCCAGAATTCCTCAGCCAGGTTTCCCTCTGTCAAGAAGAGACTGGAGAGCAATCTGTCTGAAATGGTTCAGGGTCTCCTGCTCCAGCCGGGGGCTGGACTAGAGGACCTCCGAGGTCCCTTCCAGCTCTGTGGTTCTCGTGTCCATTGCAGGGGCCGTGGACACCTTCACGCTGATCCACCACGACCTGGAGATTTCCACCAACCCAGCTCAGTACGCCATGATCCTTGACATCGTCAACAACCTCCTGCTGCACGTGGAGCCCAAGCGGAAGGTGCCTGGGGGGGGGCTGGGGGGCCGAGGGGGCGGCCGTGTTGGGAAGTTCAGGTGCCTCTTGAGAAGTTTTGCACTTGTGAGCGGCCGTTTTCCTCCAGTGCTTGCCTGGGATGGTTCGTGGATGACTCGTGGACTTCAACTCCCAGAATTCCTGGGCCAGCATGGGGGAACTATGCCCCCCTTGATGACTTGCGGATTTCAACTCCCAGGATTCCTGAGCCAGCATTCAGGCTCAGCATGGCTGGATCAGGAATTCTGGGAACTAAAGTCCATGTCTTAAAAGAGCCAAGGTTGCCCACCCTTGCCCATGGTTGACTTGCCACGGGACAATTCAACAATTCAATTTAATTATTTAAAGTAAATTTTAAAAAATATTTTTGTTATTCCCATTTCATTCTGTGGCTTCTTTTTCATCCTTTCTTTAACGATTCTATTCCACCATTTTTTGGATATTAGTGTGACTCTTGTCCCACAGTGAGTTGTCCTACGAGAAGTTGGCCGTGCCTAGATAAATTCTCCTAGACCCCTCACCGCAGTCAACACACTGTGGGCCAACCTGCCGTGGGACGAGTTACACTAACATCGAAGAAATGGTGGAATAGAATCATTAAAGAAAGGATGAAAAAGGAGGGAAAGAATGAAATGCGGATGGCAAAAATTAAAATAGGAAATAATTCAGTTGAATTGTCCCACAGCGAGTTGTTAGCGGCGAGTCGGCTGCGGTGAGTTCTCCCCATTCCGATAGGGACCGGGGTTAAAAGACATTCCGGCTTAGACCCCGTTTGGGGGAGGAAACGCTTGAGGTCAGAGCCTGGGGTCTCAATCTGCCGTTTCCCAAGAGAAGACAGGTGAGATTCTGGTAGTATCAGCGATAAAGAAAACCTGGGTGACCCCTTGTCAGGGCTGTTCTGGTTGCTTCGGTCAGGGATAAAAGTTTGGCAGTTACGTGCCTCTGCATTTCAATTTGCCTTTAGATTAAGGGGGGGGGGGCGGTTTGTTCCTTTCAAGTGGGTTAGAGGGAGAAACGAAACTTCTATGATTCAGCTGGACCATGAAAGCCTGAAACCTTTTCAAGGACACGATAACAGGTGTGGATTTGAAGCAGACGGTTCCCGTAAAAAAGCGAATTTGTTTATAGAGACTATGTTAGATTGGGGGGCGGGGGGGTGTGGCTAGGAAAATTATTGTTTATGGATTGGGGTTGGAACCTCAGAGTGAGTTTTGCTTTGACGTTACCATGCAGTGTATTCAATAAAGAGTAAGATTTCCGGAGACGGAATTAACCGGGAGTTTGATCTGGATTCTCCAGCTGCCTTTTGGGTTGCCAGGGGTCGTGTGTGAGCAGCGTCTCCCCCTCTCTTTGTCAGTCCCGGAGGGGCGGGGTCTTTTCTACCCTCCACAATTCCCAATGACCCAATCCGGCCTCTGAGCAGCTTAAAAACTGACCAAGGATGTGTGTGTGTGTCTTGGCTCTCCCTGGCCCCCAATCCTGTCTTTTCCTCCCTCCTCCCGCTCCCTGGCCCCGCGCAGGAGCACAGCGAGAAGAAGCAGCGGGTCCGTTTCCAGCTGGAGATCTCCAGCCACCCCGAGGAGCAGCGCAGCAGCATCCTCCACCTGCAGGAGGCCGTCCGGCAGCACGTGGCCCAGATCCGGCTGCTGGAGAGGCAGATGTACTCGGTCATGAAGGTGGGCGCGTCTGGGGCCGGCCTGTGGGGGGGGAGGGCGCTCCCTCTGAGGCCCGGGGCCTCTGCCTGACCACCTCCTCTCTCCCCAGTCCCTGCAGGACGACGGGCGCAACGAGGCACTGCTTGACCACAATCAGAAGCTGCAGCAGCAGCTGAGCCAGGAGAAGGCCACCCTGCAGCAGGAGAGCGAGGACCTGAACATCCTGATCAGGTGTGGGGGGGCGGGGGGGCACTCTGGCCAAAGGAGGGGGGGCTGCCTAGCCCCCTGGGGGGAGCTAGAGGAAGCCCACCCACCCGCCTGCCCAAGGGGTGGGGGGCGGCGTCTGTTCTCCAGGGAGAGACGGCCCTGTGTTGGAGTGAGCTGGGATGCGCAGGTGGTCCCTGGGTTACGACTATAATTGAGCGCAAAAGTGATGTTGCCGAGCGAAACATTTGCGAAGTGAGTTTGGCCCCGTTCCATGACTTTCCGCGGTTGTTAAGGGAATCACTGCAGTAGTTCAACCGGTAACACGGTTCTGAAGTCAAGACAGCTTCCCCCCTGGACTTCGCTCGTCAGAAGGTCGCGAAGGCGGGTCACGTGACCCCAGAGGTGCTATGGCCGTCGTAAATAGGAACCAGTCGCCAAGCCTCTGAACTTTGATCACGTGATTCTGCGACGGCCATAAAGTGTGAAAAAGTAACTTCTTTCAGTGCCCTGGCAGCTTCGAACGGTCGCTAAACGAACGCTTCTAAGTCCGAGACTGCCTCTGTCCCTTTGGCCAGGTGCTTTAAGGAGTTCCAGCTGCAGAGGGCCAACAAAATGGAGCTGCGCAAGCAGCTGGAGGACGTCAGCGTGGCCCGACGGACCGAGTTCTACTTCGCGCAGGCTCGCTGGCGCCTGACGGAAGAGGACGGGCAGCTGGGCATCGCCGAGGTGGAGCTGCAGCGCTTCCTCTACAGCAAGGTGGGGCTGGTCAGGGGTCCAGGCAGCGGGGCCGAGCCAGGCCTGGCCTGCCTGCAGCCGCTGCTGACCGCTCCGGCGTCTTGCAGATAAACAAGTCGGACGACACAGCCGAGCATCTGCTGGAGCTGGGCTGGGTGACCATGAACAATCTCCTGCCCAACGCCATCTACAAGGTGGGTGGCCAGCCCTCTTCCCCACCCCCCCACCCCATCCCAGCTTGGCCCCTGGGGGGGGGATGAGAGCCGAGGGATCTCTCCCGCAGAGCTGCGAGAGGACCCCAGACCGGAATGGGGCGTCTCCCCGCTGCAGACTCACCACGAGACGATTCAACCGTTCGATTTAATTATTCAAAATAATGAAAAAGTTATTTTAGTTTTTTTGTCGTTCACATTTTATTTTGTTCCACCCCCACCCACCCCCCACCCACCCTGCCCCCCTTTCTTTCTTGATTCTGTTTCTCCATTTCTTGGATATTGGTGCAAGTCTTGGAGGTTGTTGAGACTATTCGTAGTTTTGGCTCTTGGCAGGCAGGGCTTCCTTCTCCAAGCTGGCTGGTTTGTGAGCAAATCAGGTAACCTCTTCAGTGGGGTTTTTGGGGTGAAGCCTCTTGTTCGTGGGTGGTCAGTCGGTCTCCGGACTGGTTGAGTCACAAGGCTGATTCTGCTCTTGCGGCTTCTGACTGCTTCCTGTGAGGTGCGGAGGTCAGCTGGTGACGAGATTCTCTCAGTTCTGTCGTCGGTTGTTTGGTACAGAAATAATAGAAATAGGAATAAATGCTAAGCTTGTAAGCCGCCCTGAGTCTTCGGAGAAGGGCAGGATATAAATGGAATTTTAAAAAAAAATAGAGCTGGAAGGGACCATGGAGGTCTTCTAGTCCAGCCCCCTGCTCGAGCAGGAGAACCTATACCATCTCAGACAAGGGACCGTCCAACCTCTTCTTAAAAACCTCCAGTGATGAAACACCCACCGCTTCTGGTGGCCAGCTGTTCCACTGGTTGATTGTCCTCACTGTCAGGAAGTTTCTCCTTAATTCCAGGCTGCTTCTCTCTTTGGTCAGTTTCCATCCATTGTTTCTCGTCCTGCCCTCTGGTGCTTTGGAGGTTAATGTGACTGTCAGGACCCACCTCAATCCACATCTTAGGAAATAAGAACTCTTGGATGCAAGTTTAGTCCAAAAGGAAAATGTTTACTAGGATGGAATCGATTGTGGCAATACAAGACGGAATCTAACAAAGTTACATTTCAATCCTATATAAACCATTCCCATTTCAGCCCCTCCCCTCATCCATTTGGTCAGATGTCAGGCCCTTCCATGGGAAAGGGAACTCTCCTTGGTTTTATGGTTATTGCTTCCTTTTTTTGTTGTAAATGAAGAAGCAATCCAGATCTGTCACTCCCCCTCCCTCCCCCAGTTCAAATGTTCCCTGTTGTTTGAAGATGCCTAAAGTCTATCCTCTCCCCCCCCCTTTGGAGAGATGGCAGAATCCCCAGAATAAGCACATTGTTCTACCTATACATTTATGAAATGTGATATAAATGGATTCTGACATTCGGCTCTCCTTTCAGAAAAAAGATGAGTCCATCTGTGGGGAAAGAAAACATATAAATGTTAGCCTGGTTTGTTCGGATATTCTGTATGAAACCTCTTAAGCAACTTAGGTGCTTTAACATGGAGTTTGTTAACCCACTCATTTTCTGAGGAGGGGAGGTGTTTCCATGCCACTAAATATTGTATCGTTCCATGGTGTTTTCTGGAATCTAAGATTTCTTTCACTTCAAAATGTTGTTCTCCTTCCACCATGATGGGGGGTGGTGGTGGTGGGATTTTTTCTCGTAGTGGTGATTGTTGTTCTCTCTTTATTAAACTGCAGTGAAGGTTTGGGTGTATTCATCTAAGATTTTTGGGTAGTTCTAATTCAACTGTTACTGGGTTTATGATTCTTTTAATTGGAAAGGGTCCAATATATTTTGGTCCTAGTTTTTTACAGGGTTGGAGTGATTTCAGGTATTTTGTGGATAAATATACCATCTCTCCTACCCTAAATGGTGTGGGATCGTTTCTTTTTTTGTCTGCCTGTGTCTTGTATGCTTTTCTGGCATCTTCCAACGCTTTCCTAACGATTGGCCAGGTATTTTGTAATTGAGCAATCCATTCCTTCCGATCAGGGATAACCGGTTCTTTTGGGGTTAGTTCTGGTATTGGGTTGAAACTCTGGCCTGTAGCTACTTGAAAAGGAGTGTAACCTGTGCTTGAGTGGACTGCATTATTATATGCTACTTCTGCAAAAGGCAGTAGGTCCGCCCAGTCGGACTGCTGAAAATTAATAAAGCATCTCAGATATTGTTCAAGTATATTATTAAGTCTTTCAGAAGCTCCGTCTGTCTGAGGATGGTGACTAGATGACAGTCCTTGGGTGGTTCCTAAGAGGGATAAAAACTCTTTCCAAAATGCCGACGTAAATTGCACCCCTCTGTCAGATATGATGCGTTGTGGTACCCCGTGCAATCTGTAAATATGCTGTACAAAAAGTTTTGCTAATGCTTTTGCGGTCGGGATTTTTTGGCAAGGTATGAAATGTACTTGCTTAGAGAACAGATCTGTGACAGTCCAGACTACGGTGTTTCCATTACTTTCTGGCAGTTCTACGATAAAATCCATGGCTATTTCTTTCCATGGGGCTGAGGGGTTTGCCACCGGTTGTAACAGACCTGGCGGTTTCCCTTGCAGTCTTTTGGCCATCGCGCAAATTTGACAGCTACCCACATAGCTTTCTATGTCCTTTTTCATAGATGGCCACCAAAATTGCCTTTTAGTTAAGTGTAAGGTTTTTACAAAGCCAAAGTGTCCTGCTGACTTTGTATCATGGCACAGTTGCATGAAATTGATTCTCTGTGTGGCAGGTATATATAGCTTCTCCCCCACCCATGGCAGTCCATCTTTAATTGTGCACACATGTTTATTTTTCTGGAACCATTCATCACTTTCCAAAGATTTCCTGAATTCTATTCCAGTTTGGCTATCTACCTTCGGCTTCATTTTTTCTTGTGCCCTGGTGGTGACTGGTGCTGCCAGTTGTTGTTCCAGTACAAGTGGTTTAAAGTCAGTAACTCTTGTGCTGTTATATTGGGGCATGCGGGATAATGCATCTGCCAGGAAGTTCTTTCCCCCTGGTAAGTGTTTGAGAGTGAAATTGAATCGGTGAAAATGTTGGGACCAGCGGGCTTCCTTAGGAGTGAGCTTCCTGGGCGTTTTTAGTGCTTCCAAATTTTTGTGGTCAGTCCAGACCTGGAAAGGTATTTTATTTCCTTCTAAAAATTGGCACCATGTTAGTAATGCCCACCTCAACGAGAATGCCTCTGGTTTTCGTGGGGGGGGGGCTTTTGAACGACATTCTGCAGCACGGTGGCCCTCTCTCCCGCAGTTGAAGCAACCTGTTGATTTTTTGGCTGTGGCTGGTGGGTTTTCCCCCTCGCATGTTTGCTCGGGTGGCAGGCGGCCCCATGGTTTTCCTCTGCGGTGTGTCTTTAGTAGGTCTATTTCCACTTCCTCCGCCAGGATGTACCAGTCGTCGAGGTGGGGTGGGTCTCCTCGAGGCAGGCAAGCGTCATACAGGTCGTAGTTCAGACCGTCTTTGAAGTGGCTAAGGAGGATGTCTTCTGGCCAGTTCAGCTTGCTGGCAATGGCTCGGAATTCTTGGGTATAATCAGCCACTGCTCGACTGCCCTGCCTCACCGTTTTGATTCTCTCCCGGGCCTTACGGTCAGCCAAAGGATCCTCGAACCGCCGCCTCAAAGATGACATGAATCGGTCAAAGTCGTTGAGTTCTGGGGCGTTGGAGTCATGCAAGTTCACCACCCAGTCTGCAGCTGTCCCGTCCAGGGCAGATTGCACAATTCGGATGCGTGCTTTGTCACTGGGGATGTCCCGTCCGTACTCTTCCATGTAGCTGAGGACTTGGGTTAGGAAAAATCCCAGTCGTGATGGCTCCCCCTTGAATTTGACTTCCAGGGGCGGGAGTCTTTGGCTGGAGCGTTGTCTGCGCCGGGGCCGGTATCGCTCCTCATCCTGGTCCCCATCTGTGGTTCTGGGGGGGGGGGTACTGCTGAGGCAGCAATTCCTGTTCCATTGGACGGCCCCGGGATTTCAGGTGTTGGATCCCCTCCGTTACCTTTCCAGTTGCGTCCCCAGGCGCTGCCTCGGTTGCGATTTTCAGCTCTCTCCTCCCTCAGTGAGCTCAGGGTTGCTTTCATCAGATCAATGGCCTTTTCCAGGATCCGCTCCTCCTCGCTGGCGTGCAGGGAACTCTCCATCTCTTGCCTCCATTCCGGTTGGTGGTTACTACGCCTCAGGGTCGTTTCTCCCGAAGCCTTTTCCCACTCACTTTTCCTTCCAACGCCCATCGACCATCGGGGTTTTCGGTCGTACTGCTCCACCGCTTCTTCCCCGGGGAAATATGCCGCTTCAGCTTCCCATCGTCTCTGGGATTCCATTTGGGGGGAAGACTCCCCCTCCATGGGGCTTCCCTCCTCTCTTGCTTCGTCGCCAGACATTGTATTTGTTGCAAAGTCCCCCCGGTAAGGTTTTCCCTTCCAGGTTGACTCTTAAAGCAGATTCCGTCTACTGTCAGGACCCACCTCAATCCACATCTTAGGAAATAAGAACTCTTGGATGCAAGTTTAGTCCAAAAGGAAAATGTTTACTAGGATGGAATCGATTGTGGCAATACAAGACGGAATCTAACAAAGTTACATTTCAATCCTATATAAAGCATTCCCATTTCAGCCCCTCCCCTCATCCATTTGGTCAGATGTCAGGCCCTTCCATGGGAAAGGGAACTCTCCTTGGTTTTATGGTTATTGCTTTTTTTGTTGTAAATGAAGATGCAATTCAGATCTGTCACTCCCCCTCCCTCCCCCAGTTCAAATGTTCCCTGTTGTTTGAAGATGCCTAAAGTCTATCCTCTCCCCCCCCTTTGGAGAGATGACAGAATCCCCAGAATAAGCACATTGTTCTACCTATACATTTATGAAATGTGATATAAATGGATTCTGACAGTGACGCTCTCTGCCTTGTGGCAGCCCCCCCCCCAAATACTGGAACGGTAGTATCATGTCGCCCCTGTTTCTTCTTTTCTTTAGGCTAGCCAAACCCACATCCCGCAGCCTTTTTTCATATGTTTGAGTCTCCAGGTCTTGGATCATCTTAGCTGCTCTTCTCTGAACTTTTTCCAAACTCTCAACATCTTTTTTGTGATACGGTGACCACAACTGGCTGCAGCATTCCAAGTGTGGCCTTACTAGGGGCTTTATCAAGTGGCAGTAATACTTCGCGTGATTTGAAGGATGCTTCTCCTTATTGGAAGGAAGTGTCAGTCAGCCTTGTGATCCAATCGGTCTCGTGATTCAACCACTCACAAGACTGACCCACCACTCAGGATCTACATAAATGAACAAGATGCTTCACCCCCCCAAACCCCAATGAAGCGGTTACCTAGTTTGGTAAACGAAACATCCGGGGGCCGAACAGCCAGGTCAGAGGAGGGACCCCTGCCAAAGGGGGCGGTTTTGCCCTGCAAGAGTTGTCCTAGACCCCCTCTTGACACACTTCCCCCGTGCTGAGGGGGATTTTGACACCTGGTATGTTCCCTCCCCCCGCATTGCAGGTGGTTCTCCGTCCCCAGAGTGCCTGCCAGTCAGGGCGCCAGCTGGCCTTGCGGATTTTCAGCAAGGTCCGGCCGCCGGTGGGCGGCATTTCCATCAAAGAACACTTTGAGGTGAGCAGGGCTGGGCACAAGGGCCGATCTGCCCCCCCGTGCCCCTTTTGCATGTGGGGAGCCTAATCTCCATTCCCCCCCCCCCGGCAGGTCAACGTGGTGCCGCTGACCATCCAGCTGACACATCAGTTCTTCCACCGCATGATGGGGTTCTTCTTCCCTGGACGCAACGTGGAGGAAGAGGAGGTGGGCGACGAAGAGGACAAGTCCAAGCTGGTCACCACGGGTGAGCGTGATGGGCACCCCCCCCGAAGGAGGCTGCCTGCGCCTCTCTGAACGCTTCCTAGCTCCCTCCTGGGGAGGGGAGGGCTCCAGGGGCTGAATTTTTTGACGTGAACGGAAGCAACTCTGCGTGTCCCAGGATAAGGTTGCAGGATCCAATCTGGGTCGGTCACCAGGGCCAGGAATTTAGCCTTCCGAGCGTTCAGACTCGTGCCGAAGCCCCCATCCTCAGGGAACTTCTCTCCCTCTCCAGAATGCGTGCACTGGGCTGTTCTACATTAACCGTGCCTTGTTGTGTGTGGATTTTAATTAGGAAGAGTGTGGGTGATCATCTATTAAGTCGTTAGTCATTGTTTCCTTCTGCTGTTGCTCCCTCGGCTCCCAAGGTGGTAAATCAGCCCTCCTATCAACTGACAAGGGACCCGTTTCTCAGGCTTCAATCATTTCTCTGGCTGTTTTTGTCCTGGCTTGGCCGACAATTGTAGTAGCTGGGAAATGGAACGCACGTCCTTGTTCTTTGCAAAGTGAGGCTACCCGCAAGTTCGGGTTGCCCCGTCTTGAGAGTTTTTCTCCTGGATGCAGGGATGCCGGTGGTCAAGCCACGACAGCTGATGGTCTCCGAAGACTCGCTGGGCTCCGGGAAAGGCATGGGTCAAGGGCTAAACCGGACATCGGGGGTCAGGCGCTCCTTCCGCAAAACACCCGAGGTAGGCGCCCTGACCAAGATGGGAGGGGGGTCATACAGAACTGCTTCTGTCCTGAGACTTGCTTCCTGGCCAAGCAAAGCATCCCGGAGGACTTTGTGTTCAGAGGGGGGTGAGGGGGGGGCAGGGTCTTGCTTCCTTAGAGTCCATCGCTGTCCTCGCCTTTTCCTGGAGCCCCTCTGAAAGTGCCCCAGAGGGAGAGGCACGTGGAGGCCACTGGGGGGGGGGGAAAGGGGGAAGCTGAGGCGGCCCCTCCTCAGCCATGGATCCTCCTGGGCGGCTTTGGGCAGTCGCTCTCCAGCCCATCCTGCCTCGCAGGGGTGTTGGGAGGGCCACCATGCAAGGTGACCTTCCCATGGAGATGTCCAGAGGGGGAGAGAAGGAACTGGGCTGAGCCTGGCAAGGGCTGATTTCTCGGACAAGGCTGCCCTTCGCTCGGACCTGAGGAGGCTGCCCCGTCCGTCCGTCCATCCGTCCATCCATTCGTTCTAAAACTTACTACAGGGTTAGGCAACCTGGGCTCTTTTATGACTGGTGGACTTCAACTCCCAGAATTCCTGAGCCAGCATGGCTCAGCTTGGAAACCTCTCCATTTCCCCTCAGCATGGCTGGCTCAGGAATTCTGGGAGTTGAAGTCCACCAGTCATAAAAGAGCCCAGGTTGCCTACCCCTGCACTACTATAAGAGTACTCTTCAACTTACAACCACAGATGAGCCCAGAATTTCTGTGGCTAAGAGAGACAGTCGTTAAATGAATTTTGCCCCCTTTTACGACCTTCCTTGCCACCGTTGTTAAGTGAATCACTGCAGTTGCCAAGTTAGCAACACGGTTGTTAAGTGAATCCGGCCTCCACATTGACTTTGCTTGTCAGAAGGTCGCAAAAGGGGATCACGTGACATCTCCCTCCCCCGGGATGCTGCGACTGTCACAAATGTGAGTTAGTGGACAAGTGGCTGAATTTTGATCACATGATCATGAGGACGCTGCAACGGTCATAAGTGTGAAAAACAGCCCTAAGTCACTATTTTTCAGTGCCGTTGTAACTTGGAACGGTCGCTAAATGAACCGTTGTAAGTTGAGGACTGCCTATATCATGGTCTGTGGTCACGGCCTGGCTTGGGGTCTCTGTCCAGCGTCAGCCTTGCCAGGTCCCCCTGAGGAAACGTCGTGTGGGGTGAGGGGGGCCTGGCAGGGCTGCCGGGCTGGCTGTAATGGCCGCCGTCCCCACCTCCCCCCCCCCAGTACCCGGTGGACGACATTGACAAGATGAAGGAGCGGGCGGCCATGAACAACTCCTTCATCTACATCAAGATCCCCCAGGTGCCCCTCTGCGTCAGCTACAAGGTTCGTGGGGGGGAGCAGTCGGGGTGGGGGGGTCTGCATGTCCAAGGGCCCCGGTGGGGTGTTGGGCCATCGGGATCCTCCTCCCTCACCCCTTCTTGTGGCAGTGAGTTCCACAGGACTGCTTTCGTTGGGAAACGACTGTGGTTGGGGTGGGGGCTGCTAGGGAAGAGGGGGGCTTCTGGTTTCTGAATCCCCCCCCCCCGTGGCCACAGGGAGAGAAGAACAGCGTGGACTGGGGGGAACTCAACCTGGTGCTGCCGTGTCTCGAGTACCACAACAACACCTGGACGTGGCTGGACTTTGCGATGGCGGTGAAGCGGGACAGCCGCAAGGCCCTGGTGGCCCAGGTAAGGGGGAGGGAGGGGGCTCGGAGCAGGGGGCGCTGGGGGGGCCCCACAAAGCCCATCCTCCAGGCCGGGCATGGACTTGCGTCTGGGACAGGAGGAACGCCCTCTGGCACTGCCCCCCCCCGGCAGCTGGCAAGCTTCGCAGGGATGGTAGTCTGGATGCCAGCTCTGGTCCCCGAAACCTCTTGCTGGGCTGGGGATTATGGGAGATGCATCACCTGGGGTGGGGAGAAAGTGGGTGAAAGCCAGACCCCTGGGGCTCAGCTCCATTCCTCCCTTCCTCTCTCCCTTCTTCCCCTCCCTCCTTCCTTCTTTCCTCCCCCTCTTTTTCTTCTCCTTCTCCTCCCTCCCCTCCCTGTGTCTCCTTCCTTCCTTCCCTCCCTCCCTCCCTCCTTCTCCTTCCTTCTTTCCTCCCTCCCTCCCCACCAGGTCATCAAAGAGAAGCTGCGTCTGAAGCCGGCGGCCGGCTCGGAGTCGCGGTCCAGGCCGGAGAGCAAGCTGGAGGGGCCGGTCCAGCAGCAGGAGGAGGACGAGAAGGCCCGGCTGCTAATCGGGCTGAGCGTGGGCGAGAAGAACCCGGGCAAGAAGTCGCTCTTCAGCCGGCGCAAGTGAGGCCGCTGGGACCGCCCGCGGAGCCCGGCCTCCCTCCGGCCGCTGGACTGAGACGGAGGGACCCAGACGCCTTTGGAAGGCCCGGCTGCCCCCGGCCTCCTCGCTCTGGGGGGGGGAGGGGAAGGGGGGAGAGTTTAAATAACAGAGTTTATCATTTGGAGCCAGCCGTCTCTTGTGGTGATTGCCGTCCTCCCCCTCCCCCCCCGGGACTCGCTCTCGCCCTCCTCCTGCAGCCGTGGGGGGTCCTGGGGGGGGGCTTCTCGGCTCTTCAGCCAGACCCCCCCCCCACACACACACAAACACACTCATTCACGACTGCTGCGGGGTGTCCCAAAAATAGGCGCCTCCAGTACAGGCGGTCTGGGACTTACGACTGTTCGTTTACTGACCGTTCAAAGTTACAAGGTCACTGAAAAAAGTGACCTGTGACCCTTTCTCACACTTACGACCATTGAAGCCTCCCCAGGGTTACCTGGTCAAAATTTGGACGCTTGGCAACTGGTTCCTAGTTATGACGGTCGCAGTGTCCGGGGCGGTGCGTGTGTGTCACGTGATCCCTTTTTGTGAGGTTCTGACAAGCAAAATCAAGTCAGATTCACTTAGCGGCCATATTGCTAATTTAACAGCTGCAGTGATTCACTTAACAACTGGCAAGGAAGGTCATACAACGGGGCAAAACTCAACAAATGTTTCACTTAAGGACATAAATTTTGGGCTCGTGGTGGTAAATTGAGGACTGCATGCATAAAAGCAAAGGAAGCCCCACCGCCCACTTGGCGGCCCCCTCGGGGGTGAAGGGGGACCCCGGCCAGGAAGGGGCTTTGTGCCTCCGTCTCCTTCGCTCGGCCTGCTGGGAGAACCTTGCGGGGGACCCCAAAGGCTCAAGTGGGTTCGCTTAAGGGAGGGCCCGCTCCTCCGCCCCCCCCCGGGTTTGGGGGGTTCCTTTCTCCCCTCCTCTTTCTTCTTTCTCCCTCTCTCTTTCAACCTTGTAACGCTGGTGATGTTCCCTAGCTGGGTCTTGCAACGTCTGCAAGGAAACCCCCCAGCCCAGAGGGCACCCGGGACCCTCATTCCAGCCCTGAGCTACCTCGGCAGCTTCTCTCTCTGCACGAAGGCCACCGGATGCTGCCTGGATGAGGCTTGTAACTTTCCTACCCGAGGTGCCTTTGCAACTCTCCAGCCAAGCCATCCGGATGTGGGACTGCAGGTCCCATCAGCCCCGGCCAAAGCCCTTGTAGTCCAAGCGACCGGAGGGCGCTCCGAAAGAACAGAAGCGGCCAAGTCTGCGCCCGCGGGCGCCCGCTTGCCATCGAGGGGCGGGGCGGGGGCCGGTGTCTTATGCGGGAGGGGGTGTGGCTCGGCTTCTCGCAGCCAATCCGGCGCGAGCCACGCCTCCCGGGTGGATTTTCCCAGGGCGGGAATGTCTTGAATGCCGAGTAGGGGCGGGGCCTCCCAGCCGACGGGGCGGGCCCACTGGGTTTTGCATAAGGGGCGTGGCCCGGGGCGTTACGTAAGCGGGATTACCGCGGGGCCTCCGCTCCTCCGAGGGCGCCCACCGGACGCAGCCGCCATGGGGGCCGCGGGCAGCAACCCCGGCGGGGAGCCGGCCGAGCGGGCCTCCCCCCAGCGCTTGCGGGTAAGGGCGTCCGAGCGCGTGCAGAGCGCCTTCTGCCCCCCCCAGATGGGGAGAGGGTCGCAGCTGCCCCCAGGGGGAGGGGCGGCCGGGCGGGGAGGGGGAGCCCCGCAAGGGGGGGGGCTCCGTGCCTGGGCGGGCGAGCGGGGGTCTCCGGAGGGCTCGCCCGGATGAACGGGGCGGGGGGCTTCCCTCTGCGAGAGGCGGCCCAGCTGGGAAGGGGACCCGGCCGGGCTCCGCGGGGGGGGGGGGAAGAGGATGGGAATTGTAGTCCGTCCGGCTTTGCACAGAGCAAGCCGAGCGGGGCGCTCCGTCGCTCCTCCGATTTTGCGCTGCGCGTCTTAGTTCAAGGTAAATCTCGGCGTTTTGCAACCGTAAAAAAATGAAGCGATATAAATTGAAAACATAACTTAATGCAAAATCCAAAACGTGACGGCCAGTGAAAGGAGGAGCAGGGCGAGAGCAGGATTGGGGTGGGGGGATATCTTTCCTTGGAGGTTCTTTCTGCCCCGCGGAGCCTTGTTGGGGGTCCCGCCAAAGGCGGAGTCCATCAGGCACCCCTGTCCCCCCCCCCCGCAGGGCCACGGCACGGACGCCCTGCCCGAGGCTCTGTGGACGCGGAGCTGGAAACGCCTCCTCTCCCACCTCGGTGGGACCCTGCTGGGTCTGGAGCAGGCCTTGGCAGCCCGAAGCCCCCCGAAGCTGGAGCGGGCCCAGGGGGGTGCCGACTGCCCCACGGCCCCCCACGCCTCGCTCTTCCTGCCAGAGTTCCCTGTCCAGCCTCCCTTGCAGCAGCAGCAACTCAAGGTGGGTGCCGGGCTTGCAGCCTCAGGAGACGGGGAGGGGTCTGGTGGGGTGGGGGCTGCGCTGTCACCCCTTTGCGCCCCTCTCTCTCTCTTGCCAGATTCTGGGCTTCCTGGCCAAGGGCGCCTTTGGGACCGTCCTCAAAGTGCTGGACTGCTCTCAGGCGAAGGTCTTTGCGCTGAAGGTGAGCCTCCCTCTCCCACCCCCCCACCCCCACCCCCGGTTAGAGCCCCCAGGCCCCTTTCATCACCCCCCCCCATGTGTCTCCCACAGGTGGTGCCCAAACTGGAGGTGCTTCGCAGGGACAGCCTGAGGCAATGCAAGGAGGAGGTCAGCATCCAGGTAAGGCTGAGCTCTCTTCCAAGGTGAGGGCCTTCTGGGGGGGGGGGGGCTGGCTGCTGTTATTTCCTGGGGAGGGGCCACAGGGGACAGGTCACCTCAGCCGGTGATATCAAAGCCCCTGAGAATCTCCATCAGCAATGCTGGGCTGAGCATTTCAACTATAATAGAAGAATAGGCTTGGAAGGGACCTCGGAGGTCGTCTAGTCCAACCCCCTGCACAAGCAGGAGATCCTAGGCTGTTCCGGATATACTACACTGTGACCCAGTTGGCAAGGTGGGGAATATCATTTGCCCTTACCTGACAGGGCTGTTGTAAGAGGCCATTGGAGTTTATTATTATACGTTTATTACACGTTTAAAAAGGCAAAGGTAAAGGTTCCCCGGCACATGCGTGCTAGTCGTTTCCGACTCTAGGGGCCGGTGCTCATCTCCGTTTCAAAGCCGAAGAGCCGGCGCTTGTCCGAGGACGTCTCCATGGTCATGTGGCCGGCATGACTAGACACCAAAGGCGCACGGAACGCTGTTACCTTCCCACCGTAGTGGTCCCTATTTTGCTACTTGCATTTTTACGTGCTTTCGAACTGCTAGGTTGGCAGAAGCTGGGACGAGTAACAGGCGCTCACTCTGCTACGCGGCACTCGGGATTCGACCCGCCAAACTGCCGACCTTCTGATCAACAAGCTCAGCGTCCTAACCCACTGAGCCACCGCGTCCCTTTTATTACACGTTTATCCCACCTTTATTTTAGAAGTAATTCAAGGTAGCAAAAATGCCTAATATTCCTTCCTCCTTCTATTTTCCCCATCACAACAACCTTACGAGGTGGGCTGGACAGAGCAGGTCACCCAGCCAGCTTTCATGCCCAAGACAGGATGGGCCCAAAGTCACCTGGCCGGCTTTCATGTCTAAGGTGGGACTAGAGCTCACCCTCTCCTGGTGATTGGCCAAAGTCACCCAACTGGCGGCCATGCCTAAGGCAGAACTAGAACTCGCCGTCCCTTACTGATTGGCACAAAGTCACCCAGCTGGCGGCCATGCCTAAGGCAGCACTAGAAATTACTTTGAAATCAATCACTAATCAATGATGCTTTATTATTTGATAGCTTTTATCTTTATTTGCTGTATTTATTAAACTTATATCGCCTCGACATCACTCTGAAAAGCGACTCCGTCAGGTGGCAACAAAGGCAGGTGCAGCGCGTGGGAATGCCAGACGCAGGAACTAAAACTCCCATTTCCCATCTTGATTTAAATACACCCAGCAGGCTGCAATGATTCGATTAGAACAGAGGAAACAACTTTAAAAATAAATGCCGGACTTTATGAACCGCCAAAGGCCACTCAGGACCTTTCCGGTTACTCTTGGAGGCGCTGGTTCTAAAGGCAGTGCCCCATGGACTCTGTCCCTGCCCCAGTGATGCAAGGCTTGAAGGGGGGGGTGTTTGTGGGGGCTGCTTAAATACAACCAGCTAAAAAAAAGCACCATGAATTTTAAACTGGTCCCTGTTGCAGATGTTAAATCCAGTGGTTCGTAAAGGTCTTTCTCGTTTCATTTTGGAAATGTGTGTGTGTGTGTGTGTGTGTCCAACCTTAGCAACTTGAAGACCTGTGGGCTGCAACTCCCAGAATTCCCCAGCCAGCTCTGCTGGCTGGTGAATTCTGGGAGTTGAAGTCCACAGGTCTTCAAGTTGCCACGTTTGGACTCCCCCTGGTCTAGCTGGCTGGCGAATTCTGGGAATTGAAGTCTTAAAAAGTTGCCAAGCTTGGACACCCCTCTTTTTCACACAATACACAGCTGGGGGGTTCTACACACCCCCACCCCCCAGATAATGAACCCCCCAAGCTGGCTTGTTCTGACCCCGTTTCTCTTCCTCCCCAGAGGCAGGTGCGCCACCCGTTCCTCCACTGTTTAGGGGACAGCTGGCAGGGAAAGCATTATCTCTTCATTAGTGAGTGAGCATCTGCCCGGTGGGCTTACGTAGCCTAGAGACCCCCCCCTTCCTCTCCTCCTGTGTGCCCCCCCTTTCCACAGCTTACTCCAATCCCCCCTCCCCGTCGGGATGATAACAGATTTCCCGACTTCTGCAGCCATAAATCTCCTTTCCCCCCACCCTTTGGCCAATCCCAGGCAGTCTCCAGTCTGCGGATTGTCCTTCAGCCTTTGCAATTGGGGGGGGGGGGTTGGTGGGGTAATGGGAGGGGGGAGAAGCAGGATTAGCTGCCAGGCCTCTTGAACGATGGGTCTTTTTTCTCCCTACCCCCCCCCCCCCCATCGCTTCCAGTGTGCAGCTACTGCAGCTCCGGGGATCTGTTCACGCTCTGGAAGTCGTGCGGACCCCTGGCCGAAGGGGCCGTCCGACTCTTTGCCACGGAGCTGGTGCTGGTGTTGGGTGAGTGAGGGGCTGCTCTGGGCGCTGCATTGCTAAGACCCCCCCCCGAGATTATCTCCTGGGCCTGCCAGAGACCTCAGCCCTGTGTCTTTACTTTTATGTCGGTTATCTACACGTGTCACAAACCTTTTATTGTAATTAAGCGCACCCGAGGCAGTAAAACTCAAAAAGTGCAGCCACGCTTAAGGTGAGTGTAAATTAATCGCAAGATGAATCAGAATGGAGCTGGAAGGGACCTTGGAGGTCTTCTAGTCCAGCCCCCTGTTCAAGCAGAAGACCCTAACCCATTTCAGACAAATGGCTGTCCAATCTTTTCATAAAACCTCCAGTGATGAGAGGCCCAAAACCTCTGGAGGCCAGCTGTTCCACTGGTTAATTGTCCTCACTGTTAGGAAGTTTCTCATTAATGCCAGGTTGCTTCACTCCTTCGTTTGTTTCCATCCATTTTTTTCTCGTCCTGCCTTCAGGCTTTTTTTGAGAATAATTTGACTCGCTCTTCTTGGTGGCAGACCCTCAAATACTGCAACACTGCTCTCATGTCCCCCCCCGGTCCTTCTTTTCCCCAGACTGGCCAAAGCCAAGTCCCGCAGCCGTTCTTCGTATGTTTTAGTCTCCAGGCCTTGGATCATCTTAGTGGCTCTTCTCTGAACTTCTTCCAAAGTCTCAACCACATTTTTGTAATGTGATGATGTGAGATGATCTCACGAGGACGATGGATCGTTAAGGTGCTTCCAAGTAAAAAGCATCACGCAGAGATGCAATCATATTAGCTTTATTCAATGATAGATTAAAGAGAAAGAAATACTTGGCATGAAAGCATTCATGCCTGCATGTGAGAGAGAAACAAAATAAAAGCAAGCTAGCATTACATAACTAAAACAGAAGAAGAACTAGAAGCTAGGAGTAGAATCTTAAGAGAGGCTAGAACTAGAACAAAGAGCAGCCCCTCGTGCAGAGGTATTTATGGGGGGTCTTGGTCCCTCCCTGACCATAAAGCACTCTCGCCAATGGGGTCTGAGACCCTTGGCTCATCAGTGGAAGCAGAGAAGCCTCTTTGCTCCCATCTGATGACCTTTTTGGGTAACTGCCAATGGCTGGCACAAAACATCTAACAGATGATGTGCAGCTGGTCCTTGGCTGAAGCCCAAAATTCCCGCTGCTAGGCGAGACCGTTGTTAAGTGAGTTTTGCCCCATTTTATGACCTCTTTTGCCGCAGTTGTTAAGCGACCTCATGCAGCATTAACTTTGAACTGGCTGTGCTGCACGTGGGAAGCTGGCTGGGAAGGCTGCAGAGGTCCACCAGGTGAGTCCAGGTGCCGCAAGTGTCACAAACACACCTGCCGTTTGCCCGGCACACAAATTTAGATCATGGGACCCTGGCAATGCTGTGACTTTTGAAGTGGAACCGCACTCTCCCCACTTCTGGAAGAGGCTGGGCTTATGGAGGTTTCTCGGGAGCCCTTTCCTTTCCTTTCCTGCTCTCTGAGCTGGGTGGGTTTCCTTGCAGACGTTTCATGACCCAACTAGGTAACATCATCATCTTGCTAGTAAGGAGTGGTAAATTGAGGTCAAATCCCCCTCCTTTCTAACACTGAGGACGTTAACTAGTTCGGTCGTGAAACATCTGCAAGAAAACAATCCAGCTCAGAAGGCATCAAGGACCCCACAGTCCTCTCCTCCTCCTCTTCCTCCTTCCTCCTCTCTCCGCAACCCCCCCCCCGCCTTGTAGCACTGAAGACATTACCTAGTAGGGTCAGGAAGCGCCTGCAAGAAAAACCAGCCTGCTGAGGGAGCCCCCAGTTCCACCCTGAGTTACAAATATTCTCCTTTATTGACGCTCTTTTCTTTTGCAGCCTATCTTCACAAGCAGGGTGTCATTCACCGGGACATCAAGGTATGGGACCCTCGCCTCATTTCCCCGAGTGGGGGCCCAGGGAGTGGGCAGTGCAAGCTGATTCTTTCTCAGATGTCTGCAAACAGTTGTCCTCCATGCTGGAAGACCCTTAGCCGAGCGAGCCCCCCCCCCCGCCTTTGCTTAACTCTTGGCCCCACACGGCAGACGTGGGGCAGCAGGAAGTGAATCTGGCCTCTGTCGCTTCATCTGGACGCTTTATTTTTTTTTTTTTTGCTTTCTTTGCAGATGGAAAACATCCTTTTAGATGAACAAGGTGAGTGTGGGAGGGGAAAGAGGAGGAGGGGAGGGGTCTTCCTCACTCTCCGCACCGACCCATCGCCAGACAGGCGCCCTCCCCTCTGGGCTGGCCTCGGGGCCTCATTCGGGGCCGCAGAAAAGGGCTGCTGGAGATCTGACTCGGCTGCAGGGACAGGCAGTGAGTGGAACGCCCCGCCAGGCAGCTGGGAAGGCTGGTCCCCGTGAGGCTGAGAGGGTCCAGTCCTGAACCAGCTGTTTAACCAGCTGTTACCCAACCCAGGCTGGATGCTCTGAGACTTTTCCCCCCATGCAGGGGGGCAAAAGGACGGCTCCCCCTTCGCCCAGGAGCCTCCGGACCAGGGCTGGGCAGCTATGGGCAACTTGACCACCTGTGGACTTCAACTCCCAGAATTCCTGGTCCAGCCCATTCAGAGAGACCCCAGCAAACGTTCAAAGTTACAACACTCCCCCCCCCAAAAAAAGCGGACTCATGACCCAGCCCCAAAGGTCCGATAGCCAGACTCCCTCTGCGGTCACGTGACCATGTGTCGGACGCTCCCGTGACCCCATTTGACGACCGTTTTGCTGAAAACCGGCAGTTCCTTCTGTTTTTTGGCAAAGCGGTGCACGATGGTTCGCTTAACGACGCAGCGTTTGCTTAACGTTATAAAATTTTAATACTGTTCTGACTTGCGACTATCGTGGGCGGGCTCTATTAACATCATAACTTGAAGGCTCAGGAATTCTGGGAGTTGAAGTCAAGCTGCCCCACAGGTAGTCCTTGACTTACAACAGTTCATTTAGTGACTTCAAAGTTACGACAGCGGTGAAAAAAGGGACTTAGGACCGTTTTTCACTGTTACGGCCGTTGCACCCTCCTCCTGGTCACGTGATCCAAATTCAAGCGCTTTAGCAGTTGACTCACATTTACGACGGTCGCAGCGTCCCGGGGTCCTGTGATTCCCCTTTTGCAACCTTCTGACCAGCAAGCTCGATGGGGGAAGACGGATTCCCTTAACAACCGTGTGACCCACTTAACGACTGCACTGAGTCACCTAAGGACTGTGGCAAGAAAGGTCGTAAAATGGAGAAAACTCAACCAATGTCTCGCTTAGCAACAGAAATTGCAGTTGTAAGTCGGGGACTACCTTGTTTGCTCTAGATTCAGGGTCTCTCTTTGCTTTATGCCCCACCTGGCCCAGGTCACCTGAAGCTGGCTGATTTTGGCCTCTCGCGGCACCTGCCCTGGGGCCAGCGAGCCTTCACCATCTGCGGGACCCTCCAGTACATGGGTAAGGGGGGAGAGGGGGAGGCTGCGGGGGGAAGGGGGGGTCAGCCAGGCAGAGGAGATCAGTGACCCTCTGCTCTTCCTTTGGGGCAGCCCCAGAAGTGCTGAGAGGCGGTCCGTACGCTCACAGCGCCGACTGGTGGTCCCTGGGGGTGCTGCTGTTTGCGATGGCCACTGGGCAGGTAAGGAGAAAGACGGGGGTCCCTTGGTACCCCAAGAACCTGCCTCCACCAGCAGCCGGCCAGGCTGGATCGCTGGAGGTTTCCAAGATCGGACAACTGTTTGTCTGGGGTTGAATGAGGACTCTGATCTACCTTGGGTGGGGGGTAGGGCTAGATGACCTCCAAGATCCCCTCCAGCCCTAGGTTTCTAGGATAAGTGCCAAAGAGACAGAGAGGGATTCAGGGGCTGAGCTCCACTAAGCCATCACGGTTCCACTCTGGCTTGTTTAAGCCTCTTTGGCGCCAGTGCCACCTTTGGTGTCGCAATGGTTAGAACGCAGCATCCCATGCAAACTTTGCCCGCTGCCAGCAGTTCGATCCTGACCGGCTCGAGGTTGACTCAGCCTTCCGTCCTTCTGAGGTCGGTAAACTGAGGACTCCAATTGTTGGGGGCAAGAGGCTGATGCTGTAAACCGCTTAGAGGGGGCTGTCAAGCACTGGGAAGCGGTATGTAACCCGGAGCGCTGCTGCTATTTTACAATTCTGCCCGGCTGACCCGCGGTTCTCTTCCTTGGAGTCGAGGGGAAGGGTCTGCGGCTGCTGCCCACTTGTGAGGGGGCTCAGCAGCCAAAGAGGCGTGGGGTGAATGGGGTCTTTGCCTCTCCAGTTCCCTGTCCCCCCAGAGCGGGACCACGTGGCCATGCTGCGGAGTGTGAAGCGCAGCGCATATGCCATCCCGGCCGGGCTCAGCTGCGGCCTCCGTCTCCTGCTCAGCGAGGTGAGTTTACGACCCTCTCCTGCCCCCCCAACCCATTTGCACCCCCTTCCATGGAAGCCCCCCCCCCAGAATCTATGGAGCAAGATCTGGGTTTTCCTGCTTACAGAGAGTTCTGCAAGGGGGGCTCTGCGAGTCCTTATCCGCTTATCTGAAATGGTATAGGTTCTCCTGCTTGAGCAGGGGGCTGGACTAGAAGACCTCCAAGGTCCCTTCCAGCATCTTATTCTATTCTATTTTCTATTCTATTCTATTCTATATTCTGTTCCCATTCTATTCTATTCTGTGGTAATTCTGTTTTATTTCTGTTCTATTTTATTCTATTCCGACTCCAATGAGTCGGAGGAAGTGCCAACTCGAGCCCCCAGGATTGGGGAAGGCCCACATCTGAAAAGCATCATCCAGGTGCCTGTCAAGTCACCCCCGCTCCCTCTTTCTCCTCCCCCCAGCTCCTGTGCCAGGACCCTCCGCGCCGGCCCTGCCGCCTCCACCACTTCCGGGCCCACCTCTTCTTCCACGGCATGAGCTTTGACGCCGACATCCTCAGGAAGCAACCGGCAGAATTTGCCCTGGGCTGGCAGCAACTCAAGAGCCCCCCAGCGGACGCTGCCGCCTTCCTGGAGTTCGACTGTGACCTGGGGGGGGCCCTGAGCCGCCAGCATTCCCCGGGGCCCGAGGGGTGCAGCCCCCCAGCGGTGCCCAGGAGGGGCTCTTGGCAGGCACTTCCTGGTGTGGATCCTCAGGCCAAAACCCCACCGTAGATCTCCAAGGCGGGTGCCCGTTGCCACCCGCAGGACCTGGGCACTGGCTTCCTTCCACCCCTGCCCTGCCCAGCCCTCGTGGTGCTTCGGGAAGGCAGGCCAGATGTGGGTTTGAGGACCAGCAAGGCTGGGAGTCAGAAGAGGCAGATTTGCAGAGCGGGATGGGCCGAGAGCAGCCCACAGGGTGGGAATGTTCTGTTCTTCCCCCAGTTTGGATATCGTTACTACAGGCAGTCCTCGTCTTACAGCCGTTCACTTAGTGACCTCTCGAAGTTACAGCAGCACTGAAAAAAGCGACTTAGGACCGGTTTCCACACTTACGATCCCTGCGGTTCCGTGATCTAAATTGAGATGCTGGGCAACGGACTCCTACTCACCTGTCTGAGATGGTCTAGGTTCTCCTGCTTGAGCAGGGGGCTGGACTAGAAGACCTCCAAGGTCCCTTCCAGCTTATTCTGTTCTGTTCTATATTCTGTTTCTATATTCTATTCTATTCTGTATTTCTATTCTATTCCCTTCCATTCCATTCCCTTCCATTCCATATTTTCTATTCCATTCTATCCTATCCTGTAATTCGATTCTATTCTATATTCTATTCACTTGATCCCCTTTGGTGACCGGCAAAGTCAATGAGGCGAGCCGGATTCCCTTAACGTCTGTGTTCCTAACAACTGCAGGGATCCACATAACGACTACGGCAAGAAAGGACGTAAAATGGGGCAAAACTCACAAGGCCTGCCTTGCTCGGCAACAGGAACTTTGGGCTAAATTGCGTCGTAAGTCGAGGACTATCTACTGGTTCAGACTTTTCCAGCTGCAGACTGCCTCCCTCCCCCGCAGGGGGGCTTCGCCCTCCGTCTCGCCCTGGGAATCTCTTTGGGGGGCCTCTGCAGGGGTCCCTGCTTGCTCCTCTGGGGAGGGGGGGGACATGGTTCAGGGTATGGTGGGGCTACTCAGGGTTTACACAATAAATCTCAATGTACACATGTTAGCTAATCTCAATGTACACATGTTGTACTTTGACAATAAAGGTTTATTATTAAAGAGCTGCTTCTAATCCAGGCTTTCCGTCCCACCTTGGGGGATTTAAGACCTGTGGACTACAGTGCCCAAAATTCCCCAGCCAGCAAAGCTGTAGTCCACAGGTCTTAAATCCCCCAAGGTTGGAAACCCCCTACTCTAATTCCTGCCTATGTTGCTTAAGAGACTCTTGCTGAATTCTGAGCAGTCTGATCCTCTGAGCAAAGTTTCTCTTTAGCATTCAGTTTTTTGCATTTTCCTTCCAGTCATGTTCTTGCGTTCTAGGTTAGCACATATATATATATATATATATATATATATATATATATATATATATATATATATATATATATATATATATATATATATATATATTTCCTGTTAATTGAGAGCAATAAAAGAATTTCCCACAGGTGTTGCTTGCTACCTCCTGTCTTCCCTAGCGCAGAGGGACACCTTCAAGCCAAACGTTTATGGACCTAAGTTGGCCTAAGGCCAGGGAGGGGAACATGGCAACTTTACCACCTGTGGACCGACTCCCAGAATTCCTGGGAGGCTGAGGAATTCTGGGAGTTGAAGTCCACATAGCTGCCTTCAGATTCCTTCCCTGTCCGCTCGCTCCAATGAGTCACTGACTCAGAAGATCATTTAAAAATTTTATCACAGCGTTTCAACTAAAAGGGTTCTGTCTCCAAAGAGGGGAACCAGGACAAAAGCTGACCCTTTCCCTTTTATTCTGAGTTTGGCAGAAAAAAAGAACAAAAAATATTTATTATTTATTTATTTTGGGGACTTATATGCCGCCCTATCTCCCGAAGGACTCAGGGCGGCTAACAACAATAAAACACAATAATACAAATGTTAAAAAAGATTAAACTAACAAGCCCCAATGATAAAATGATAAAATATTAAAAATATTCTATTTAAAAATCCCTATCGTCAGTCCAGGTCAGCCTGAGGGAAGGGAAATGTTTTAAGGCCGCGGTGAAAGGACCGGAGATCCGGGGCCATCCGGAGCTCAAGGGGAAGTTGATTCCAAAGGGCAGGTGCCCCCACAGAGAAGGCCCTCCCCCTGGGGGTCGCCAGCCGACATTGTCTGACCGACGGCACCCTGAGGAGACCCTCCCTGTGTGAGCGCACCGGGCGATGGGAGGTCGTTCCCGGCAGCAGACGGTCCTGCAAATATCCTGGGCCTAGGCCATGTAGGGCTTTATAGGTAAGAACCAGCACCTTAAATCTCACCCGGAGGACAACCGGTAACCAGACATAACAGAATAACAGAGTTGGAAGGGACCTTGGAGGTTTTCTAGTCCAACCCCCTGTTCAGGCAGGAGACTATATATATCATCTCAGACAAATGGTGGTTCATAAAAACCTCCAGTGATGGAGCACCCACAACTTCTGGAGGCCAGGAGTTCCACTGGTTAATTGTCCCCACTGTCCGGAAGGTTCTCCTTAGTGCTAGGTTGCTTCTCTCTGGGACAAACCAGTTGGCTTGGAGGGAGGGGGTTCGACCGGGGACTCTTTAAAAGTACCAAACTGTAACACGGTTTCAGATCCTGTCTAGTATTTCCACCTCCAAACATGTTTTAGTAAAAGCTCCTTTTGGACAATTTCTGGTTCAAGAGTTCTTTCCTTCCGAAGATGTGGGTTGGGGTGGGTCCTGACACTCCTTGATGAATTTCCATCTGTTGCTTCCTATCCTGCCTTCAGGTGCTCTAGAAAATGTGCCCCATGAGTTAAACGAACTTCCCATCGTATTAAACATGCCCATGGAAGAGCCATTAAGGAAAGCAGGAGGGAAAGAAAAATGTTACGCCAAAACGCATTATTGACTTAAGAGCCCACAGCGAAAGGAAACGAGTAGCACGGTGACTGAAAGACCCCTTTGTCTTTCTCTGGACAACATGGGTAACTCAGATCGATTGCAAAGAATATAACCCCTTCCCTTCCCCACTATTCAGTCAGAACTGAAGAGGCTTCTTAGATAAGAAGCGAAACATTTTTAAGGAAAACAACCAAGAAAGTCCAGTTGCTTTTTGGGGAAAAAGCCCCTTGGGGACATACATGAGACCTGGAGGATGGAGAAGTCCCACAGACATCTCCTCTCTTTCATTTCTGCTGATTTCTGAGGTTTGAAAGGCGACTAGATGGTGGCTCGGCCCATCAGTCAAACCCACGCAAGATCTGGGTGTGCACAGGAGTCCCTATCCCGGGGGGTAGGCCACCTTGGCTCTTTTATGACTGGCGGACTTCAACTCCCAGAATTCCTGAGACAGCCATGCTGAGGGGAAAGAGAGGTTTCCAAGCTGAGCCATGCTGGCTCAGGAATTCTGGGAGTTGAAGTCCACCAGTCATAAAAGAGCCAAGGTTGCCTATCCCTGCTCCAGTGAAAGTATCAAAAACGCTTGAGGCCTGGGGTGGATTTCCTCGGGGTCCCTGTTCCAGTCTGGGGTCCTTGTGGCCAGGGACAATTTGTCTTTGGGCTGCTCGACCTTGATAGGATAGAAAAATGTGGGCTAGACAGCATCACCACCAGATGGATCTGTAGCTGGCTGACAAGCCTTACTCAACGAGTAGTCCTCAAGGGCACTACATCCACATGGAGAGAAGTAAGCAGTGGGGTACCACAAGGCTCCGACTTAGGCCCAGGAGTCTTCAACATCTCCATCAATAATGACTCAGATGAGGGAATTGAAGGGGAACTCATCAAATTTGCAGATGACACCAAACTGGCAGGAGTAGCCAACGCCCCAGAAGACAAGCTCAGGATCCAAAAAGTTCTTGGCCAAGTTGAACAATGGGCCCTATCCAGCAAAATGAGTTTCAACGTGGAGAAAAGCAAAGTCTTACACTTAGGCAGGAAAAACCAAAGGCAACAAAGACAGATTGGGAGAGACTTGGCTTAAAAACAGGAACTGTGCGAGGGACCTTGGAGTCCTAGCGGACCATCACTTGACCCTGAGCCAGCCATGTGCAGCAGCAGCCAAAAAAGCCAACACAATCCTGGGTTGCATAAACAGAGGCATAGAATCAAGATCACGCGAAGTGTTAATACCGCTTTACAACGCCTTGGTAAGGCCACACTTGGAATACGGCCTCCAGTTCTGGCTCAGTGTAGTTTTTCCTCTAGTTCACTCCTCTACCTTTTGTATGGGAAAGTTTAATAATAATAATAATAATAATAATAATAATAATAATAATAATAATAATAATAATAATAATAATATATAAAGTTGGAAGGGACCTTGGAGGTCATCTAGTCCAACCTACCATTTCAGGCAAATGGCTGTCCAGTCTCTTCTTAAAAACCTCCAGTGTTGGAGCATTCACCACCTCTGGAGGCAGTTCTCAAGTAGGTCAGGAACCCGTCTGATCTCTTTACTCTCTCTGCAAGCTAATGCTAGTGTTTCTCCACCCTGGTGGTTTGAAGAGGGGTGGACTTCCCCATTGGGAATTCTGGGAGTTGAAGTCTACCCCTCTTCAAACCGCCAAGGTGGAGGAACACGGCTCTGTAACATCCCAGTCAAATGGTTGTCTAGTCTTATTTTTGAAAACCTTGCAGCAATGGAGCTCGTGGGAGGCCAGCAGCTCCGCCGATCGATTGTTCTCATTACCACGAAATTGTTTCCAGTCTGGATCTCTCTTTAATGTCTTTTATCCGTTACTCCTTCTCCTACCTTCATGTGCTCTGGGGAGTAAGTCAATCCCCTCTTCTGGGTGGCAGCACCCACAGAGAGCCCTTTATATTGTGGTTAATGAGTTACATACATCTGGTTTCCCGGGCAAGCTTCTTCGTTCCATTCCCGTTACAAGATTATAGTTAAAAACTAAACACTTATCAAATAATTTTATCTACAAATTCTAAACTCCTTGACCTTCACTACTGCTAGCCCCGGGCAACCATCCTTTCTGCTGCGGGAAAATAACGTTTACTCCTGACCGTCAGGAGCCACAAGACCCGTGTCGGAGTATTCCCACGACTCGGAAACGGGAGGGGGGAAGCAGGGAGAGACGCGCGCGAGCTGTGGCATCCCCGCCAATCAGCGTCCTGGAAGAGGGCCGCTGGGCGTGGCTTGGCGGAGGGCCCATTCCCCCCTCCCGCAGCCGATGACGTCACGCGACCAATCAGAGGACGCGCGGCGGCGGTTTCATTCAAAAAAAAAACCCGCGGCGGCGGCGAGTCTCCCCAGCATGGCAGATTCTGGGGTCCAGGTGGGTGCGGGCGCTGGGGAGGGGGCTTCCGAGGGGCTGGACTGCAAGGCCCATCCTCCCCAGAGGCTTTTTGCAGCGGGGGCTGCCTGTCTCGTCCTCCCTGCTGTGGAAGCTGCCGCCGCCGCCGCCCGGCTGTTTGGAGAGTCTCAGTCAGGGCGTTCCCTGGGGAGGGGACGCGTGTTTAGCTGACTTCCGTGTCGGGGCAAGAAACGAAGCTGCGCGGAGGCTTCTCTTCCCCGGGAGTTCTGGGGAAAGCGTGAAACGGGCCCCGTATCCTCTCCCGTGGTTGAGAGTCCGGGGGAGGGGAGGCGGGCTGAAAGTCTTGAGGACTAGAAACTCTGGGCACCTAACCTGCTTTGGGTCCTTCTGGCCCCTCCTCCCGAGCCAGACTGTGCTGTAAGCCAAGGCCCCCTGCCGAGTCAGGGAGGGGCCCTGGCCAGCCTCCCGCTCTGGGCTCTGTTCCCTCTGCAATGGCAGTTGGAGTGTGTCTCCCCCCCCCATTTAACCTCCCCCTGTTTGACCTCAGGACCCGGCGGCTTCCTCTGCCCAGAATGGGCCCAACGCATCACCCGCACCGGGCACCATCTCCTGGACGGCCCCCCTGGACTGGCTGGAGCAGCTCCTGCCCGCTTCGCCCATGCTCGCCGACCTCCGCCGCGGCCTCCCAGTCGGGGCCCCCCAGGAGGAGGAAGAGGGGGGCAGCCGGACCCTTGAGCCGGGGACCACTGCCAGCCCTGCTGCCCCAGGATCTCACGGGAGCCCCTGCCTGGCTCCAGCCTTGCTGCAGGGCCACCGTACCAGCACGCCCGTCTCGGAGACGTCTGCGGGAGCCTGGGCAACCCACCTGAGCTGCCAGGACTTGGGGGCAAAGACCCCCTCGGAGCTGAGCCCGGCCCCCTTACCTGGCTCGGCTGCCCCGGAGGCTGATGCCACGGCCTCCCCTGAGGGCCAGGAGTTGCCTGTCCTGTGCCAGGACCCAGGCACTGCCCACATCTCCCTGGCGGGCTGCGTGTGCCACGGCCTCTGGGGGTCTCCTCTGAGCTTCCTGGACGATGGACTCGGGGTGTCTCCAGCAGGGACGGACCCCTCTTGGCCAGTCCCCAAGAGGGGCAGCCCCAGCCCTGCCTGCCCCACCTGTGCCCAAGCCTGCAGCCGCTCTGGCAACCTCCCACGCAAAAATCAGGGCACCAGCGTCACCCCCGTCTCTCTGGCGTCTGCAGCTGCCTGGACCTCCCAGCTCAGCTTCCGGGAAGCTGGCGTTAACACCTCCCCTGCAGAGAAGGCCCCCACCACCGACAGCACAGCCGAAACCGACTCCCTTCTCTGGCAGTGAGTTTGCTGGAAGAGCCTGGGGCAGAGGGACCCCCCCCCATACCTCCCCAGGCCCTTCAAGGCTGCGGCCAGGAGGGTAACCGAGGCAGCCAGGCCACTTTCTCCCATTGTCGCTCTTGTTGGGAGTTTGGGGAAAGGGAGAAGAGGGGGTGAGGAATGGGTGGGGGGGAAGAGGGAGGGGCAACAGCACTCAAACTGGGCCTGGTTGCGTGGTGGGGGAGCCCCGGACATTCCAGAGCGCTTGGAACATTTTACTTATTTACTTGTTTACTTGACAAGTAACTCTGGTAGTCCTCCTGTTTTTCCCACAACAACAACAACCCTGTGAGGTGGGTTAACGTCCATGGAAGAGGGACTGGCCCAATGTCACCCTATCACTTTTCCTGCCTAAGGCGGGACTAGAACTCGCTGTCTCCTGCTTGGCCCCAAATCACCCAGCTAGCTTTCTTGCCTAAGGCAGAACTAGAACTCACCGTCTCCTGGTCTCTGGCCCAGCACCTTCACCACCAGACCAAGCCAGCCCTCCCTTTTTCCACACTCTCGCCCTGCAGCAATAACTCTTGCAACTCAGGCGATGGCAACAGCCCATAACCTGGGTTTTGTTTTTCCAAAGAGACTCAGGCAGTATTTCTCAAGAATACAACTTTAAGATGGGTGGACTCCAACTCCCAGAATTCCCCGGCCAGCATAGTCCACTCCTCTTAAAGGGGCCACAGTGGAGGAAGACCAGACTAACCTAGCGTGAGAGACGAGGGCTGGTGGGAAAGGATTCAGCCAGCAGCCCCCCTGGTCTACCTTTATCTTGGCTGAGAGCCAAGTGTGGGGGCTCCGGGGCAGAACATGGAGAACCCCAAAATTGAGGGTTAAATTGGAAATGCGAGACCCAGGGACCTGTCCTAACAATCTGAGGCCTGGCAGAGCCATCGCTCCTGGGGGAGCCCCGCTGCCCTGCCTGGGACTGAGGGGGGGGCTTCTGTCTCCCCAGCTGTTCCCGGGATCAGCTGAGCGGCCTCTCCCGGGTGGAGCTGGAGGGGCGCCTGCAGAGCACCCTGATCATCATGGAAGCCCTTTCGCACCAGATCCGGGCCGCCCAGGACTTCCGGCCCCCGGCAGCCCTGGTGGGGCCAGCGGACCAGAGGGACGCGGCCACCCAGACCCCCACCTCCGAGTCCAATGAGGTAAGCGGGGGCTGGGTGGGGTGAGAGGGCAGCGTGACCTGCCGGGATGGGACAGCCCGGGTTCAAGACCGGAGTGCCACGTAACGGTGTGAGCACCCTTTCCTTGCCCACTCAGCAATTTGAAAGCATGGAACTGCGAGTAGATAAATGGGTACCACTCCGGTGGGGAGGAACAGGCACCCTGCGATAGCCTGATATTCTGAGTGGTCTAGGGCAGGGGTGGGGAACCTTGGCTCTTTTATGACTGGTGGACTCCAACTCCCAGAATTCCTGGGCCAGCATTTAGGCTCAGTGTGGCTGGCTCAGGAATTCTGGGAGTTGGAGTCCATCACTCATAAAAGAGCCAAGGTTCCCCACCCCTGGTCTCGGGTCTCTTGTTTGAGCAGGGGGCTAGACTAGAAGACCTCCGAGGCCCCTTCCAACTATTCTCCCTTGGCAGGAGGAGCAACTCTACCACGACCTCTACCAGGAGCTGCGGCTGCGGTTCCAGTCCCTGCAGGAGAGCCAGCAGACCCGGCAGGGCCTGGCCCAGCGGCTGGAGGGCGCCAGCGAGGAGATGGCAAGTCTTGCTCCCTCTGGGGAGGGGGCTCGGGGGTGCGGGTGCCTCAGCTCCCCTGTTCTCTCTCAGCTTGGGTGGGAAGTCGGAGACACAAACCCTCTCCCAGGTAGTCCTCTATTTACGGCTGGTCACTTGGCAACCGTTTGAAGTCACTGCATCTCCCTGGGGATACAGGCAGTCCTCAACTTACGACAAGTTGAGGACTGCGTGTATCCCCAGGGAGATGATACACCATGACTTCTAGCTAGCAGTTTTTGTCACACGGTCGTTAAGTGAGTTTGACTTCCCCATTGATTTTACTTGACACAAGGTCGCCTAAGTGGGACGCCCAGGACTCTGCGACCGTCATAAGTATGAGTCAGCTTCTAAGCAGTCCAAGGTTTGATCACCTGTCATGCTACAATGGTCGTAAAGGCGAAAAACAGGCCATAACGCGCTCTTTTCAATGCTGCTGTGACTTTGAACGGTTACTAAACGAAACGTTGTGAGGACTCTGCATAGCACTCGCAACCTGGTGCCGAAGTCACACTGTGGCTGACCACCACCACCACCCCGGGTCACATGACCTCACACCAGCCACTCAGCAGCAACCCCCAACCAGGTTTTCCGCCGGTGTGGCTGAAAAAAATCGGCATTTATTTCTCGGTATTTGGCAACACCAGCCGCTAGCTGACCATTTGGCTCACTTAACGACCGCCGTGTTTGCTCTGTGACCACCCGTTGGCTTAGCTCCTGCCGCAGGGAAGGTGGTAAAAATTGGATCGGTCACATGGGTGACCCACTTTACAGCCATAGTGGGGCAGGCTCCGTTTCCGTCGTAAGTCGAGGACTTCGCAGAATGCTTTGTGGCATGTGAAATCGGCCTTTGGGTGTCAGGAAAGCCTCGCAGGGGAATGAAATTGGGCCCTGCAGGGAAAGAGGGGGCCTGAGGAGGGGTCCCTTAAAACGTTTTTCTCGTAGAGCCCGTTCCCATTTTTACAAATTCTATCGGGAGGACCCCAGAAAGACGGGCAGAATTTGGATATTGGTGAATTGGTATTTACTGTATTAAAAAATGAAGTGGGCGTATATATCCATTGCATCACGGAAAAATAACAGTATTAAACCCATTAGATCAGCGGTCCCCAACCGTGGCCCCTTTATGACTGGTGGACTTCAACTCCCAGAATTCCTCAGCCGGAGTTGAAGTCCACCAGTCATAAAGGGGCCACGGTTGAGGACCCCTGCGTTAGATAGATAGATCCATATTTTTTAATGGAAAAATCATATTTTATTTTTGAAATAGACAAAAATGAGGAGGAAAATGACATTGTCTTAAATTCTAGAAAGATCCTCCTTTGGCAAACGATGTTGGTTTTGATCTGGCCGCTTCCTAAGAAAGACGCGGGAGACCCCCGCACCCCTCCCCAGGGGTCTCTGACCCCCTCCTTAAGACAAGAAGAGCAGCATCTGCTGCAGGCTCCCCCCTCTGCTGCTGGGAGTCGGGGAGGGGGGGCAGGGGGGGTGTCCGAAGGTCCAGGTGCCCCTTCCTGGCGCCTGGCCTGAGTCTGCTGCAGCCTCCCTTTCCCCGGCCGGAGGGCGGCTACGGCCAGGATTGCCGGACTCTCCCAAGCCTGGAGGGTGCCAGGCTGGGGGGGCAGCGGGGGCGAATACCCGGTGGGCCCCTTCCTCCCCCTGCCCTGCCCAGCCAGTGCCCTTCCCCTCGGCAGAGAGCGTGGGCCTCCGGCTCCAGGCAGCTCCAGGCCAGCGTGGAGGCCTCCTTCCAGCACCTCCAGGACGACCGGCGGTCACTCCAGGAGCAGGTGAGCATCCCTGGGGGGGGGGAGGGGGGCGGCCTTTCCTCCCTCCCTTCTTTCCTTCTGCCTTTCTCATCTCCTTCCCCCCCTCTTTCACCCTTTCTTCCATCCCCCCTCCCTCGCTCCCTTCCTCTCTTCTTTCCTTCCCCTTCTGCCTTTCTCCTTCCCTTTCTTCCCTCCCTCTTTCTTTCCTCCCTCCCCTTTCTCTATTTTCTTTTTTTCTCTCTCCCTCCCTCTCCTTTGTCCCTCCCTTCCTCTCTTTTCTTTTCTTCCCTTCCTCCCTCCCTTCCTCTCTTGTCCTCCCTCCCTCCCTCCTTCCCTTCCTCTCTTGTACTCCATTCTTCCTTTCCTTCCCTTCCCTCCCTCCTTCCCTCCCTCCCCCTCTTGTACTGCCTGCCCTGGCTAACCCCCCCCCCTCCCTCTCCTGCAGCAGAGGCAACTGGGCCGGCTGCTGGTTCGGGCCCGGGCCCAGGTCCAGCAGTGGAACCAGGAGCAGCGGACTGCGGCCGGGGAGCTACAGGCCGCCCTGAAGGCCAAGGAGGCGGTAGGAAAGATGGGTGTGGGTCTCTTCCCCCACCCCCACCCCAGAAAAAGCTGAGCCTGCTTGGAAGCTGGCAAGATGCCAGCCAGGCGCCCCCAGCCCTCTTCCTCCCCAAAGCCCCCTGCGAGGGGGGGCTGGCTGGGAATGCTGGGCACGGGCAATGGGGGGCAGGATTGGGCGGGGGGGAGGCTTGCATCCCTGGCTGCCAATTTGCTCACCCAGGACCGTGCCTGTACAGGTAGTCCTCGACTTACAATGGTTCGTTTAGTGACCAAAGTTGCATGGTCACCGGAAGAAGTGGTCTTTTCGCACTTAACGACCGTTCCGGCATCCCCGTGGTCATGTGATCAAAACTCAGGCGCTTGGCAACCGGCTCGTAATTAAGACGGTCACAGCGTCATCTGATTGGCTTTTGCAAATTCCTGACGAGCGAAGCCAGCGGGGGAAGCCGAATTCAATTAACAGCCATGTTAGCTGCTTAACAACCGCGCTGGTTCACTTAACGGCAGCGGCAAGGAAGGTCGTAAAATGGACCAAAACTCACTGAGCAACAAAAATTTGGGGGCTGCCTTGTGCTCGTAAGTCGAGGACTGCCTGTGTCGCACCCTGTGGGCCGGCCTGGCCACTGGGGAGGAGAGCTGCTCAGAGGGAGACCTGAGCACCCAACCACCCTCGCTTTCCCCGCAGGCCACCTTGGTCCTGGAGTCTCTGCAGGCCAGCGCCTCCGCCAAGATCCGCACCCTGGAGCTGAGCGCAGAGTCGCGACGGCGCTTGTGCGTCCTGCTGCAGGAGGCGACAGCGCACAAGGTGGGGGGACGGGGAGGGCTGCGGCTCAGGCCGGGCCAGGGGGGTTGCCCACTGCCTCCAATGGCTGCCGCTTTCTCTGCACTCCCCCCTTTTTGCAGGAGGACCTCCTGCTGGAATGCGGCCGCCACGTGGCCCAAGGGGACAGACTGGCCACAGCCCTGCAGGCCGACTGGGCGCAGATGCGGCTGGACGTGAGTGCTGCCTGCTGACCCCAACCCCCACCCCTCCTGCCGGAGCCTCCCTGCGCTGACGGGGGGCTTCTCGGTCTTCCCCCACAGTACCAGGGCTGCCGCAGCGCCGTGACCAGATGCCTGGTGGCCCACCGGAAGATGGCGGAGGAGGTGGAGGCTGCCCGGACTGAGAGCGCCCGGCACCAAGAGGCAAGGCTTCTTCCTGGAGAGGGGGGGGCTGGAAGAGTGGGGGGGGCCTGCTCCAGTTGTTAAGAGACCCATTATTCCCCCCCACTTCTTATGGGGGCAGTGTGCCAGAGGTGGTCCTCGACTTACGATCACAATTGAGCCCAAAATTACTCTTGCTGAGCGAGGCATTTGTTAAGTGAGTTTTGCCCCGTTTTGCAACCTTTCTTGCCGCAGTTGTTAAGTGAATCGCTGCAGTTGTTAAGCCAGTCACCCGATTGTTCAGTGAGTCTGGCTTCCCCTGTGAGATGGTCTCACGAGGTCGATGGATCGTTAAGGTGCTTCCAAGTGAAAGGCATGATGCAGAGATGCAATCATATGAAGCTTTATTTAACGATAGATTAGAGAGAAAGAATTACTTGGCATGGAGACATCCATGCCTGCGTGAGAGAGCAAGCAAGCATAGCATAACTAGAACAGAACAAGAAGCAGAACAAGAACAAAGAGCAGCCCCTTTAGCAGAGGTATTTATGGGGGGTCTCAGCCCCTCCCTAACCATAAAACTCTCGCCAATGGGGCTGCAGGGGCCGGGGACCCCTGACCCACCAGTGGGAGCAAAGAAGCCTCTTTGCTCCCATCTGATGACCTTTTTGGGTAACTGCCATGGCTGGCACAAAACATCTAACAATTCCCCTTCTTGCCAGCCAATGACAGGGACCAGTAAATGTGTGTGAGGGGCGAGCAGGTATCATAGACATGCACAAAAACGTTTAGAAGATCAAACACAAACGCTTACACAGAAGGTTGTGCCGGTCAATGGGAACAGGTTTGGTGAACAGATCAGCTATCTGGTCAGTTGTTTTACAATGCTCAACATGTATAAAACCCTCTTTGACAAGCTGCCTGACATTTTTATAGCGTATGTCTATGTGGCGGGACCTAGAGCCCACCGCATATGCCCCCGAGATTGCAATTGCGGCTGTGTTATCCTCTTGAATTTGGATAGGCAGAGGAGGAGATGCCCAGATGCTCGTTATCAGATCATTGAACCAAATCAAATCATTGGCCGTGTCTGACAGGCTGGCATATTCAGCCTCAGCCGTGGAGCAAGAAACAAATTTTTGCTGCCTAACATGCCAATGGACAGGACAGCCATTTAGCAATATGAGGAAACCAGAGGTGCTCCGTCTACTCTTGGTGTCGCCAGCCCAGTCTGCGTCTGAGTAAGCGGAGAGCTGGGCCGTCTTCCCTTTCTCTGGTTCCAGCACAAGGAGGGCATTAGCTGTGCCCCTGAAGTATCTAAGTACCCTTTTAACAGCAGTCCAGTGGAATTCCTTTGGGTGTTCCACGTGCCTGGACAGTAGATTCACAGCTAAAGCTATGTCAGGCCTGCTCCAATTGCTGATGTATAGCAAGGAGCCAATCACAGATCTGTAAAGCTTATTATCTGTGAACTCAGGACCGTCCTTGTGAGTGTGATTGTAATAGTCACTTTGCATCGGGCTATGCGTTGGGTTAGATTCTGCCATTTTGCATTTGGCCAATAACTCCTCTATCTTTTCTTTTTGAGATAGAGCGAACCCCCCCTTAGTGGCCAAGATGTGCACACCCAAGTACTTGTCAACCCGCCCCAAAGACTTCAGGGTAAACCTTTCCTCCAGGGCCTTGGCAAATTCATCACACCTTTCCTTGTCAGGCCCTACATATAGTAGGTCGTCCACATAAACTAACACCCGTTCTGTGGTACCCTTGGAGTTGCGTGTGAAAACACATTCATCTGCATGGGATGCAGTGAAACCAACTTGTTCTAAACTTTTTCTAAGGCAGTCATACCATAATTTCCCCGACTGCTTGAGGCCATATAACCCTTTGTGGAGCAACCATGTATTTCCCCCTTCCTGCTGGTAGCCAGGAGGGGCCCTCACGTAGATCTGCCGGTCCAAGTTGCCGTGGAGGTAAGCCGTCTGGATGTCGAATTGGAAGACTTCCTCCCCCAGAGCGGCTGCAGTTACGAGGGCGGCCTTGACACTCTCTGCCCGGACGGTTGGAGAGTAGGTCTCCCCGTAGTCCTCCATGTAGCGCTGAGCGAAGCCCTGAGCTACCAAACGGGCTTTATACAGGTAGAGGCCATTGGCAAGTGGTTTGGCCTTGTAAACCCACCTTGTGCCAATGACTTTCCTCTCCTTTGGTGGTTGCTGGGAGGTGAAGACCTTGAGTCTTCTTAGGCTGTCCATTTCCTTCTCCATCGCGAGCTGCCATTTCTCCTGCTCTTCGATGGGCAGCTCCTGGATGTCAGAGAAGGATTTTGGGGTGACCACAACACTGTTGACGGACGCGATGTGCCCAATGTCAATTCTCTTTGGCGGGATCCCTTTGTTGGACCGCTTTGACCTCCTTACCTTCTGCCACTCACCGCCCTTTTCTTCTGCGGGTCTCTGAGGCGTCGCTGGGGGTGGAGACGGCGTGTCTTCCTCCATGGGACTGGACGCATCTTCGTCTTGTTCCTCACTTTCGTCGGTGGCAGGGTATGTGGTCGTCTCAGGTGATGTGGTCGGTGTGTCCTTGCTGGGTCGGTTGACATATGGGCTCAGATCATTCGAGTGGATCTGGGTCCAATTGAAAGTCCTCTTCGAAGGAGGCAGATTGGGAAGTCACAGACCTGCCCCCTTCTCCCAGGAAACGATAGGCTTTGGAGCCAGGAGCATAGCCCAAGAACCTCAGTCTCTGGGAGACAGATCTGCCCTTCTTCCACAGCTGCTTGGGGATGTGCACCCACGCATAAGAGCCAAAAACACGTAAATGTCCCAGACTTGGTTTCCTACCGTGGACCAGGAAATATGGGGTCTGGTCCACAACACTGCTCCAGGTGCGGTTTAAGGTGTAATTGGTGTAGTGCACCGCCTCTGCCCAGTATGATTCTGCGACCCCAGGGTCTGCAATCAGACTACGCATCATAGTTTGCAGGATTCCATTTCTTTTCTCTGCTACACCATTTTGAGCAGGGGTGAATGGCGCAGTAAGAAAATGGCAGATGCCCTTACGCCTTACCCAGTCCTGGAATTTTCGGGACATGAACTCAGCCCCGCGATCGCTTTGCAGTTGTGCGATCTTGGTCTTGTACTGGGTGTCTACAAAGTTGTACAGTGACTTTATGGCGTCAAAGGCTTTGGATTTTTCTGTGAGGGTATACACGTGGCCGTATCGTGAAAAATCATCAACGGCAGTGAGAAAATACTGTCTTTTCCCTAGGGATGGTGTGAAAGGCCCAACCAAATCAACATGTACTAGTTGGTACGGGTATTGGGCCTTACGCAGTGACACTTTAGGGATGGCGGCAGCCTTCCTCTTTGTCTTCTTACAAATGGCACAGTCCAGGAATACGTCACAATTCTTGAGCTGGACTCCCTCAGCAAACTCTCCCATCTTTTTAACTACAGGGAAGCTCGCATGACCTAATCTTCTGTGTAAGAGATGGGCACACTTATCGTGGAGTGGCTTCCCCACTGACACCCTCTTGGCTCTAGTTGCCTTGAGTGGTGCTGTAGGTGCCTGCTGAGATTCGGGTTTCTTGCCCACACTGCCCTTAAACAGCCTTGGGGCTGGCTGAGGGGGCTTGGGTACAACCGCTTTGGCCTTGTACTCCTTAAACAACCTTGGGGCTGGCTGTGGGGCCCCTTCTGAGGTGGGTGGGTTCTCAGGGGAGAAGTATGGCAAACCATTTATGATGGCAATACTTCCAATGACCCTCTGGTTCCGGGTGACATGACCTCCCCCTTTGCGAAATAAAACTTCCACCTTGTCATCGTCACATAATTTGGTAATGCTTAATAGGTTGTTGGCAATGGAGGGAGCATGCAATACCCCTTCAGCTTTTCCCAGCCCGGGTACAGAGGCAGTGCCCTCCGCAACAACTAAAGCTTTATCACCGTTGGCCACTTTGACAGATGAGTTAATTTTCTTTAGCCTTTTAAACCCTTGACTCATATTGGTAATGTGAGATGAAGCTCCAGAGTCCAGTAACCATAAGTCAGTGGGGCTGTCAGCCTTTGTGGTGGGGGAGAGAGAACAAGTATGCAGAAAATTGCCCTTGGCACTACCTCCGCCCCCGCCACACCCCCTTCCATGCCCCTTGCCCCTTCCTTGATTGGGACCGCGCTTGGGGCCTTGTTGGTGATGGGGGCAGTCTTTCTTGAGGTGCCCCTCAGAGTCACAGATGAAACACTTAAGTAGAGCATTAACCTGCTCTGAGTTGTGGCGCCCCCTTCTGGCTTGCTGAGTGGTGACTCTGGCGTATTCTCCTGCATCTCTTCGCCTTCTATCTTCTTCGATGAGTCTCCCTGTGAGGTAGGACAGAGTCATGGCTTCCTTCCTTGTCCCTTCCAGTGAAACAATGAAGTTGCTCCAACTTCTGTCCAGGGAAGCCAGAATGACAGCGACCATGTTCGCATCAGTTACAGGGTGGTCTCTGGACACCAGTTCTGCCCTGAGTGCCTTCAATTTTCCAAGATGTTCAGGCATGCTAGCTCCAAACCTCAGTCTGGAGGAGTAAAACTCAGTTGTAAGTCTGGTGATGGAACCGATGCTGTCGCTGTTGAATAAATTGTATAATAACCGCCAAACGTCACCAGCTGTGAGTCCATCTGGAATGCTGGAGAACAAGTTGCCATCCAGTGAGCTCAGCAGAGTAGTGTATGCTTGTCTATGACGCCACTCTTCTCGGGGTCCCCAGGGGAGAGGTGGCGGGTTCAGAACCATCTATAGAGTCCCATCCTTTAATAGACATACCTGCACATCTCTATTCCAACTGTTGTAATTCTCCCCCCCAAGTTGCAGTTTTTTAAAATCGTTTGGGAGGAGAGAGGCAGCTAAAAAAGAGTTCTTGTCGGTCCCACTTGCAAACATTTGAGAGCTGTCCATTGAGATGAATGGTAGAGGGATCCCTCTGGTGGTAGTTGGTGGGATTTTTCTCTGATTTTTGGCTAGCTCCGACTGGGCATGCCCGGAAATCATGTGATCCGGGGGAGGGCGTTGCCCAAGTCTGCCGGCCGGCAGAAGCCCTGGAGATACTTCCTGAGGATTGCAAGATGGAAGCTGGATGGCACATGGATTGCCCGGATTGCCTTGAGAAGCCCATCGCTGGTCCTGAAGAACCTGGGGGCGGCTGAAGATGACTCTGGAGGGGGGGCCTCTTCCGGGGCCCCCCCGAAGACCATCTGGCAAGCAGGGCGACTGGGCAGCGGCAAAAAGTAGGCTGGGGGCCCCGGGGGTTCACTGGGGGCCCTCTGGGATTGCAGGATATAGTTGGGAGGCTCCAGGCTGGACCCCTCCCGGCAGTTAGGCCCCGGGGAGAGGGTTGGAGGCCTTGCTACCACCGATGTTGTGGCTGTAGTCGTTTTAGCCTCCAGAGCTGCAACCAGGGCCTGGATAGTTGCTCCAATCTCTGCTGCAGTAGGCGCGGCTGGGCAGGCTTCATTGTCATCATAGGCCCTAAGGCTTTCTGGTGGGGAAGACCAGGCGGTTTCCGTGCCGCTTTGGCTGGATGCTACAGATTGCTGGGCCTCCAGGCTTGGTTGAGGCCTATCTTTATTAGACCATGTGGGTGTACTGGGGGCCGCCATCTTGTTTCCGGTATCAGGCCATGTGGGTGCCCTGGGGGCCGCCATCTTGCTTCCGGTTGCCCCAGGAAGCTGTAGGTTACAGTTTGGTGGGGAATTTTGCGCCAAAAGCTCTGGGGTCCCGGGGTCACTCAGGGTGGTGGGCGCCATATTAGGGGGCCTCGTGGGCGCTAGGGAAGGACTCACCAGGTGTCCAGAGGCTTCCTGCGCTGGGGTCCCCCGTGGAGAGGCTTGTGGCGTCCTTTGTGTTGCAAGGAACTTTAGAAGCAGCTCTTCGCGTTCCTGTTCAGTCATCTGGCTCACGCGGCGTTTGGCTTAGGCCAGGGCTGTTTCTGCTGCATCTGGGCAGTCTTGGGCGGACTGCAAGCCTTCCATGCTTCCCTCTGTGGCATGCAGAGGGGTCCCTGGCGCTCCGCTGGATCCTCTGGGGGAATGGAGGTCATCTGTGCTCTCACCTGGAGCGGAGTTCGCATCATGGGGTGGATGCAGGGCTGCTGTCTTTGATTGAAGACTTCGTGTCACAATCGGAGACCTCCTGCCATCCATTTTAAATGGGTTTGTGCTGGAACTTCCAGACATCTCATTGCTATCTGCTGGCTTGGAAGCTTTGCCTTAAACCATCCTCTGCTACCAACTTGTGAGATGGTCTCACGAGGTCGATGGATCGTTAAGGTGCTTCCAAGTGAAAGGCATGACGCAGAGATGCAATCATATGAAGCTTTATTTAACGATAGATTAGAGAGAAAGAATTACTTGGCATGGAGACATCCATGCCTGCGTGAGAGAGCAAGCAAGCATAGCATAACTAGAACAGAACAAGAACAAAGAGCAGCCCCTTGAGCAGAGGTATTTATGGGGGGTCTCAGCCCCTCCCTAACCATAAAACTCTCGCCAATGGGGCTGCAGGGGCCGGGGACCCCTGACTCATCAGTGGAAGCAAAGAAGCCTCTTTGCTCCCATCTGATGACCTTTTTGGGTAACTGCCATGGCTGGCACAAAACATCTAACATCCCCAATTGACTCTGCTCGTCAAAGGTTGCAAAAGGGGATCACCTGACCCTGGAGACGCAGGAACCGTCGTAAGTGTGAAAAACAGACATAACTCACTTTTGTCAGTGTCATCGTAACTTTCAACGGTTGCTGATTTACAACAAACTGTTGATTTACAACAAACTGTTGTAAATCGAGGACTGAGCCGCATTGTGGGCCAACACACCTCTGTGGTTGCAAATGATGAGATGCAGTTTCCCCAAAACTCCATCCTTCCAGGTGTGTGTCCCCCCGCTTCCTCTGGCGTTCTTCGGCCTTAAAGCTTCACCCTTCAGCAAAAGTTTCAGGTTCAAAGTTATGAAGGTGCTGGAAAAAGTGACATGGCCAGTCCTCACACTTACGACTGCTGCGGCATCCCCATGATCACATGATCAAAATTCAGCCACTTGGCAAATATCTCATATTTCTGACAGTTGCAGCATCCCTGGTTGGCGGGGATTCCATGATCCCCTTTTGAGAGCTTCTGACAAGCAAAGGCCCCGGGGGAAGCCAGATTCACTTAACGACCATGCGGCTAACTTAACAATTGCAGTGATTCACTTGACTGTGGCAGGAAAGGCCGTAAAACGGAGCAAAAACTCCCTTAACAATTGTCTCAGTTAGCAACAGAAATCGGGCTCTACTCTGGTCGTAAGCCGAGGACCCCCTCTCTGTATCCTTTGAGCTGCTCCCTCAATTCTGGCCCATCAGCCACTCTGCAGAACTGGGACCTCCAGACACTGGAAGGTTCTCCCCCCTCCAAGGAAAGGGGCGAGGAGCACGGAGGGTGGATCCCCTCTTTTTCCCTCCATAGCAGGGGGCTCCTGGACCCCCTCCCCAACATTCCTACCCAGCTGGGAAAGGTGGAGAACAGGGTTGAGCTGAACAAGGGTCCTCCATCTCTGGGCTCACCCCCACTAGTGGGTCCCGCTGCCGTGGCTCCCTGCCAGACAGGCAGGGACTACAAAGTCCATGCCCTCCCGCGTGACATGTGCAGGTCTGCCAGAAGCTGGAGGAGAGGACGGTGGAACTCGTTGAAGCACTGGGTCGGGTGACCGAGCTGGTGGAGACTAACAGGCGGCTGGACCAAGGTGAGCCCCAACCATCCGCTGCGCCTGGTTCAAAGCGGGCGCTGGGAATTGTGGCGCGTGTCCAGCACGCCGGGCCTGGAGCAGAGAAGTCACAAAAGTTGGGCTTGACCACAGATGGTGGGGAAGGAGGGGGAGGACAAGCCTCGGGTCCCCTTCTGGGGGTCTTGCCCACCAAGAGCGGGCGGGAGCTTGACCTCGGCCCTGTCCGCAGACTTGCAGGCCGCTCTGGAAAAAGTGACGGCCTCGGAATATCAGCTGGAGCAGCTGCAGGAAGAACAGCTGTCCCTCACGCAACAGCTGGAGGAGAAGAGGACGGCCGTCCTGCAGCTGCAAGACGAGACCGCCAGGTGAGTCCGGATGTGCTGGGTAGGGGGGCAGCGGTGTGGCTGCTTTGGCCAGCCTGCCGCCCTCCAGATGTTTTCAGCCATGGCTGACAGGATTCCGACCGCTGGATGGACTGGCGTGGCTCTGGGGTCTCTCTTTTATTTAATTTCACCTGGGAAAGCTTGGCCACCTTAAGACCTGTGGACTTCAACTCCCAGAATTCCCTAGCCAGCAGAGGGAATTCTGGGAGTTGAAGTCCACAGGTCTTAAAGTGGCCGAGGTTGGACACACACACCCCAGTCATAAATGGCCTATTCTTAAAAGGGCTGCCCCCAACCCCTGGGTTCCTTCATTTGAGGGTGGACTTCAGCCCCCCAGGAGTCAAGGGGGCAATTCCCACAGGGCCCCCCCCTCTAATTCTCCCAAAGACCGAGTGAGACTCTTATAGCGCTGAGGGCCTTTTGGGGAGGCGGCAGCTGTGAAGACCCCTGGCCGTTTGAGGGGTGAGTGAAACTCTGAGCCTACTTGCCATTTGGCTCACCCATCAGTCGGAGGTACCGGTAGTCCTTTACTTACAACACTTCACTTAGGGACGGTTCTAAGTTACACCGGCACTGAAAGAAATCATGACCGTTTTGCACACTTATGACCACGGCAACATCCTCGGGATTCGTCTGATCAAAACTCTTGGCGACTGGCTCATATTTACGACGCTCGCTGCGTCCCGGAGTCGCGCGATTCCCGTTTTGCAACCTCCTAACAAGCAAAGTCAATGGGAAGGCCAGCTTCACTTAATGACCATCTTACTAGCCTAACTTAACGGTGGGAAGCAAGGTTGTAAAATGGGGCCAAACTCACTTAACAACGGCCTCGCGTAGCAGCATATACTTGGGGCTCACTTCTGGCCGTAAAGGGAGGACTGCCCGTAGCTGTCCCTGACTTGTAAACCAGCTTTGGCGCGTCCAGGTGCCCCCTCCTCTAACTTGGGGGGTTCCCCCCCTCGCAGGCTGGCCCAGGAGAGGGAGAGTGCCCAGCGGGACTTTCGGGAGGCCTCGGATTGCCGCGAGGTAGGTTGGGGGCCGGGAGGGAGCTGGCGGTGGGAGGGAGGGAGGGGAGGCCTGGGCCTATTTCAGGGTGCCCTTCCCTGCCGCCCCCCTGCAGTTTCTGGAGCAGGAGAACCAGGTTGCCCGCCGGCAGCTGAGCGAGACGGAGGAAGAGCTGAAGGCCAGCCTGGCCACTCTGAGAGAACGCAGCAGCCTGCTGGAGGACCTCAAGGATGCCCACCGGAGACTCCAGTAAGGGCCCGGCTCCCCCTCTCCGATCCCTCCGGCTGGGGGCGGCCGAGCCCACCCTCTGACCTCTTCCGCTCCCTCCCTTCCCGCAGGCAGGAGCAGGAGTCGCTGGCTGCCGAGCTGGCCGGCGTCAGGGCGGAGCTCCGGCACACGGAAAGCGGCCTGGGGGGGCTCTCCCGGGCCGTGCAGGAGTTGGGGGGTCTCCACGCCCAGTGCCTGGGGGCTGCGGACATCCTGCGGACGGCCCTGCCAGGAGAGGTAGGAGGGACCCTGTTTGCTGGCCGGGCTGGTGGCCCCTGAATTTCTCCGGAAAGGGCTCCTCAATGCTGGCTTGTTTCCCAGGCAGCCCAAGTGGCCCCCCAGAGCAGCAACCGCACTCCGGGCCAGACCCCCTCCCAGCGCCCGGGGCCTTCCCTGGTGGACAGCGTCCTGCGAGCGGCCTCCCAGGAAGGTGAGGAGCCCTTCTCTGGCCACCTGCACTTGGTCCTCGACTTACGAGGCCCCGCCAAAAAATTCTGTTGTTAAATCAGTTTTGCCCCATTTTACAACCTTTCTCGCCAGACTTGTTAAGCGAATCACTGCAATTGTTACATTTAGTAACATGGTTGTTAAGTAAATCTGGCTTCCCCTCCATTGACTTTGCTTGTCGCAAGGTCACAAGAGGGGATCACGGGACACTGTGACCGTCATAAATACAAATCAGTTGCCAAGTGCCTGAATTTTGATCGTGTCACCATGGGAAATGCCGCCGTGGTTGTGTGAAAAATGGCCCTAAGTCACTTTATTTCAGGGCTGTTGTAAGTTTGAACGGTCACTAAATGAACTGTTGTAGATTGAGGACTTCCTATACTTTACAGTATTTTATTTGTATTGTTTATATGGTGTCAGCGTGCACAGTCTCATTGCGCTGAGATAACCCAGGAGTAAACAAACAGTGGTCTATATTAAATGGTGGCTTATCTTACATTATCTACATTATCATACATCAGGAACAATATACCTACACGTGTTAATACAGCAATCTCCAACACACAGCAGTTACACAGCAGTTACAGCAGCAAATGGAAGAGACCGCACACATCTGCGGAGCCTTGCCTTTTATACCAAAGGCTCTTAAAGGGACACAGACCCTGCAGAGTCATTCCCATCATTACATCATACATCTCACCTTACTTCAGCTGGTTAGCTTTTAAATCATTATTTTGACAAATAGTTTTTTTTAAATATTATAAGCCGCCCGGGATTGGCCTCTGGGAAAAGGGGCAGCCAGTAAATTTAATAAGTAAATGAACAAGTGAATAAAACACAAAATTCTGATTTTGCCAAGGGGGGGAGGTGGAGCTATCAGCTCAACAACCCGTTTTCTCTTATATTTCCTTCCCGTTTAACTATATTATTATTATTACGGAATGAAGGCCATTTGTGCTTTCATCTGCAGCTGAGATTGCTTCAGGGACTGAAGTCTTGGATGTAGGCAGGGACGCCGTCTTTGATCGATGACTTCTGGTCACGATAGGAGAAGTCCTGCCATCTGTTATAAGTGGATTTGAGCCGGGTCTCCCAGACATCTTGTGGCATAGATCCTGGCTGGCTTGGAAGCTTTCCTTTAAACCATCCTATGGCTACCAACTTGAGAGGTGTTCTCACGAGTGAATCGTTAAAGGAGCTTCCAAGCAAAGGCATCACGCAGAGATGCAATCATATTAGCTTTATTCATGATAGATCAAAGAGAAAGAAAAACTTGGCATGAAAGCATTCATGCCTGCATGTGAGAGAGAAATAAAATAAAACAAAACAAGCTAGCATTACATAACTAAAACAAGAGAAGGACTAGGAGCTAGGAGAGGAGAACTGGAACTAGAAGGAGAAATGGAGAACTAGAACAAAGAGCAGCCCCTCGTGCAGAGGTATTTATGGGGGGTCTTGGTCCCTCCCTGACCATAAAACTCTCTCACCAATGGGGTCTGTCGGGGTCTGAGACCCTTGGCTCATCAGTGGAAGCAAAGAAGCCTCTTTGCTCCCATCTGATGACCTTTTTGGGGAACTGCCAATGGCTGGCACTAATCATCTAACAATTAACTATATTATTAAGTTTTTAACAATGTTTAGTGGGACTTGTGTGTTAGAAATAGTTCTTGACTTACAACAACAAGACAATAATTTTTGCATCAAGCAAGACGCATCTTCAATTGTTTTGCCCCGTTTTACGACCTTCCTTGCCACCATTCTTAAGTGAACCCATGCAGATGTTGAGAGTCACACTTGTTAAGTGAATGGGGGCTTGTGGAAGGTTACAACAGAGGGTTGTAACACACACACACACGGGCACTGCGATCATCGTATATACATGCTGGTTGCCAAAAGCCCGGATTTTGAACTCGTGATACTGGGGATGCTGGCTTGGGGGAAAAGCAGCCCTGAGTGCCTTTTTTCAGGGAACAGTTGCTAAACGAATGGTTGTAAGTCGAGAACCACTTATCCTGGTTAGGGGGACTTTCCCAAAGAAGGCAACCTTTGTCTCTTTCAGCCAAAAAGATCCCAGGCCTCTGGAGCGAGACCACCGCGTTTATGCGTGCAGCCCCGGCCCTTCCTCCCCAGCCCTCAGGTATGAACAATTAGCCAGTGGAACTCCTTGCCTCTGGAAGTTGTGGGGGCTTTTGAGAAGAGATTGGGCAGCCATTTGTGTGGGATAGTAGAGGGTAAGAGTGTCCTAAGACTTGTGGACTTCAAGTTGAAGTCCACAAGTCTTAAAGTTCCAAGGTTGGAGACCCCTGGTTTTTAAAGAGAGACTGGGCAGCCACTTGTCAGGGACGGTATAAGGGGTTCTCTTGTCTGAGCAGGGGGCTGGACTAGAAGACCTCAGAGGTCCCATCCAATTCTGTTATTCTGACTCTGGGGCAATCCCTCTTCCTAATCCCCCCCCTTGCCCTCCCTCCTCCCTGACCGGACTCTGTCTGCAGAGATTGAGGCTTCCTTGGCCAGCCACACCCAGGACCTGCGCCTGGCACTGAAGCAGCTGCGCCTGCTGGCCAGGTGCTGCCAAGAAGACATCAGAGAGCGGCAGGCACAGATGTGAGTGCTGGCTGGAGGGGGGGGCTGGCTCTGCTGGACCAGGATGAAGGGGGAGGGGGTCTTCCTGGTCCTTCTCCACAGGGGAAACAGCTCTGCGCTGAGCTCCCCTTTTCCTCCTGGCAGTTTGCAGCTGCAGCAGCAGCTGGAGATGTCGAAAATGGAACACCAGGCCGAGCTGGACGCTTGCAACGCCACCCAGGCCAAGCTCAGCAAGGCTCTGCACCAGAGGATCCAGGTGCGCTGGGGGGGGTGGGGGGCGCTGCGTGGGCTGGGACTCCCAGAATTCCCTGGTTAACTTTTAAGACTTGCGGACTTCAACTCCCAGAATTCCCTACTCAACCTTTGAGAGTTGTGGACTACAACACCCAGAATTCCATAGTCACTTTAAGACTCCCAGAATTCTATAGTCAATTTTTAAGATTTGTGGACTTCAATTCCCAGAATTCCCTAGTTAACTTAAGACTTGTGGGCTTCAACTCCCGGAATTCCCTACTTAACTTTAAAACTTGCAGACTTCAACTCCCAGAATTCCATTGTCAACATTAAGACTTGTGGGCTTCGACTCTCAGAATTCTGGGAGTCGAGGTCCACAAGTCTTAAAGTTGCCATAGTTGGACACCTACCCCCACCCCGTTCTAGCATGCCAGAAATTGTATGCTTGTTTTGCAAGGGGGGGAACTATTATTCTTGAAATATATTCATTAATATTCAACAAGATGGACAACTTATGTGTTTTTTATAAACATTTTTAATGTCTTGTTTAGTTTTTCTTTGTTCTTGTTAATGTTGTGAATAAATCCAACGGGGGGGGGGGCAACTAGGTGGTTCAGGTAGCCCCTTCCCAGCTGGGATTCTCAGTCAGACTCCCAGAGGTCATCTAGCTGGGCCACCTTCTGCAACCTGGTGGCCTTCATCCTCGGGGGGGGGCTGCTTTGAAGGGAGGGTTGTGCTGTGCCGCTGCCCTCTCCCCCAGCCCCAATAAGTCCTCCAAAGACCCCTCTTTCTCCCCCCAGAGCGAGAAGGAGCTGCGGGAGCTGCTGCGCCAGCAAGGAGAGAAGCAATTCCAGCTGAGCGACCAGAGGAGGGAAGTGGTGGTACGTCCGGGGGGGGGCTGGGGGGGGCATGAGCTGGGAGGTGGGCTCCTCCTCGCCCTGCCCCACCGGCGACCGACCTGCCTTTGTCCCCCAGACGCTGCGAGAGGAGGTGGCGCTGCTGAAGGAGGAGCTGCAGAAGTCGGAGACGGCAGCCGCCACTCTGTTGGACGAGCTGAGCGGGACCCGATGGCCGGACGTCCAGGAGAAGATCTGGCTGCGGCAGGAGGTGCCAGGGAGCGGGGGAGGGGGCTGCACTGCGCCTGGCTTCCAGGACCCTTGCGGGGGCCGTAACTGCAGCCCACGCTGAAGTTTTTGGGGTGCTCTCCTTTCCTTCGCCTGACGCGGGATCTGGAAGACGGGTGGGAAATTGGGAGAAGGTTATCAAGATTTAGGCAAGTTTAAGAATCTGGTCAACTAACAGTCAAGGCAAACGAGCGGGAAATAAGGAAGGCAAGGAAGGTGTTCAAGGTGGGCGGGGCTTAGAACTCCTGCGGGCGGGAAGGGAGAATGATGGCACCTTGGGCCCTCCTCCTTCGGGCTCGGCCCAGTCATCTCCTAGGCAACCTTGGCTCTTTTATGACTCATGGACTTCAACTCCCAGAATTCTGGCTCAGGAATTCTGGGAGTTGAAATCCACGAGTCATAAAAGAGGCAAGGTTGCCTACCCATCCTACACTGTGGCCCCTTTGCGGCCTGGGGACTTCAGCTCCCAGAATCCCTCAGCCAGCCTTCTGGGAGTTGAAGTCCTCACGTCGTCGCCCACCTCTGATCTGGAAGCACCTCATCTAGAATGAGGCTACCTTGAAATACAGGTGGTCCCAACTTGCTCCCCTCCCTTTGAAATTTCAGCAGCAGTGAAAAAAGTGACTTAGGACCATTTTTTACACTTAACGACCGTTTCGCCATCCCTATGGCCACACGATCACAATCTAGACACTTGACGACTGACTCGTATTTATGACAGTTGTCGTCTCCTGGGGTCACGTGATCCCCTTTTACGACCTTCTGACAAGCAAAGTCAATGGGGGGAGCCAGACTCACTTAAATGTCTGTGCTGAGTTTAACAGCTTCAGTGATTCACTTAACGACGGTGGCAAGAAAGGTCATAAAAGTGAAAGTTGTCTTGCTTAGAAGCGGAAATTTGCCGCTGAGTGTGTTTGCAAAAGGGGGTCACAGTAAACACACACACACACACACACACACGCACACACACACACACACACACACACACCAGGGACCTACGACCGTCATAAATTCAGGCCAGTTGCCAAGCATTTGAATTTTGATCACGTGACCATGGGGATGCTGCAAAGGTCGTAAGTGTGAAACCCGGTCATAAGTCTCGTTGGTGCCATTGTAACTTCGAACGGTCGCTAAACAAATGGCTGTAAGCCGAGGACTCTCTTATACTGAGCTATAAGATACGGCCGGTGAGGAATCTTTTTTCCTGTGCAAAAGGCTGCAGGATCACAACTCGACCCTGCTAAATTGTGGCCAACGTCCAGGCTTGCTAAGCAGAGCGGGCACTCTGTGCGTGCTCAGGTGCCCCCTTTCCGGGCTCGTGACGGCCTCCCATCCCCCACAGGTAGAAAAGCTGAAGGAGCTGCTTCTGCGGAAGGACACTGATCACACGAAGGCGCTGACCAGCCACGTGCTGCAGGTGGGGGTCTGTCGGGTGGGCCGGGGTCTCCCCTCCAGGTGGGCCGACCTTCAGGGGCTGTCCTGACTCCGCCCTCTGGGGCGCCGTGGTTGTGCCCGCAGGTGAGAAGCCTGGAGGACCGACTGGGCCAGGCCCAGCAGCTCCTGCGGCACCAGGAAAAGACGGAGGCGAAGCTGAAGCAGGTGGGTGATCCAGGCCCTGCCTGGTGAAGTCCCCAAGGCAGGCGGAGGTCCACCAGGGTAGCAGCTCGCCCCTGGCTTTATTCTGAGAAAGGCCAGAAGTAGCAATAAGTTTGGGGGCCAATTTTGAGGTTCCTGGAATGGGGCCAAAAACATTGGGGCACCTAAAGGGGCTAGTCCTCTTGTTTTGAGCAGGCCTTGCACCCACCCAGTAGATTAAGCTTCATATAGAGCAGGGATATCCGCCCTTGGCGGCTTGAAGATGTGTGGACTTCAACTCCCAGAATTCCCCAGCCAGCCATGCTTTAAGACCCTCCATCCGCAAAGCCCACTCCCTTCTAGCACTGATGATGTTGCCTAGCTGGGTTGTGAAACGTCTGCAAGGAAAGCGCCCAGCTCAGAGAGACCACTAAGGACCCCACAAGTTTCCCCCCCCCCGCCGCTCCTCTTCCTCCTCCCCATAACAAACCCCTCCTTTCATAGCTGGCTGGAGAATTCTGGGATTTGAAGTCCACGAGTCTTCAAATGCCTATGGTTGGAGACCTTTCCAAATAGTGATTGTTCTATTTTGGGAGGGGCTTTTCAAATGGCAGCTGGATGGCCACCTCTGAGGGAAAGGGGAGGGGAGGACTAGATGACCTCTACAGTCCCTTCTGAATCATGACTTCTGGGATTCACATGCTCCCTTTGACTTGCCAGCTAAGGGCATGGCTGCCACGACAGTTGGCCAGGTTTGCAGCTTCTGTGCCAAAATGCCAGCCAGCCTCACCAAGACAAGAGTACCCCCCCACACACACTCTCTCTCTCTCTCCCGCTGCTGTTTCTTGCTTGGCTGCTGCAGGCTGGAACCCAGTGGCTTCAGTGCTCTCCTATTTCCTTCCAGGCCCTCTCCACCTTGCCGGCTGAAGTGTCCAGCCTCACTGAGGTCCGGCATCTTGTGGACTTGTTTGTCTGAAGGTACCCCGGAGGTGAAAGCAAAGGTTGTTCTCATTTGTCTATTGAAATAAATAATGTTATATTTGCAAGGCTCTGGCAGTTTGTCTCTCAGCTTCTCGTCCCATCAACAGGGATACCCTCGGCTTTGTGTAGTTGTAGACGCCCCCCACCTCTGCCCCCCCCCTTCCCCACCAGAGACCCTGCTCTGCCTGGCCTCGAGCCAGGGGGGTCCCGGACACAGAAGCCCCCAGGGCAGTTAAGGACGTGGGAAACCATGCCTTCTCTTACCCCCCCCCTTGGGGTCCAGAGGCTGTCCACCCCATAAGTCCAGCTCTGTCGCTGGACGCCTGATAGCATCAGAGGGGGAAAAATCACAAATTGTCTGGTTTGGCTCCCTTGGCAGCTTAGAAGCTTTATTTGGGGCAGGGGTCTCCAAATTTGGCCACTTCAAGCAGAGCTGGCTGAGGAATGCTGGGAGTTGAAGTCCACAAGTCTTAAAAGTGGCCGAGTTTGGAGATTCCCCCATTTAGCACCTGTTTAGTTGGAGCCACAAGACACACACACACACCCCGGATCAGACTTGCAAAGCCCTCCTGCACCCTCGCCAGAAACCCCAGGGCTGCTGCCATCATTTTCTCTTGCAAAAGGACCGGGACCTTCTAAGAAAAATAACGGGGAGGGGGGCTACAGCCCAGCGCCTTGCCTGGAAAAGGGGAAGGCAGCTGGGGTGGGGGAGCAGAAAGACCTCTGGGGCCAGTGGGTTGTGGGGGTTTGCTATTTGGAAAAATAACACAGCTCCCCCCCTCCCCAGGCGGCTGGGATCAGCACAAGGAGCCCCCCCAGCCCCCTCCAGAGCCAGGTTGTTGCAAACCCAGCTGCCTCCGTTTTTCTTGGCATCTGCCTGCCTGCTCTGATGCCCAGATGGTGCTGCTGCCACCCCCTTTTCTCCACTGGTGAAGGGGGGGCTGAATGACCTGGCTTTCCTTAGCCTCCTTTCCCTCCCCCCCCCAAGTCCCCAGGCTAGATTCCAGATGCCACTTTCTGTTCCGGAGTGGGGGTCCAGACCCCTCTGCAGAGGGGAGAGGGGTGGGTCTGTGCTGTTCTGTGCTGGGCACGGCTGACCAGAGGCTGTGTCCCAAAAGCCCCCCCCCTTTTTTTTCTGGGCATGAGACCAGCCCTCCGTTGCTTTGGCTCTGCTGGATTTTGCAACTGGCGCAAATGCTAAAAGTGCCTTTTATTTTCCACCAAGAAAGGGAGGGTCCTTCACATGGCAGCTTAGTGAAAATAAGATTTATTCCCTTTCTCCCCCTTTCTGCTCACCACCAATTTGGGCCAATTGTAGGCTATATTCAAGCCCACGTGGGGCTACACCCCTTTCCCATCTCCAGGTGGGGCATCTAATCTTCCACCCCTTCTGCATCTGCTCTTATATAGTGCTGGATTTGTAAACAACTGCTTGTAAGCATTGAGCAGAGGAAACCCTGTGTTTGCCTAAAACGGGTGGGGAAAGAGGCCCTTTATGAGTGGTGGACTTCAACTCCCAGAATTCCTCAGCAAACTCGACTCATGGATTTAAATTCCCAGAATTTCTCAGCAAACTCAGCCATAAGTGATTAAATGATTCACTTAACAACTGTGGCAAGAAAAGTCGTAAAGTGGGTCACATTTTATGACTCGTGGATTTCAACTCCCAGAATTCCTCAGCAAACTCGGCCCTTTTATGACTCGTGGACTTTAACTCCTAGAATTCCTCAGCCAGCTATGCACGCATGCCTGGCTGAGGAATTCTGGGAGTTGAAGTCCACGAGTTATAAAAGAGCCGAGTTTGAAGACCCCTGCCATAGATGTTAAGTCATTCACTTAACAACTGTGGCAAGAAAAGTCGTAAAGTGGGTCAAATTTCTTAGCAACGTGAATTTGGGGCTCTGTTGTGGCTGAGAACTTCCTCTATTTGCTGTGTTTCCCAAGACTCGTGGCCGTTTATAGAGGAGTCCTCAAGTTATAACCATTTGCTTAGCTGCAGTAACAAAGGCAGTGAAAAACGTGACTTTCGGCTGGTTTCACACTTACGACCGTTGCAGCATCCCCAGGGCCACGTGACACCCGGCACCTGGAAGGCATGTGTGATAGTTGCCATGTCCCGAGGTCACGCAATCCCCTTCTGTGACCTTCTGAGCAGCAGTGTCAACGGGGAAACCAGGTTCATTAATGCAGCGTTTCCCAACCTTAGGAACTTGAAGATGCGTGGACTTCAACTCCCAGAATTCCCCAGCCAGCTGGCTGGGGAATTCTGGGAGTTGAAGTCCACGCATCTTCAAGTTCCTAAGGTTGGGAAACGCTGCATTAACGTAAGAACAGCAGTGCAAAGGAGGGAGGCGAGGCGCTCTTCACGTGCTCAGAGTAGCCCTCTTCTGAGCCCGCCTGGGGGGGGCGGGGGGCTGGGAGGGCGGAGGGGGGGTCCTCTGTGATGGCCCGAGGCCCGGAACGGCTTCCCGGAGGGGGGGGGCTGGGGGAGCCTCCCGGCCCCGCCCCTCCCCGCCCCTCCCGGCCCCCCCCCGCTCACGTAGCTCTGCGGCACCGGCGGCGCCTTTCCCCCCGCGCGCGAGAGCCGGCGCCGCACAAGCCACCGAGGCAGCCCCGACGGCGGACGACGACGGCAGCCTCGCCCGAGCGGTAAGGCGCCCGCGGACTGCCCGCCTGGCCGGGCTCCTCCGGCCGCCGCTAACCGAAGCGCTTCCCTGCCGCCCCGTCCACGCGCCTGCCCGGCTGAGCGCAGCCGCCTCGCCTCCGGGCGGAGACCCCGGGGTCGCCGGACGCGGGAGGAGCTCTTGCCCGGAGGGGCGGGCGGGGTGGACGCGGCTGGGGCAGCTGCCGTGTTTTGTGTCCCCCCCCCCGGGACTTTTGCAGGGAGGGGCGGGGGTCGGGTCCCCCTCCGCAGAGGCTTCCGTTCTGCCCGGGGCGCCAGACCTGCGGGCTCCCAGCTGAGAGCCCCCGAGCTCAGGGCTGGGCCGACCCTTCCCCCTGCGGCCGGTTGTGCTGGGGGGGGAGGACAAGCATCCTTAAAAGCGCTCCTGCTGCCCCCCCCCCGCATCTATTATTTCAAAACTGCCTTGCCCCGGTGCAACTGCGCGTCGGAGGAGGAAAACCGGGGAGGGGCAGGGGGAGGTCCCTGGTGCCCCCTGATCCGGGTGGTTTTCTTGCAGACGTTCCCGGAGCCAAACTAGGTAATGGCATCAGTGCAAGGAGGTAGTGGGGTGTGTGGAAGAGGAGGAGGGGGGAGGGGGAGGAAGAAGAAGAACATTGTGGGGTCCTCGCTACTTTCTGAGCTTGTTGGTTGTTTTTCTGCAGATGTTTCATGACCCAACTAGGTAACCTCATCAGTGCTAGAAGGGAGGAGGAGGAGGAGGAGGAGGAGGAAGATTGTGGGGTCCTTGAGGCTCTCTGAGCTGGGTGGTTTTCTTGCAGATGTTTCAGCACTCAAACTAGGGTAACATCATCGGTGCTAGAAGGGAGGGTTGCAGCGTGGACAAGGAGGAGGACTGTGGAATCCTTGGTCATGTTTTATGACTGCAGTAGGGAACATCATCACTGCTGGAAGGGAGGAGGAGGAGGAGGAGGAGAACTGTGGGGTCCTTGAGGCTCGCTGAGCTTGGTTGATTTCTGTCAGAGGTTTCATGACCCAAACTCCGTAACAAATTAATTTTTCCAAATTACTTAGCTGAGTCATGAAACGTCTGCCAGAAAACAACCAAGATCAGACAGTACCAATATCCCCCTTTACTGGGAGATTAAGATGTCTTGGCAGCTCTCCAGGGTCCGGGAAGGTTGCAGGGTCTTCTGATGGTGCAAGGGGGCGGGGGGGAGGCTCATTCCATCCTGGGGCTGGTGACCTGGTTTGAGGGTGCAAAGAGCAGGTCCTTCGAATGGAGGAAAGCGAGGTGGCTGTGGCAACGTCCTTCAGACTAAGAGGTGAGGACAAGGACAGTCAGTATGTGGCTGCTCTGGTGTCTGGCTGGGGGGGGCGGGGGGGGCAGGTGCCAAAGCAATCAAGGGAAACGGCTGTCTGAGCTGCTGCTGGCTTTTGGCTCCACCGATCAATCCCGCATGGACGCTCGCTGGTGGTGGGATGGGGGGGGGATGACTGCAGTCCAGAGAGCGTTGCTTGGCCTTAACAACATCTGGGCACGTTCTCTAAACAGTGAGGCAGACATGATTAAATGGAATAGAATAACAGAGTTGGAAGGGACCTTGTAGGTCATCTAGTCCAACCCCCCACCCAACATTTCTGACAGATGGCAGTCCAGTCTCTTCTTGAAAGCTTCCAGGGATGAAGCTCCTAAACTGACATGGTGGCGCTGACTTTTTGTGCCCAGCCAGCTGTGTCCAGACGTTTAAAGAGGCCTCTCAGCTAGAACACAGCTCGCTTCGACTGCCCGGCCAGGGTGAAGGTGACAGGCCAAGCAATTTGGAGAATTGCCCAGCTTGTGCTATTTTGCAGTTCTAGTCTCACCCTGCTTTCCTTCTCTTGTAAAAATCTAAGGACGGGCAAGCAGAGATCAATCAATCAGAACTGGAAGGGACCTTGGAGGTCTTCTAATCCAGCCCCCTGCTCAAGCAGGAGACCCTAACCCATTTCAGACAAGTGGCTGTCCAGTCTCTTCTTAAAAGCCTCCAGCGATGGAGCATCCACAACTTCTGGACGCAACTTTTGTTCCACTGATTAATTGTTCTAACTGTCAGGAAAAAAGTTTCTCCTTAATTCCTTGATTTAGATGAGCATGTGCGGGGGAAACTTTACCTTTACCTTTAATTCCTTGATTAGTTTCCATCTGTTGTTTCTCGTCCTGCCTTCTGGTGCTTTGGAAAATAAGTTGATCCCTTCATATTGGTGGCAGCCTGTCAAAGCCCCTCAGTTAGGGCAGGGGTCTTCAAATTTGGCAACTAGAAGACGTGGGGACCTCAACTCCCAGAATCTGGAGTTTGGAGAGCCCTGAATTAGAGGGTAAAACCTTTTAAGCCTTTTTGTTGTTGTTAGCTGCGAAGTCGTGTCCGACCCCTCGCGACCCCACGGACAACGTTCCTCCAGGCCTTCCTGTCCTCTACCATCTTCTGGAGTCCATTTAAGCTCACGCCTACTGCTTCAGTGACTCCATCCAGCCACCTCATTCTCTGTCGTCCCCTTCTTCTCTTGCCCTCCACCTTTCCCAGCATGAGGCTCTTCTCCAGCGAGTCCTTCCTTCTCGTTAGGTGGCCAAAGCATTTGAGTTTCCGTTTCACTTTTAAGCCTAGCTGCTTTAAAAAGAAAAAACGAAACAGCAGCAAAGAAGAATTACGATGTAGCATGAGAGGCTGCAGCCTGACTCAGCAGTCCCAGAAAATGGAAATGGCATTTTGTGTGCCCGGCTAGAGTGGGCAGTTTTGCCCCAGGCTCCAGAGAAGAGGCCTCACAGGGAAGCCGCTTTGGCAGAGACGGACAGGAGCTAATCCCGCTGCATCATAATTGACAGTAGCCGGGCCTTAAACGTGGGGGGGGGGTCAGCAGCAGGGCTGCCATCTGCCTGGCTGGGCCACGAGGCCGGGCACATGTCTGCCCAAAGTAGGCCACCCTCCCCCACTGACGCAACTGATGTGCTGCAAAGGCCGGGTTGGCAAGGAGGGCAGAACGGAGCCTTTGGCAAAGAGGCAGGCTGTGGCCCCGATGCCATGACGACGGAGGCCGTTCCTACTGATGCTCCAGAATGATAATTTTCTCTCTTCTAAGGCATCTGGAAGGGGGGGGGAAGGAAATGCAGCAATTGTGACTCTGTGCAGGTGCAGAGTACCATTTGTTTACTTGACCTTCACCTGTATTAACAGAGGGAGAGAATCAAGATTACGTGAAGTATTAATACCGCTTTACAAGGCCACACTTGGAATACGGCGTCCAGTTTTGGTCACCATGATGTCAAAAAGATGTTCAGACTCTGGAAAGAGTGCAGAGAAGAGCAACAAAGAGGATCAGGGGACTGGAGGCTCAAACATACAAGGAACGGTTGCTAGAATTGGGGGTGTCCAGTTTAATGAACAGAAGGATGAGGGGGCACAGGATAGCAGTGTTCCAGTATTTGAGGGGCTGCCCCAAAGAAGAGGGAGTCAAGTTGTTCTCCAAAGAGCCTGAAAGCAGGACAAGAAGCAACGGACGGAAAGTAGTCCAGGAGAGAAGCAACCTAGAGCTAAGGAGAAACTTCCTGACAGTGAGAAAAATTAACCAGTGGAACTCCTTGCCTCCAGAAGCTGTGAATGCTCCAACACTGGAAATTTTTAAGAAGAGACTGGACAGCCACTTGTCTGAAATGGTATAGGGTTTCCTGCCTGAGTAAGGGGTTGGACTAGATAACCTCCATGATCCCTTTTAATTCTGTTAGGATCTTCTGCTTGAGCAGGGGGTTGGACTAAAAGACCTCCAGGTAAAAGGTAAAGGTTCCCCCAACATGCATGCTAGTCGTTTCCGACTCTAGGGGCCGGTGCTCATCTCCCTTTCAAAGCCGAAGAGCCAGCGTTTGTCCGAGGACGTCTCCGTGGTCATGTGGCCGGCATGACTAGACGCCAAAGGCGCATGGAACGCTGTTATCTTCCCACCGGAGTGGTCCCTATTTTTCTACTGGCATTTTTGTGTACTTTCGAACTGCTAGGTTGGCAGAAGCTGGGACGAGTAACAGGCGCTCACTCTGTTACGCAGCACTCGGGATTCAACCCGCCAAACTGCCGACTTTCTGATCGACAAGCTCAGCGTCCTAACCCACTGAGCCACCGCGTCCCTTGAAGACCTCCAGGGTCCCTTCTAATTCTGTTATTCTGTGTTCTCTTTCTACCCTGGAGAAGAGAAGGCTTTTCCTGCGCTCGCAAACCATGGGGAAAGGAAAATATCTGGAGTTACTTTTTTTCCTCTTAGTTCATCAAAATATAAAATACGGAAATATGAAGAGAGATGAGAATAATGGGAAATCAGGAGAGGAGACGGGGAAAAAATGTAGGGTAAAAGGGAAAAGAAAAAGAAAAAGAAAAGCATTGGCTTCCAACTCTTTTTGGCACACTAGAATAAGATAGTAAACATACCACCTCAATTTTTTTACTTTTACATAATAATAATAATAATAATAATAATAATAATAATAATAATAATAACAACAATAACAATAACAATAACAATAACAATAATAATAATAATAATAATAATAATAATAATGGACGCGGTGGCTCAGTGGGTTAGGACGCCAAGCTTTTCGATCAGAAGGTCGGCAGTTTGGCAGGTCGAATCCCGAGTGCCGTGTAGCAGAGTGAGCGCCTGTTACTCGTCCCAGCTTCTGCCAACCTAGCAGTTCGAAAGCATGTAAAAATGCAAGTAGGAAAATAGGGACCACTCCGGTGGGAAGGTAACAGCGTTCCGTGCGCCTTTGGCGTCTAGTCATGCCGGCCACATGACCACGGAGACGTCCTCGGACAAGCGCTGGCTCTTCGGCTTTGAAACGGAGATGAGCACCGGCCCCTAGGGTTGGAAACGACTAGCACGCATGTTGGGGGGAACCTTTACCTTTATAATAATAATAATAATAATAATAATAATAATAATAATAATAATAATAATAATAATAATAATAATAATAATAATAATAATAATAATAATGATAATGATAATAATATACTAGCCATTTCTATGACAGCCAGCCTGTCTCATCAGCAAAATCCAAACTCAAAGTTTCACTCCCCCCCCCCCGCCTCAAGCAAGAAGTCCAGATCCCATTTCCAAACACATGGGAAGGGACTGCTTTGAACCCTTGGCCAGGCTGTCTGGCATTCATGAAACTGTAGTTCTAATCTAACTTGTGACTCTCAGTAGATCAAACCTGGGCAGTTTTTGGCCTCTGGGCCACATCTGGCCCTTGGGCTGTTCCTGCCTGGCCCCTGTGTGAGGTCAGTCGGAAATTAGACATTAAATGTGAATAACCATCTGCCCTGCACGTAACACAACTGCATTCCTTTTATTTTGAAGGCAACTGCTATTTTAACTTACATACTGTAGGTGCCTTTGTGCGTGCCTACACAATCTCACAGCCCTCCATAACAGACCCAGTTTCTCAGGTGGCCCCTCGGGAAGGTTAATTGCCCCCTCCCCACAACGGAGGGACAAAGCATTAAAAAAAAATAACCATCTTGTGGTAGCGCTTCATCTTGGCCGGATAAAGGTTTAGGAAAAGGGCATTGCTAATGTCTGAATTTGCACCTTTCTGCCCTCCCCCCAAACAAGGGAGTTAAAAATTCAAGGAGGGGGAAAAGGGAGGGGGAGAAGGGGTATATATGGAATTTGGGCAGACCGCCCAGATGGCCTCCTTCCATTTGTGGCGTTTTTATTTGCAAATACAGAATCTAAGTTTGTAACTCGGCCAGTGGATTTAGATCAGGGGTCTTCCAACTTGGCCCTTTTATTTTTTTTTTTATTGAAGAGTTTTAAAATACAGTTTTCCTTTAAGAATCCCCCCTTCCCCCTCCCTCCTCCCCCCTCCCTACCTCCCCCCCTCCCCCCCTCCCCCCCTCCCCCCCCCCCCGACTTCCCAGAGCTAAATACAAGGTATATATATAAAAAGCAATCATAAACAATCATATACTAACAATTATAAACTCTAAAATCCATCACTCTCTAGCTTATATAAGATAAAACAAATAATAATAATATTGAATATGTATAAAAAGAAACTAAGATAATAAAAGAAAAAAAAACGAAAGAAGACTTATTCAAATGCTACATAAAACTTCTTAACCCTATACTTGTTCTGGATAAAATCAATCCATTTTCTCCATTCCATAATATAGCGTTCTTGTGAATGATCTTTCAAATAGGCTGAAATCTTCGCCATCTCTGCCAGGTCGGAAACCTTTAAAGTCCACTCCTCTATGGTCGGCAGTTCCTCTTTCTTCCAGTATTGGCCTATCAAAAGTCTTGCCGCCGTTATTAAATTCAACATCAACTTGGTGTCCACAACTGTGGCATCTGTAATTATTCCCAACAAAAAAAATTGCGGACAAAACTTTAACCTCTGTTTAAAAATCTTCTGCATGTTCCACCAGACTTTTATCCAAAAAGCCTTAACCTTTTTACAAGTCCACCATATGTGAAAATATGTTGCATCTTCATCACCGCACCTCCAACATTTAGGCTGATAATTTGGATACATACTTGCAAGCTTTTTAGGATCTAAATGCCATCTATAAAACATTTTGTAAAAATTCTCTCTTAAATTTTGAGCTTGTGTAAATTTTACGTTCCTCACCCAAATCTTTTCCCACATGTCCATTGTGATGACTTCCTGGATATTTTGGGCCCATTTTATCATACAATCCTTAACAAGCTCTGTTTCTGAGTCAATCTCTATCAATGCAAGATATATCTGTTTGATATGTGCTGGTCCCTGATTCCTAATTTGCTTTATCAAATTTTCATCAGTCATTGTAAATCCCTTTTTCTGGTCTTCTTTCCACACAACTGCATTCCTTTTATTTTGAAGGCAACTGCTATTTTAACTTACATACTGTAGGTGCCTTTGTGCGTGCCTACACAATCTCACAGCCCTCCATAACAGACCCAGTTTCTCAGGTGGCCCCTCGGGAAGGTTAATTGCCCCCTCCCCACAACGGAGGGACAAAGCATTAAAAAAAAATAACCATCTTGTGGTAGCGCTTCATCTTGGCCGGATAAAGGTTTAGGAAAAGGGCATTGCTAATGTCTGAATTTGCACCTTTCTGCCCTCCCCCCAAACAAGGGAGTTAAAAATTCAAGGAGGGGGAAAAGGGAGGGGGAGAAGGGGTATATATGGAATTTGGGCAGACCGCCCAGATGGCCTCCTTCCATTTGTGGCGTTGTTTTTATTTGCAAATACAGAATCTAAGTTTGTAACTCGGCCAGTGGATTTAGATCAGGGGTCTTCCAACTTGGCCCTTTTATGACTTGTGACTATGCCTGGCTGAGGAATTCTGGGAGTTGAAGTCCACAAGTCATGAAAGGGCCAAGTTGGAAGACCCCTGATTTAGATCAAGGATGGCCCTTGGACACCCTGTGGACTTCAACTCCCAAAATTCCTCAGCCAGCCATACTGGCTGGCTGAGGAATTCTAGGAGTTGTAGTCCACAGGCTGTCTAGGGGCCATCCTTGCCCATCCGACGATAAAGGCACGACAGCCCTGGCCATTGTGGAGTGACACGTTTGGATGCCCTTCCAGAGACATCCATCAAGATGACCCACCAGTACCCCCCGCTCACTGCCGAGCAGAAGAAGGAGCTTTCGGACATTGCCCAGCGGATCGTGGCCCCGGGCAAGGGCATTCTAGCCGCCGATGAGTCCGTAGGTGGGTCTGCTGGAGAAGGAGGGGGGGAGGGGGGCTCAGCAGCCTGGCATTTGGGGAGTGGGTCTGGAGGCCCCTCCTCCAGAGGGACCACCTTCCCAGCGGGGCTGGGAGGGGGGCTCCTGGGGAAGGGTGGGGTTGCAAGCCCCTTTCTCCTGCAGGAGTCCCAGTTTTCAGAGACCCTTTTGGATTCGTCTCCTGGGGGCCCGAAGGACCCCTCCCCCTTATGGAAGAGGGAGGGACCGCTGGGGAGGGGCAGCGGAAGCTCCTGTAACCAGGATTTCTTTTCAGTCCTTGGGGCTCCTGATTTCCATCCTCAAAAACCTCTGTTTGTCCGGAGACTGAGAGACCCGTAGTCCTCAACTTACAACCGTTTATTTAGTGGCCATTTAACGTACCGTTGCACTGAAAAAAACACGATTAAAACTTAAGGAATTAAGACTAACACAACTGTTGCAGCATCCTGGCGGTCATGTGATCAAAATTTGGATGCTTGGCGACTGACTCATAGTTATCATGGTCGCAGCATCCGATGTGTGTGTGTGTGTGTGATGTGATCTTCGTTCACGTGACCTCCTGACCAGCAGAGACCACGGGGTGGAGGGGGAAGCCGGACTCTCTTAATGACCGTTCTACTAACTGGACAGTTGCAGTGATTGGCTTAACAGCGGTGGCGGGAAAGGTGGTAAAATGGGGCGAGATTCACTTGGACAAATGTTTCACTTAGCAACGGTGGTCGTAAGTCGAGGATTACCTGTAGTTGGGAAGAGTCCAGGCTGGAGGGGCGGAGGGCCCAGGCCGTGACATACGGGGGGGGGGGGTTTCCAACTCAGGGCGGTCTTTGGGGCTCCCCCGCAGGCAGCATGGCCAAGCGGCTGAACCAGATCGGGGTGGAGAACACGGAGGAGAACCGGCGTCTCTACCGCCAGATCCTCTTCAGCGCCGACAGCCGGGTCCAGAAGTGCATCGGGGGGGTCATCTTCTTCCACGAGACCCTCTACCAGAAGGCCGACGACGGCACCCCCTTCGTGGAGATGGTCCGGGACAAGGGCCTCGTGGTGGGCATTAAGGTGACTGCCCAGCCTCCCCAACCCAGCTCCCGAAAAGATGGGGAGCCTCCCCCCCTTCTGCCTCGCTTTGCCTGAAGACCCTGCCCGGAGTTGGGGGGGGGGCAACAGTGCCGAACGAGGGACGTCGGAGGATTGGAGTGGTGGTTCTGAGTTCGGATCCTGAAGACAGGGTTTGGGGATGGCTGGGAAGCACCTTCCATGCCCCCAATAGGTAGCCGTCAAGGGAATAACAGAGACGGAGGGGGCCCTGGGGGGTCTCCTAGTCCACCTGATTTCCACAGGGAGTCGGCAGCCCCCCACCCCCGAGCTCAGGCAGCCGGCTGTGGATTTAGCGCCCGCCTGCTCCTCTGAAGCCCAGGGGGGGAGGGGGGGAAGCCCACCCGGTTGTCCAGTCAGACAGAAAGGTCACCGGTTCGGGATGAGCTGCGGGGTCCTTGGTGCTCTCTGAGGTGGGTGGTGGTCTTGCAGACGTTTCATGACCCGACTAGGGAACGTCATCAGTGCTGCAAGAAGATGGGGCTCGCTCCCCTCCCTCGCACTCACCATGTTCCCTAGTTGGGTCATAAAATGTCTGCAAGGAAACCCCCCAGCTCAGAGGGGGGGGCTCCTTCATTTCAACCCTGAGCTACAAATATTCTCCTTTATCAGAGAAGCCCCCCCCACTTGTCTTCCAGAGCGATCTTGCAAAATTGCCCTTTGGGTGCCGCAGGCTGAACCCCCTTCCCTTCAGAGTGGAGTCAGGGCTCTGCCCCCCCCCCTCAGGCAGGAGGAGCCCACCTGCTCCCCCCCCCGCATCAGCCCCGTCATCTTCTCCGTGGGGGTCCTGGGGGGGCTGCAGCCCTAACCAGTCTCTGCTTCCTTCCCAGGTGGATAAAGGCGTGGTGCCCCTGGCCGGCACGGATGGAGAAACCACCACCCAAGGTAGGGGCCGAGGCCGGGGGTTAATTGGGCAGGGGGGGGAAGCCCCTCACTTGAAACCTGTGTGTGGTCAGATCAGGCCTTGGCCTGCGTAAGGTGTGCGTGGAGTGCTGCAGTGTTGCCTTGCGTTTCATCCCGTTTCCTCCCTCCCTCCCTCCCTTTCCTTCTTTCCTTCCTCTCTCCCTCTACGTCACCTTCCTTCCTCCCTTTTTCCTCTCTCCCTCCCTCTTCACCACCTTCCTTCCTTCCTTCCTCCCTTCCTTTTTTTCTTCCTGCCTGCCTGCCTTCCCCTTCGCTACCTCCCTTCCTCCCTATCTCCCTCTTTCCTTCCTTCCTTCCTTCCTTCCTTCCTTCCTTCCTTCCTTCCTTCCTTCCTTCCTTCCTTCCTTCCTTCTTTCCTTCCTTCTTTCTTTTCTTGCCTTCCTGTTTTCCTCTTCCTTCCTTCCTCCTTTTCCTTCCTCCCTCTCCCTTTTTCCTCCCTCCCTCCCTCCCTCTTCGTTACCTACCTACCTTCCTCCCTCCGTCTCTCTCTCTCTCTCTCCTTCCTTCCTTCCTTCCTTCCTTCCTTCCTTCCTTCCTTCCTCCCTCCCTCCCTCCCTCCCTCCCTCCCTCCCTTTTTGCTACCTACCTTCCTCCCTCTCTCTTTTTCCTTCCTCCCTCCCTCCCTCTCCCTTTTCCTCCCTCCCCCAGGGCTGGATGGGCTGGCCGAGCGCTGTGCCCAGTACAAGAGAGATGGCGCAGACTTTGCCAAGTGGCGCTGTGTGCTGAAGATCAGCGAGAACACCCCCTCCAGCCTGGCCATCCTGGAGAACGCCAACGTGCTCGCCCGCTATGCCAGCATCTGCCAGCAGGTGAGCCAGCTGCCCGCCTGCCCCTCCGCTCTGGCTTTGGGACGGGCCTCTGGCCTCCGCGGGGGCCTCAGTGCTGGCCTTGGCTCTCCCCGCAGAACGGCATTGTGCCCATCGTGGAGCCGGAGATCCTGCCAGACGGGGAGCACGACCTGAAGCGGTGCCAGTACGTGACTGAGAAGGTACTCTGGGTTGTGCGGGCGGGTGTAGGGTGGGTGGGCTGGCAAGGGGAACAAGGGAGAGCAGGGATAACTGAGTTGGGTGACTTTGAGCCTTCTGTCCTCTGGCCCAGTCATCTGGGGGGGGGTTGGGGGGGAAGGATAAACGGAAGGGAGGCACCTTCCATGATGTTGCTCTGAGTTCTGAGGACGTGGATTTAGCCAATGTGCAGTTCTATAAAGCAGAGAGTAAAATGCCAGCAAGGCTGAACCCTTCGGTCATTTATTGCACAGAAGCTGGATTAAAAATCGGGCTTCACTGGAAGCATTTTGGTGACATTCCCTTTAATTACCTGGGGGGGAGGGCCTTTCATGGGCCTTGTTCCCTTGGTGGCCGGTCCCTTGGAGGGCCTTGACCAGCCTGGCTCTGGCCCTCTGCCCAGGTCCTGGCTGCCGTCTACAAGGCCCTGAGCGACCACCACATCTACCTGGAAGGGTCCCTGCTGAAGCCCAACATGGTGACCCCCGGCCACGCCTGCCCTACCAAGTACAGACCTGAAGAGATTGCCATGGCCACCGTCACCGCCCTACGCCGGACCGTCCCGCCTGCCGTGCCAGGTAAGGTCACCTCCAGGTAAGCTCCCATGCGGGCACCCCTCCCGAGAAAGCAGCCCGTCTTAGGAGCTTCCCCTTGAGGATCGGGCCCAGGCGAGGAGGCACCGGAGAAGCCAGAATTGGCTCCAAGTTCAGGCAGTCCTCGACTTACAACCGTTCCTTTAGTGACCATTTAACAACGCCCTGAAAAAGTGACTTACGGCCGTTTTCACACTTAACGACCATTGCAGCGTCCCTGCAGTCACAGGACCACAATTCAGAGCGCTTGGCCACTGACTCGTATTTATGACGGTTGCAATGTCCCGAGATTCAGGTTCTCTTGTCGCCTTCTAACTTAACGACAGCAGTGACTCGCTTAAGGACGGTGACAAAAAAGGCCGCAAAACGGGGCAAAACTCACTTAACAACTGTTTGGGGCTCTGTTGCACTCGTACAACAAGGACTAGCTGTATTATGAGCCCAAGATTTTGCCACAGGCCTTCTGGTTCGAATCCCCGGAACTCGCTGCCACAGGATGAATTGACAGCTGCCAACTCCGATGCCTGGAAGGGGCCGCAATAAATCCAGGGAGGCTGAGAGCCTCGTGGCTCACCAGATGTTGTCCAGATGCAGCTGCCAGGTCTGGCCAGATCCTACTGGACACTTCGAATCCCCAGCAAGGGCTGGCCAGGTCCAGAGATGCTTCTGGACCAATGGGGTCTCCAACCTTGGCCACTGGAAGACTCGTGGACTTCAACTCCCAGAATTCCCCAGCCAGCCATTCCCCAGCCATTCCCCAGCTGGCTGGGGAATTCTGGGAGTTGAAGTCCACGAGTTTTCCAGTGGCCAAGGTTGGAGACCCCCGCAGTCCAGAGTCCTGGGGTTGCAGCTCTTCTCTCGGCCCCTTCAGGAATCACCTTCCTGTCCGGCGGCCAGAGCGAGGAGGAGGCCTCCCTCAACCTCAACGCCATCAACAACTGCCCGCTGCCCCGGCCGTGGGCCCTGACCTTCTCCTACGGCCGGGCGCTGCAAGCCTCGGCCCTCAATGCCTGGCGGGGCCAGCGGGAGAACGAGGAGCTGGCCACCGAGGAGTTCCTCAAGCGAGCGGAGGTGGGTGACCTGGGAGATCGGGGGGGGGGGAAGAGGGGTGTGCCCCCCCTGCCCAGGAAGGGGGGGTTCCTAATTGGGGCCCCTGACTCTTTCTGGGGTGCCCAACTGGCATCAGGGCAGAACCAAAGCGGGTGGCCATTTGCAAAAGGCTGGCCCTTGTGGGGAGGGCCCCCAAGAGAAGGTGTGGCCCCCTCCCCAATATCCCTCTCCGTCTTGCAGGTCAACGGTCAAGCAGCCCTGGGCAAGTACGAAGGCAGCGATGACGGCTCCGGGGCAGCTGGACAATCTCTCTATGTGGCCGACCACACCTACTAGCCCAGGCTGAGGTCTCGGGCCCCTGGCACCCCCCACACACTGCTTTTCATCCCCCCCCATCCGTTACTCCCGGGCTTTTTCTAGCGTAGCCGTGACAGCAGCAAAATAGGCAGAGGAGGCTCTTATGCTGGGCGGGGGAGGGGGGGAATGTGAGTCCTGCAAGTGAAGGGAGACTGGAGGAGAGCCCAGGCCTCCCTCGCAGGGTGGGTGTGAGCACGAAAGGCCCAGCAAGGATCCAAAGTTGATCGATGCCTCTAGAATAAAAAGTCTCCATACTTGGCCACTTTTAAGACTTGCGGACTTCAGCTCCCGGAGTCCCGTACTCAAAAAGGTTTGCGGACTTCAACTCCCAGAATGCTCTAGTGTCTAGTCAACTTTAAGACTCGTGGACCTCTGGGAGCTGAAGTCCACAAGTCTTAAAGTTGTCCAGCTGGAGATCCCTGCGTAGGGAAAGGTTTTGTGTCACCGCACGGAGGAGGTGGGGGCGAATCCATTGCAGGGGTCTCCTCCACAGAGGAATGAGATGGGGGGGGTTCCAGGAGATTTGGGGTCATTGCTGTGGTCCTCTCTACACACACACCCCACCGACTCTCCTGCCTTCCGTTTCTTTTGAGGACCGATAACCAGCCCTGTTTGGCTCCGCACTGTGGATTGTGGCTTTGTGGCACAGCCTTTCTCCCCTTCCCCGCAGCAGCCTGGCCAGGGGGAGGGAGGGGGGAGCGCATGGCCGCTCAACACTGCCCGTGTGCCCGCTCTCGGCACCCGATGTACCAGTAGCCTCCCGACTAATAAACCAGTAGAGGTTCCGTCACAGTTTTGCCTCTGGGTTTTGCTTCTCCTGGCGCAAAATGTCCGAAGGGCTCAGCTCTAGCCAGGGAAAAGCGGGCAACCAGTGCACAGGATGGGGTGACCGGACCTGGGGGTGCTGGGGCGTGGGGACCCCTCCCAGAGGTTGGGGGGTTGGGGGGACGAAGAGTCAGTTTGAGGGGTCTCCCAGGACTCCTCCCAATCCAGTGCTTCTTCACCTTGGCACCTTTAAGATGGTGGATTTCAACTCCCAGAATTCCCCAGCCAGCCTTGTCTGTCTGTCTGTCTATCATCCATCTATCTATCTATCTATTATCTATCTATCTATCTATCTATCTATCTATCTATCTATCTATCTATCTATCTATCTATCTATCTATCTATCTATCCGGTTCCCAGATTTCATTTATTCATTTATTTGTTCAATTTCTATGTATGTATGTCAGTTTCTATTTATTTGGTTTCTATTTATTCATGGAATTCCTGTAGCCACCCAATTTCAATAAATGAGTCCAGCTGGGCGTCTTACAGTCCCCAAAGTATAAAAACGATGAAAAACATTTTAAGCACAAAAGGAAACCAGCCACAATAAATGCGTGCAGCAGCGGAGATACTCGGCCGGTGAAGACGAAATCCCAGCAACGGGACCCTCAGCACAACGGGGGTTTTAACAGCCTGGTTTTTAAATAAAGCTTTGCTAAAGGTCGGTGGGGTTGGGGGTGTTCTAGGGAGGATTTTTTTAAAAAAAACTGGTTTTGTTCTTTTTATTGCTTTATAATATTTTTTTAGTTTTCAATTGTAATATATTGCAAGGCCCTGCCTCGGCTGATTCCTGGCAGCCTTTCCAAAGGAACTTTTACTGAGAGACAGAGAAGGCAGGAACTCAAGTGAAAAGATTAGGTTAAACCCCCTTTTTCAAACCCCCTCCCAACTGCCCGGTCCATAGGCCACCAATCCCGAGGTGCGAATGTTGTGTAGCGGGTTCTTTGGCGTAGGAATGAAGACGAGGTAAGTGAGTACAGGAAAACTCATGGTTTATTTCGTGCAGAATCTGAACTGGGGAAATGGCTGCAACTAGCCGCAATATATAGTCTAGCCCCTAGGTGGCAGCCAATAGGTTTGAAGCAACCATTGCTGCCTAGGGACAGCCAATAGCAGCACTGGAGACTTGTAGTCTGGGTTGCTGGAGAGCTGTTAGCTGCTCCAGCAACCCACCTGGTATTGCTAATGAGCCCAGTACATAACTGTGAAGGTGTTGTGAGGAACTCTTGACGGTTCCCAGGCGTCACATCCTTGGCAAGGCAGCGCAGATGCCCCAGGCTCTCCCGCTCCCCCTCCCCTCCCCCAGGAAATTACATCAAAGCGAAGAGAAACAGTAAGCAAAGCAAAGCTAAGCATCTGGCACGAGAGCCCCAAAGGTCCCCCCTCCCATCAGAACAGGGAGCAGGGTCTTTACAAATCCAAAGTGCCCCGCCAGTTTTGAATCGTGGCAAGTTTGCATCGCCTTTAGTCTCCTGAGTGGCAGGGACGTACGACTGCGTCTCCCTCCGGGGCTTGCTGGAAAGCGAGGAGTGGGGTGGTGTGATCCAGGGGCTCCTTTGGTTTGCCCCCTCCTGGTCCAGGCTTGACCATTTCTGTTGTGGTACTATTATACTGGGGCAGTCTCGACAAAAGGTCGGCCATAAAGTTCTTTCCCCCTTCGTAGGTAGTGGAGGGCAAAATCGAAGCCCTGAAAGTGCTGGGCCCACCGTGCGTGTTCGGGCGAGAGCTTCCTCGGGGTTTTCAGGGCTTCCAGCTGTTATGTTCCGTCCAGACCTGGAAAGGGATATTGCTTCCTTCTAGGAAGTGTCGCCACGCGAGGAGAGCCCACTTGAGCGCATAGGCAAGTTTTTCCCACACAACCCAACGTTGCTGGCTTTCGGTCAACATTTTCGACGTGTAAGCACAAGGCTGCAGTTGGCCCTGGTCGGTTTTTTTGGAGCAATGCCGCTCCCAGGGCCACATCGCTGGCATCGACCTGAATCACGAAAGGTTTTTCGGCATCCGAATGCTTCAAGACCAGTTTGGTGGAAAAAAGCCTCTGTAGCCTTTCGAAAGCAGCCTGGCCTTCCTTCGTCCATTCCAGCGGCTGGCTAGGTTTCGCATTGTCCACCCCTTTTGTCTTGAGGAAGTCAGTGATGGGGAGAGCAATTTGCACCAAGGAGGGGATGAACTGCCTGTAAACATTTGCAAAACTCAGGAAACACTGCGCCTGCTTCCTGGTGTGGGGCGGTGCCCACTCTAATATAGCCCTCACTTTCTCTGGGTCTACCTCCAGCCCCTCGTGGGAGATCCAGTAGCCAAAGTAGTTGACTTTTTCTTGGTGGAATTCGCACTTGGGGAGCTTAGCGTACTGCTCAGCAGCCCGTAGTTTCTTCAGGACCACTCTGACCAATTTCACACGCTCGGCTTTTGTTTCCGTGTTGTAGATTAATATGTCATCACGGTACACCAAGACCCCCCCTGTACAGGTACCCAAGCAGCACTTCGTTTATCAGCTGCAAAAACACAGGGGCTGCGGCCCCTTGCAGTCCAAATGGGAGCACCTTGAACTGAAAGCAGCCCAGGGGGCTGTTAAATGCAGTTTTCCATTCATCCCCTTCCTTAATTCTGACTCAGTACTATGGTTCACGCAAGTCCACTTCAGAAAATATTTTCCGCCTTGAAAGATGGGCCAGAATATCTTACATGAATGGGAGGCGGTACACGTTTTCCACACACACACGGCATTCCAATCAATATAATCAATGCAGAGACAAAGAGACCCATCTTTCTTCTCTAGGAACCGAACCAGGGCGCCCACTCTGGACATATCCGGTTGTATGAAACCCCGGGCTAGGTTCTTGTCTATAAATTTCTGCAGTTCTTCTAGCTCCCTCGGGTCCATTGAGTACAGCTTTGGCTCCGGCAGCTTGGCCCCCGGGACAAACTTGATGGCGCAGTCTGTGCGCTGGTGAAGAGGGAGTTCATCTGCGCCCTTCTTTCTAAACACGTCGGCCAGGTCGTGGTACTCTCGGGGTAGGCCCTGCAGCAATTCTCTCTTCAAGGTAGTAGCCACCACCTCTTGGCCGTGCTCCTGACTTGCTTGGGGCTGCAGCCCTCTGGGGGTTGCCCTTCCTTTGGGAAATTTAGAAGTCCCTTCCTCCAATCCACCTGTGGGTTCCACTTTTTGAGCCAGGACAGTCCTAGGACCGGGAACCGTTCCATCCCAGGCGCCACGGTAAAAGTCGGTCTCGGAGTGGCTGCCCATGGTTAGGTCCAGGGCTTAGTAACCATGTTACTAACTTAACAACTGCAGAGGTTCACGTAACAACTGTAGCAAGAAAGGTCATAAAATGGGGGAAAACTCACTTAACAGTTGTCCCCAAAGAATATGTTTCTGATATTTTCTGAAGCCTCTCTTTGTGGCCTCCCATTCTGCTGAGAGGGGAGAGCCTGTGGGGATGTTTTGCACTGCCTACTTGTTGCCTGAGGAATTCTGGGAGTTGAAATCCACAAGCAGGGGTCTTCCAACTTGGCCCTTTGATGACTTGTGGACTTCAACTCCCAGAATTCCTTAACTAGCGCCTGGCTGAGGAATTCTGGGAGTTGAAGTCCACAAGTCATCAAAGGGCCGAGTTGGAAGACCCCTGCAGTAGCCCCTAATAAAAGTTCCTTTTAAGACGATGCCTGTTTCGAGAGTTCTGCTTTCTTGGGTGGCTTAGCTGAGGTGGGTCCTAACAATCACCATCCTGTTTAGCAACATAAATCTTGGGTTCAGTTGTGGTCGTAACTGAACTTTTTTTCAAACTGGGAAAGCTGGTCAATATCTCGCTGTCACGGAAGTCCAAGCCTGCTTCCTCGGACGAAACACCCGCGGCGCTCGGTAAATTCCGTGGGAAAGCAGCTTCCTCCAGTCGCTCGCGGGGAGGAGAGGGTTAAACAGAAAACGCGCAATGTTGTTGTTAGTTGCGAAGTCGTGTCCGACCCATCGCGACCCCATGGACAACGCTCCTCCAGGCCCTCCTGTCCTCTACCATCTTCTGGAGTCCATTTAAGCTCACGCCTACTGTTTCAGTGACTCCATCCAGCCACCTCCTTCTCCGTCGTCCCCTTCTTCTCTTGCCCTCCACCTTTCCCAGCATGAGGCTCTTCTCCAGTGAGTCCTTCCTTCTCATCAGGTGGCCAAAGGATTTGAGTTTCAGCTTCAGGATCTGGCCTTCTAAAGAGCAGTCAGGGTTGATCTCCTCTAGGACTGACCGGTTTGATCGCCTTGCAGTCCAAGGGACTCGCAGGAGTCTTCTCCAGCACCGGAGTTCAAAGGCCTCCATTCTTTGGCGCTCAGCCTTTCTTATGGTCCAACTTTCACAGCCACACATTGCAACTGGGAAGACCATAGCCTTGACTATACGCACTTTTGTTGACAGGGTGATGTCTCTGCTTTTTAGTGTGCTGTCTAGATTTGCCATGGCTTTCCTCCCCAGGAGCGTCTTTTAATTTCTTGGCTACAGTCCCCATCTGCAGTGATCTTGGAGCCCAGGAAAATAAAATCTGTCACTACCTCCATTTCTTCCCCATCTATTTGCCAGGAATTGAGAGTGCCAGATGCCATGATCTTGGTTTTCTTAATGTTTAGTTTCAACCCAAGTTTTGCACTCTCCTTCTTCACTCGCAACAAGAGGCTCTTTAGTTCCTCTTCACTTTCTGCCATTAGAGTGGTATCATCTGCATATCTTAGGTTGTTGATGTTTCGCCCGGCAATCTTAATTCCAACTTTTGATTTATCTAGCCCTGCCTTTCTCATGATGTGCTCTGCATATAAGCTAAATAGGCAGGGCGACAGTATACAGCCTTGCCGGACTCCTTTCCCAATTTTGAACCAATCAGTGGTTCCGTGTCCAGTTCTCACTGTTGCTTCTTGGTCCGCATATAGGTTTCTCAAGAGACAAATAAGATGGTCTGGTACGCCCATCTCTTTAAGGACTTGCCACAGTTTGTTATGATCCACACAATCAAAGACTTTAGCATAGTCAATGAAGCAGAAGTAGATGTTTTTCTGTTTTTCTAGCTTTCTCCATGATCCAGCGTATGTTAGCAATTTGATCTCTAGTTCCTCTGCCTCTTCGAAATCCTTCCTGTACTTCTGGTAGTTCTCGATCCACATACTGCTGGAGTCTAGCTTGTAGGATTTTAAGCATAACTTTACTAGCGTGAGAAATGAGTGCAACGATGCGATAGTTTGAACATTCTTTGGCACTGCCTTTCTTTGGAATTGGAATGTAAACTGATCTTTTCCAATCCTGTGGCCACTGTTGAGTTTTCCAAATTTGCTGGCAAATTGAGTGTAGCACTTTTACTGCATCGTCTTTTAAGATTTTGAATAGCTCAGCTGGAATACTGTCACCTCCACTAGATTTGATGTTGCTCAGCTTTTCTAAGGCCCACTTCACTTCACATTCTAGGATGTCTGGCTCGAGGTCAGAGACCACCTCATTGTGATTATCAGGGACATTAAGCTCATTCTTGTATAGTTCTTCTGTGTAATTTTGCCACCTCTTCTTAATCTCTTCTGCCTCTGTTAGGTCCCTGCCATTTTGGTCCTTTATCATGCCCATTTTTGCATGAAACGTTCCTTTCATCTCTCCAATTTTCTTGAAGAGATCTCTGGTCCTCCCTATTCTATTGTTTTCTTCTATTTCTTTGCACTGTTCATTTGAGAAGGCATTCTTATCTCTTCTAGCTATTCTTTGTAATTCTGCATTTAATTGGGCATATCTTTCTTTTTCTCCCTTGCCTTTCGCTTCCCTCCTTTCCTCAGCTATTTGCAAAGCTTCCTCAGACAGCCATTTTGCTTTCTTGCATTTCTTTTTCTTTGGGATGGTATTGGTTGCTACCTGTTGTACATTGTTGCGAACCTCTGTCCATAGTTCTTCAGGCACTCTGTCTATCAGATCTAATTCCTTAAATCTATTTGTCACCTCTACTGTATATTCAACAGGGATATGATTTAATTCATACCTGAGTGGCCTAGTGCTTTTCCCTACTTTCTTCAGTTTAAGCCTAAACTTTGCAACGAGAAGCTCATGGTCTGAGCCACAGTCAGCTCCTGGTCTTGTTTTTACTGACTGTATAGAGCTTCTCCATCTTTGGCTGCAGAGCACATAGTCAATCTGATTTCTGTGTTGACCGTCTGGTGATGTCCATGTGTAGAGCCGTCTCTTGGGTTGTTGGAAAAGAGTGTTTGCTATGACCATCGTATTCTCTTGACAGAATTCTATCAGCCTGTGCCCTGCTTCATTTTGTACTCCAAGGCCAAACTTGCCTGTTATTCCGGTTATCTTTTGGCTTCCTACTTTAGCATTCCAATCCCCCATGATGATAAGGACATCATTTTTGGGTGTTAGTTCTATAAGGTGCTGTAGGGCTTCATAGAACCGGTTAATTTCATCCTCTTCAGCACCGGTGGTTGGGGCATAGACTTGGACTACTGTGATATTGAATGGTTTGCCTTGGATTGGAACTGAGATCATTCTGTCATTTTGGGGATTGTATCCCAGTATTGCTTTTCCTACTCTTTTATTGACTATGAAGGCTACTCCATTTCTTCTGAGGGATTCTTGCCCGCAGTAGTATACCTGATGGTCATCTGAATTAAATTCACCCATTCCTGTCCATTTTAGTTCGCTGATACCTAAAATGTCGATGTTCAGTCTTGTCATCTCTTGTTTGACCACGTCCAGCTTTCCTTGATTCATGGATCTTACATTCCAGGTTCCTATGGAGAAAAAATCTTTACAGCATCGGACTTTCCTTTCACCACCAGACACATCCACAGCTGAGCGTCCTTTCGGCTTTGGCCCAGTCGCTTCATTCTTTCTGGCGCTACTAGTACTAGCCCTCTGCTCTTCCCCAGTAGCATATTGGACGCCTTCCGACCTGAGGGGCTCATCTTCCAGCGTCATATCGTTTTGCCTTTTGGTACTGTCCATGGGGTTTTCATGGCAAAGATACTGGAGTGGGTTGCCATTTCCTTCTCCAGTGGATCACGTTTTGTCAGAACTCTCGGCTATGACCTTTCCGTCTTGGGTGGCCCTGCACGGCATAGCTCATAGCTTCATTGAATTACGCAAGCCCCTTCGCCACGACAAGGCAGTAATCCATGAAGTGGAAACGCGCAATAGAGCCTGCCTAATTTATCCCTTTTCGGTTGCCGTAAGGAAGGCGGGCCTCTCTTTGCTCATTGGTCAGCGCTGCCGCAGCGGTGAGGAGGCCTGATAGGTTCTTCTGAGCCCAGCCCCACCCCGCCCATTTCTCTCCCCCCCCTGCCCTGCCTTAAGATGGGCAAGCGCTCCTTCACTCGGGGCGTGTTCCCTCGAGCCTTTGATTGGATGTTTCCCCTGCCGGTTGAGCGCGGCGCGTTTCCATTGGCTCGCTCGCGTTCCATGTGTCATAACCCCGCCCCCGCGCCGGCCAGGCTCGAAGGCGACTTCCGCGCGGAGCGATGGCGGCCGAGGCGAGAGGCGCGGCGGCCCGGGATGCGGCAGGTGCGGGGCCGAGTGGACGAAGTGTGTGGGGTGGGGTGGGTGGGGGGGCTCTCCCGCGCTGGGGCCCCCTGGCAGGGAGGGGGCGCGTGGGGGGGGCGGCCTGAGGAACTCCCTGGGAATGAACGGGAGAACGGACGGAGCTTCCCTCCCTGCAGAGAAGGCGCGGGGCAAGCAGGCGGCCCTCTCCTTCGCCGCCATGGCCGTCCTGGTGGGGCTGCCCCTCTGGTGGAAGACGACCGAGACCTACCGGGCGGCGCTGCCCGACTCCGAGATCGCCGAGCTGGACGCGCTTCTGGTGAGCAAGGACGCCCTCCCCCATCATCCCCGGCCTTTTCGGTGGCTGTGGGCGGTGGGGGGTTGTAGTCCAGGACCCCCTGGGGCGGGCTGGGCCAGAGATAGGCAGCGCCCGGGCAGTCCTCAACTTACAGCCACTCGTTTAGCGACTGGAGTTGCCAGCGCACTGAAAGTGGCCTGTGAGTGAGGGGCAGAATTGGGGTAGGGGCTTGTGTTCCCTCTCCTCCTCTTTGCTCCTCTTGGCCTGCTGGGAAGCCCCTGGCTGCAAACATCTGGGGGGGGGTGTCTCTCACTGCTTTGACCCTTGAGGTTGCGGCCACAGCCACAAGAGTTACAGGTGGTCCTCCAGTTACGGCCATATTTGGAATCAGATTTTCTGTGGCTAAGCAATGCAGCGTCCAATTTTGAGACCTTTTTTGCCACAGTTAAGCCCAAGAATCAGAATAGCGCTGGAAGGGGCCTTGGAGGTCTTCTAGTCCAAAGGAGCCTTGGTGGAGCAGTGGGCTAATGCCCCCTTAAGTAACACCAGCTGCCTGCAATTAGTGCAGGTTCGAGTCCCACCAGGCTCAAGGTTGACTCAGCCTTCCATCCTTCCGAGGTAGGTAAAATGAGGACCTAGATTGTTGGGGGCAATAAGCTGACTTTGTAATAATGCCGCTTGGGGTGTGTGTGAAAGCCCTAATAAGCAGGCATATACATAGAATGAAGGCTACTGCTAAGCTTGTAAGCCGCCCTGAGTCTTCGGAGAAGGGCGGGATATAAATGGAATTTAAAAAAAAAACCCTGCTCAGGCAGGAAACCCTATACCATTTCAGACAAATGTCTGTCCAGTCTCTTCTTGAAAACCTCCAGTGCTGCAGCACCCACTACTTCTGGTGGCAAGCTGTTCCCCTGGTTAATTGTCCTCCTTGTCAGGACGTTTCTCCTTAGTTCCAGGTTGCTTCTCTCCTTGATTAGTTCCCATCCGTTGCTTCTTGTCCGGCCTTCGGGGGCTTTGAAAAATAAGCAAATCGCTGCAGTTGTTAAGTGAATAACACGGTTGCTAAGTGAATCCGGCTTCCCCCATCCCCTGTCGGAAGCCAGCTTGGAAGGTCGCCAATCGTGACCCCATAACCCCAGGACACTGCAACCCTCGTAAGTGCATGCCACTTGCCAAGCGTCCTCGGGATGCTGTATTGGTTATAAGCACTATGTTTTAGTGCTCTTGTAACTTCCAGCGATCCCTAAGCAGTTGGCCGTAAGTCAAGGACCACCTGTGTTTCAAAAGGGCCTGCCGGACGGAGCAGTCTGTGGATCCTGGTCGGGTGTGTGTGTGTGAGGCCAAGCCAGCAGGAAAAGTCAGAAGAAGGCCTTGGGGGCGGGGGCAATCCTTATTCTGCGGTGTCTCCTAGGGAAGCCAAGGAAAGGGGTCCTGGACTCCCCCCTTCCAACTGTTGCTTAGATGGTGAAATGTGGATCGAAGCCGCCCGCAAATAAACCACAGATCTCCTCTTGTGTCTGAAGCCACATTCCTGGTTTTAACCTACATCCGGAGCCCTCTGCACATCTTGGCCGGCAGCTCCCGTGATTCCCACCTGGCTCGAGGACAGGGACCCCCTGGCTTTTGCGTGGGGCCGTGTCTCCCTCTGGCTAACGGGGCATTCTCTGATCCAGTTCCAGCTGATGGTGCCCGTCTGGGTGGTCTTTGCCAAGGGAGTCCTCCCGGAAGAGCAGGAGCGCAAGGTCCCCTTCAGGCAGGTGCAGGAGATGGAGATTCCCGTGAATGGTAAGGGGTCCTGGGTTAGGGGGCAGCGGGGGCTTCCTGCTTCTGACCTGGGGCCGGCCAGGCTGGCCTTTCAGCCAGAGCTGCAGGGCTGAGCGACACTTTGAGGCCGGGCTCCCCACTCCTCCCCTGGTGCTGTAAATGGCTTTAGGTTTGGGGTCAGGCATCCCAGAGAGAGAGAGAGAAAAAGAGAGAGAGAAAGAGAAAGGATAGAAAGAGGGAAGGAAAGAGAAAGATAAAAATAAAAAAGGAGGAAAGAGAGAAAAAGACAGGGAAAAAAGAGGTGTCAGAACCGGTATCCTAACGGGCCCCTTCTTTATCTTTAACTCAGGCCTTTTTCTCTCTCCTTCCTGGGTTCTGCCATTCTCCTGGAGGGGAGGGGGGCAACGCTTGAGGGTTATTGCCTTGACTTCCTCCATGGCTACTTCGCTGTTGATGCATAGTCCTCCTGCGAACTATCTCCCTCCTTGTCGTCAGCTAGAAAGCGGGGAGAAGGAAGGAACGTACCTCTGGCAACTGGTTTATCTCCGCGTGCAAGGGAGGGTGCAAAAAACCGACAAAGCATCTCTGCAGCCCGGAGAGGGTCTGATGGGTCCCCCACCCCCCCCGGCCCCGCAACGGACTTAACACCTGGGGATTGGCCTGCTTGAACTGACCGGATGAACTGTGGGGTGGAGTTTTGCTTTAGGACACTTTTAACCTGTCGATCTGCGCGGGAAACCCTCAGATCCTGTGTATCGTGCCTGCTATCAGCTTCTCCCAATAAAAGCTCCTTTTGGAAGAAACTGCTTCCATGAGTTCTGCTTGCTTAGGATGAAGTATTGAAGTGGGCTCTGACGGAAGGAAGGGAAAGAAAGAAAGAGGAGAGAGCAAAAGAAAGAATGAAAAAGAAAAAAGAAAGAGGAGATAAATTGGAAGTAAAAGCGGACAGGTAAAGAGAGAAAAAAAGAAAGGGCGATAGAAAGAAAGACAAAAAGAAAAAAGATGGAAAGAAAGAGAGAGAGAGGGAGAGAGAGAAGGTCCAGAGTAGATTACCAGCTTCCATCTCACCTGTGCCGCGTGCAACTTCCTCTGCCAAGGGAAAGGCGGCAGCGCCAGTCAGCGTGGGCACCTACATCCAGGATGCCAGAGGTGCGGGCAAAACATAGTTTTCGTGACAGTGAAATGGACAGCATAGAAATGCATTAAATAGGCAGTTGCTCCCACTGGCCGCTGCAGCCCCTGGCCCCCATCTCGCCCTGGGGCGCTTTGACCCTCCTGAACATCCTGCTCCCAATAGGACGCAGCACCGGTTCTTATCCTTCGCCAGGTGTTTCATCCTTCCCCCCTTTTGTTTCAGCCAAGACAGGTGTGGTTGCGCGCTACGACCTTTCCTTCCGCCAGGCCACTTCCCCGGAGCAGGCCTTCCTGTCGCTGGCCTCGGTCCAAGGTAACGGCTGACGGTGGGAGGGGGTCCAGCTACGGCTCTGGTTTGGGCGGGGGAGGGGGGCTGTCCGGCTCCTACAGGACCACGGAATGGAGGCAGCCTCTGGGCCAGGGGACCTGCTTCCCGGAGCCCCCTGTGTGCCAGCAAAGGGGCCCTTAAGGGTGGGGGGTTTCCCCTGGGTCTCTGAGCGTCACCCCTCCTTTTCCTTCCAGAGGCAGACAAGGGGCTGCAGCCGGCGGAAGGGCTGCCGGTGGGATCCCTCACCATCTACGTGGTTCCCCCCAGCTCACCTCTCCTGCCCCAGGTAGGCGGTCTGGCGCCCTCCCGGCTCCACCCCTGGCTCTGGGTAGCCTGCCTTTGGGTGGGGAGGGGTGGGGTGGGGAAGGAGGTAGCTGAACACCTCCCATAGCCAGCAAGCGAGAGGGGGTGGGGGTAGAAGCAGGTTCAAACCGACGACAGGTGTCCCGCCTTGGCCTACTTTAAGACCTGTGGACTTCAACTCCCAGCATTCCCGAGGCAGCAGCGCGTAAAGTGGGCAAGGTAGGAACAGCCCTGCTCTAGAAGCTGGCATTCCCGGCTCTGTTGCAGCTTCTGGGGGATCTAGAAAGACCCTAGAGCAGGGGTCCTCAACCTTGGCCACTTTAAGACTTGTGGACTTCAACTCCCAGAATTCCTCAGCCAGCAAAGCTGGCTGAGGAATTCTAGAAGTTGAAGTCCACAAGTCTTAAAGTGGCCAAGGTTGAGGACCCCTGCCCTAGATAGATGCTATGTGGCTTAAGAGGGCAAACCAAAGTCTGGGAGATGACGGACAGACAGACATTCAATTTACAGACGGTCCTCGACTTAACGACCACGGCTGAAACCAGGTTTTACTTGCTTTTTTTTCCTTTTTTCTATTTTTTTAAAAAATTAATGTTCTGTCATTATATTTGATTGGTGCTCGATAAACATCGTGTTGTCTGGGTTAATTTTGTTTGCTGAATAATACAAGTGACGTTCTTCGTCTCTACCCCTTGTTTTTCCCAACCTTTGATAAAATACAGAATTTTCCCTCCCTGCGCAAGACGATTTCTTTGGGCTAATAGCCAAAAAGGTTCCCGTGCTTCCGGCATTTCCTTGGATAACTTTTGGGAAAAAAGCCTGCATGATTTCTAAACAGTTCCAGCAGCGCTTTGGGCGGCCTTCCCCACCGTTTTTGCCAGAAAAGCCCCCAACTGGCCAAAGGTGGGCCGGGGTTGGGCTGGCGCGGATTCTCCTGGGGGGGGTCAGTCGGTCATTCGGCCCCGTCCAGCCGGCTGAGGGCAGTCAGGCCACTCACATGTCTGCCCGTTTTCCCACAGGGGACGGAGATGTACCTCGGGAAGCACCGGAGCGCCATCCTCAGGGCCCCCCCGGGGGCCAAGGACGTGCTGGGGGCCCTGACTGAGCGGTTGCAGCAGCTGGTCCAGGCCATGTCCTTCACCCCCGAGACCGTCGTGGAGGCCCTGGCCGACCGGGTCCCGCTGGGCCAGCCGGGGGCTGAGTGGAAGCGTCCCTTCAAGTCCAGTTTTGGTATGGCCGGACCCCGAAAGGGGAGGGGGAGCCAAAGGAGAGGAGGACAGCCCCCCCCCATCCCCTGCAGCAAGCTCCTTCTCCTGAAGGGTTAACCACCCCCCCCTGGATGCCCTGCGTTAAATTAAAATACAGGGAGTCTTTTTTTATTATTATTTTAATTCCATTTATATCCCGCCCTTCTCCGAAGACTCAGGGCGGCTTACAAGCTTAGCAGTAGCCTTCATTCTATCTATATGCCTGCTTGTTAGGGCTTTCGCCCCCCCCCCCCAGCGGCATTTTTACAAAGTCAGCTTAATTGCCCCCAACAATCTGGGTCCTCATTTTACCTACCTCGGAAGGATGGAAGGCTGAGTCAACCTTGAGCTTGGTGGGACTCGAACCTGCACTAATTGCAGGCAGCTGGTGTTACTTAAGGAGGCATTAGCCCACTGCTCCACCAAGGCTCCACCAGAGTCATCAATTTACAACCATAGTTGAGGACAAAACTGTGGCTGTTAAGTGAATTCGCAAGTTTCCGGCAATCCTCTCCAGTCGTGCACCAAGAAAACATCCGGAGGTTTTTAACCGGAGACTGGACAGCCGTTTGTCTGAAATGTTGCGGGGCTTCCTGCCTGAGCAAGGGGTTGGACTAGAGGACCTCCGAGGCCCCTTCCAATTCTCTTATTCTGTTACAGGTAGCCCTCAACTTAGGACCACGACGGAGCCCAAAGTTTCTGTCGCTAAGTGAGACATTTGTTAGGTGAGCTTTGCCCTGTTTTATGACCTGCCACAGCAAGTGAATCACTGCGGCTGTTAAGTTAGTAACCCGGTTGTTAAGTGGATCTGGCTGGTTGGAAGGTGGCAAAAGGGGGACCGTGACGTGACCCCGGGACTCTGCGACCGTCACAAATACGAGTCAGTGGCCAAGCACCTGAATTTTGATCGCGTGACTGCGGGGCTGCTGCTGTAAGTTCGAACGGTCATTAAATGAACGGTTGTAAGTCGAGGACTGCCTGTATTCCATTATGAAGTGGGGTGGGTGGGTCCCAGGTGTCCCACCCTGTGCCAAGCCTCTGAGCGTGAGAGAAGGCAGGCTGCATGCAGGACCCCAGCCCAAGCACGCACACAGACACACACACACACATCCTGGTTGATGGCAACGCCTGACGCCAGCTGCACTCTCACAGCCCAGCTGGTGGGCCAAGATTAGAAGGAGAACCGGGAATGTTGGCTTAAGCAGCGGTCAGCAAGGCCCAGCCTCTCCATCTTAGAAAGTCCTCAGGTTTTTACCGCCATTTTTTAAGCAACAGATAGAAGTTCCACCAGCACTGGGAATAAGTGACTTAGAACTGGTCCTCACACTTACGACCGTTGCGGCGTTCTCCACAGCCACGTGGTCAGAATTTGGGCATGTGGCATCCGGCCTGGACCTAAGAGGGTTGCCACCCGCTCGGCTCCCCTGGCTGCCCTTGGCCCCCCTTCCCAGCCGGCTCCCCCCACGAGCCGATTCGGTGGCGGAAGTTGGATTCGCTTAACGGTTGTGTGAGTCACTCATTGATGGCTCTGATTCACTTAACAACCGTAGCAGAAAGGTTGCAAAATTGAGTGTGACTTAACGGCCGCCTGCCTTAGCGACGGAAATTCTGCTCCCAGCAATGGATATAAGCGGAAGGCTACCCGTATGCGATTGCCCAATTGCAGTCCTCGACTTATGACAGTTCGTTTAGTTATTGTTCAACGTTACAATGGCAGTGAAAAACCTGACTGGCATGTATTTACTACAGCTACAGGGTCCCCGGGGGTGTGTCACGTGACCCCCCTTTGCGACCTTCTGACAAGCAAAGCCAATGGGGAGAAGCCAGATTCACTTAACGACCGTGTGACTAACCTAACAGCTGCAGTGATATGCTTCACGACGGCAAGAAAGGTTGTAAAACGGGGCAGAACGAATTCACCTAACAAACGTCTCACTGAACAATAGAAATTTTGGGTTGAACTGTGGTCATACCCCGAGGACTACCTGTAAACAGAATGACAGATCTGGAAGGGGCCTCGGAGGTCCTCTAGTCCAACCCCCTACTCAGGCAGGAAGCCGTGCACACCATTTCAGACAAATGGCTGTCCAATCTCCGGTTAAAAACCTCCGGGTGTTTTCTTGGCGCGCGACGGGCGAGGAGGGCTGGAAACAGGCCAGCTTGGAAAAGTAGCGCATGCGAATCCTGCCAGGCACGGAGGCCTGATGTGGTCCTCGGAGGACCTGGCCTGATCCCGTCCTCACAGGATGACTGGGCAGTGGGACTCGGCTTAGGAAAAGTGAGGTGCCTTGGTGGTGGGCCTGGGGAGACTCTTGACCCCCCCCACTCTCGGTTCCCCCCCCCCAGGGTACGAGATCACCTTCAGTTTGCTGAACCCGGACCCCAAAGCCCACGACGTGCGCTGGGACATCGAGGGAGCCCTCCGGCGCTACGTGAAACCCTTGCTGGAGAAGCTCAGCCCACTGGCTGAATTCTCGGTGGACTCGCAAGTGGGTGAGGCCAAAGGCCGTGGGGTGGTGGGAGCCGGACCCCCTGCCAGGCCCAGGCTGATGGGCCCTGCTCTTTCTCCCTGGCCCCAGATCCTCTACTACGCAGTGTTGGGAGTCACGCCCCGCTTTGACCCCGCCACCGCCAGCTACACCCTGAGCGTGCAGAGTCTCCCCCACGTCATTAACCCTGTGGAGGCCCGGCTGGGTAAGCAAGGGGGATGCCATCTGGGGGGCTCCAATTGGGACCCCCAATCTCGGGCAGGGGCTGGCCTTGGGAAGTGGGTTGGTGGCTGCACTGCTGGATCAGAAAATAATTTTATTGGTTCTAGTTTAATTAAAAATTAGCAAGAACGGACGGAATGGAGGCCACCAGGAGATTTGGGGTTGAAGGTTAGGCTGGGAAGGAAAGGCCTCTTGCCTACGGTTGCCAAGAAGCCTTCAGAGACGGGCCCATCCGTCCGTCCGTCCATTCATCCATCCATCTCAGCCAAGTGATTTTGCGTGGCTTACAATTCTAAAACTATAAAACAGTTAAACACAATTTTTAAAAAATTGCTTCAAACTCAACCCAGGCTGCTTCTTCATTGAGCTTCATTGAGCCCATAAACCTGGATGAATTCTGTAAACCAGTGTTTCTCAACCTGGGCAAGTTTAAGATGGGTAGACTTCAACTCCCAGAATCCCCCAGCCTGTAAAGCTGGTTAGGGAATTCTGGGAGTTGAAGTCCATCCATCTTAAACTTGGCCAGGTTGAGAAACACTGCTGTAAACTAAACTTGATTTAAACCTTTGTTGTTTGAATGCAATCTCATTTTTCAGGAGTCCAAATATCATCCCTGCAAGGACTTTAATCAACTGACAACATTTCCCAAGCATGGTGCTTTCCAGGCTAGGGATGATGGGCTTCAGGAGTGCCCAGAGGCAGCCTCGGTGCAAGAGAGGTTGTGGCCCCGAGCCGCTTGGGCCATCTTGGGAAAGGTCAGCAGGCTTAGACCAGTGTAGCTCAACCTTGGCAACTTTCAGACCCCAGAATTCCCCAGCCAGCATAGCCTCTGGCCGCCAGGGATGGAGAGACGGCTGCTGGGCATGTGCAGAGAGCTTTGCGGTCAAGCAAGGGTCTCAAGTGGTCCTGGCTCCTCACAGGTAGACCACCTCGCATGCTGGAGGCACCACAAGTGCCAGCCTGGGATGGTTCTCCCTCTGCTTTTGAAAAAAACCCCAACACCATTTGTGACAGTCCAGGGTTTGTTTAAACCTGGTTTATTGAATCAACCATAATGGTTTCCAGCAGGCCAGACCAGAGGTGTCCAATCTTGGCAACTTTGTGGAAATAATAATAATAATAGTAATAGTAATAATAATAATACTGGCTGCTCAAGAACAAGCACTACAAACTAATGCCATGAAAGCGAAGATACAAAAATCTACTGACAATCCAAATTGCCGACTTTGCAACAACAAAGCTGAAACTGTTTCACATTTAATATGTGAGTGTAGCAAAATCGCACAAACTGATTGCAAAGCAAGACATGGGCATTGTGTAAAAAATACGACTTGCCTGTGTCCAAAAAGTCGTGGGAACATAGGGTGGAAAAAGTTGTCGAGAATGAGAGGGTGAAGATCTTGTGGGACTTCCGAATACAGACAGATCGCCATTTGGAACACAACATGCCAGATATCTCAGTCGTAGAGAACCGAAGCGTATAGCTGATTGATATCGCTGTACCAGGAGATGCCAGAGTCAAAGAAAAAGAAATGGAAAAAATTACGAAATACCGCAACCTGGCCATGAAACTGCGCGATTATGGATGAAACGTGTAACAGTGACACCCATTGTCATCGGGGCACAGGGAACGATGTCCGAAAACTTTGCAAAATACATCAAGAAATTGAACATTCCTGCAATAACTCCAGCAAAGCTACAAAACATCTTACATTTTAAGGAGATACCTGGTTGATACCTAGGATGCTGGCAGCAACCCCCGTCAACCATTAGTGCCAGTCAATTTGAGTGTTCAGTTGACTTGAGTTTCATGTTTTATGAATAAAAGTTTTTATAATAATAATAAACAACTTTGGAAGGGACCTTGGAAGTCATCTAGTCCAACCCCCTGCTCAGGCAGGAAACCCTATGCCATTTCAAACAAACGGCTGTCCAGTCTCTTCTTAAAAACTTCCAGTGTTGGAGCATTCACAGCTTCTGGAGGCAAGGAGTTCCACTGGCTAATTGTCCTCCCTGTCAGGAAGTTTCTCCTTAGTTCCAGGTTGCTTCTCTCCTTGACGAGTTTCCATCCCTTGCTTCTTCTCCTGCCTTCAGGTGCTTTGGAGAAGAGCTTGACTGCCTCTTCTTAGGGGCAGCCCCTGAGATATCCTGTCACCCCTCGTCCTTCTCTTCATTAAACTGGACGTGCCCAATATAGCATAGCTAGCTGGGGAATTCTGGGAGTTGAAAGCCGGAGATCTGAAAGTTGCCACGGCTGAGAAAGGCTGCCCTAGAGAGCACCCCAGAGAAACGCCTGTCCCACTTTGGGCTTGGAGACCCCCTCCACCACTCGGGGCTCTTCCTCCATGTGAGTCCAGCTGTCCAGCTGCCCTCGCCAGCCTTTTTGCCCTCGGGCACCGCCGAGAAAGGAGCCACCTGCGTGGCACAGGTGAGCGCGACCTGCTGGCCTTCCTTGGCAGGCTCCAGCGCTGCTTCGCTCTATCCGGTCCTCAACTTCCTGCTCTACGTCCCCGAGCGGCTGCATTCGCCCCTCTACATCCGGGGGAAGGAGGGGGCCGCGGTGCCCACCAACGCCTTCCACAGTCCCCGCTGGGGCGGGATCATGGTGAGGAGCGCGGCGGCTTCGCGGTGCGTTGCCCGTCAGAATTAATTTTGGGGGGGTGGGTTGGATCAGGTTTCTGCCCCGGCAAAGGGCAACCTGTTGTGATTCAGGGCCAGCCTGTGGGTCCGGCAGCCGGCTCGGATGTCTCGGATGACTCAGACGAGGGGGAGGAGGAGAATGTGGAAGACGAACTGGCTGATGACGGCTTGGAGGCTTCGCAGAGCCCCCAGACAGGGCCCTCTTCTCAGCTGTGCGAGCCCGACAGTGCGGATGATGATGACCCACAGCTGGCCCTGTTCAAGGACGCCCGACGCAGGAGGCAGTCGAGCAGGACCAAGCAGAGAAAGGCTGTGGGACTCCTCGGAAGGAGGCACAGGGAGGCCACGCCCTGAACTCTAATAAAGGGAGTGTTTGGGGAAGGGCTGGTTGCTGAAAGCAACCGCTCCGTTTGAGGATCACAGTTCCGGTGTTTTGTCTCTTGTTCTGTTGTTTTGCTTGTGAATTAAACTTGGCAGACGCCTTCCAGCCTCAGTTGTTTTCCAGTGTCTACCGTTTGTACAGGGGTTGCCTTTCTGCAAGGCCGGTAGCAGGCTGGTACAGAACACAACCGAGGGGGCCCTTTGGTGGCACCTGGGGGCCGCAAACTCTGCTTCTCTGCTCTTAAGCTGCTGCCCCTCTTTGCCAGGTCTACAATATTGAGCCCGGAGATGCCAACAAGACCTCCTTGCCCAGGAAGGTGGAGGTGGACATGGTGCGCACGATGGAGGTCTTCCTGGCCCAGCTGCGGTGAGCACAACGTCGGGGTTTTGCGGTGGGGGGAGCGGCTGTCTCGGTTAAACTCTCTGTTTAGGCAGGAGAAAGTTTCCTAAAGCACTCCCCTTGGTTTAATGCAATCAGAGGGGGCCTAAGAGGTCATCTAGTCCAACCCTGTTGAATTCAGGGAATCCGAGTCTGCTTAAGGACTGAACAGAGATGAATCCTCCTCATCTCTAGTTCTGGCTTTGTGGGGGGCGTCCCCCGATAGAGGTCTGTCATTCCGCTGGGGCAGAGGTGGGGAACCTTGGCTCTTTTATGATTTGTGGACTTCAACTCCCAGAATTCCTGAGCCAGCATGGCTCAGCTTAGAAGCCTCTCCCTTTCCCCTCAGCACAGCTGGCTCAGGAATTCTGGGAGTTGAAGTCTGCAAGTCATCAAGGGACCATAGTGCCCCTTTCTCACTCAGGAATTCTGGGAGTTGAAGTCTGCAAGTCATAAAGGGGCCAGGTTTGAAGACCCCTGCTCTAGGATCAGGAGGAGGTGGCCCTTGCTCATAACCTCTGCCTCTCCTGTTCATCCTGTCCCAATCCTGAAAGGCCCTGGCCTGTCTCGGCCTGCTCTTCCCCACATTCCCCTGAAGCCTTCCCTCAATGTTCCGGCTCCATTTTCCTCAGCAGATTCAGGCTCCAATGGGGAGCGGGGGCGTGACACAGTCCTTGACTTACAACGGTTCATGTAGAGACTGTTTGAAAAGTGACGTAGGACCGTTTTTCACACTTACAACCCTTGCAGCATCCCCACGATCATGTGATCAAAATTCAAAGGCTCGGGAACTGACTCGTATTTATGACGGTCGCCGTGCCTTGGGGACACGCGATCCCCTTTTGCGACCTTCTGACAAGTAAAGTCAATGGGGGAAGCCGGATTCACTTAACAACCACGTTGCTCACTTAACAACCGCAGTAATAGTCACTGTGGCAGGAAAGGTCGTAGAATGGGGCAAAATTCACAACCTGTCTCGCTTAGCAACATAAATTTTGGCTCCATCGTGGTCGCAACTTGAAGACTGCCTGTATTGGGTTGGGCAGTTGTGCACCAAGATTTTGTCCCATGTTCCCCCCCTTTCAGTGATTGCTAATTCCCCCTAGTGGCTTGCATGGAGGGCCCAGGGTTATTGCTATGGGTCTGCCCTCCTCCCCACATCAGCTTTTCCAACAGCCCCCAGGGAAACCTCTGGCCACCTGACTGCTGGCTGGTTCTGCCACTGCCATAAAGCATCCGGGCTCTGCTGCCCCCCTGGGGGTTCCCTGCCCCCCCCCGGCCTTCTTCCCAAAACCTCTGGGGGCACAGCGGCCCAAATTCAGCCACCTCCTGATACCTTGCTTGCCCCATCCCCAGACTACTGTTCGGCATCTCCTCCGGCCCACTGCCAGGAGGGGCTTTGCTGGAGACCCCCGGGAACGAGGGCCTGACGGACTGGGAGCTGGACCGCCTGCTGTGGACCCGCACGGTGGAAAACGTGGCCACCGTCTCCACCACGTTGACCTCGCTGGCTCAGCTGCTGGACAAGATCAGCAACATTGTCATCAAGGACGACGTAGCCTCGGAGGTACAGGGAGGGGCACGTGGGGGTCAGTGGGGACCTCCCAGAGGTGGGGTTCGGGGGTCACAGCCTTCCTCAGGATGCCAAGTCGGTGCCTTGCCCTCTCCCGCAGGTCTACCGCGCCGTGGAGTCTGCCCGGCAGGCGATGACGGAGCTCAGCCTGGGTCACCTGGACTCGGCGTTCCAGGCCAGCAAGGCTGCGGCCACCTCCTCCGAGCGGGCCTTCTTCGACCCCTCCCTCCTGCACCTGCTCTACTTCCCCGACGACCAGAAGTTTGCCATCTACATCCCGCTCTTCCTCCCCATGGCTGTCCCCATCCTCCTCTCGCTGATGAAGATGGTTTGGGAGAGGAAGCAGCGGCAGAAGGAGTCCACCAAGGTGGACTGAGGGGCTTCTGGACACCCAGGCGGGGGGCGGACTCTTGGACGGGCATCTGCCCTAATGGTGGTAGGTCCGGCCAGCATGGCGGACTCCCCGTTGAGGAGAGGAGCGTTTCCACTTGGCTCCTTTTTAAAAAGAGCACATCCCTTTCGCTGCAAACGAGCCCAAAGGACTTCAGAAGCTCTCCTTATTGCTGGCCAGGCTGGACAGAGAGGCGACGGGGGGGGGGGGGGTTTCCTGCAAGACTCAGCTGCACGGGGTGTGTGTGTGTGTGTCTCCCTCTCTTGAAATTGCCCAACTGATGCAGTGAGGCCTCTTGGAGGGCACAGTCCTTCTCCCCCACCCCAAGCCCCCCAAACCAGAATGGGAGGTCCCCCCTTTGCCTCCCGAGGAAATGTCGGATCGATCTTCCATTAAAGTTGGGTTGGCTGACCGGCGGAAGCTCTGAGCCTCTTTCGCAGCTGACCTGTGTTTTTTTGGAGGGGGGGCTGCCAGTGAGGAGGGTGTCAAGAGGCTGCTTGCAAAGAAGGAAGGCCAAAAGCAAGTTTGCTTGTTTGTTAATTTTCTGTGCCGCCCAGCTCACTGAGGACGGCTTACGATATGAAAAGTAAAAATGGGCCTAGGTCTTAAGGCCCCAAGGAGGTTCTAGTCTTGGGTGTCCAAGCTTGGCAACTTTAAAGCCTATGGACAGTTTGATTGATTGATTGGTATCTCACATTTATTATTTTTACAAATAACTCAATATCACAGTAGTCCAAGTCTATGCCCCAACCACCAGTGCTGAAGAGGATGAAATTGACCGGTTCTATGAAGCCCTACAGCACCTTATAGAACTAACACCCAAAAATGATGTCCTTATCATCATGGGGGATTGGAATGCTAAACTAGGAAGCCAAAAGATAACCGGAATAACAGGCAAGTTCAGCCTTGGAGTACAAAATGAAGCAGGGCACAGGCTGATAGAATTTTGTCAAGAGAATATGATGGTCATAGCAAACACTCTTTTCCAACAACCCAAGAGACGGCTTTACACATGGACATCACCAGACGGTCAACACAGAAATCAGATTGACTATATGCTCTGCAGCCAAAGATGGAGAAGCAACAAGACCAGGAGCTGACTGTGGCTCAGACCATGAGCTTCTCCTTGCAAAGTTTAGGCTTAAACTGAAGAAAGTAGGGAAAAGCACTAGGCCACTCAGGTATGAATTAAATCATATCCCTGTTGAATATACAGTAGAGGTGACAAATAGATTTAAGGAATTAGATCTGATAGACAGAGTGCCTGAAGAACTATGGACAGAGGTTCACAACATTGTACAACAGGTAGCAACCAAAACCATCCCAAAGAAAAAGAAATGCAAGAAAGCAAAATGGCTGTCTGAGGCATCTTTGCAAATAGCTGAGGAAAGGAGGGAAGCGAAAGGCAAGGGAGAAAAAGAAAGATACGCCCAATTGAATGCAGAATTCCAGAGAATAGCTAGAAGAGATAAGAATGCCTTCTTAAATGAACAATGCAAAGAAATAGAAGAAAACAATAGAATAGGGAGGACCAGAGATCTTTTCAAGAAAATTGGAGAGATGAAGGGAACGTTTCATGCAAAAATGGGCATGATAAAGGACCAAAATGGCAGGGACCTAACAGAGGCGGAAGAGATTAAGAAGAGGTGGCAAAATTACACAGAAGAACTATACAAGAACGAGCTTAACGTCCCTGATAATCACAATGAGGTGGTCACTGACCTCGAGCCAGACATCCTAGAATGTGAAGTGAAGTGGGCCTTAGAAAAGCTGAGCAACAACAAAGCTAGTGGAGGTGACAGTATTCCAGCTGAGCTATTCAAAATCTTAAAAGACGATGCAGTAAAAGTGCTACACTCAATTTGCTAGCAAATTTGGAAAACTCAACAGTGGCCACAGGATTGGAAAAGATCAGTTTACATTCCAATTCCAAAGAAAGGCAGTGCCAAAGAATGTTCAAACTATCGCACCATTGCACTCATTTCTCATTGTGGGTTTTTCGCACCCGGCGGGCTCCTCATGACTTGCCAATGAGTGAGGACACGTCTCTCTGAGTGTTCTCGGGATGAGGGCCCAGACTGAAGTCCTAAGCTCTCTTTTATTGGAAACATAGGTTACAAAGTCAGCAAGTTAACATAGGTTACAAAGTCAGCAAGTTAACATAGGTTACAAAGTCAGCACAAGCAACAAGCAGTTAAATGGTTACATTTTAGTTATGCAGCAAGCAATTATCTTATGTTTACAAATGGTTGCATTTCAACTATACATCAAGCAGGTATCTTAAGGTTATAAATTAGCTACGTTTCTGCATGGAATGTCTTTGTTCCTGTAACTATCTTGTATGTGTTACTTTCTTGTACGTGTTCCAACGGGTGTCCGTCTGCACGTAGCAAGGTCATCTGAAAACTTGTCTCTGCCCTGAGCCAGACCTGCGCCATTTTATGTGAGCCTAAGGTGGAAATATCACAGGTTTCCTACATCTCCTCCTTTTTTGTTTTTTGACCCAAAGGGCTCAGGAGGACAGAGATGTGGTGCATTCCGTTGCTAAGCATAAGGCTTTCTTTTGGCCCTCCTCGCCATCTGTGTCTAATACGAAGGAGGCCTTTTCAATGGCGCGGTCCGTAGTATCTGACTCAAGGTCTTCTTGAGGCAATAACTGATATTTTCTTTCCCACAAGGCATTTACATGCTTGATGGCACGTTGCTCTGCTATAAATGAAATGCTATTAGAGATAGTTCTAACAAAAATAGGTAAAATACAAGGCAAAATAATACATCCTAAAGCAATCATACTAATTAAAGCTACAATAGCTTGCAAACCAGGTAATTTGGGAAACCAGGAGCCAAATAATTCCTGAAAGTTAAAACCATTCCATGTTTGAACAGGAACATGAGCTACTTTAATCATTCTATCTGTGATCTCCTGAATCACTTTCCCACTGTCATCAATTTCAATGCAACAATTTGTAAGATTAAATTTTCCACATACCCCCCCTTCTTTAGCTAAGAGATAGTCCAGGGCCAAGCGATTTTGCATAATATAAATATTTTGGTTATTGTTGTACCTAGCTTGGTGGTAACCATACAGAGTTCACATTGTCCCTCAGTCTGAGTATCAGCGGAACGTTGACGCCGGGACAAAGCTTTATACATGTTCATCTGTCTTGCCTTGGTCTTATAACGATGCGTGTAAACAAACAAGTCCTGGGAGAGGGGAGGTTTAGCAAAGTTATCAATGGAAGCAAGTTCTACCCAGTCTTTAAATTGGCGTCCTCTACTGAAACCTTGACAATAAATAATAGAAGCCAGTGGTCCTGGGGCTAACAATAAGTTGAAGCAAAACTCGACATGGATGATGATGATAAATGACCATAGACTTGTTGTTGACAACAGGTTGTTCCTTCTGGGTCCATGCGATGGGCAAAAACAGTGTGAAAAGAGTCATTTTTGACTGGAAGCAATGTCAAAGGTGTAAAGAACAGGATGGGATAGCTGGTAAAGTGGAGTTGACGTCTGGGGTAAGCTTTCAGATGGAATTGTGCTTTAGTGGCATCAGGCAGTGGTGTTAGAGCAAGGCTGAAAAAAGTCACAAACCATGCTGTCATCTTTAGCGGGGTCCGTAGTTGTTTTTGTGGAGGCATGATATGGGCGAACATGGCGACCAGGGATCCACAGCACTTTGTCTGGCAGTTGGACTGCAGCGTAGCCTCTGCCCCAGGTGATAAGGTCTGCGGGGCCTTGCCAAGTCAGGTCTGGAAGTTGTCGGTACCAAACCTGTGGCTTAGGGAGATCTGAAGAAGAAGAAGAAGAAGAAAAATGCCGCTCTGCAGCTGTGGTTAAGGGATGGCCAGTCAAGTTTGAAAAGTTTAGAGTGTAGAGGCAAAGGTTAAGAGTTTCTTGCACTGCTGGGAGGTTGGGGCTTCGTTTTCCCCCGTTCTGATTTTTATAGCGATCTAAAGCATGTTTCAAGGTTTGGTTAGCCCTTTCCACCAAGGCTTGGCCTTGGCTATTATATGGAATTCCAAATTTGTGTGTTATTTGCCAATAATGACAAAATTCTGCCATGGCTTGACTGCTATAAGCAGGGCCATTATCTGTTTTAAGTACTTTTGGACATCCCAGCACTGCAAAGGTCCGAATACAATGATTAACGACATGTTTGGTGGCTTCTCCCCTTTGGGGGGTAGCCATGATGAATCCTGAAAAAGTATCAATTGAAACATGCAAATACTTCCATGGGGCAAATGGTGCATATTGTGTAACATCCATTTGCCAAATTTGGCAAGGCTCCAATCCCCTTGGATTGACACCCATAGGGATTGCAGTGGCTTGTTGGCTGCAGGTTGGACACTGCTGGCGAATAGCAATAGCTTCTGCAGCGGTAATGCCAAACTGCTTTTGCAAAGCTTTGGAATTTTGATGAAAATATGAATGACTTTCCCAGGGGGTGAGGGGTTGCAAGGAACAGGCCGAAGGTCCGGAGGCAGCCTGATCTGCAACAGTGTTTCCCTCTTGCAAAAAACCTGGAAAAGGCTGATGACTACGAATGTGAGCAACAAAAACAGGATGTTGGCGTTGAAAAAGCAAATTTTGCAAGGTTAAAAAAAGTTGTAACAAATCTGGTTGAATGGATGGGGATAAATAAGATCCATAAATCACTTGAATTGTGTGATAAACATAAAAGCTATCCACAATAAGATTCAAAGGTTGAAATGAAAAAATTTGACAGGCCAAAATTGAAGCAGCCAATTCAGCTTTTTGAGCTGACCGCTGGGGTGTTGTTTGCTTGGTTATCCATTGACCATTTTCCAACCAGGCACAGGCGCCACACTCCTTGCTCCCATCTGCAAAAACTGTAACAGCCGAATGTAGGGGGTGAGGAGACAAGGGTGACAACCAGTCAATGGGTACAGTGCGAACAATTTGCAAACAATAATCGGGTGGTGGGTGGCAAGAAACCTTGCCATGCCAATCAGCTAAGGAAAATTGCAATTCACTGGAGGTTTGAAAAAATGATTCCCAAATCTGCAAAGACATAGGCACAAAAAGAGTATCTATCTCCAGCCCAATCAAGGCTTTCGTTCGGTGACGAATTTTAAAAATCAGTTGAGCCAATTGTGCTTCTCTGGTTAAAACAGAAACTTTGGGCGTATGGGATAAATGAATCCACTCCAAAAGTTTTCAATTGGTTAAACAATAGCAACATCCGACTCCCATCATGCAACATCTACCTCTCACTTTCTTCTACTTCCCATGTTTCTCCCTATCCATATTTCTATAGTACATTCTTGTTCCTTCAGCATTCTAAGGCTTGTGTTAAGGCATACAATTCATGCATGCAATTCACAAATCTGTGCAAACCAACTTAAAAACCACTTTTCTGTTTCTCCCTTCTATATCCATTCATTCACTGCCCTTATGCCATTCTGGCCTAACTTCTGTCTTTTCTGCTTCCACAGCTTCTATCAACTTTTGCATGAGCCAACTATTTCTCTTAGCTATTAATCAATGCTCTACATTTCTTTTCTCCAAAAGTATTGAAGATTCAATAATCATATTTGGAGTCAGTGTATATGTTCCCCCTTTCCTGTATTAACAATCTCAGAGCCTGTTGTAAGGTATAAAATCCACAGGCTAGTGCTGATTAAGGGAGGGAAATTCTCCCAGATATCACCTTCTATCAATGTGTCCTGCACACAGACACAAAAACATCAAAAACAAAACAAAAACAAAAACAAAAAACAACTCCACAAAAAGATCAGAGTAATTTCTTTTGGGTGATGTTTAACTAAAACTCAAAGAATTCCAAAAACTTGTCCAACAAATAATCTCTCCTCTTTCGAGTAAACAAAATTGCAAGCTGAAACTGCAAGAGTGGGCATCAAGTTTCACATCCACCCCCCTTTCTCAGACTGGAATTCTAAGCAGAGAAAAAAAAATGGTTAAAAGGACCAGCCACCCCCCCTTCTTCTGGCTGTCTCTCCCTTTCTCACTCTTAAAGTAACAGAGCAGGGTTGGGGGGGGGGTAAAAGAAACTTTACAAAAATCTCACCACCAAAAAAATAAAAAATAAAAATAGTTTGCTCTCCTTTACATGCATTTTCTCTCACACATCATCCATGGCTTTTAAAATCTGCAGTTTACTGTTCCTTTCACACACACTCACATTTACATATCAGCAATTTAACTCATTCACTTCCATTCTGACTGCTTGCATAAACAATTTCACATACAAAAATTCCATTTCATACTTTCTCCAGACAAACCATACATTGTTAAATAAGGCCTTTTTGTTTGGTGTTATCAGAGAGGATTTTGACCCTCTTCCAAGTCTTGGAAATAACACAGAACAACACAGACAGACATATATACACAGATATATTAAGACAACATTTATTTAAAACAGAACAAAACACACATATCAATTTGGGGTTTTAGGCCAAAACAATAATCCAGAGAGCTAGCTAGATCTCAGGCAGGTCCAGGCAGTTGAAATCAACAGGCGCGCCCCTGGACTTTACTGAGAACAGCTCGCCCCAAGAGGCTCTTTCAAGCCCCACATAAGCCAATTTTAACAGGAGTTCATTTCGGGCATATTCATTGTCTATTTGCCTTGTATTTTCTTCCTGCAGTCCATCCACAAAGTCTGAATAAGCCTGATTGGGATCTTGATAAACTTTTGCAAAAGACATTTTAGCTTTTCCCTGAGGATATCTTGCGGAAAGCTGCTAAAGCCCCTTCCTGTATCAAATTAAAAGCCTCCCTTGGGCTTTGAGCCTGTTGGTCATTTGTAACGAATTGTCCTGTGCCAAATAATTGATCCCTATCTACCCCTTGAGGTAATCCAGCAAGAATTTTTTTCTCTATTTCTTTTTTATACTCAGATTCCCAAACTACATATTGTGAAGGTGTCAATATCATGTGTGCAATGGACTTCCAGTTCCTCCAGCTGCCAGGGCTGGTTAGATGTTTACTGGATAGCAAGACAAATCTTCCAATGTTAGCTGTCCTGATCGGGCGGCCTGTCTAACAGCATTTGCCACCATTCCTTCTCTAGGATAATTGTTAATTGCTTCTGGCTGAGCCTGAGGGGCACTGGGAGCCGCAGCTGAGGTGCCCTGCTTAGTTTCTCCCGGCTGAATAGGTTCCTCATAAGGAGGGGGAGCCGGAGAAACGGAAAAGGCTTCTTTAAGTCCCTTTTCGTGAATCAACAAACATTCCATTAAGACTCGCCAGGTTGTTAACATTTTTGGAGGTGCTCGAGGAGGTTCATGGAGCCATTCTCCAATTTTTCTCCATGTCCCTGTTTTCAATGAGCCCTTTTCCGGATAAGCCAGAGTATTTTCCCAAATATATTTCATTAAAGCAATCAACTCCTTTTTTGAAACTGCTGGTAATTGTTTGCCACTACTTTTAAGTAAAATATTAGAAGTTCTGACTATTTCCTCAAGCTCTTTCAGGTACGCTGCCTGTTGCTTAGAAAATTTGTTCCCCATACTCACGAATGGATCGTCGTCTTCACGAGGCGAGATCGGGTGCACAGCCTATTCCAGGCGATGAGTATGGAGACCGTCAGAGACGTATCCACTCGCGGTGGATCACGTCGGGTTGCTGGGAACCCGCTGCTGTGCAGCCGGGTTGAAGGGAACCTGCTGCTTGAGAACAGCCAGGTTGATGGGAACCTGCTGCTTGAGAGCAGCCAGGTTGAATTAGCCACCATCGGGAATGGACGGCTGAAGACGTATTCCGCAGAATCACGTCGGGGTCACCAGTTGTGGGTTTTTCGCACCTGGCGGGCTCCTCATGACTTGCCAATGAGTGAGGACACGTCTCTCTGAGTGTTCTCGGGATGAGGGCCCAGACTGAAGTCCTAAGCTCTCTTTTATTGGAAACATAGGTTACAAAGTCAGCAAGTTAACATAGGTTACAAAGTCAGCAAGTTAACATAGGTTACAAAGTCAGCACAAGCAACAAGCAGTTAAATGGTTACATTTTAGTTATGCAGCAAGCAATTATCTTATGTTTACAAATGGTTGCATTTCAACTATACATCAAGCAGGTATCTTAAGGTTATAAATTAGCTACGTTTCTGCATGGAATGTCTTTGTTCCTGTAACTATCTTGTATGTGTTACTTTCTTGTACGTGTTCCAACGGGTGTCCGTCTGCACGTAGCAAGGTCATCTGAAAACTTGTCTCTGCCCTGAGCCAGACCTGCGCCATTTTATGTGAGCCTAAGGTGGAAATATCACAGGTTTCCTACATCTCATGCTAGTAAAGTTATGCTTAAAATCCTACAAGCTAGACTCCAGCAGTATGTGGATAGAGAACTACCAGAAGTACAGGCAGGATTTCGAAGAGGCAGAGGAACTAGAGATCAAATTGCCAACATTCGCTGGATCATGGAGAAAGCTAGAGAGTTCCAGAAAAACATCTGCTTCATTGACTATGCTAAAGCCTTTGATTGTGTGGATCATAACAAACTGTGGCAAGTCCTTAAAGAAATGGGCGTACCAGACCATCTTATTTGTCTCTTGAGAAACCTATACATGGGCCAAGAAGCAACAGTGAGAACTGGACACGGAACCACTGATTGGTTCAAAATTGGGAAAGGAGTCCGGCAAGCCTGTATACTGTCGCCCTGCCTATTTAACTTATATGCAGAGCACATCATGAGAAAGGCAGGGCTAGATGAATCAAAAGTTGGAATTAAGATTGCCGGAAGAAATATCCTTAAGTAACACCAGCTGCCTGCAATTAGTGCAGGTTCGCATCCCACCAGGCTCAAGGTTGACTCAGCCTTCCATCCTTCCGAGGTAGGTAAAATGAGGACCCAGATTGTTGGGGGCAATTAAGCTGACTTTGTAATAATGCCGCTTGGGGTGTGTATGAAAGCCCTAATAAGCAGGTATATACATAGAATGAAGGCTACTGCTAAGCTTGTAAGCTGCCCTGAGTCTTCGGAGAAAGGTGGGATATAAATGGAATTAAAATAAAATAAAAAATAAAAAAACAACCTAAGACATGCAGATGATACCTTTTTCTAATGGGAGAAAGTGAAGAGGAACTAAAGAGCCTCTTGTTGCCGGTGAAGAAGGAGAGTGGAAAAGTTAGGTTGAAACTTAACATTAAGAAAACCAAGATCATGGCATTCGGCCCTATCAATTCCTGGCAAATGGATGGGGAAGAAATGGAGATAGTGACAGATTTTATTTTCCTGGGCTCCAAGATCACTGCAGATGGGGACTGTAGCCAAGAAATGAAAAGACGCTTGCTCCTGGGGAGGAAAGCCATGGCAAATCTAGACAGCACACTAAAAAGCAGAGACGTCACCCTGTCAACAAAAGTGCGTATAGTCAAGGCTATGGTCTTCCCAGTTGCAATGTATGGCAGTGAAAGTTGGACCATAAGAAAGGCTGAGCGCCAAAGAATTGAGGCCTTTGAACTCTGCTGCTGGAGAAGACTCCTGCGAGTCCCTTGGACTGCAAGGCGATCAAACCGGTCAGTCCTAGAGGAGATCCACCCTGACTGCTCTTTAGAAGGCCAGATCCTGAAGCTAAAACTCAAAAGACTTTGGCCACCTCATGAGAAGGAAGGACTCACTGGAGAAGAGCCTAATGCTGGGAAAGATTGAAGGCAAGAGAAGAAGGCTGGATGGAGTCACTGAAGCAGGAGGCCTGAGCTTAAATGGACTCCAGAAGATGGTAGAGGACAGGAAGGCCTGGAGGAACGTTGTCCATGGGGTCGCGATGGGTCGGACACGACTTCGCAGCTAACAACAACAACAACAAGGCAGCGAACCTATCCAGTATACCTTCCTCTTTTCCTGACAACAACAACCCTTTGAGGTGGGCTGGGCTGGGCTGAGAGAGACGGACGGGTCCAAAGTCACCCAGCCGGTTTTCATGCCTAAAACGGGACTAGAACTCACTGTTTCCTGGTGATTGGCCCAAAGTCACCAAGCTGGCTTTCATGCCTAAGGCAGGACTGGAACTCGCCATCTCCTGGTTTCTAGCCTGGTGTCTTAACCATTAGTCCCAGTTGGCTCTCTTACAATTAACTTTGGGAAAACAAAAGAGATTTAGTTATCCTGTATAAATTTAAAAATTCATGGAAAAATTATAGGGCTTCCATCTCCTAGCCCACTCATAAAACAGCATCGCAGATGGACCTCGCCTGACCTCGCACCCAAATCCCTGGGAAACAGCCAGGACCTCAGTGCCAACAGATTAGGGCACCTCAGTCTCTTGGCGATGGTGTTCCAGTGGGCAGGTGCTGCCGCAGGGGAGAAAGCACCAGGGTCCCACTCGGGCGTGGTTTGGTGGCAGGGGCCCAGGGCAGGCCCTCCCGGCAAGATCTGTGGAGTGACGGTGATGCTGCCGCAAACCGCTTGACACGCTGCCACACTGGGCGTCCCACGTGCAACTGGCAGCCGGATGTCTTCGCGGTTGGCAGCTCTTCACAAAGATGGTCCCGCCTACACCAGCTTAGAGTAATTCAGATGTTGAGCTGAGCATCTGCAAACTGAGATTTACAGTCTAGTAGGTGGGAATCCAACGTGGGCAACTTTAAGGCCTGTGGACTTCAATTCCCAGAATTCCCCAGCCAGCTGGCTGGGGAATTCTGGGAATTGAAGTCCACAGGTCTTAAAGGTGGGCTACCTCTGGTCTAGTGCGTCGGAAGACAATGTTGTTGATTCAGCAAGCCAGGATTAAGCAAACCCTGGACTGGCAGAAAAGACTCCGCAAAGTCCGGCGCTTGCGCTGCCCTCCAGCACGCGAGGCAGTCTACCTGCGAGTGGCGGGGAGCCCGGGCTGAAGAGGACTGCCCAACTTCCCGCAAGCCAGGCTCTCTGCCCATGCCCAGGTGTCTCTCCCTCCCTCCCTCGGCGACCAGAGGCAGTGGGTGTGGCTCCTCCACCCCGGGTCTGAGCCGGTGGGCGGCGCTCTGCACGTGCTCCGGGGCGCCCTGGTCCTCCCTCCTGGGGCGGAGCCGGCCCGCGGGATTTCTGGCCGGGCCTGGCGGGGCAGGCAGGGCAAGAGCGGCGGCGGCGGGTGCGGGTGCGCGCAGCTCCAGTGGCTCCCCGGGCGGCGGCGGCGGCGGCGGCAGCAGCATCAGCACCACCGGCGGGCCATGAAGGTGAAGAAGGGCGGCGGCGCCGCGGCCAACGGAGCAGCCGGAGCGGGCGCAGCCTCCGCCGCCGCCGGCCTGTGCACCGAGGACGAGCTGCTGCGCAAGGCGGCCATCTGCCCGGAGGACGTGCTGGCGCTGGGGAAGATCACTTCGGGTGAGCCGCGGGTGGGGGGCGGCGGCCGGGCTCGGGAGACCCCCCTGGCGGGGTGGAGAAAGGCGGCGGCGGGGCCGGGGGTCTCCGGGGGTCTCCGGGCCGCCTCCCGCGGCCAGCCAGGATGAAGGAGCCCGGCTGCGCTGCGCCTCGCCGATCTTGACGCAGGGCGCGCGGAGTCGGGGCTCCCCCTGGTCCGGGGCTGCTTCCCCCTCCCCCCCCCAGGTCCGCTGCTCCCCAGTCCCGGGCCCCGCCGGCAGAAGGGGGTCGGGCCCGGGGTGCACCGCGCAGGTGGGCCGGGCTGGGCTGGTCTGAAGCCTCCCGGCCGGTCGGCCCCGAAGGGCAACCGGGACCCCTTGCCCGCTGGGCGCCACGGAAGAAGAGGTTCCTCCGGGCTGCAGCGGCCGAGGGTGAACCGGGGCGCTTCGGGGGTCTCCGAGCTACTTTGCAGGAGTCCGGACAGAGGCTGGCCCGAGAGAGGCGAGCCCCTGCCATGCCCCCCCTTTCGCCCCCCCCCCCGAAACCAGGGTTCCTCTTCCCAAGTGCTCTTTCACTGCCTTGACCCCTCGCTAAGCGCCTTAGTCTTAACCAGGATTAAGCTGCGGTTCGGGCTTTGTGTGAACCCAGAGAAGAACTCTCTGTGTTGGGTCAAGGCGGCCAATGGGACACCCCCCCCCTGCAATGCCTACCAAGATTGACCCAGTTTCAGAATTGAGCATCCACGGGTGGGGAGCAAGGGCTTTTTCATCTCCCCCATCACCCCCCCCCCATGCCCTGGATTCTCCCTATGGAAAGGCTGCTCTAGCTTTGCGGGGGGGGGCTTTAGGGAGCAAAGGAGGCTGCCAATCTGTTGCTACCCTCCAAGCCCTGGCATGGCCCTGGCCTAACTCCCCCCCACCCCTTGCTGCTGCCCCAGAAGCAGCAAGTGCCCCTCCCCTTGCGGCTTTCCTGTGCCTTGAGGTCAGTCGGATCAGCCAAGATTACTGGCGGGGGGGGGGGAACCGGGTTATTAGTCTCAAAGGACACCCGGTGGGCACCGGGTTGAAGCAGGTCCCCCCCCCCCAAATTAAGCAGGCTTGGAGACTTCAGGAGGGTCCCTGGATGTTTGGCTGCTTAGTTTACTCTAAGAGTATGTTTCAACCTTGGCAGCTTTTCAGATGCTAGGCTGGCTGGGGAATTCTGGGAGTTGAAGTCCACGCATCTGAAAAGCTGCCAAGGTTGAGAGACATTACAATAATTGTGGGGAGAAACTGACACTCTCCGTCGGAGAAAAGTGGGAAGCCTGCCTGATGCACCCTGGCAGTAAGTCTCACCTGCCACTTAAAATCAGAATATTTTTTTTTTCTTGCTTCATTCTCTGCAAGCAGCTCTCTCTGTCCTTGGTTTCCTCTTCCCCTGGGGGGGGGGGGAGGAAATGTCGTCACCCGTTCCGCTCTGACACCCAGATGACAGTTTGCGTCCTTTTACTTGAGGTCCCCGTGCAGGCAACAACACAGGTAGTCCTCTGCTTATGACCACCGTGGAGTCCGAAAGTTACGTTGCTAAGCGAGACAGTTGTTAATTTTGCTCCTTTTGATGACCTTTCTTCCCTTGGTTGTTAAGTGAACCACGGCAGTTGTTAGGTTAGCCACACGGTTGTTAAGTGAATCCGGCTTCCCCATTGACTTTGCTTGTCGGAAGGAAACAAAAGGGGATCGCGTCCAAATTTTGCTCACGTGACCATTGGGTCGTAAGTGTGAAAAAACGATCGTAAGTCCCTGTTTTCAAAGCCTTTGTAACTTTGAACAGTCACTAAATGAACTGATATACATTGAGGACTACCTGTACAGGTGGGCCTGATAGGGACGGCCAAAGGGCCGGATGTGGCCCAGGGGGCGTAAAATGCCCAGGTCTGCTGTAGAAGCAAACCAGGATGTGTGAATTGAAAAGATGGCTTGTTGGTAGCACACAAATCCTGGCACGCAAGGATGCTGGAGCTTAGCTAAGGTCTGGCCTGGTTCCTGGGTGGGTAGGTGGGCAACCAAACCTGGTGCCCCTTGCATTTCTGGAAGGGCTGGTGGCCCTGAGGCCGCTCCTGTTACTCCCGCCCGTCCGTTTTTCCTTGACCGATTAGCTGTCTATTTGTAGTTCTCTTGTCCTTGTCTCTGAGCTGTGCTAATGGACTTATCCTGCCCAAATCCCCTTGAGGTAGGGTGTAATCCTCTCTCCTTGAGGTGGGAGACCAAGGCCTGGGGGGGGGGGCATCTTCTCGAGCCAGGATCCAGCATCTGCCAGGAGGTGCCAACGGAGGAGAAAGTACTCGATTCTAACATGTCCCTTTGCCTGCCGGTTCTTGGTGCAGCAAAACGTGTCTGCCTTTGTTGTGGTTTCGATATTATTCTGTTGTGCACACTAATAACAGAATAACAGACTTGGAAGGGACCTCAGAGGTCTTCCAGTCCAACCCCCTGTTCAGGCAGGAGACCCTATACCAGGGGTAGGCAACATCGGCTCTTTTAGGACTCATGGACTTCAACTCCCAGAATTCCTGAGTCAGCTGTGCTGACTCAGGAATTCTGGGAATTGAAGTCCATGAGTCCTAAAAGAGCCGAGGTTGCCTACCCCTGCCCTATACCATGGCTGTCCAATCTCTTCTTAAAACTCCCCACAACTTCTGTTCCACTGATTGATTTTTCTCACTGTCAGGAAGTTTCTCCTTAATTCCAGGTTGCTTCTCTCCTTGATTAGTTTCCATCTGTTGTTTCTTTTTCCTGCCTTCGGGCGCTTTGGAGAATAATTTCGACACCCCCCCCCTTCTTTGTGGCAACCCCACAAAGATACTGCTATCATGTCACGCCCCGGTCCTTCTTTTCTTTAGACTGGCCATACCCAAATCCTGCGACTGTTCTTCATATGTTTTAGTCTCCAGGCCTTTGATCATCTTAGTTGGTCTCCTCTGCACTTTTTCTCAACTCTCTATTATGGGGCTCTTCAAACCTGGCCCTTTTATGACTTGTGGACTTCAACTCATGCCTGGCTGAGGAATTCTGGGAGTTGAAGTCCACAAGTCATAAAAGGGCCAGGTTTGAAGACCCTTGCTCTATTATGTTCATATTTATAGGTAGCCTGAATACTGTTTGTCTGAAATTCCATAGGGTTTCCTGCTTGAGCAGAGGACTGGACTAGAGGACCTCCAGGGTCCCTTCCAACTCTGTCATTCTGTTAAGTGACTAAATTAATTAGGGCTAAATTAATTTAATCTTACTTTTAACTTTTGTATGTAGTACTTTTATTGCCCTGTACACCGCCCTGAGTCCTTCGGGAGAAGGGTGGTATAGAAATTCAATAAATAATAATAAATAATAATAATAATAATAATAATAATAATAATAATAATAATAATAATAATAATAATAATAACAGCCCACTTGCCTGCCTCATTTAGAGTAGTTTATCGATGTATCCAGCCTGACTTTACAGAGTGGATTTTACAGTCCTCCGCTTTAGTTTCCATTTTACAGATGGGGAACACTGAGGCCAGTAGAGCCCTCAGACCCAAATCCTACCGTTTTTGGGCGGCAGCCTTGTTTGTCTTTGACCATGTGCATCGCTGGGGGAGGGGGCATTTCCCCTGGCAAACCGTTGGGGCAAAGAAGAAATTAAGTTTTGGTTTGTTCTGTCCGGAAGTGACATCTGTCCCAAAGCAGAAATAGCTGTGACACATTTCCTGGTTTTGCACAATTTCACCACCGGCAGCTGTAAATTGAGAAAAGGTCTCTTCCCGTGCAGTTTTTCTAGCTGAAGACTTGCGAAGGGCAGAAATTGTGACCGAATTAGAATTAAATTTAAAAATTAAAAATTCTGGCCTGGGACGCAGAGTTGCTCCCTCACAATTGTGATCCTGTTCACTCAACTGAATTTGGAACTTCTCGTCAGCGTGGACATACCGCCATTGGTGTGGAGTGGTATAGAGTAAGGATGTTCAGCCTTGGGAACTTTAAGACTTGTAAACTTCAACTCCCAGAATTCCCCAGCCAACTGGCTGTGGAATTCTGGGAGTTGAAGTCCACAAGTCTTAAAGTTCTGGGAGTTGAAGTCCACAAGTCTTAAAGTTCCAAAATTGGACACCCCTGGTATAGTCTCCTGCTTGTGGAGGGGTTTGGACTAGAAGACCTCCAAGGTCCCTTCCAACTCTGCTAGGGTGCATTTTGAATTGCACTGAGATCTGTTTTGCCTGCCCTTCTCCGTTCCCGGGATGCCAGGTCCCTCGCCCGCCACTCGCAGACCTCCCCTTGCAAGCCTGAGGAGAGATTGTGGCTTCGGCAGAGGAAATGAGTCGTAAGAGGGAAGCGGCTGTGCAGCTATTCGGAGGAGGTTTCCCAACAAGCTGGAGGTGTCCATGTTTGCAACCCGGGCTGGCGGTTGGTGGCAGGGAGGCGCTGAGAGTCGAGGCAGGCTGTCTGAATTGGGACACACCCCGCAGCCTTTGCCTGGGCCATGGGTAGGCAACCTTGGCTCTTTTATGACTGGTGGACTTCAACTCCCAGAATTCCTGAGCCAGCATGGCTCAGCTTGGAAACCTCTCCCTTTTCCCTCAGCATGGCTGGCTCAGGAATTCTGGGAGTTGAAGTCCACCAGTCATCAAAGAGCCAAAGTTGCTTACTCCTGGCCTGGGCAAAGAGCTTCTGTTGAGAATAATAGAATAATAGAATTAGAACAGAACAGAGCTGGGAGACACCTTGGAGGTCTTCTAGTCCAGCCCCCTGCTCAAGCAGGAGAACCTACACCATTTAAAACTTCCACTGTTGGCGCATTCACAACTTCTGGAGGCAGGTAGTTCCACTGTTCTCACCGTCAGGAAATTTTCTCCTTAGTTCTAGGTTGCTTCTCTCTTTGACTAGTTTCTGTCCGTTGCTTCTTGTCCTGCCTTCAGGTGCTTTGGAGAATAAGATGACACACACCCCCTTCTTTGTGGCAGCCCCTCAAATTTTGGAAGCCTGCTATATGTCACCCCGAGTCCTCCTTTTCATTAAACTACTAGACATACCCAATTCCAGCAATCGTTCTTTATATGTTTTAGCCTCCAGTCCCCTGATCAAAAATAATAAAGGTGGGAGACATAAACCAATCAATAAAAATAAATGGCCTGTAAAGATCTGAAGGAAAAGTTTCAGAGCTGGGGTGCTCCTAACAGGGGTTGGGGGGCTGCTGCCGACCCTCATGGAGACTCTGGCAGCCTTTGAGGGTCTGGGGGCTCCCTGAAGTTGGGGTGTCTTTGCTCTTTTACCAGACGTTCTGCTGGGTTAGGAGTTCTGGGGGCTCTCCACCCGACTTGGGGGGGCTGCCTGACTGCTTGTGGGAAGGAAGGCCAGGAAGGGGGCCCTTGGGACCCCCCCTCTCAATAGCCCAAGGGGCTCCTTCCACAGCCCCCCCCATTTGAGCCTCAGCTGGGAGAGCCGGGGGCCCTTGAGCGTGGGAGAGCTGCTGGTCACTCCTGGGGCAATAGCTAAGAATTTCTTGGGGTGCCAGGACGGGGCTAAGCTGTTTGGGGGGGCTTTGCCCTGGCACCTGAGCAGCCCTCGCCTCTGACACCGCTGGGCATCACTCCACACAGTTGCTATGGCAACCCTGCTGCCGAGGGTGGGGAAGATCGTTGCCATGGCAATGGGCGAGAAGGGCGAGCAGGCGTGGCTGCCCCAGGGGCACGGGCAACGTGGAGAGGGACCCGTAGCCGGGTGGGGGGCATGGAAACCGGGCTGGGAACCATGACATCCGGACTGCCGTCTCCCAGCCTCTCCAGAGCGGGCAGGCAGGGGGAGCAGCGCCAGCCGCTCTTCTGACATCCCCCCCCTGCCCCGCAGGTGCGGGCACAGAGCACCTTGGCAGGCCTTTCTGCAGCTTTGCCCACAAGGACGGGTTGGCTTGCTTCCATTCTCCAAAGGTTTGTCGGTCTGTCTGTCTCCCCTGGCTTGTGGGGGTTGGGAACATTAAAGCAGCCGCCCCCAAAGGGATCCCCGGACAGCCTGGGATGCGATCTGGAGAGTTTAGCTCAATCTGGACACCGGTTCTCTCTCTCTCTCTCTCTCGTTTCCTCTCTCGTTTTCTCTCTCTCGTTTCCTCTCTCTTTGTCCCCTCTCTCTCTGTCCCTCTCTCCTTCTTTCTCGCTGTCTCTTTCTCTCTCTCTCTCTCTCTCTCTCTCTCTCTTTCTTTCTCTCTCTCTCTCTCTCTCTCGCACTCTCTCTCTCTCTCTCTCTCTTTCTTTCTCTCTCTCTCTCTTTCTCTGGCACTCTCTCTCTTTCTCTCTCTTTCTTTAGCACTCTTTGTCTCTCTGTCCCTCTCTCTTTCTCGCTTGCTCTCTCTCCCTCCCTCTCTGTCTCCCCCCCCCCCCGTTTCTCTCTCTCTCTGTCTCTCTCTCTCTTTCCCTCTCTCTCTCTGTCCGTCCCCCACCCTCTCTCAAGAGTCTGCAGCAAAGAAGGTTTATTTCTTCTCTCTCGCTCTTGTGAATACCTAGACCTGGGTCTCTGCAGTTCTTGCTTTCTGGCATCTTAGCTGCCCGGAGTTGAACTGAACTGCACAAAGAAGCCACCTGGGTCCCGAAGCGGATGAGGATCAGGAGCTGCAGACCTAGCCAAGAGCCAGCAGCACATTAAGCTGGATTCACTCTGGTTTATTGAACTAATCCGAGATGGTAAGACCAGAAGGGTGGACCTGATGGCCAGGTGGCAGCTTTCAGACAAGGTGAAGCTAATCTCACAGAAAGGCAGCCCCCCCTCACCCCCTCCCACCTTTTGGGCTTCTGGGGAGGGAGGTTTCCCCACGGACCGGAGGGGGCCTGGTTTTGCCTGCTGCCTGCGTCCCGCGGAGGGGGCTTCCTTCGTTCGCTTGGCCCGGTTTCTGGCATGCCACGGACCGGAGGTTGGGGACCCCTGTTGAGGAACATAGAATCCTAAGACTGGAAGGGACCTTAGAGGTCCTCTAGTCCAGCCCCCAACTCAAGCAGGAGATCCTACACCGTTCCGGACAAATGGCTGTCCAATCTCTTCTTGAAAGCCTCCAGTGATGGAGCGGCACCCGCAACGTCTTGTGGCAGCTCCCTCCGGATAAGGCAGGGAAAAGTAGAACGTAGGGATTTTGGTGCGTGATTCTCTGTTCTGGCTATGCGATGCTGCAATACACTTGACTTCTAATAAAACTATATATCATGGTTCCGATAGATGAATAGAATAGAGTAGAGCTGGAAGGGACCTTGGAGGTCTTCTAGTCCAGCCCCCTGCTCAAGCAGGACATCCTGTGCCATCTCAGACAAGTGGCTGTCCAGTCTCTTCCCAAAAATTTCTAGTGATGGAGTGCCTACGATTTCTGGTGGCAAGCTGTTCCACTGGTTGATTTTCCTCACTATCACCTTAATTCGAGGTTGCTTCTCTCCTTGATTAGTTTCCAACCATTGTTTCTCGTCCTTCCCTCTGGTGCTCTGGTGAACAACCTGGCCCCCTCCTCTTTGTGGCAGCCCCCCCAAATACTGGAACGCTGCTATCGCGTCTCCCCTATTTCTTTTTTTCCATCCCGCAGCCGTTCTTCGTATGCTTTAGTCTCCAGGCCTTTGATCATCTTAGTTGCTGTTCTCTGAATTTTTTCCAAACTCTCAACATCTTTTCTGTGATATGGTGACCAAAATTAGCTGCAGGTGTGGCCTCACTAGGGTTTTGAGATGAGACCAGATAAAACAGAACGGCGAGGCTAGAGGCTTCCTCAAAGAACATGTTTATTGATGACAAAGTATCGTCATGATCAAAAGTGAAACCCAAGTCTGAAACTCCCTCCAGAGAGTTACACTATTACAAAGTCAAAGTTCCCACCCCAACACTATGCCATCCGCTATGTTACCCAATAGAAGAGTTTGGCGGGCTTTCTAGTAGTACAAAATCTGACCGTTTGAAATGACCTTGGTTCCCACGGGACAGAGAATTGCTTTAGACTATCAGAAAACCTCCACTTCCCCCCTCCCACTCTTGTGGCAACTCAGAACGGGCAAGATGGCTTCAGCCAGCTTTGCTGTAGAGTTGACACTATACCTTTCTCAGCAAAATGGAGCCAAGGATTGTTTCTATTTGGGAGTTGAAGCTGTGGCGGGACTGAGAGATCCTGTGTTTATGGGGGGGGGGGCAGATGGTGTGTTAGTGGCACTGTGCCACTAACATTTGGCGTGTGATAGGCTATGGCAGGGGTCCTCAAACTTGGCCACTTTAAGACAGCTGGCTGGGGAATTCTGGGAGTTGAAGTCCACAAGTCTTAAAGTGGCCAGGTTTGAGGACCCCTGGGCTATAGTATCCTATGGGCTATGGTATCCTGGACCCCCGATGCAGAAGTCTCTTCCAGCTCCTCGGGAGAGTAAGCGCTGCACCCAAGTTAGGATTGTGGTTTTGTTCCGGCCTGCCTGAAATTTCAAGAGTTTCCCCGTGAGCCCCGGATGCTGCAATGCTTGTAAATGCCTGCCGGTTGCCCGAATTTTGCTCATGTGACTGTGAGGATGCTACAACATACATAAATGTGAGGACCAGTCCTAAGCCATTTCTCTTCAGGGCCGCTGTGATTCTGAGTGGCGACTTTTCCTCTTGCAGATTACTTATGCACCCCAGAGGAGAACGTTTACAAGATCGATTTCACCCGGTTTAAGATTCGGGATATGGAATCCGGCACGGTTCTCTTTGAGATCACCAAGCCCCCCGCCTCAGGTGAGTGTGCCCCACTTTGTGGCAGGTGGGAGGACCCTCTCTGTGCTCCCCTTCCCCTTTCTCTCCCCCCCCCAGCTTGTTTGCCACGTTTTGATGGCCAATTTCGATCTGCCGCCAGACCTGTTTCAAATTAGAGGCAAATCCACATTACAGGTAGTCCTCCAATTACAAACAAATTGGGGCTGGAATTTGTGTTGCTAAGCGAGACAGGCGTTCAGTGAGTGACGTCTAATGTTATGGCCCTTTTGGCCATAGTTGTTAAGTGAATCACACGGTCATTTAAGCCAATCCAGCTTGTCCCCTTGACTTTGCGTGTCTGGGAAAGCCACCGATGCTGATCACATGACCCAGAGACGAATTTTGATAACGTGACCGTGGGGAGGCTGTGACCGTTACGAGTGTGAGGATTGGTTATAAGTGCAGTTGCAATTTTGAACAGTCGCTAAACAGTTAAGTGAGTTTTGCCCCATTTTACTTTTCTTGCCGCAGTTAAGCGAATCACTGCAGTTGTCCATTTAGAATAGAATAGAAAATTAATAGAATAGAATAGAATAGAATAGAATAGAATAGAATTATGGGATAGAATAGAATAGAATAGAATAGAATAGAATAGAATAGAATAGAATAGAATAGAATAGAACAGAACAGAACAGAATAGAATAGAATAGAATAGAATAGAATAGAATAGAATAGAATAGAATAGAATAGAATTATGGGATAGAACAGAATAGAATAGAATAGAATAGAATAGAATAGAATAGAATAGAATAGAATAGAATAGAATAGAATAGAATAGAATAGAATAGAATAGAATTATGGGATAGAATAGAATTATGGGATAGAATAGAATTATGGGATAGAATAGAATAGAATAGAATAGAATAGAATAAAATAGAATAGAATAGAATAGAAAATTAATAGAATAGAATAGAATAGAATAGAATAGAATAGAATAGAATAGAATAGAATAGAATAGAAAATAGAATAGAATATGAATAGAATAGAATAGAATAGAATAGAATAGAATAGAATAGATCTGGAAGGGACCTTGGAGGTCTTCTAGTCCAGCCCCCCGGTCAAGCAGGAGAACCTAACAGTTGTAAGTGTGAAAATCGGTCCTAAGTCACTTTTTTCAGTGACGGTCATTAAACGAAAGCTTGTAAATCGAGGACTACCTGTATTGTCCAAATAGGAGGATTATTATAGAGTTGCCTTGAATCTGGCTTTTTTGCAAAACAAATGTAGAGTGCCTTTAATTGGGGCAAGTACAATATAAAGGAAAGATAGCCTGGCACTTGGACCCCAACATTTGTAGAGGGAGAGGCTGATCCTGGTTACTGGGGGTCTTTTATGCCCCATTAGGACCCAGGCTTGGCACAGTTGGCCCAGGGTTATGCCACCTTGGCCACTTGAAGGCTTATGGACTTCAGCTCCCAGAATTCCCCAGCCAGCTCTGCTGGTTGGGGAATTCTGGGAGTTTTTTTTAAAATTCCATTTATATCCTGCCCTTCTCCAAAGACTCAGGGCGGCTTACAAGCTTAGCAGTAGCCTTCATTCTACGTATATGCCTGCTTATTAGGGCTTTCACACACACCCCAAGCGGCATTATTACAAAGTCAGCTTAATTGCCCCCAACAATCTGGGTCCTCATTTTACCTACCTCGGAAGGATGGAAGGCTGAGTCAACCTTGAGCCTGGTGGGATGCGAACCTGCACTAATTGCAGGCAGCTGGTGTTACTTAAGGAGGCATTAGCCCACTGCTCCACCAAGGCTCTGATTTGAAGTCCATAGGTCTTCAAGGTTGGATGCCTCTGGTCTAGTGCATTGGAAGCCAATGTGGTTGATTTAACAAACCAGGATTAAGCAAAACCTGGACTGGCAGAAAAGATTTTTCAACGGCAGGCCAACTTCGCAAAGGGAAGCTGGCTGGGGGATTCTGGGAGTTGAAGTCCATAAGTCGTTAAGTGGCCAAGCCCTATCTTAGGCCCTCGCTCAACTTCCTCCCAGGTGCCGCCAAGAACGGTGCCCGTCCCATCATGCCAGGGCATCGCCTTTTGCAGGCAGGTGGCAGATCCGTCGGGCATGATCTGTCAAGGGCTCCGAGGCCAGGCTTTTGAAAGAGGCCCCGGGTGGGAATGCAGAGTTTGGGCACCATCTGGCCATCGTGCAACTGGGGTGCTCTCTTGTCTTTCCCCCCCTCCCCCAGAACGTGAGCGCAGCGAAAAGAGGGAGGCTGACCCAAACGCCGGGCGGTTTGTGCGCTACCAGTTCACGCCAGCATTCCTACGGTTGCGGCAGGTTGGAGCTACGTAAGTAATAACAACAACAAAAAAACAGCAATAGTAATAATAGTAATAAAATGAACAATGAATAATAAATGATGATGATGATAATAAAAATAATAAAGTTAGAAAGGACCTTGGAGGTCATCTAGTCGAACCCCCTGCTCAGGCAGGAAGCCTTATACCATTTCACACAGATGGCTGTCTAGTCTCTTCTTAAAAACTTCCGGTGTTGAGGCCAGGTTCAGTAAATTGTTTTGTTTTTTTAAGCAAGAGAAGCATTTTGGCCGGTCCGGCTTTATTCCGCCCACCCCAGGCCAGTGTTTCGCAATTGCAGAGTTGGAAGGAACCTCAGAGGTCATCCAGTCCAACCCCCTGCTCATGCAGGAGATCCTAGACCTTTCCAGGCCAATGGCTGTTCAGTCTCTTCTTGAAAACCTCCAAGGATGGAGTGCCCACAACTTTTCTGCCATGGTGGCCTCCAGGAGTCCTGGACTACAGTTCCTATCATTCCCGGATAGAATCTGTGCACCTTGCAATGCGTTGGCTCTGTTTTCGGCTCAGAGGATTCTGGGCCGGTGTTGTTTAGCCGGCTGGCACCCAAGGGAGCAATTACAGGAGAACGGCTGAGAATTTCCCAGAGTGCTTTGTAGACCTGCTGCCTTCCCACCCGGCTCAGTTCACCAAAGGGGCCCAATTCCAGCTCTGAGTGCGAGTGTCGCGCAGCTAATCTCTACCAGGGAAGGTCCAGATGGTCTGGTCTTAGGATGGGGTGTGCAAAAGAGGGGCTGGCACCTCTGGGAGGTAATCCTGGCTTGGTGGGAGCTGGGAATAACGGCTTTTCTCTTTTCCTCCCTCCCTCCCTCTCTCCCTCCCTCCCTCTCTTCCTCCCCCCTCCCTCCTTTGGCTTCTTTCCTCCCTCCCTCCCTCTTTCCCTTAACCTCCCTTCCTCTCTTCTTCCTCCCTCCCTTCCTCCCTCCTTCCTTCTTTCCCTCCTTCCTCCCTTCTTCCTCCCTCCCTTCCTCCCTCCTTCCTTCTTTCCCTCCTTCCTCCCTTCTTCCTTCCTTCCTGCCTTCCTCCCTCCCTCCCTCCTTTCCCTCCTTCCTCCCTCCTTCCTCCCTCCCTCCCTCTTTCCCTTAACCCCCCCAGGGTGGAGTTCACCGTGGGGGAGAAGCCCATCAGCAACTTCCGCATGATCGAGCGGCACTACTTCCGGGATCAGCTGCTCAAGAGCTTTGACTTCCAGTTCGGCTTCTGCATCCCGGCCAGCAAGAACAGTTGTGAGCACATCTACGAGTTCCCGCAGCTCTCCGAGGACCTCAGTAAGCCAGGCTGGGGGGGGGGGACTCGGGGAGGGTCACGTAATGGTGCTGCGGTTTGGGCGGCCTCCGGCCAAGCCAGCCAGCCCTGGCTGACACCCCCCCCCCGGCTTCTCTCCCAGTCCAGGAGATGGTCCTTCACCCCTACGAGACACAGTCCGACAGCTTCTACTTTGTGGACAACAAGCTGGTGATGCACAACAAGGCCGACTACTCCTACGGTGGGGGGCCCTGACCCGGCCCAGGACCCCCCCTCCCCTCCCCATGGTGATCGAGGAGGATCAACTCGCGGGCTGGCTGCAGAGGGGTGGCCGGACTGGACTCTGCACAGGACCGGCGTCTGAGATTGACTGCCTGAAGCTTTTCCTTGACCCCCCCGGACTTTAGAGGGGAGACCGTGACCCCACCCTCCGTAGCTGCTGGGCAGTTGAGGCTCTCGTAGTAGCTCCCGGTCTCCCTATTGTTGGGGAAGGGTCTTCCTTGAAGCCCCTCTCTTGCTTGGGGGAGAGTCATTTTGGTAGGCGCTCCACTCCCCCCTCCCCATCTAAGAATGGGGTGCTGAAGATCAGGAATAGTGGAAACTCTGGGATGACCCCCCCTCATTCCCAGGTCAGAATGTCCTTGGGCAAAGACCCCAGACCCATTTCTTTTGCTTGCCATTGTTGCTCGCCAGTCCTTCTCCAGGGGTGACTGGGGGCAGGGTGGGCGTGCCGGAGACTGTTGGGAGGGTCTCTCCTGGTGGACCCCCTTTGCCATCTGCATGGGAAAAGGGGAGGGGGGATCTGCTGCTGCAAAAGGACTCATGAAACCATGTTTGATGTGGGGGTGTGAATAGAAGACTTGCTTCCTCCAACGCTTGTCATTGGACTTTCCCTCCCCACAGACCCTCGGGGACCCCCAAAACAATGCCCCGTGCTCTCTGGGCAGGCTCTGCTTCCTCTAATTCCTGGGGGGAGGTAATAGGGGGGCATCTTTTTAGAGAAAGAGGCACGGTTCACCTACCTAATCGACTCTTGTCTTGCATCTGGGGAGGGGTCTTCACTGCCCCTCCAGGTTCCTGAAAGAGCTGCTTTGCCAGGGCAGGTGTGTGTGTGGCAGGGTGCTTTAGTTTGTGCCCTGCTGCGTTGTTGCGTTCCTTTTGGGAGTGTGTTGGGTGTTTGCAAGGTGTGATATAAAAAGTCCGTTTGGTGGGCACCGCAACACGATAGAACCCAACGGGCGTAAAAACCATGCCTGGCTTTGATTGCACCACCAAAGCGTGATTTTTTTTTCCACCATACCTGCAGACACCCATGATCTCTCTCTGTGTGTGTGTGTGTGTGTGTGTGTATGACATCATATGACCTGAAAAAGGGCTCTCCAGGTGTGTGTTACCTGTGAAAGCTGAGCTTTATTCCTAGACAACCTGTGAATTGGGGGGGACCCCAAGAGGGGAAGGGCTGAGGGTCTCCTTGCTGCCACTTTATTGGGGGGGCACTAAGAAACCCTCAGTTGGGCAAAGGAAGCCGTGTGCCCACCTGAAAGATCAGGGCTGGTAGCCTCTTGCAGGAGGCCTTGTCAATATTTGAGGATGCCACGTCCAACTTTTGTGAGATTACAGTCACAGCCTGCTTGGGGGGGGGTCACTCTTAAGCCGCCCTGGGAAACATCCGTCAAGGTTCTCAGTCATCCAGGCAGAGATGACAAACACACAGGCAGAACGGTTGCAGGAGTTGGGTATGTCTGATTTCATGAAAAGAAGGACACCATAGCATCTTCCAGTGTTTTGAGGGGCTGCCCCAAAGAAGAGGCAGTCAAGCTATTCTCCAAAGCGCCCGAAGGCAGGACAAGAAGCAACGGAGGGAAACTAATCAAGGAGAGAAGCAACCTAGAACTAAGGAGAAACTTCCTGACAGTTAGAACAATTAACCAGTGGAACCACCTGCCTCCAGAAGATGTGAATGCTCCAACACTGGAAGTTTTTAAGAAGAGACTGGACAGCCCTTTGTCTGGAATGGTCTAGCTCAGGAATTCTGGGAGTTGGTCCACCAGTCATAAAAGAGCCAAGGTTCCCCACCCCTGGTCTAGGGTCTCTTGCCTGAGCAGAGGGTTGGACTAGAAGACCTCCAAGGTCCCTTCCAGCTGTATCCTGATGCTGAATCAACATTGCATGAAGGCTGTATCATTGCAACTTGTCTAATTCTTAGACCTTCAGACAAGCTTCGGGGATCTCTTGCCTGCATGATGGAGAACCTTCATGGGGAGTGCAATGGGGAAGGGTCCCCAGAGGTTGGTGTGGCATTAGTTGGCCACATCCACCACCACCCCGAGCCCCCCAGCAGGGAAAACACCATTGCAGGTGGTCCCAGTAGAAGATCACACACAGGCCCCAACTCTCCCCCCCCCCCGGCTGTTGCTAAGACCCGTCTCTGCTTCTGCCCAATTCCAGGATCGGTTGGCACACCCCAACTCTGGAGTCGTGGGAAGGCCCCATTCTGCCCCCCTCCCACCTCAGCAGACCTGAAAGAGGGGGGGCTATTTGGCTAGGGAAAAAATTAGTGGGAGGAGGAGGAAGAAGACCGTGGGGTGTTTGGGGGTCTTTGAGCTGGGTAGTTTTCCTGCAGACGTTTCATGACCCAAATAGGTAATGCCATCCGTGCTAGAAGGGAGGGGGGCTTGGAAGGAAAGGAAAGGAAAGGAAAAGATTCCCTCCACTGCTCACTTTCTGTCGCTGCGCTGCCGATGCTGGCTTGCGAAAACGCGGCTTATTTTTGCAGCGCTTGGCATCCTGCACAGGTGGCAGGGCAGGTAGCACAATGACTTATCCTTGGCAGAGCGGGGAGGAATTTGCGCCCAGCACATTTTGTTCCCTCCGACAGCTAAGAGGCTCAGGCAGGGACTAAAAATAGCCGTCTCGGGCTGCTTGCGGTTGTGGGTCACCCAGACAAGTGCCGGCCACAACCTGGCTGATCCCAGCTTGTCAGATCCCTTGCCGGCCTGGAAAGCTCCTTCGCCCGCTTCAAAATGACCTTAAGAAAGAGACGCCTTCCCCTTATTCGGTACCCAAAGAGGGCTTAGAAACGAGCCATCTTGGGAGTGAATGCAATAGGCGAACGAGGAGCCGGCTCCTGACTGGCACGGAAGGCGGGCAAGCCGGTCTGGTCTTTGGCTGCCAGGAAACGAGGGGACCATCCGTTCAGGCTAAGCTGGGTTACCCACCCTAAGCTGCATTTGGTTCAGCCCGCCTTGCCCAGTTGAGCATCGGGCGGTGCTGGTGCCCAAGAGGTCGGGCGCCGGGCGGAGCTGGGTGGTCTCTGGCTCTCCTGGTTCTCCCCAGGTCAGAAGATGCCCAAGGAGCTTTTGTCTTGCCCCCCCCCATTGGAGAGATTTACTCCCTGGCATCGAAGGGCTGAGGGCATGGGGGGGCGCTCCGGGGTCTTCAGCATCCTTGGACCAGGAAGCCAGTGCCCCCGGGGGGAGGGGGCCTTGCCAGCTTGGAGGCTCCTCGCTGGACGTAGCCGGGAACTGTTAGAGAAGGCAGGGGAGGATGGGCCTTTTGGCTCCGTGTCCCTTGAGGAGGCGAAAAAAATGACACAGGACCAGTTTTCAAACCTGCGACGGTCGCAGCATCCCCAGGGTCACGTCGTCAAAGTTCAGATGCTTGGCAGCTGATTCACATTTACGACGGTTTGCAGCGTCTTGGGGGGGGTGTGTCACGTGATCCCCATTTGCGACCTTCCGACAAGCAAAGTCAATGGGGGTTGGGGGGGGGAGAGAGCTGGATTCACAAGGTCCAGGTTACTAATTTAACAGCTGCAGGGATCTGCTTAACAACCGGGGCAGGAAAGGTCGTAAAACGGGGCAAAACCCACTTAAGGACCGATTTTTTTAGCGACAGAAATTTTGGGCTGAGTTGGGGTCGTAAGCTGAGGACTGCCGGGGGTGGGTTAACCTTCCCGATCCTCCTTGCGACTGTTTGAGGAAATCCCCTCCCTCTGTCAACCAGATTCTGAACCGGAGTTGGAAGAGACCTTGGAGGTCATCTAGTCCAACCCCCTGCTCAGGCAGGAGACCCTCCACCGTTCCAGTCACCTCTTAAAAACCTCCAGCGATGGAGTCTCAGTTGTCTGCTTGAAGTAGCCTCCTAAGTCTGGCTTTGCCGTGTGTGTGTGTGTGTGTGTGTGTGTGTGTGTGTGTGTGTGTGTGTGTGTGTGTGTGTGTGTGTGTGTGTGAGAGAGAGAGAGAGAGAGAGAGAGAGAGAGAGAGAGAGAGAGAGATTTGTCCGTGTGCGTGCATGCATTTGGCAGGAATTGCTGTGTGTTGGTTGCAGAGGAGTTCGGACCCTCCAGTGGGATGCTGAGGAGGGGGCCTTCACGCAGAGGGGCGCTGCAATGTCCTGGATTTAGGAGGTGCCCAGGGTCCCCCACTCAGCCCTGCTGGTCAGGTGGCCACTGCTGGCTTCTAGGGCTGCTGGGCAGCCCCAGATTGACACCCCCCCCCCAAGCAGACAGCCTTCGCCAGCTGGATGCACAGATAATCCCGCGAGGGAGGAGGATTAAATCAGGATTAAAGCTGCCGGGCGTGAGAGCTGAAACACAGCCAGGCCAGGTACGCAAGGCAATCTACTGTGCCCTCCCACTCCTGAGTACTGGGGAGGGCTCTTCACCCCTCCCCAAATGTGACCTTCATGAACATGTCTAGTCTAATGAAGAGAAGGACACCAGGGGTGACATGATAGCAGTCCTCCAATATCTCAGGGGCTGCCCCAAAGAAAGGGTGTGTGTGTGTCAAATTCTTCTCCAAAGCGGCCAAAGGCCGGACAAGAAGCAACGGATGGAAACTCGTCAAGGAGAGAAGCAACCTAGAACTAAGGAAAAACGTCCTGACAGTTAGAACAACTAACCAGTGGAACCACCTGCCTCCAGAAGCTGTGAATGCTCCAACACTGGAAGTTTTCAAGAAGAGAGTGGACAGCCATTTGTCTGTAATGGCATAGGGTTTCCTGCCTGAGCAGGGGGTTGGACTAGATGACCTCCAAGGTCCCTTCCAACTTTATTATTATTATTAACAACGCATTGCCTTTTGAAGTTAAGACATGCAAAATGAGAAAACTAGCCCCCCCCAGTCCATTCTGAGCACCCTGCACTAAACGTTTGTCCTACTTGCACTGATGTTGTTACCTAGTTGGGTCATGAAACGTCTGCAAGGAAACACCCCTCACCAAGGATCCCTCCTTTCAACCCTGAGATCTCCTTTACTCAGTCTCATCTGCTAGCCTGTTTTATTTTGCTTTTCCAGCTGTCGGGGAGAAAACTCCCCATTCTCTGGCTGTGCACACTGGGCCTTTTTGCTCCTGGCTGTGTGGCTAGTTGGCTAAAGATTCCAGCATCTTTACTTGGAGACGGGAATGGAGAGCTTCTCATCCTGTCTTGGGAACGAGCGGTCTGCAAATCCTGGTTTTGCTCGCTGAGAAATGGCTGGTGTGCTGCGGAGGTCTCTCTATTTTGATTGTTCGTAGCTGAAAGTCACCAAAAAGATGAATGTGGGGTCCCAGGGGGCTTGGTGACTGGGGGGGCAAGGGACGCATCTGCCAAGGGGGGGCTGGCCCCAAACACAGACCCTTGAGACTAGACAGAGACCGTGGAGAAAATTCATTCATTTCATTTCATTTATTTGATTTCTATACCGCCCTTCTCCCTAGGGACTCAGGGCGGTTCACAGGGCATATATAAATAGCTATACAAAAATTAAAAGAGAATTAAACCATGCCCAATTAAAATACAACAATAATAGAATAATAAAAAACCAATTAAAAACCCATATTCCCCATCAGGCCAGACCAGCTAACTCAAACAAGTGGGTCTTCAACCCGCGACGGAAGGATCGGAGGTCCGATGCCATCCGGAGCTCAACCGGCAGTTGGTTCCATAATGCCGGAGCACCCACAGAGAAGGCCCTCCCCCTGGGGGCCACCAGTCGACATTCCCTGACCGGAGGCACCCTGAGGAGGCCCTCTCTGTGGGAACGCACAGGGCGGAGGGGAGTTGACGCCGGCAGCAGGTGGTCCTCGAGGTATCCCGGACCCATGCCATGTAAGGACTTAAAGATCATAACCAAGACCTTGAACCTCACCCGGAAGACAACTGGTAACCAATGCAGCTCGCGGAGCAAAGGTGTAACATGGGAGTACCGGGAAACTCCCAAGACAACTCTCGCGGCCGCATTCTGTACCAGTTGGAGCCTCCAAGTGGTCTTCAAGGGAAGCCCCATGTAGAGAGCATTACAATAGTCTAGGCGAGAGGTCACGAGCGCATGAGTGACCGTACGCAAGGCATCCCGGTCCAGATAGGGCCGCAACTGGCGCACCAGGCGAACCTGGGCGAAAGCCCCCCTAGTCACGGCCACTATATGATCTTCCAGGGTAAGTCGTGAATCTAGGAGGACTCCCAAGTTGCGAGCCCTATCCACGGGGGGTAAGAGCTCACCCCCCATAGAAAGCGATGGAACATTTTGAATGTTCCGGGATGCCGGAATGTACAGCCACTCAGTCTTGTCAGGGTTGAGTTGAAGTCTGTTCCTCCCCATCCAGACCCGAACCGCCTCCAGGCAACGGGACATCACGTCGAGGGCATCACTGGGGTGGTTTGGGGTCGAAATAAAAAGTTGGGTATCATCGGCATATTGATGATACCCAACTCCAAAACCACGAATGATCTCACCCAGCGGTTTCATGTAGATGTTGAACAGGAGAGGCGAGAGGACCGACCCCTGAGGGACTCCACAAACGAGAGACCTAGGGGTCGACCTCTGCCCCCCTGCCAACACCGACTGCGAGCGTCCCAGGAGATAGGAGGAGAACCACTGAAGAACTGTGCCTCCCACTCCCAATCCCCTGAGACGCCGCAGCAAGATACCATGGTCGATGGTATCGAAAGCCGCCGAGAGGTCTAATAGGACTAGGACAGAGGAATATCCCCTATCCCAAGCCCTCCAGAGATCATTCACCAGAGCGACCAATGCCGTCTCCGTGCTGTACCCGGGCCTGAAACCCGATTGGTAAGGGTCCAAATAATCCGCTTCATCCAGGACCAGAGGGAGCTGATGCGCCACCACGCTCTCAACAACCTTCGCAAGAAAGCGAAGGTTGGAGACCGGACGAAAGTTGTTCAATACAGCTGGGTCCAAGGCAGGCTTCTTGAGGAGAGGTCTCACCACCGCCTCCTTCAAGACGGTGGGGAAATAGCCCTCACTCAAGGAAGCAGATATAACCGCCTGGAGCCAGCCTCGTGTCCTCTCCCTAGCTGCATAAACCAGCCAAGAAGGGCACGGGTCCAATAAACATGTGGTGGAACTCAGCTTCCCCATAATCCTGTCCACTTCATCAGGGGTCACAGAATCAAACTCCTCCCAAATAACATTGACAAGACCGCCTGTGTCCTGATTGCCAGACTCTGCCCAGCTGGAGTCCAAACCGGTCCGAATCCGAGCGATTTTATCCGACAGATGTTGACCAAACTCCTCGGCACGACCCTGCAAGGGATCCTCCCTCACCTCCTGATTAAGAAGGGAGCGAGTCACCCTAAACAGGGCGGCCGGGCGATTATCTGCGGACGCAATGAGGGTAGAGAAGTAATTACACCTCGCCACCCTCATCGCTGCGAGATAAGACCTAATATAGGTTCTTAACCGCAACTGGTCGGATTCAGATCGGCTAGACCTCCAGCAGCTCTCTAGGCCCCGTCTCCGATGCTTCATCTCCCGGAGCTCCGCGGAGAACCATGGAGCTCGCTGGGATCTGCGCCGGGTCAGGGGCCGCAAGGGTACAACTCGGTCCAGTGCCTCAGTGGCTGCCCTTTCCCAGGCTTCCACTAAGGCATCCGACGAGTTGTGAGCGACGGAGGCAGGTGGGGACCCCAGCGCCGCTTGGAATCTATCAGGATCCATTAAGCGTCTGGGGCGGTACCATTTAATTGGTTCCGTACCCCCACGGCGGGGGGTGGCAAAACGGAAGACCAGCCACAGGAGGTGATGATCGGTCCATGACAGGGGCATAATAAATGGAGAGCCCCCACCAAGATCATCCAACCACCGTCCAGATAAGAAAATCAGGTCAAGGGTGTGGCCTCCCTCATGAGTTGGTTCAGAAATTACTTGCGTCAGGTCCATGGCCGTCATGGAAGCCATGAACTCCCGAGCTAGCTCAGATGAGCCTCCCAGGGATGGTAGATTGAAGTCTCCCAAAACTATAAGCTTGGGGAACTCAACCACCAACCCCGAGAGGATATCGAGCAGCTCAGGCAGGGCTGCCGCTGCACGACTAGGCGAAAGGTACAACAGCAGCAAGCCCAAATGCGCCTTAGGACCACATCTCAGGAGGAGAGACTCACACCCGACTATCTGGAGAACGGTGGTCTCCTGCGGACACAAGGTCTCCCTCATAACAATCGCCACTCCCCCGCCCCTACCCTGAGCCCGAGGCCAGTGCAGCACCTGGAAACCTGGTGGGCAAAGATCAACCAGAGGAATACCCCCCTCTGGGCCCAACCAGGTCTCCGTGATGCAAGCCAGGTCCGCCTGCTCACCCTCAACCAGATCCCGGATGAGAGGAGCCTTATTGACAATGGACCTGGCATTCAAGTACACCAGTCGGAGCTCAGGTGGCTGCACATCCTCGCTCCCAGAAACTCGGGGAAGAGGCAGAGGGTCGGAGCGCCTCACTGCTTGCAAATAGCGGAGACGGCCCTCCCGGTAACGATACGGCCCTCTGTCTATCCACCTGCTGCCATTCCCCGTCATGGGAATCGGTAATCCCACGACCCGGAGTCTTCAAACCTGGCCCTTTTATGACTTGTGGACTTCAACTCCCAGAATTCCTCAGCCAGGGCCAAGTTTGAAGACCCCCTGAAATAGGCTAAAAAAAAAGAGCAGTGTTTTTCAACCTTAGGAACTGGAAGATGTCTGGACTTCAACTCCCAGAATTCCCCAGCCACCACAGCTGGCTGATGAATTCTGGGAGTTGCAGTCCACACGTCTTCAAGTGACTAAGGTTGAAAAGCACTATTTTAATGCACGTCGCTGTGCATTCGCAGCACAAGCACACCCCCACGCGATCTTCCCTGCAACGCATCACTTAGCAGAGCTAAATGAGGGAACAAGGGGGGGGGGAAATGATTTTTTAAAAAGAGTTTCCTCAAATGGGTCAACCTGTGTCCCAAAGGCAGGATGAGAAGCAACGGATGGAAACTAATCAAGGAGAGAAGCAATCTAGAACTGAGGAGAAACTTCCTGCCAATGAGAACAATTAACCAGTGGAACGACCTGCCTCCAGAAGTGAATGCTCCAACACTGGAAGTTTTTAAGAAGAGACAGGAAATCCCTTTGTCTGGAATGGTGTAGGTTCTCCTGCTTGAGCAGGGGGTTGGACTAGAAGACCTCCACGGTCCCTTCCAGCTTTGTTGCGCTGTTATTCTGTTATTCAAACCACAACTAGCCTCCCATCCTGAGTCATTTGTCTCTTGGTCAGGAGTTCCACAGCCTGAAAAACATTTAAAACTATCCTATGTATGGGAGTTTGAGCCCCCTCCTCAACCGGGACGCCTGCCCCCAAAACCTTATGGTGGTTTAAAGTCTGCCCCTCTGCACAGTATTTAAAAGCACAACTGGGATTACATGCATAGTATTTCCTCTCTCAGGAACAAAATGAGTTGACTCCTTCTTCTCCGATGCAAGGTGTGTCTACTTGGGCAAGCACCATTTTCTTACACACACACACACACACACACACACACACACACACACACACATATGGATCTTTGGTCATTTGGGTTTTTTCCCACGTAGAGTTGAAGGTGTAAGAGCAACGTTTCAACGAAATCTCATCCGTCATCCTCAGGCTGGTGGCTTCAGCTTCGTTCTTCATATATATATATATATATATAAATTTGGTTTTACGGAAGGAAATGGGGGTCAGTGTCACCCCATCAGCTTCTCTCCACCACTCCCCACAACCTTTGTGTTGGCCTTGGCTATGGGCCGGGCGTGGGGCATGTTTGCTTGGGCCATGACACCCCCTGGCTGCACCCCGTCTCAAGGGGAGCCGAAAGAAGTTGAAGGCAAATAGCAAAAGTTTAAGACTGTTGGAAAGAACAGTCTTTTTTCTTTCTTTTCTTTCTTTTTCTTTTCTCCCTCCTTCCTTTCTTCCTTCCCGCCTCCTCCCCCTCCTCTTCCTCCTCCCCTCCCCTCCTCCCCCTCCCCCTCCTCTTACTGTTTCAGGTGTCCAGGGAGATACAAAGTTCAACAACAGGTAACTCTTAAAGCACACAAGAAAAGACAGAGGTTTTCCTGGGCCAACCTCACATCTGCCTCCCAAAACATCTGCTCCCTTCAAAGAGGGGGGCATTCTGCTGCCGCCCTTTTGGTACTGAAGGAGCCTCAAAGCTTCCCCACGGGTCTACTGCTCAGACGTGGCATGAGGGGGGGGCTCATTCATTTGCAGGGGGACTGCAGTGGGCCTCCCTCGCCGCCCCCCCCGGCATTGTGGACTGGCTGCCCATGCTGTGTTAGGGACAGGCCGGTTTGTGGGTCCGTGTGCCGGGTTGCCACTGATGACCTCACTCACTGCATAAATTTAGTTAACAGGATTGACGGGCAGGAAGGGGGGGGCTGGCTCTGACCCGCTTGTCCCTGTGTGACTTGCAGAGCCTCTCGTGGGGCTGATGGACAGTTGGAATCTGATGGGGATCCGGATGCTTGCCAGGGTGACACCTGAGTAGCCGCTCTCTCTCGGCCGATCCGGAGAGCCCCTCGGTTTGCTGAGGACCCTGAAGAGGGCAATGCCAGGGTGCTGGGGTGGCGGTGGTGGGGAGCAGGTAGCCAGTCTGGGCAAGAGCAGCGCGTTAGCCAAAAGCTCCTTGGTGGCATGCCTTGGGGCAGAGGGGCAGCAGCAGATGAAGACAAACTGGCGCCTTGGCACCACAATTTGGCACCCTCTGCTTCGTCTTGATTTTTTGGGCGAAGAGGCCCCCAGGCAGGCCCTGATCTGCCTGAGGGGGAACATCAGGATGGAACCTTTGCTCCTTCAAGAGGAAGGGGATTGGCACACAGGGCCCTGCTCTGCTTTGTGCGCAAGGAAAGAAAATACGAAACTTAAGAGACACGAAGAACAGTTGCAGAATTTGGGTATGGCTTAGTCTAGAGTAGAGAAAAGAAGGACGGGGGGGGGGCAGGATAGCAGTGATCCAGTAGTTGAGGGGCTGCCACCAAGAAGAGAGGGGGTGTCAACCTGTTCTCCAAAGCGCCTGAAGGCAGGACAAGAAGCAACAGATGAAAACTGATCAAAGAGAGAAGCAACTTGGAATTAAGGAGAAACTTCCTCACAGTGAGAACAATTAACCAGTGGAACAGCTTGCCACTGGAAGTTGTGGGTGCTTCATCACTGGAGATTTTTAGACATTTGTCTGGAATGGTATACCCAGTGGCGGGGTTCAAATATGTGAACAACCGGTTCTTTGTGTTGATGCCACTTCCGGAAGTCCGTTCTGGGCCTGGGGAACAAAAAATTAGCTACTGGTTCTGCCGAACTGGTGCAAATTGGCTGAATCCCACCGCTGCTTATACCATTTCAGACAAACGGCTTGTCCAGTCTCTTCTTAAAAACCTCCAGTGTTGGAGAACCCACAACTTCTGGTGGCGAGCTGTTCCACTGGTTAATCTGAGATTACAGAATAAGAGTTGGAAGGAGAGGTCTTCTAGTCCAATCCCCTGTTCAAGCAGGAGGCCCTATAGGTCTCCTGCTTGAGCAGGGGGTTAGACTAGAAGTCCTTTGAGGTCCCTTCCAGCTCTATTCTTTTCTAACTTTGCCTGGCTTCCCCAAAGGGGCCACTAAAAAGGTAAAGGTTCCCCCACACAGGCGTGCTAGTCATTTCCGACTCTAGGGGCCGGTGCTCATCTCCGTTTCAAAGCCAAAGAGCCGGCGCTTGTCCGAGGACGTCTCCGTGGTCATGTGGCCGGCATGACTGGACGCCAAAGGCGCACGGAACGCTGTTACCTTCCCACCGGAGTGGTCCCTATTCTTCTACTTGCCTTTTTACGTGCTTTCGAACTGCTAGGTTGGCAGAAGCTGGGACGAGTAACAGGCCCTCACTCTGCTACACGGCACTCGGGATTCGACCCGCCAAACTGCCGACCTTCTGATCGACAAGCTCAGCGTCCTCACCCAGTGAGCCACCGCGTCCCCTAAGGGGCCACTAGATGGCGCCAAAGGAACAACCACGCTGGCACCGGCAGCCTCACTAGCCAGCAGGCCCACTAGAGGGCGCCCTTCCCTTTAAAATGAACAGAGACTTTTATTGTGCTGTGTTGTGACAAAACTCCGTAGTGCTTGGAAGCGGAGGAAGAACAAGCTGCGAGATGAGAAGCCTTTGCATGGTTTCTTTAAAGGTGAAAACCGGAATTGTTGCACATTAATCGAGCATGACTTGGGTGTACACCAGGGGTGTGCAGTGTTGGCAACTTGAAGAGTTGTGGACTTCAACTCCCAGAATTCCCTGGCTAGCTAGCTAGACCAAAGTGTTTGTGAGGATGGCAACGGGAACAGTTGTCGACTTTAACGTCCACAGGTCTTCAGGTTGCCAACATTGCACACCCCTGGTGTTTAAAGGCACCTTGGAGATGGGACTTGCATAAATAAAATTCCTTTGAAGTTCTTCTCAGAGCTTCCGCCCCTTTCTTCACCGCTCCGATTCAAACCGACTTTGGCCTCGTAAGATTAAAATGCCCCGGAGGGTGAATACTTTGGTCAAAAGTTCTACATTCCTAATCCGTAGCACACTAAATAACATTTTATGAAATTGCTTTCGACAAACAGATTTGCCCCCTGTCCATTGTCTGCCTTTGGAGCGCCAGGTGCCGGGCGCGGGTCAGTTTTGCTAAAGCTTCCGAGCGCCCGGCTTCCTCCTAGCGCTACGTCTTCCTCCGTGCCAGCCTTGCCCAAGTGTGGTGTGTCGGTCTTCAGCCCTGGCGCCACCTGGGCATGGCAGCCTCTCCCTCTCCGGTCCCCTTTGTCTCCCTTCCCTGGGCTAGATTTGAACTCGCGTCCGGAAAGGCATCCAGAGCCTGATTCGAACGTTCTTTTGCCAACGGCATCACTGGGAATCTCGGTCCTTTGTCCAGGTGAGCAAATAATTTTTCAACTGGGATTCTTGCAGAGGGCCTGGAAGGTGTATAGACACGCACACGCGCGCATAGGTCGAGTGAAAGTAAAAACAAACAAACAAAGCAGTTGCCTCCGAAATAAAAGAAATCCACACGGCCGGATCCGGTTTGGAGTCTCAGCCAAAGTGCTTTCTGATGATGGTGCAGGATCCTGGCTTGTGGCAAGCCATTCTTTCATCCCGGGCACAAGGTGGGCTGAGGCAGGATGGCGTCTCAAGAGGCACCGTGGCTATGGCTGGGAAGCCCGGCGTGGGTTGGCAGCCCCTCGTGAAGGGTTTCGGCCAAACTTCACCACTGCCCACCCCCCCCCCCGGTCTGGCTCGGGGTCTAGACCAGGGCGATGGGCTTGGAGCCCGGAGGGTTGAGGTAGGCGGGGGCCGGGCTGGGGTCCAGGAAGGCCGAGTAGAGCGTGGTCAGTTGAACGCCGGGCAAGCTGTGGTGCTGGTGGAGCTGGTCGCCGGCAGGGCTGGCATCCGCCGGGCAGGGGGCCAGGAAGTCCGCCTGGGCAGCCGTGGGGGGCCCCGAGATGAGGCCCAGGGGCTCCCCCGCCAGGCTGTCGTCCTTCAGCGCCTCCCAGAGGTTCCCTGCGAGGAAGCGGACGGGAGAGCAGCTGGGACGGGGTGGAGGAGAGGGGGGGGACCCCCAGCTTCCTCTTCCTCCCCCCGAGGAAAGCCGGGAAGGGGGTGGGGGGAAAGGGGCATAGAGGAAGTCCTTGGCTTACAACCGTTTGTTTAGTGACCGTCTCAAGTTATGACAGCCCTGGAAAAAAATGACTTACAACCCTTTTTTCACACCTAACGACCACTGCATCCCCATGGTCAGGTGGTCAGAATTCAGACGCTTGGCCACTGACTCACATTTACGACGGCTGGAGTGTCCCAGGGGGTGTCATGTGAGCCCCTTTTGGGACCTTCTGACCGGCAAAGTCAATGGGGGAAGCCAGATTCTCTTAACGACGTGCGACCCACTTAATAACGGCAGTGATTTGCTTAACAACCCATGCCAGGAAAGGTCATAAAATGGGGCAAAGCTCACTTAACAAATGGTCGCATTTGGGGGCTGAACTGTGGCCGTAAGCCGAGGACTGCCTGTATTGGGAAAGGGAGGAACTGGCACCCTGGCCACCCTCGTCTGGGCACCCCCCCTTCTGAGAGAAGCAGCCCCCCCTGGCCGGGACAGTCTGCGCCTGGGCCCCCCATAAAGAGAGAGCTTCTATCATGCCCCCTCCCCTCCCCCGCTGCCCTCGCTGGGGCTGACCAGACAGCCGGAGGCCTTGGCCGGCAGGGAGAGGCCGGCCCCCTTTTCCTCAGCCCCTCCCCGCAAATGGCTTCTGGGGGAGGCAGACTCAGGGGTGGGGCGCCCCCGGTCCGCCCAGAGGGGAGGGGCACCTTGGAGGTCGAACCCGGTGATGGAGGGGTTCAGGGCATCGAGGTCCGTGCTGAGGTCGCCGTCCAGCAGCAGCAGCTCCGGCTGGGAGGCCGAGAGCATCTTCATCCTGCCTCCTGGAGGGCTCTGGGCCGGGAGAGGGGAGGGCAGGGCCCCCTGCCCGTTCTGGGTGTCTGCAGCAGGGGAGAAGCCACGGTGAGGGTCCAGCGGTGGCCGCTCCCCACTCCCCACTGCCCTGGAAGAGGGGTGGCCTTGGACCCCACTCCTGGCTCCCCTGCTCTCCGGGCAGATAGATGGGCCCGCTCCCTCCCTCCCTGCTCTCCCCCTTCCCCGGAGGATGGGTAGCCCCCACCCCCACTCCTCCCTCCCCATTCCCCCAAAGGAAGGATGGGCTCGCTCCCTTGGAGGAAGGTTGGGGGTGCTGCCCCCCACCTGCTTCCTGTGCTGGGGGGGGATAGCAAGGGGATGGGGCTCACAGAGAGGCATCTGGCCGGAGACGCAGGGACCTCTGGCTGGACCGCAGGACACCAGCTTCTCTGGTTTGTCTCCAATCAGCAGCTCCAGTTCTTCTGAAAAATTGGGAAGGAAGGATCGGCACCAAGGAAGACCTTTCAGGGCTGGGAGGGTGGATCTGGGCCCTCCAAGCCGCCCGTGCCTGTGCCGGAGACCCCTGAAGTGCCAGGGTGGTGGTGAGGCTCTGCAGGACCCTGTCCGGAATTGGGCTCATTCAGCCTCTCCTACCACTTTCTCCTCTTGACCGGCCTCTGGTCGCCCTGAGTAGTTCTCCCTCCAACGCTCGTAACAAGGGTGCAGTCCAAGGACCGGCTAGATGATCGGGGTCCCGGGCTGGGTTTTGCAGGTGACCCTGGACTGCTTTCTGTACTTCTGCGGCCAAACGCCTTTAGCCCTTGAATCTCAGCTAACTGACCGTTCAAACAATGTCGGCTTAGCCAAAGGTGCTTTTCCAAAAGGCAGCTGTACTTTTTTGGGGGGGTTTTCCTGGAAGATGTTTCGCTTCTCATCCAAGAAGCTTCTTCAGTTCTGACTGAATGGTGGAGAATGGAACTGAAGAACCGAGGAAGCTTCTTGGATGAGAAGGGAAACATTTTCAAAGGAAAAAAACCAAGGCAGTTCAGTTGCCTTTTGGAAAAAGCACCTTTGGGGCAACCGTGAGAACCCGGAGGATGGAGACTCTCTTTGGACACCATATTGGATGACCTGTTGCATGAATTCTCTTTCCGTTTCGTGGCTTTCATTAATTCCTAGATTGGCTCTTAACAAATTAGCTCCTTGATTGGCTTTGCCAGATTCGCTTGCTGGTTGTTATTGTCAAATTGACTCTGGGTTGGCTTTACCAGATTAATTCCCCGATTGGCTATTGCCCAACTAGCTCCCTGATCGGTTGTTGTCCAATTAACTCTCTGATTGGTTATGAAAATTGGGATTACAAGAAGGCCAGACAGGAAGCAATGGATGGAAACTAAAGAAGGAGAGAAGCAACCTGGAATTAAGGTGGAATTTCCTAACGGTGAGGACAATTAACCAGGGGAACTCCTTGCCTCCAGAAGTTGTGGGTGCTTCATCACTGGAGGCTTTTAAGAAGAGGCTGGACATCCCTTTTGTCTGAAATGGTCTAGGCGAGGGGTAGGCAACCTTGGCTCTTTTATGACTTGTGGACTTCAACTCCCAGAATTCCTGAGCCAGGAGTTGGAAGTCCACGAGTCATAAAAGAGCCAAGGTTGCCTACCCCTCGTCTAGGTCTAGGGTCTCCTGCTTGAGCAGGGGCTGGACTAGAAGACCTCCAAGGTCCCTTCCAGCTCTATTCTGAATCTGATTGAGGAAGATCCTGATATTTCAGTTCTGAAGTGAGCTTTGCCCCACCGATGACCGTCCTTACCACAGCTGTTAAGTGAATCATTGCTGTTGTTAAGTCAGTCGCACATTAAGAGAATCCGGCTTCCCCATTGAGTTTGCTGGTCACGAGGTCGCAAAAGAGGATCACGTGACCCCCGGGACACTGCGACCGTCATAAATGTGAGTCAGTTGCCAAGCGTCCGAATTTGATCACGTGACCCTGGGGATGCAGCAACGGTCTTCAGGGTGAAAAACGGTCACAAGACCCTCTTTTTCAGCGCCGTTGTAACTTTGAATGGCCAGCAAATGAATGAATGTCAATTGAAGATTAGCTGTGCTTGTTTCTTGCATGGTTTTGTGGCTATTAATTCTTTGATAGTTTTAGAACTGCAACCCAGCCAGAGTCACTTGGCTGAGATGGGTGGCTACAGAAATGGCATAAATTAAATCATAAACATTGACGGGGAAAGACCTCCCTCTCTCTAGCTTTCCCACCTGCCCCCAAAGGTAGACCCCCATCCTGCCAAACTGGGGCTACTAAGGGGGGGACCCCTACGCCCTCCTGCCCCTCCTGCTGCCCACCTGCCGCTCCTGGGGGCTGTTTCCCAGCGAGGCCCCCCTGGCACCCGGGCACAGAGGCTGGCGCTGCCAACGGGGCCCCACCTGGCTTGGCCATGCTTTTCCGGACCGCCATGGGGTCTTTCCTTTTCCACTTCTGGAGCTCCTCCTGCATCTTGTCAATCTTGGCTGGGTTGAGGGCCCACAAGCAGCCCTTCCGGGAGGAGCTGCCCATCTTGTTCTCCACTTTCTCAAAGCATTTATTCAGGGACAGGTTGTGCCGGACCGAGTTTTTCCAACCGTCGGGAGCCGTCTAGACAGCGACAAACACAGGAAAAACAGCAATTCAGACAGCTGCAAGTTGAGGGAGAGGTGGCCTAGGGCAGGGGTCTTCCAACTTGGCCCTTTTAGGACTTCTGGACTTCAACTCCCAGAATTCCTCAGCCAGGATGCTTTAAGACAGGGGTCTTCCAACTTGGCCCTTTTAGGACTTCTGGACTTCAACTCCCAGAATTCCTCAGCCAGGATGCTTTAAGACAGGGGTCTTCCAACTTGGCCCTTTTAGGACTTCTGGACTTCAACTCCCAGAATTCCTCAGCCAGGATGCTTTAAGACAGGGGTCTTCTAACTTGGCCCTTTTAGGACTTCTGGACTTCAACTCCCAGAATTCCTCAGCCAGGATGCTTTAAGACAGGGGTCTTCCAACTTGGCCCTTTTAGGACTTCTGGACTTCAACTCCCAGAATTCCTCAGCCAGGATGCTTTAAGACAGGGGTCTTCTAACTTGGCCCTTTTAGGACTTCTGGACTTCAATTCCCAGAATTCCTCAGCCAGGCATGCATGGGAGTTGAAGTCCACAAGTCATAAAGTTGCCAAGGTTGGGGACCCCTCTACTAACAGATGGGTCCAATCTGAGATGGGGGCTGGACTAGATGACCCTCTTTCTATGAACACAAACACACGGCAGCAACCCTGAACATCAGGAAATGGACATTCCCACAACTTTATCAAAAGGCGCCTGACTACTCAACCCACTGCAGCACAATCAACACAAACTGTGAAAAGGGTAACACTGCCACACATCAAAAATATCTCAGAAACAACCAACAGACCAGCCACACAGCGTCACTGTAGCGACAAAGCCCTCCAAAACCTCCTAAGTAAACCGAAAGACCCAGCAGTTCCAATTTACCAGTGGAACTACTTGCCACCAGAAGTTGTGGGTGCTCCATCACTGGAGGCTTTTAAGAGACTGGACAGCCATTGGTCTAGAATGGAAGAGGGTCTCCTGCCTGAGCAAGAGGTTGGACTAGAAGACCTCCAAGGTCCCTTCCAACTCTGCTATTCTGTTATAAATCACATCCACGAACACCAACTAGGAATCTGAAGATGGGCCGAAAAGTCCTTAATTTCACAATACAGGGAGAGATTTAATCAGGGGGAAATAGCCATCTTAGAGCAAGCAAGTCCAAACCACCAGAGAATTCCTGGAAGCCTGGCGCTCAGATAAGCCGGCCATCCACAGGCACACCGAGATAAACAACATTTACATGCCATTCCAAAGAAACAAAATGGAAAGCAAAGGAGCAAAACACGCCCTCCTCTGTGACCAACACCCAGATAAGCAGAGAGCAACACAAAGATTAACATAAGATCAAACATCAAGAGGTAAACAACACCCCAATCAAGGAACTACCAAACTCAGACAAACAAGCTAACAGTAAACAACAGCTTACTCAAGGAACCACCAGCCCTGACGGGGCAACTCACCTGCATGTAAACAGAGAGCCACCTCCCTCCCCTCCTAGCACTGGTGATGTTATCTAGTTTGGTCGTGAAACGTCTGCAAGAAAAGCAGCCAGCTCAGAGGGCACCAAGGACCCCACAGTCGTTCTCCTCCTCCACCTCCACCTCCTCTTCCTCCTCCTCCTCCCTCCTCCTCCTCCTTCCTTCACCCCTCCCTTCTAGCACTGAAGATGTTACCTAGTTGGGTAAGGAAACGTCTCCAAGAAAATCACCCAGCTCAGAGAACACCCGGGACCCCATCGTCTTCTTCCTCCTCCTCCTCCTCCTCCTCCTCCTCCTCCTCCTCCTCCTCCTCCCTGCCAACCCCACTCTCTTCTATCAGTGACAGTGTTCCCTAGTTTTGTCATGAAACCTCTGCAAGGAAACCTCCCGGCTCAGAGACCACCCAGCACCCCTCATTTCAACCCTCTCTTCTCCCAGGGCCTGGGGGATCCGTGGCTTTCAAAGTGGGAAGGAGCACCGGACCGGCTCTCGGCGCAGAATCGGGCCCTGTGGCCCTGAATGTTTGGGGCCAGGCTCCCTCCCGCCCCCCCCCCGCCCCCAGGCAGCGGCAGGCCTTCTAGATCAGCCGGGGGTGGCGGGGGGGGGGGGAGGGATGCCGGTGCCCTGCACTGCAGGCTGGTGAGACGCCGGGATGCTGGTGCGGCCCCGGGGTCTCCCGCACCCGAAGGGGCCGGCTTTCGCGGGCGATGCGGGGACCTCAGCTGGGGACGTGAAGCTGCCCCGGTTCCCCGTCTGGGCGGAGAGGCTGCCGGCGGGGCTGGCGCAGAAGCTCCCCTCCCGCCGCCAACGGCTCTCGAAGGCTGGCTGGCAATTTGGCGCAGCAGATCGCATCATCTTGGGAAGCGGATCCTGCCTGCCGGCCAAAAGCGGGAGGCTGTTTTCCTGCTGGAGAAGGTGCGCCGATCCCCCCCCCCCCCGCTGAACGTGCGTTTTCTCCCCGGTTAATGAGCGGCACAGAGGCTCCCCTCCTGCCCTCCCCTCGGGGAAGCAGCCCAGTCGCAGGCGGCCCATTAGTCAGCGCAGAGGCGACAGCCTCGCCTCCCAAAACAAAGGGAAGATGCCGGGAAGATGCCGGGAAGGCCGGATGCGGGTGCCAGGCAGCCTGGGACCCTGAGCTCCAGGAAGGTCCGGACGACAAATGGGGAGTCCGCATCTGAGCCCCCAAAGTTCTCCTGCTCAGTGAGGCTGTCGTTTAGTGCGTTTTGCTCCATTTTGCGACCTTTCTTGCCAGAGTTGTTAAGGGACTCCCTGCAGCTTGGCCGAAGGTCGCAAAAGGGGATCACGTGACACCCCCCCCCTCCCCAGGGACGCTGCGACAGTCGTAAATAGGAGCCAGTTGCCAAGCGTCTGAATTTTGATGACATAACTCTGGGGATGCTGCAATGGTCGTTAAGTGTGAAACATGTCCATAACCCACATTTTTCAGTACCATTGTAACTTTGAATGGTCACTGAATGAATAAAGTCAAGGACTGCCTGTACTGAAATGCCTGAAATCGTATAAGGTTTCCTGCCTGGGCAGGGGGTTGGACTAGATAACCTCCAAGGTCCCTGACAACTTTATTATTATTATTACTGCATTGCATTGTGTTACAGGCAATCCTTGACTTACGACCTGTCGTTTAATAAACACTCGAAGTTACAACAACAATGAAAAAAGTGACTTCTGACCAATTTTCGCACTTATGACCGTTGTTGCATCTCTGTGTCCGCATCATCAGAATTCAGAGCCTTGGCAATTGATTTGTACTTATGACGGTTGCACTGTCCCAGAGGGGGGTGTCACGTGATCCCCTTTGGCGACCTTGGAAACCTCCCTTTCCCCTCAGCATGGCTGGCTCAGGAATTCTGGGAGTTGAAGTCCACGAGTCATAAAAGAGCTGAGGTTGCCTACCCCTGGTATAGGTTCTCCTGCTTGAGCAGGGGGCTGGACTAGAAGACCTCCAAGGTCCCTTACAGCTCCTCTCCTCTCCTCTCCTCTCCTCTCCTCTTATTCTATTCTATTCTATTCTATTCTATTCTATTCTATTCTATTCTATTCTATTCTATTCTATTCTATTCTATTCTATTCTATTCTATTCTATTCTATTCTATTCTATTCTATTCTATTCTATTCTATTCTATTCTATTCTATTCTATGCTTCTTATCATTACTCTAATTCTATTCTATTCTGTTCTCTTCTATTGTATTCTTCCGATGCCAACCGAAAGCCTCCTGCAAGGCCAGAACTATCTCTCTATTCTGGGGCCGCTCAAAGCAGGATTATGGCTTAGCTGGGTGTCTCAGCCCTGAGAAGGGAGGGGCAGCCAGCAGTGCCCTGCAGAGATTCCCAGGGGATTTTTTTCCACGCAGGGTGGGGCCCCTGGCACGCGTTCAGAAGGGCAGGCTGCCAAAATGGTCCTCCTTTAGGGCGAGGCCTCGGAGGGTAAGAGCTGAGCTTCTGGCCGTTCCCAAAGATCAAGCAGGACGGGTCCTCGGGAAGGCTCGGAGCTGATTGTAATGGGATGGGAGACCACCAGGAAGCCCTAGGAGCATAAAAGTGGTCTGGGAGAAAGTGGGGGGGAAAAACTACTTCTCTTGTCCTTACAGGGGTGGTCCTGTGGCTCCCCCCAAGCCTTGCATTCTAGGATTCAAAGCCTTCTTCTCCTGATAAAACTCCAGGGGCGTGTCTGCATTATGGGGAGGGGGGGTCAGGGTCTTGTCCCAGTTTCATGGAGGGGGCTTGAGTTTGCCTGCAGCCCCTCCTGGCTTTTCTGGCTGGAGGGAGAGCCAAGCCCTCCTGGGTTTTGCCCGGCTGGGGTTCAGATCGGAGTAGACATTCCTTCTGCTGATCCTTTGAAGTAGTGAAAGAGAAGAGGGTGGGCAGGGTCCTAGGGAGTGGGGGGGGTCGCAGGGGTCCTCTCCTCCTTCTGGCTACCAATAGAGCCCCTTAGCAGGGCCAGATTGTCTCCCCCTCCCCTCCAAGCAGTAAGAAGCCAGCCTTGTTAGGTAGGATAAGAAGCCAGACGAGGGAGGCTGAATCCCCCAGCGGCAGTCCTTCCCATCTTTTGTACGGGAAAACGCCGGCAAAACGCCGGGAAAATAACAGGGTGGGAGGGGCCCAAGGGAGGAGAAGCAGAAGGGCGCTGGGCCTGGCTGATGATGCCCGTCCCCACCTTCAGCCCGGCCTTTGTTTGCTGTTCTGCCCACCCAGCCACCGTGGCCTGGCATTGAGTCTGCCCCTGCCCGGCATCCAGACCTCCAGAGCTCAGCGGTGAAAAGGAAGGGGACGCGGGAAAGAAGGCAAGTCGATCCCAGGAGGATCTCTCAGCTTTGCCCATTTGAAAATGGGTGGATTCAAATTCCCAGAATTCCCCAGCCAGCCTGCTTTGAGAGGGGTGGGCTTCCACTCCCAGAATTCCCCAGCCAGCATGTTGGCTGGGGAATGCTGGGAGTTGAAGTCCATGCGTCTGAAAGTTGTTAAGGTTGGGAAAGGCCGTTCCTGCCCATGGCTCCCTCCGCCCTCTGAGCAGCGGCAGCCTCCTAATCTTTGGAAAGTGCCCGTTCTTGCGCAAGGCCCCTCCACACCCCCATTCCGAAGAAGAGGGCTGGGTGCTTCAAAGAGGCTGCCGGACAGACGTAGGAGTTGAGCCGAGCAGCCAGCTGCATCACCACCCCCCTTACGAGGGAGGCCGGGCAGCCAGGAGGAGTTCATTGTGTCATTGGGGTGTTTTCCCTGGCACTGCCGATTAATTGCGCCTCCACCCCTTGGCGCTGCTCTCTGGGAGCCCCTCGCGGCCCTTCTAGGATCTCTGGGATTTTGGAAGAAAAACAGCCGGCCGGCTCAAGGCCCGCCTAGGCGCCCTGGGGACGTGCTTTAAACATGCATTCTTTTCCTGCGCAAAGGAAGCAGCAGACACCCGGGCATCCAGCAGCCGAAATGCAGGCTGGCACACTTTGATCAAAGGTCACAACTGCGTGTTTCCCTGACTAACAGACGCTGAGGACTTTGGGGGGTTTAATGTGGGGGGGTGTGAGGAAGGAAGGCATTGGGGGCACAAAGGTAGGGTCAGCCAATCTCAATGTATACATGGTTGTACTTTGACAGTAAAGGTTCATTCATTCATTCCTGTCACTTTGCTTCCCCTCCCATTGGGTGTCCCCCCCTCCTGCCCCACGGCCGGGTGAAGGGAGGCTGATGCATTGGGCAGAGGCTTGGCTGCTGCTCAGGTCTGTCTGTGGTCCAGCCCAGGGGCACCCAACCTTGTCCACTTTAAGACGTGTGGACTTCAACCCCCAGAATTCCCCAGACAGCAATATAAAAAACATCTTTTTATATCGCGGTGAGCAAAACTGGATGCCGTATTCCAAGTGTGGCCTGACGGAGACGTTATAAAGCGGTACTAACACTCTTTGTTAATGCAGCCTAGGATTGTGTTGGCTTTTTTGGCGGCGGCTGCCGCACACGGCTGGCTCCTGTTTAAGTGACCCTCCACGAGGACTCCGAAGTCCCTCTCACCGTTGCTGCTATTGAGCGAGGTACCACCCTAACCTGTACCTGAGCTTTGGCTTTTCCTGGCCTTACTTTTCTCACCGCGGAATTAGGTTTTGTTCCCAACCCCAGACTGCTCGCGCCTCTGCGGCTAGGAAGAAGCACCTCCAGAGACAATGTGACTCACTTTGAAGTAAGGAAAGTGTTCGGTCATGAAGTTGTAAATCTCGCTGACAGGGAGGCTCCCAGTTTTGCTGTTCTTGAGGGCCATAAATATGAGGATGCTGTGGAGGAGAAGGAACAAACCATGGTTAGCAGGGAGTCTTCCTTGCTTTGCTGTGGGGGGGGGAGGTGATGGGGCAGTGGGGGGGGGGAAAGGACCCCAGGAGGTAAGGGGCTCCAGCATGGTGGAGGAAGCCGTGGACTCTGGAACTGACCGGGGCAATGCAGGCCCACCTCTGAATCCCCAGAGGGTCCAGGATGTGTTAGAAATATTGTTATAGGGCAGGGGGTAGGCAACCTTGGCTCTTTTATGACTCATGGACTTCAACTCCCAGAATTCCTGAGCCAGCTATGCTGGCTCAGGAATTCTGGGAGTTGAAGTCCATGAGTCATAAATGAGCCAAGGTTGCCTAATCATGAGTTTGCCAACGTAGGTCTCCAACAAAGTTACTGTTTAACAGCCTCCAAAATCCATTTAAACTTACAGCAAACATAAATAATTGTTAAACACTTGTTTCAAATTGTAAACACCCACAAGCAAGCAGACAAAACTTCAATTAACACAATGGAAACATAATTATAACACAGTTCAAAGGAAAGAGTCAATCCACATCTTTTGACTTAATCAACCTCTTCGTGTGAGTGTGTGTTTGTGTGTGTGTGAACACATCCATCCATCTATGCCCCTCAGGTGTCACTCTAGACCCAGCTCGTACACACATCCACGCCCCTCAAGACTCACAGCAAGGGCAGGCTCCCCTATAAATCAGCCCTTTCGTACCCCACCCTCTCTGTAGCCACAGCCCCGCAGGCAAGCAAACCTTTTTGCTTTGGGCCATAAAGAAATGCATCTCTTTTCCTCACATCTGTCTGGATTCCATTTTGATTTGTTCTTGTGCAATCCTGACTTGAGCCGGAAGCCCAAACTGTTCTTCTGACAAGGCTTTCGGGAAGAGGCTGCTTTGGCCACAGCCCCAACTCCTCTGAGGGACTTCACAACGTTTCCCCAGCCGACTTCCTGACAAAAAGTCCCACTCAAAGGACATTCCGTGGGATTGCAGAGGCGGGCAAAGTCAGCAATCTACAGAAAGACCGGCTGGCTTTATTTACTGATTTGGCACACCTCTGCAGTCCCAATCGGCCGGATTTGGTGCCTAAGGCGGGACTAGAGCTCACCGTCTCCTGGTGATTGGCTCAAAGTCACCCAGCTGGCTTTCATGCCTAACGGGACTAGAACTCACCGTCTCCTGGTGATTGGCTCAAAGTCACCCAGCCGGCTTTCATGCCTAAGGCAGGACTAGAACTCACCGTCTCCTGGTGATTGGCTCAAAGTCACCCAGCTGCCTTTCCTGCCTAAGGCGGGACTAGAACTCACCGTCTCCTGGTGATTGGCTCAAAGTCACCCAGCTGGCTTTCATGCCTAAGGCGGGACTAGAACTCACCGTCTCCTGGTGATTGGCTCAAAGTCACCCAGCCGGCTTTCATGCCTAACGGGACTAGAACTCACCGTCTCCTGGTGATTGGCTCAAAGTCACCCAGCTGCCTTTCCTGCCTAAGGCGGGACTAGAACTCACCGTCTCCTGGTGATTGGCTCAAAGTCACCCAGCTGGCTTTCATGCCTAAGGCGGGACTAGAACTCACCGTCTCCTGGTGATTGGCTCAAAGTCACCCAGCCGGCTTTCATGCCTAAGGCGGGACTAGAACTCACCATCTCCCTGTCCACGCCCCCATTCCTTCTGTAGACTGGGCTGCCTCTGAGCTGACTGTGGCCTAGTCTGTGGCCCTGACCCCTGTCTGCCCTGGCCTTTTTTTTCTTGGCAAAACCACGAGATCCTTGCAAGGTCCCCCCTTCCCCATTTCCTACAGAATCTGAACTTCAGCCGCTATCGGTGAGCCTCTGCCCCGGACAGTCACGGCACATTCTTCAGCCTCTGTTGGAGGCTGGCCTCTTCCTTTCTCCAGGGGTTGTGGTAATGTGTATTGGTTTGTGTACACCCCCGTTGCTGCAGACGTTTCTCCAATTTGCCCCCCCTCCCCATCCGATTGTGGGAACCCAGAGAGGTTGGGGGCCAAACTCCGGTGCCCCTGCCAAGGTCCCAGAGGAGCCGGGTGCGAATGCCGGTGGACGCTTACCTGTAAGAGTAGATGGGCTTTGGAAAGAGGGGCGGCGGCGGCTGTGGAGGGCCCGGCAGCCCCATCCTCTGGTAGGGGTGGTGGGGGGCCGAGAGGAAGGGGAGCGGAAGGGTGCTGCTGGCGAGATACTGAAAGCAGAAGAAGAGGAGAAATGCAGCTGGGCTTGCTTTCTCGGTCAGATTTTATGATCAAAGAATTTATTTATTTATTTATTTTATTGCATTTATATACCGCCCTTTCCCTGAGGACTCAGGGCGGTTTACAGGGAGTTAAAAATCAACCATACAAAAGTTAAAACTTTTTAAAAGTTAAAACCCAATTTAAAAAAAAATATTAAATCAACCCTGTACTATTAAAAACCCCAATTAAAATGAATGTCTCCTCAGCCTGGGCCCGAGAGCTCAAAGAGCCAGGTCTTCAGGCCCCGGCGGAATGACCAGCCTTTTTAAGGGTAAGGAACTACAAAACGTGGGAAGTCCATCTTGGATTCTCAAAGCCTCCAAAGAGCCCCGAATCCCCTTGTGGTGTTCACCTCGTGGCCGCCTGCTCTTCCACAGAGGCAGTCCTCGACTTACAATCACAATTGTAACCGCCTTGCTAAGCGAGGCGGTTGCTAAGTGAGTTGCTCCTTTTTTGACCGTTGTTAAGCAACTGTTGTGAAGTTGTGAAGTGAACCCGGCTTCCCCCGCTGCTTGTCAGAAGCCGGCTGGGAAGGTCACAAACGGCGATCATGTCACCCGGGACCCCGCAACTGTCATAAGTACACGCTCATTGCCAAATGCCCCTGTTTTGATCAAGCGGGGATGCTGAGGCGGTCGTAAGTGTGAGGACTGGCCACAAATAGCTTTTTCAGTGGTTTTGTAACTTCAAATGGATGGATGTGAGTCGAAGGCTGTCTCCAACCTGGCGCCTTCAGGATCTGTTGCTACTGCAGTTCCCACCATCCCCAGCCAGCAAGACCTTCCCTCCACATCTTGAAAGGGACGTTTTGAACTTGGTCACTAGTGGACATAGAAGTGCATAAGTAATAGAATAACAGAGCTGGAAGGGACATTGGAGGTCTTCTAGTCCAACCCTCTCCACAAGCAGGGGACCCTAGACTGGGGTTCCCCAACCACCAGTCTCTGGCCGGGCACTGAGCCACGGTGGGTCAGAAACCAATCTTCTCAAACAAGCGAAGCCCCCTCCATGGGATGCAGGCACCACGCAAAACCACGTCCCGTCCGGTCGGCCGAAAAACCTCTCTCCAAGGAACTGATCCCTGGTGCCCAAAAGGTTGGGGGCTGCTGCCCTCCCTCATTCCAGACAAATGGCTGTCCAGTCTCTATTCTGTTCTGTTCTGTTCTGTTCTATTCCCTATTCTGTTCTGTTCTATTCTGTTCTATTCTGTTCCATTCTATTCTATTCTATTCTATTCTATTCTATTCTATTCTATTCTATTCTATTCTATTCTATTCTATTCTATTCTATTCTCTGTTCTATTCTATTCCATATTCTATTCTGTTCTGTTCTGTTCCCTGTTCTGTTCTGTTCTGTTCCGTTCCGTTCCGTTCCGTTCCATATTCTATTCTGTTCTGTTCTGTTCCCTATTCTATTCTATTCTATTCTGTTCTGTTCTATTCCATATTCTATTCTATACTATTCTATTTTATTCTTTTTTCTATTCTGTTCTGTTCTGCTCTGTTCTGCTCTGTTCTGCTCTATTCTCTCTTCTCTTCTCTTCTCTTCTCTTCTCTTCTCTTCTCTTCTCTTCTATTCTATTCTATTCTATTCTATTCTATTCTATTCTATTCTATTCTATTCTATTCTTAGGCAAGTTGTTCCACTGCTTAATTGTTCTGTCAGGAAGTTTCTCCTTAGTTCCGGGTTGCTTCTCTCCTTGATGAGTTTCCATCCATCGTTTCTTGTCCTGCCCTCTGTTTGCTTTAGAGAATAGATGGAACCCCTCTTCTTAGTGGTGGCCCCTCAAATATTGGAATGCTGCTTCCATGTCACCCCCTAGTCCAATCAGTCCTATATTTTTATAACTGTTTGGATGGAGAGGTGGATGGGATGCTTATCAGATCTGCCAATGTCCCCAAATTGGGAGCGACGGGCAGTGCCCTAGACTAGGACAGGGTTTGCCAGCCTTGGCCACTTTAAGACGTTTGGACTTCAACTCCCAGAATTCCTTAGTGTGCATGGCTGGTTGGGGAATTCTGGGAGTTGAAGTCCACAAGTCTTAAAGTTGGCTAAGGTTGGGAAACACAAATAAGATTCAAAATTTTGATAGAAATGGGCCAAAAGCTACAGAGTGAAATTTGCAATAGTGGCGAATATCAGAGTGAAATTTCATTTAAAAGACAAATGCAAAGTTCTTCCCTCAGGAAATGATACTTAACTGCATAAGTCTAGGATAGGAGATTGATTGGTTGATTGATGGGTGGGTGGGTGGGTTATGCTCTGTGCCTTCAAGTCTGCCAACATACAGATGGCACAGAACACAGATGGCTGCACCAACAGAACTCTAGTTCCAAATCCGTGGGAAGGAATCATCTTGGTGGGAAATGGTGGAAGGAAACAGAGGATGACCAGCAGGAGAAGGAGGGATTCAGTGACAGGAGCCATGGGGACATTGTTGCCCCCCCCAAAAAAGTCCAGTTTAGGGACCGATGGCTATGGAGAAAAAACTATGGGGTCACTAAGAGGCAACACGGACTTGATGACCCATCTTCAAACAAAGGAACACTTTGCAATAGTTGGCAGATTGTAATTGTCAGTGCACCCATCAGCTGTGAACACAACGCCCAGTTGCTACAAGCCAAACGTTTGTGGCAATGTGGGAAAGGGAGGAAGGGAAGCGACGGGCTTCAACGGGCCAGGTCTAAGAGGGAATTGCACCCCGCCCCATGGATGCTGCTGCCGTCCCGCTTTGCGGCCAAGTCCCTCTTCCAACAGCCCATCTGGACATAGGAGTGGCTTCTGCCACGTTGAAGCCCGACTGCCCGCTTAAGTCGGGGGACGGGACGCCCAGCCCTGGTGCCCCACATCACCTAGAACCTGCGTGGGCGGGGGGGGCAACCACATGAGAAACTGGAGCTGCTGCGGAGGGCCGAACTAATGTGGCCTGTGAAGATGATGCTCAGGGACCCAGGCACACCCGCACGTCAGGGAAAAACCGCAGTCGCCTTCAAACCACAGCTAGTCCTCTGATTACGACAGTTCATAAAAGCAGATAAAACTGAACGTATTACTTAGCAGCAGAAATTTTGGGCTCATTTGTCAAGTCAAGCTGTTCTTGACTTGCACCAGTTAATTTAGTGAGCATGGGAAGCTACAAAAGCAGTGAAAAAAGGGGCCTATGACCATTTTTCACACGTAAGACCGTTGCAGCATCCCCGTGGTGAAGTGTTCAAAATTCAGAACCTCAGCGACTGACCCACTGCTGTATCCCCCAGGTCACGGGGTCCTCTTTTGTGACCTTCTGACCAGCAAAGGCAATGGGGGAAAACAGATTCACTTAACAACAGTGGCAAAAAAGGTCGTAAAATGGGACAAAACTCACTTAGCAACTGTCTTGCTTAGCAACAGTGATCCTAAGTCAAGGATACCTGTAAAAGCAATCCATGCAGGCTGGACAGGGACAGTCAAAAGGCCAGATGTGGACCAGGGGCCGTAAAATGCCCGGTCTGCCCTTGGCGTTAATGGTTCAAGGGACCCCTCCCAACTCTAGAATAGAACAGAAAATAGAATAGAATAGAATAGAATAGAATAGAAGTAGAGTAATGATAAGAATAGAATAGAATAAAATTAAAAGAATAGAATAGAAATTAAATAGAATAGAATGTAGAATAGAATAAAATTAAAATAAAGAGTAGAATAGAATTAAAATAAAGAACAGAATAGAATTAAAATAAAGAATAGAACAGAACAGAGCAGAGCAGAACAGAACAGAACAGAATAGAGCTGTAAGGGACCTTGGAGGTCTTCTAGTCCAGCCCCCTGCTCAAGCAGGAGGACCTATGCCATCTCAGACAAGGGACTGTCCAGCCTCTTCTTAAAAACCTCCTTAAAAGGCCTTGTTAAGGCCGCACTTGGAATCCTACATCCAGTTTTGGTCACCACGATATAAAAAAGATGTTGAGACTTTGGAAAGAGTGCAGAGAAGAGCAACAAAATGATCAGGGGACTGGAGGCTAACAAATTTAAGGAACAGTTGCTGGAATTGGTTGTGTCGAGTTTAATTAAGGGAAGGACGAGGGGGGAACACAACACCAGTGTTCCAATATCTCTGGGGCTGCCCCAAAGAAGAGGGAGTCAAGCTATTCTCCAAAGCGCCCGAAGGCAGGACAAGAAGCAACGGATGGAAACTAGTCAAGGAGAGAAGCAACCTAGAACTAAGGAGAAACTTTCCGACAGTTAGAACAAATAACCAGTGGAACAACTTGCCTCCAGAGGTGGTGAATGCTCCTTCCTTGGAGGTTTTTAAGGGGAGATTGGACAGCCATTGGTCTGAAATGGTTTAAGACTTCCTGCCTGAGCAGGGGTTGGACTAGAAGACCTCCAAGCCCCCTTCCAACTGTGTTATTCTGTATAATCTGGGCAGAATCTCCTCTGAGTTGGCCGAGAAAAAACTAGCCAGGGACCTCAAGGGGGTACCAAGGCTTTTCCTGGACTTCCAAGCCAGCCCAGGGTTCAGACCCAGCGGCACAGAGGGCAGTTGCCCCCAGACCTCCATCCCAAAGACCCTTCTTCAAATACCAGCCTGCCTCTTTGGCAGGCAGGGAAATAATTCAGCTGCGTCGAAGGCACCAGCTGAGCCCCTGCAAAGGTCCTCCACTTACATCCTTAGGACTTAACTGAGCCTGGCCAATGCAGGCGGAGGTTGTGATGGGCCTTCACCTCCGCCCTTACCTGGTGGAAGGGGTGGGAGGCGCAGTAGCCGGGGGGTCCGTGAGGCTGGCAGCAGTAGGGGCCGGGCTGCTCCTCCAGGAGGGCTGTGTTCAGCCTGCCATTGGCCTCCTGTGGGGAAGAGAATGTGGGGGTCCCTGAGGTCTCCCCAAAGGACCAAGCCCTCTTCTGCCCTGGTCAGAGCGCTGCAGGAGCCAACCTAGACCCACGTGGCAGAAACCCAGGGACCCTGGGGCACGGAGGAAGCCCACCCTGGTGCTTGGCCTCCATCACTCATCATCCCCTGCTCTTGCCCTCAATTTTAAGGTCATTTGCTGCCGTATCTAGTTCATGCAGCTCTGGGGGGGGGTGTCCTTCAATCCAGGGGGAGGGCACAAAGGGATCAGTGCCCACCCACCCACCCACCCTTCCTGGCAGACCTCTCCCTCTCTGCCACCCTGAGCATGACATTGCAGGCAGTCCTCGTTTAGTGACCGTTCGAAGTTATAGCAGCGCTGAAAAAAATGACCTATGGCTGTTTTTCTCTCTTAAGAGCATCATTTCCGTGGTCACATGATCAAAATTCGGCAGCTGGACAACTGGCTCGTATTGATGACCACTGCAGTGTCCCGGGGTCATGGGATCCCCTTTCAAATTTCTGTGGCTAAGCGAGACAGTTGTTAAGAGAGTTTTGCCCCATTCAATGACTTCTCTTGCGACTTGTTGCTAAATGAACCGGGCGTTGAGTGGACCCGGCTTGCCCCGTCGGCTCTGCTCGGCAGAAGGTGGCCAAAGGAGGCCATGTGACTCCGGGACATTCTGCGGCCGTCGTAAGTATGAGCCAGCGGCCAAGAGTCTGAATTTTCATCCCGTGATTGCAGGGATGCTGCAACGGTTGTGAGTGTGAGAAACAGCCGTGAGTCACTTTTTTCAGGGCTGTCGGTAAACTTTGAGCGGTCACTAACTGAAAATATATAAAAAAGTAAGAATAAAGTGTTCAGGAAATTCAATGTAACACTTTGGGAATGTGAACAAAACTCGGATGCAGTACGGACTCCTGCCTTGGGCGGGGGTGGGGGGGTGGATGGGGGTGGACTAGAAGACCTCTAAGGCCCCTTCCATCCCTAGGATTCTGGAACTCATGGTTTCAGCAGGTGGGGGGCGGGGGGTGTCTTCCGGAGGGGGGAGGGGTGGAGGGAGAGACCCTGGCTGGGGGGGGGCAGGAAGTCGAGCCCCAGGCTGCCGAGGCCACTAGCAGCCCAACCGAGCCCATCATCCCCAGCGCTGGCTTTCAGCTGGCAATCCAGAGGACTCACCCTGGCCGGCGGCAGGTGGGGCTCCTGCCCGAGGCTGCTGTGCGGCGTCCCGCTGCTCCAGGCCGGATCGGGGCCGAGGTGGGGCGGCGGGGCGGGAAAGCCGTCGAAGCCGTCCTGGGCCGCACCGGCCGGGAAGGGCTGGCCGGCCTCCCCCGCCAGGGCCAGACGCGCCTCGGGGAAGGGCTCCCCCGGCCGCTGGTACGGGTGGCTCCGCCGGGCGCCCCCGGGGAAGCGGCCGCAGGGGGAGGCGCCCCCGTCCTCGTAGGCGGAGCGGCGGGACGGCTCGGCCGGCGGCGGGAGCTCGTAGGCGGCCGTCTCCCGGGGAAGGTGCTGGCCCGCGGGGAAGCGGGCGAAGAGCTGCCCGGGGCAGGGCGGGGAGGCGCCGGAGCTGGGCGGGGATCCAGGAGGGCTTCGGTCTGCCCGGCCGTGTCCGTCGCGGGGCTGGCGGTGGAAACCCGGATGCGCCTGTGGGAAAGAGCCGCACTGGGGTGTGAGGGACCCCCGCGAAGGGGAGGGGGAGGAGAGGAGAGGACGAGGGGGGAGGGGAAGGGAAGGGAAGGGAGAACAGAATAGAATAGAATAGAATAGAATAGAATAGAATAGAATAGAATAGAATAGAATAGAATAGAATAGAATAGAATAGAATAGAATAGAATAGAATAGAATAGAATAGAATTATAGAATGGAATGGAATGGAATAGAATAGAATAGAATAGAATAGAATAGAATAGAATAGAATAGAATAGAATAGAATAGAATAGAATAGAATAGAATAGAATAGAATAGAATTATGGAATAGAATAGAATAGAATAGAATATGGAAGGGACCTTGGAGGTCTTCTAGTCTAACCCGCTGCTCATGCAGGAGACTCTACTTTACCCATTTCAGACAAAGGGCTGTCCGATGCCATCTTCTGTGTGGTGGGGCAGTGGTTAGAAGGCAGAGCTGCCAGCAGTGAGGCAGTTCGAAGCTCAAGGTTGACTCAGCCCTCTATCCTTCTGAGGCGGGGAAAATGAGGACCCAGACTGCGGGGTGTGTGTGTAATATGCTGGCTCTGTAAACCGCTTAGAGAGAGGGCTGTAAAGCACTGTGAAGCGGTATATAAGTCTAAGTGCTCTTGCTATTAAAAATTTCTTTAAAAAAAAACTTAAAAGCCAAAGGACGAGCACGCTGAGTTTTGGTGGTCCTGCCTCTCAAGGGACCCCCGTCAATATCTGGGACTTACAGGCAGGAAGCGCGTCCTGAGGCAACCGCCCCCCCCACACTCAGCAGGAGCCCACCTCAATCGTTACTCAGACAGCCAGTGCTCCTTAAAGCAGCGGGGGAGGGGCTTCTTCCGGTTGATCCAACACAATCCAGCTGTCCCCACCACCTGGAGATCTCTGCCCGGGACCCTTGCAAGTCCCCCTTCCACCATGGGGCTGCAGAACAGGAGGGCACAAGAGCTGCCTCCCCCACCCCCCACCCCCGAGGAACATGCGTAACTTCCCCGTCTGGCTGGGTGGGCAGCTGCGAAAGGCTTTCAGGGGGAGGGGTGAACTTGGCAAGGGGTAGACCCCTCCAAAACCGTGGGGTCCCATCTGGCAGTACCACCACCCCTGGTTCCCAGCCTCTCCTCACCCTCCCCAACTCCAGCAGCCCCGCTGCCCTCCCCAGCTCAGAGGAAGGAGGGGAGAGCTCGGCTTCTCGGGACGGGGGGGGCTTCAAGGTCCCCCCTCCTTCCATCCCTGGGCTGTCTGGAAAGAGGGCCAAGCAGCGATCCTCACCTGCCGGGCAGGGGACACGGTCTCTTCGCAGGCCTGCATCGCGTTACCACATGGGTTGCTCTCTGGGGGATCCAGAGAAGGAAACTTGATCCTGGCTTGATCCTGGAGCAAGGAAACCATTGCCGAACTCAGCCAGGAATCTGTGGCAAGAAAAAACAGAACGGGATCAAGGAAGGAAGTCAGATTTTGGGGGGGCGGGGGGGGGAGAAGAAAAAGGGCTGCTCGGTCTGAGCTCTGCTTTGGATTCAAAGCCAGGCCTTTCCAGAGAAAAACGCCTCTGCCACCCCCCCATCTCTCCCTCCTCCCTCACCAAGCCTCTGGCAAAGCAGCAGCCCAGCGCCCCTCCTTCAGGGAGATTGGGGGGGGCGGTCTAGAAACATGAAATATACATAAATAAAAGAGATGCCAAGATAAGCCCCCCCCCCCAATTTGCCACCCGCCTGAGTCCCAGGGAGGGCAGCAAGAAGGGCCGGGGTCCGGAGAGGACAGGTAGCGACGGGGGTGTCGAACGGAGGGGGTCAGAAGTCAACAACCGGGAGGCCCTGAGTTCTACTCCTGCCTTAGGCATGGTATGCTGGCTGGGGAATTCTGGGAATCGAAGTCCACATATCTTAAAGTTGCCACGGTTAAGAAACGCTGACTTATATGATGCCGCTGCTAAAGGGCAGATAAAAAGAAAAAAGAAATCCTCTGTGAAACACCCCCCCACCCCCAGCCCCACCCCCCACCCCCTGCCTCCCCACACTCATAAACACACACCAGGGGGCGTTCCACCCCTCAGAGACCCACCCTTCAGCAGGGCCGGGACTTTCCCCTCAACACCTGGAGAAAGGTGGGCCCGGCAAGAGAAGCGCAGGGACGGGTGCTTTCTTTTGGGGGGGGGGCTGCTAGGAGATGGGAGGTGAACCCTCCGCAAGGGCGCACCGGGGAGGATAGCCCAGAGAGTCCTGGCGCTCCGCTGGCTGCTGTTCCCCTCTTTACCCCAAGGCGAACTGGGGGCAAGGAGCCCCCTCCACAGTTTTGGTAGTTCAAAAGGGGCGGCAGGCATAAGCGGGGCGGCGGGGGGGGGAAACCAGCGCGACGGGGGCGGGGGGGCGCATTCCAATCCGGCGAGGGCTGCGCGCAGCTGCCTGGCGGAGCTGGCGGCTGTGCGCACACGCTTCCACTTGTCGGGGGTGGGGGAAACGGGCGGGGGGGGGTTCGCCCCTGGATCCAGCTCCTGCCGACAAGGCTGGCGGGGATGGAAAGCGCCCCCCCCCCTTTCTCAAGGCAGGCCGTCGCAAGGGAGCCCAGCTCACCTGGTAGACCAGCTGGGCGAAAGCAAAGGGGGCGGGGTGGGGGGGGGGCAATCCAGACCAGGAACACAAACGCGGCAAAGGTTTGCGGCGAGGGCTGATTGGAAGACGCCTGTCTGCGGACCGGGGGGTGGGTGGGTGGGCGATCAAAGTGGGGGGGGCCGATCAGTTGATTTCCCCGCGAACTGGGACTTCCCCTCTACCTGGCGGGGAAGGAGATCAAAGGCGAGCGCATTTGCTATCCCGAAGAAAAAGACCCCGCCGCGAATCGTGTCCCGCTCCGGGCATCAGAGGAGCTGGAAGGGGCTCCGGGGGGAACGGGAGGGGTCGACGACCAAGCCCCGGGAAAAGAAGGGGCGGGGGGGCGCTCCGGGTCCTCGACCAAGAGACACTAGGAGTCGCCCGACTGTCAGACGGGCGGCAAAACCATTTAATGACATTAAATTGCAAAGGCTGAGCGGGTCTCTGGCCACCCCCTCCCCCTCCTATCCCAGACAGGGATCCCGGCCGGGATCTGACCGGGGATGGGAGAGGGCAGGTCGACTGGGCGCCGGCTGGCCCGGCCGGTGGAGGCTCCCGGCGTCGCTGGGGAACTGGAGCAGAGTCGGGGGGCCCTGCGCTTCTCGGGGCTTCAGTGCGGCTCCCCGCGCTGGGCCGGGCCGGCGAGTCTCCCCAGCCCCACAGGGACCCCGACGCCCCGTTGCCCTCCCGGCCCCCTCGCCGCGCCTGGGAGACGCCGCCGGGCTGGGCGCCGTTCAGAGGGGGACCCCCGCTCTTCCCCTTCCCGGCCCGGAGGAGGGGCGGGTCCCCGGGCGGGGGGGGGCTCCCGGGGGCCCCTGGAGCGCCGGACGGGGCTGCGGCCTCCCCGCCCGCAAACGAGGCGCGACCCTCCGGGTCCCGGCGGGCGAGCTCTGCCGCCCTTCGCCCGGGCTCCGCGTGGCTTGGCGGGCGGGGAGCGGCCGGGCCGGCGCCGGGCCTGACCGCAAGAACCCGCCGCCCCGGTCGCTCGCTCGCTCGCTCGCGCGGCCTCCGGGGCTGCAGGAGGCTCCGTCTTCGCTGCCGGCGCCCGCGGCTGCCCTCCCTGTCGAGAGCGGGCGGCGCCCTGCAGCAGCCGGAGCCGTCGGGACCGCCTGAGCCGCGGCCCCGCTAGGCCCGCGCTTCTCCCAGCCCCTCCAGCCTCGCCTCTACTCTACTCTACTCTACTCTACTCTACTCTACTTCTACTCTACTCTACTCTACTCTACTCTACTCTACTCTACTCTACTTCTATTCTATTCTATTCTACTCTACTCTACTCTACTCTACTCTACTCTACTCTACTCTACTTCTATTCTATTCTATTCTATTCTATTCTATTCTATTCTATTCTATTCTATTCTATTCTATTCTATTCCATCCCATAATTCTATTCTATTCTATTCTATTCTATTCTATTCTATTCTATTCCGCATTCCATTCCATTCCACTCCACTCCACTCCACTCTACTCTACTCTACTCTACTCTACTCTACTCTACTCTACTCTACTCTACTCTACTTCTATTCTATTCTACTCTACTCTACTCTACTCTACTCTACTCTACTCTACTTCTATTCTATTCTATTCTATTCTATTCTATTCTATTCTATTCTATTCTATTCTATTCTATTCTATTCTATTCTATTCTATTCTATTCTATTCTATTCTATTCCGCATTCCATTCCATTCCACTCCACTCCACTCCACTCCACTCTACTCTACTCTACTCTACTCTACTCTACTCTACTCTACTCTACTCTACTCTACTCTACTCTACTCTACTTCTATTCTACTCTACTCTACTCTACTCTACTTCTATTCTATTCTATTCTATTCTATTCTATTCTATTCTATTCTATTCTATTCTATTCTATTCTATTCCGCATTCCATTCCATTCCACTCCACTCCACTCCACTCTACTCTACTCTACTCTACTCTACTCTACTCTACTCTACTCTACTCTACTCTACTCTACTTCTATTCTATTCTATTCTATTCTACTCTACTCTACTCTACTCTACTCTACTTCTATTCTATTCTATTCTATTCTATTCTATTCTATTCTATTCTATTCTATTCTATTCTATTCTATTCTATTCTATTCTATTCTATTCTATTCTATTCTATTCTATTCTATTCTATTCCGCATTCCATTCCATTCCACTCCACTCCACTCTACTCTACTCTACTCTACTCTAACTTCTAGCTGCCAGCAGCATCCCCACCCAGGGGTCCTGCCATTTTTTATCCTTCACCCCCACCCTTTCAAGGGGGGGGGCTTCTGTCCAGTTTAATGTCATCCCAGAGAGACGCAAAGATGCTTTTTCAAAAGACAACTGGACTTCCTTGGTTTTTTCCTGGAAAACATCTCACTTCTCATTGAAACGAATAGAAATCTTTCCATTCCCCACCATTCAGTCAGAACTGAAGAAGCTTCTTGGATGAGAAGTGAAATGTTTTCAAGGAAAAATACCAAGAATGTCCGGTTAAAAAAAAGCATCTTTGGGACAATGGTGACCTGGAGGATGGAGCATTTCCATAGACATCCTAGAGAGAAAATGGCTGGCCTAATTTCTAACTGCACCGCGGTTCAATTTCTGGGTCCTTTTCTGCTCTCACGTCTGGCAGAATATAACAGAATACTGTAACAGAGCTGGAAGGGACCTTAGAGGTCTTCTAGTCTAACCCCCTGCTCAGGTAGGAAACCCCATACCATTTCAGACATTTTCTCTTCTTAAAAACTTCCAGTGTTGGAGCATTCACAATTTCTGGAGGCAAGTTGACCATTATTTATCCTTGGACACACTCCCCTTTCCAAGAGCTGGAAGGGACCTTGGAGGTCTTCTAGTCCAGCCCCCTGCTCAAGCAGGAGATCTTACTCCAGGGGTCTGCAATGTTGGAACTTTTCAGACTTGGGGACTTCACCTCCCCCAGTTGAAGGGGGGGAGGGGATTTCTGCCCAGGCATTTTTGGTGAAATGAGCATGCAGTGAGTGGGTGGCCCTCCCCAAGGGCACCAGCTTCTGACTCACTCCCGGGATGCTTCTCTGGAACAGGAGCTGGTCACCCCGCTCTTCCTGGGGAGATGCCCCAAAAGAGGAACTGGCTTTGCTGCTTTGATCCTGCAGGGGTGTCCCATGCCGTTTTCTGCAGAAGGGAAGAAGCCTCGATAAGGAGGCCACGGGGCTGGTGCCCAGAAGTGCACAGCCAGGAGACGGCCACGCCTGGGCCCTATCTGGGCCCCAGATCTGCACACCTCAGGGAAAACCTCTGCCCAGCTGTTGCACTGCAGCATCCCTTCTCGTGCCGCTGGGGTCTTCACTGCAGAGCGGCTCTGACACCACCGCCACCCCCACCCCACATGCCACGTGAACACAAGAGAAGACCTTGACCGTCAGGCCAGGCCTGGAAGAAAACCTTGGAAGCTCTCTGCTTCTTGCCCACCAAGGCCAAACTTCTGGAGGAGCCAGCTGCAAAAGGCCAGGCCAGTCTTTGAGCAGGAGTTGGGCAGGGAGGAGGCAGGCAAGGAGCATCATAGAGAAGGAGAGAGTGGGAAGGGACCTTGGAGGTCTTCTAGTCCAAACCCCTGCTCCACTAGGAGACTGTATATCAGGGGTGTCCAACTTTGGAAGTTTTGTGGACTTCAACTCCCAGAATTCCCCAGCCAGCTGGCTGGGGAATTCTGGGAGTTGAAGTCCACAAGTCTTAAAGTTCACAAGTACGCTATACCATTCCAGAAGTGGCTATCCAGTCTCTTTTTAAAAACCTCCAGAGATGGAGCACCCACCACTTCTGGTGGCAAGCAGTCCCATTGTTTAATTTTGCTTAATTCTACATTTAAATAGCCTGCAAATCTCAAAGAATCTGGACCGAATCAAGTCAGCTTGTTAGTCGTGACCGATCAGAAGGACCCTGGACCTCCCACCATTCCAGCTGCTTCTTCTGTTACAACCCCCCCCCCAAACCAAACCAAACCAGAAGCCTCCTGAGATCAGAGAGACTGAAGGAGGATCTTTGCAAAGCCAGCAGGACAAGAGGGTAATAAGAGCCACCAGGCCTGGGGTAATTTTAAGAAATTCCTAGTTGTGGTGGGCAAGGAAGGGAAGACACTGTGATGCCGGCCTCGGTGGGCCCTTGCACCCTTCATTGCTGGGGGGCACCTCTGCCAAAGCATCGCTGCCCCAGCCGGTGACAGACGTGGCCTTCAGAAGTGGAGAAGAACTCAAGGTTTACGCAGATTCACCGTCCGTCAGGTCACGGCTGTCCCAGAGGTGCTGCTCTAAAAGGCAACTGGACTTTGGGGTTCTTTTTCCTTGCAAACGTTTCGCTTTTCACCCAAGAAGAAGAACCGAAGAAGCTTCACAAAGCCCACTATTTGAGGTGGGGGGTGTCAAATTATTTTCCAAAGCACCAGAGGACAGGACAAGAAAGAAAAGGGTGGGAACTCACCAAGGAGAGAAGCAACCTGGAACTAAGGAGAAATTTCCCGACAGGGAGGACAGTTAACCAGTGGAACTCCTTGCCTCCAGAAGCTGGGAATGCTCCAACACGGGACGTTTTTGAGAAGAGACTGGACCATCATTTGTCTGAAATGGTCGGAGGGTCTCCTGCCTGAGCAGGGGGTTGGACTAGAGGTCCTCCAAGGTCCCTTCCAGCTGTATTCTATTGATTGATTGAGAAATGAAATGTTTTCAAAGGAAAAAGTCACCTTTTGGAAAAAGCACTTTTGGGACAAGAGAACGGACGGCAGTGTCTTGGCTGGAGACTCACCCGGGTCAGCCCTGGACCAGACCTGGCGGGGTCTCTCCCTGCCCTATTGAGTTGGGGGTTGCTGGGTCTTGCTTTTTTGCAGGGGGAGGGGCTCCGGGGGGGTAAGTGCAGGGGCTCAGAGAGAGAGAGAGAGAGCGCCAGTGGGGGAGAACTGGGGTTTTGTTCCTACTCACCAATCTATTTCTAGCTTTGCTGAAGCTGAGCCCACCGTAAACCCAGCGCCTTCAGCATCCAAATAAATAGGGCAGGGAGAGACCCCCACTGGGCCCGGTCCAGGGCTGCCCCGAGTGGGTCTCCAGCCAGGACACCCCCTGCCCCGCAGCCGCCGTGGGTGTCGTGCCCGCCGTTGTTTTCCTGCGCTGCCGTAGCTGCTGGGCTGATGCCATGTTCCTCCTTTGACAAGAGAGGCGTGTGGCTGACGCGCCCAGGCGGTTTCTCTTCCTGGCTTGTTCCAGGCTGGGCGTGGGGCCTTTGCTGCCTTCTCTGGGGAGCCCCACCCGTGGCCACTCCTTCCCTCCCACCGGGAATCGCCCACAAGGAGCTTTGTAATTACCTTCATTTGATCTGTGGGGCGGATTTGGGAACTTATGGGCAAGGAGCTGAGTAGGTAGAAAACCTGGATGGCTGATTCAGGGAGCAGCAGACGGTGGGGGTGTGGGGGGTGCCCAGCTATGAAGAGTGAGCCTTGCAGCCCAGTTCCCTAGGTAGGGAAGGCTTGAGTGTATGAAGGACAGGGAGCCTTTGAGTGTGTGCAGAATGCTTGCCTCCCTCACCCAGTACATGAAATGATGAGTTGGGCCAGCTGGGATTGAGTAAAAACATTACTGCTTATAAAGATTTTTTTCCACCTTAGTGTCAATGCAAAAACATCCGACGTTAGCTTTGATTACGTAAGTGCCGACATCCTGCTCCTCGAATAAAAGGTAAACAAGGCCTCTGAGTTTGCTTGTTTTCTTGCAGATGTTTCATTGCCCAAACTAGAGACCATCATCAGTGCTACTCCTAGCTTGGGTCATGAAACATCTGCAAGGAAGCACCAAGGACCCCTCATTGCTACTGAAGGGGGGGGCAGAGGCCGAGCTGAAAGCCTCTGCTGATCCGTTGTCCCACAGATAAAGGCCAGGCCACCCATTTTGTCTCCTACCAAAGACAGCCTTCAAGCCCTTCGGAGATCTGCAGCGGGGAGGGGTGGGCTACGCTCATCCCGCCAGGGGGTCCCCAGCAGAGCTGTGGGCAGAAAGGCCGCCAAGACTGGCGGGAGCATCGGAGGCTGCTTCAGAGGAAGAAGAAGCCGCTCTTCGCTTTTGAGGCCACAAAGTCTTTTGCTCCTCCATCTGTCTTTCTGACTGGCACCCACCCTGAGGATCCCTGCCCTTCCCCGCAGCTCTGATCCCCATCTCTGTCTCTCAGAACCAAACCCAGCCCAGGTGCCCCCTGGTTCCTGGAAGTGCCAGGGAGGACGCCAGAGACCGGGCTCTGCTGGGCCACACCAACTTAAATATGAGCCAGCCGTGTGCTGCAGCTGCCAAAAAAGCCAACACAGTGCTAGGCTGCATTAACAGAGGGACAGAATCAAGATCGCGTGAAGTACTAATACCACTTTACAATGCTTTGGTAAGGCCACACCTGGAATACTGCATCCAGTTTTGGTCACCACAATGTAAAAAAGATGTCGAGACTCTAGAACAGACATGTCAAACACAAGGCCCGGGGGCCGGATCTGGCCCGCGAAGTGGTTTCATGCGGCCCATGAAGCCATCCTGGAAACAGTGAGGGAACGGCCCCTGCTGCCTTGGCCCTGGCCCAGAGACCCTCCTCCTGCCAGAGACCCTCAGATCTGTCCCACTCCTGCCCAGGCCCCCATAGGCACCCTTGATGCGAACAATGTAGAGCTGGCCACGCCCACCCAGTAGGCCATATGCACTCTGGCCACGCCCACCCAGTAGGCCATGCCCACCCAGGCCACACCCACCCGGCCCCCTGAGGGCAACTGCAATGCTGATGCGGCCCTCAATGAAATTGAGTTTGACACCCCTGCTCTAGAAAGAGTACAGAGAAGAACAACAAAGATGATTGGGGGACTGGAGGCTAAAACATATAGGAAACGGTTGCTGGAATTGGGTATGTCTAGTTTAATGAAGAGAAGGGTGAGGGGTGACAGGATAGCAGTGTTCCAGTATCTCAGGGGCTGTCCCAAAGAAGAGGGAGTCAAGCTATTCTCCAAAGCACCTGAAAGCAGGACAAGAAGCTACGGATGGAAACTGTTCAAGGAGAGAAGCAACCTAGAACTAAGGAGGAATTTCCCGACAGTGAGGACAATTAACCCGTGGAACAACCTGCCTCCAGAGGTGGTGAATGCTCCAACACTGGAAGTTTTTAAGAAGAGACTGGCCAGCCATTTGTCTGAAATGGTATAGGGTTTCCTGCCTTAGCAGGGGGTTGGACTAGTTGACCTCCAAGGTCCCTTCCAACTTATTATTATTAACTTCCTGCTCCAAAGCACTGAGAGACCCATCTGCTCTCAGATCACCCTCATGTGGGGAGAGCCCTCTTCTAGCCCTGGCAGCTGTGATGCAGGACACTTGTGCCATCCCCGTGCCACTAGGGCCAGCCATGGCACATAGGTCCAGACCCACATTTGGAGAAGGAGAGAGGGGGCACAGCAGCAGACCGGGAGCTCTGGGGGAGGGGGTGGGGGGCAAGGCCAGGAACAAACAGCAGCCCGGTGGATCCATGGGAGGAGGGCAGCTGGGGCGGGGGTGGGGGGGCAAGGAATCCTCAGGGCCTGCCAGGCCAAAGGGTGCCCCTGTCTGGTGCGAGACCTGAGGTGCCAGCCAAGCATTTAGGAAGAGACACCCCAGGCCAATTTTTGCACTTCTAATCCAAGTTCTCTTCACGTTTATGCTTAACTAGGTTTTTTTTGTCTCTTTCTCTCTTCATGTCAGGTTGGGTAAGGCGTTCTGCCCGCAAGAAGGCCCTCTTCCTTGAAGGCCAGGGGGGGACCCACTCCAACAGGCTGTGGGGAAGGGGTGCTTAGGAAGAAGCTGCACCTCTTTCGACTGTCTGGGGACGTTGCTACGTTGTGGGTTTTTGCGCCGCTTTTCTGCATGCTGTTTTCTTAGGAGCTCCTGGTGTGCAGAGAGGCTCCTTCCGTGCTCCTGAATTCAAGACCGATGCCGGATCATATCCACGACCTTCCCTCTCTCTCTCTCTGGCTGGGATAATATTTGCCTAAAAGATTCTCCATATCTGTAGAGTCAAAGCGATGGTTTTCCCAGGCGTGATAGATGGCTGTGGGAATTGGACCCAAAGGAGGTCTGAGTGCCGAAGAACGGATCCCTTTGACTTGTGGTGCTGGAGAAGATTCCTGGGCATCCCTTTGGCTGCAAGGAGATCCAGTCAGTTGATCCGAAAGGAAATTGACCCTGACTGTCCTTTGGAAGGACAGATCTGGAAGCCAAAGCTCAAATGCTTTGGCCACCAACTGAGAAGAGGGGATTGATTGGAAAAGACCCCGATGAAGGGTAAGACGAAAGGCGAAATGAGAAGGGGACGGCAAAGGGTGAGATAGAATAGAATAGAAGGGAATGGAATGGAATGGAATAGAATAGAATAGAAATTAGAATAGAATAGAATAGAATAGAATAGAATAGAATAGAATAGAATAGAATAGAATAGAATAGAATAGAATAGAATAGAATAGAATAAGAAATAGAAATAGAAATAGAAATAGAAATAGAAATAGTATAGAATAGAATAGAATAGAATAGAATAGAATAGAATAGAATAGAATAAGAAATAGAAATAGAAATAGAAATAGAAATAGAAATAGAAATAGAATAGAAAACAGAGTTTGAAGGGACCTTGGAGGTCCTCTAGTCCAACCTCCTGTTCTAGTAGGAGACCTTCTACCATTCCAGACACGTGATTGTTTAGCCTCTGCTTAAAAACCTCCAGTGATGGAGCACCCACAACTTCTGGAGGCAAGCTGTTCCACTGATTAATTCTCCTCACGGTCAGGAAGTTTCTCCTTAGTTCTAGGCCAGTCCTCTCCTTGGTTAGCCTCCATCCGTGGCTGGACAGTGTCATTAAATCACGGGTTTGGGCCAACTCCGGGAGGCAGGGGAGGGCAAGGGAGCCTGGCAGACTGGGGTCCATGGGGGCCACAAAGACTCGGACGTGACTTAGTGGCTGAACCAGCCGATCACACGGCTGCCATTGTCTCTGACTGCGGCCAAGCCTTCCAGGACACAGAAAGAGAGGAGCTGGTTTCAGAGAACGTGTCTTTGCGTCCCCCAAAGAATCCGAAACCCTGCTCAGGAGGGGCCCCTCCCGTCTCCTCTTGCATACCTGGTTCCGCAGGTGCAAGAAGACAAAAATTGCAAAGTGTCGGTCCGGCACGCACCATTAGCAAGGAACAAGAGCTCACCACAGGGAGGGCTGGCAACGGTCAAGGGAGGACGCAAAGCCAAAGGACGGTGTCGGTCCTACCGGGGTCCCTGACAGCGTGTGCTGGCCATGCAAACGGTTCAGCTGCACGGAACAGACACCGATGATGCTTTTTAGTGGTCCGTGGCACACACACACACACACACACGGCCGCATTTCCATGGCTCCTGCCTTACATCTCCCTATAGAGGACCTGACACAGAAGCTCCTTTATGGAAGGGAAGGGGAGTCGGTCCAAAAAAGCCGAAACCACCACAGATCTGATCACCAGGAGCTGGCGGTCCCTTCTGAACTGGAATTAGAATTAAAATAACAGAGTTGGAAGGGACCTTGTAGGTCATCTAGTCCTGGGGTGGGCAACCTTGGCTCTTTTATGACTGGTGGACTTCAACTCCCAGAATTCCCGAGCCAGCCATGCTGAGGGAAAAGGGAGAGGTTTCCAAGCTGAGCCAGGCTGGCTCAGGAATTCTGGGAGTTGAAGTCCACCAGTCATAAAAGAGCCAAGCTTGCCTACCCCTGGCTCTAGTCGCACCCCGTGCCCAAGCAGGAGACCCTATACCATTTCTTGAAAGCCTCCAGTGATGAAACACCAACAACTTCTGAAGGCAACTTCTGTTTCACTGGTTGATTCTCCTCACTGTCAGGAAATTTCTCATAATTTCCAGGTTGAATCTCTCCTTGATCAATTTCCATCCATTGTTCCTTGTCTGGCCTTCAGGTGCTTTGGAAAATAGGTGGAACCCCCTCCTCTCTGTGACAGCCCCTCAACTATTGGAACATCGTGTCTCCCCTGGTCCTTCTCTTCTCTAGACTAGCCATGCCCAGTTCCTGCAACCGTCCTTCCTTTGTTTTAGCCTCCAGGCCCCTCATCGTCTCTGTTGCTCTTCTCTGCACTTTTTCTAGAGTCTCAACATCTTTTTTATAGCGTGGAGACTATATTCTAGGTGTGGCCTTACTAAGGCCTACTAAGGCTGGTGCATTGGGGTATTGAGCTGGGGGTCCCTTATGTCCAGGGCTGGGGTTGTGTCTGGACTGAATGGAGACTCCCTCATCCGGCTTGGAGCAGCATAGAAAGAGGCACCGTAGAGTCTCAGCTGGAAGGAACCTCCGGGGCCTTCTTGTCCAACCCTCTGCTTGAGCAGGAGACCCTCCACCAGAGGTGCCCAACCTTGGAATTTGAAGACTTGTGGACATCAACTCCCAGCTGGCTGGCTGGCTGTGGAATTCTGGGAGTTGAAGTCCACAAGTCTTAAAGTTCCCAATGTTAGACACCCATAAGTTGTATCATTCCGGACAAAGGGCTGTCCAGTCTCTTCTTAAAAGTCTCTAACGTTGGAGCACCCACAACTTCTGGAGGCAAGGAGTTCCACTGGTTAATTGTCCTCACTGCCAGGAAGTTTCTCCTTAGTTCTAGGTTGCTTCTCTCCTTGATCAGTTTCCATCCGTTGCTTCTTGTTCTGCCTTCTGGTGCTGTGGAGAACAGGTTGACACACCCCCCCCACTTCTCTGGGGCAGCCCCTCTAATGTTGGAACTTTGCTGTCGTGGTCCTCCTCACTGACCTTCTGGAAGCCGGTTCTGGTTCTCCTGGGTCCTGCCTGAACTGGACACCGCTGTCCAGCAGAGGCCAGAGTGGAATTGCCCTGGAGGCCTTCCTGGCTCCCTGCTCCTCCCCCCCTCCTTTCGGGCCTCAGTTTCTCCTGGGGAGGAATGGAAGGAGAGAAGGGCCTGGCTGGACAGGTGAGTAAGCAGAGGCAGGCTTCCTCCCTCCGGAGACTCGCTGGAGGGAAGCTGCTGGCTTCAAAGCATTCTCAGCTTTATTTTTTTCCTCTTCTTAATGACGGAAACACCTCTGCCGCCGCCGTTGCCGTCGCTGCCATAATAAACCTGAGCCATCAACAGGAGGCTGGCACAGGGAGTTTTCTTGGCCCCGGGGCATCTGCGGGCAGTCCGGAGCTGCAGGAGAGTTAACCCAGAGAATCGTGCCAAGGTTTTGCAGAGATGGTCCCCCTTGGAAGGGTGGTGGGGAGCCTCAGAAACTAAGGAGGGTCTGTTCTACTCTCGTCAAACCAGCCTTTGGGTCAGCATCGTGCTGATGGGACTCTCCCTCTCGTTTAAAGTGGGGGGAAGGGGCTGTTCTCTGGGTGCAGCATCCTGGGCTCCCTCCTGGCATCTCCTGGGGCAACTGAGCTCTGCCAGCCGAACAGAACTTCCTCGATTCTCACAGGCGGCGAACGGGCCTTGCGCCCTGGAAGGAAACCCTGGCACTTTTCCTGGGAGAACAGGTTCCGACTCCTGCCCGCCCCTCGTGCAGGGCATGCGAGTGCTGCCAGGGCCTGCCTCGGCAGGCCTGAGGAACTGGCACCGATTGGCACCGGGAGGGCAGGAACCTGAACTGCCACAGAGCAAAGTCAACAGGGTGGTGGGGTTCACACAGCCCCCTCGTTGGGCTCCCCTCACCTGCCTCTGCAGCGGGGCGTCCGGTGTTCTCTTGGCAGGCCCTCCCAGGCCTGGGCATGGTTGCCAGCTGCTCTGCGGCTCCCCCGATCAAGCAGGCTGAGTGGCATTGCCCAGAAAAGAGCAGGCCGACAGAAGCGGGCAGGGCTGGCAGAGCGGAGCGCAGGATCGCCCACCGGCAAAGCCAGGCCTGCCCTAGAGCCTTGGGGGGCAGGGGGGAGGGGGCGTCAAGGAGAGGCCCTTTTCCTGGTGGGCCAATTTCCATCTATTCAGCCCCCCAGCCAAGATCCCTTGAGGCAGGGGAGCCAAAGGGCTGCTTGCTCCAGAAGGGCTAATGGCTCCCTAATGGCTAATGGGAAGATTGGGGTCTGTTTTTCTGCCTGGTAAGGGGAGACTTCCCGAAGGGAGGCCGGGAAAGACGGGCCTTCTGCGCAGGAACAGCAAAGGCGGCAGCCTGGTTTTCACCACGGATTCTGTGGACACAGCATGCATACGTCAGCTCTTCTGCCATCTTCTTCCCCAAGGAAGGCATTGCCAACCTCAGCAGTGCCTCCTCCTCCTCCTCTCCCCAAAACCCCACTCTCCTTTCTAGCCCTGATGAGGTTCCCTAGTTGGGTCGTGAAATGTCCGCAAGAAAAACAGCAAGCTCAAGGACCCCACAGTCTAGATTCATTTCATGACCGCGTTGCTAACTTAACACGTGCAGTGACTTACCTAGCGACTGTGGCAAGAAAGGTCGTAAAATGGGGCAAAGCTCACTTGACAACTTGCTTAGCAATGGGAAATTGGGGCTCAGTTGTGGTCATAAGTTGAGGACTGCCTGGAATAAGCCAGAGGAAAAATCCAAGGCCACGAAGGAAGGCGACTCGCTCTCTAGGAAGTGGTGCAGCTGCCAAAGGTCCGCGGTGGCTTCCCTCCTCCTCCTCCTCCTCCTCCCTATCAGCTTCTCTCCTTTGAGAGAGTTGTTGGCACTTGAATTTGGGCAGGGCGTTTTGCCAGAGAAACGAGGCACAGGATTGCTTTACAGCCCGGCTGTCTTAATTTCACAAATGAAGTGACTCGCTTTCACCTTTTCCCCTCCACGTAACCTGTCATTGACTCTGCCCTGTTCCAAAGAATAGAATAACAGAGCTGGGACCCGGGGGGGGGGTGTTCTTCTAGCCCAACCCCCAGCTGGAGCAGAAGACACTATGCCACCAGTGTCCAGCCTTGGAACTTCAAGACTTGTGGACATCTACTCCCTGGGAGTTGAAGTCCACAAGGCTTTAAAAGTTCTTAAGGTTGGACACTCTTACCCTAGACCAGCGCCGGTCTTCACACTTGGCCCTTTGATGACTCATGGACTTCAACTGCCTGGCTGAGGAATTCTGGGAATTGAAGTCCACAAGTCATCAAAGGGCCAAGTTGGAAGACCCCTGCCCTAGACCATTCCAGTCCCATGGCTGTCCAGTCTCTTCTCACAACATCTGGATGCAAAACAACGCAAGGAAGCAACTGGCCTCCCTCCATTAAATGACCAGACCAAAGAGTGGACCGGGGAGAGGAAGCAGAGAGGGGGGTGCGGGGGGGGGGGAGGAACTGACTGCTTTTTCTCCCGGTAGACCAGTCCCAGCAGGCAGACCAGTCAATTGCACGGGTGGGCTTCTCCCCCTGAGGCTTCCCTCTGCTGCCTGTCCCCCCCCCCCCATGGCTGCTCCGGGGACAGAGGAATAAAGGGCAGAGTCCTGCTCATTCAAGACTCGTTCTGGCCCTTTGCCTGGCCCGGCAAGGGGCTTGCAGGCCTGTCCAGTTTTTAAGAAGAGACTGGACAGCCATTTGTCTGAAATGGTCCTGCTTGACCAGGGGTTGGACTAGAAGACCTCCAGGCTCCCTTCCAACTCTGTTGTTCTGTTATTACAGTTGTTTTGATTTGCATACCGTTCTGTCAGGAGCAGAGGGAAAGCCTGCACGCCCTCGCACACCCTCCTGCGGGCAAAGCAACCCGGGAAAAGAGGGCTGCCGCACCCCGGTGAAACAGGGGGCTCCACCGGACCAGCCCGTGGCTCGATCCCTGCGCAAGCGGGACACCGCAACGGGGAAACGGACAAATCGCGGCGCTGAGAGTCAAATCCGGACGCGCTTCTCGCTGGTGCTCCCGGGATCGTTTCAGCCGCGAGAGCCCCAGGAGCCGGCTCAAAGAAGGGGTCTCTGGGCGTGCCCCGTCCGGAAGGCCCGGGATGGGGACGACCCCATCTCCCGCGGGCTGCCCGGGGGTTTCTGGCGCGCTGCAGCAGAAAAGACACACACGCACCCCCCCCCCGCATCTTGGCGCTCGCTTGTGCCCGTCGGGCCTTCTCTGGGGGGCAAAGGCGAGGGCGGGGGCTCCAACCGCTGTCCTGGCTGGCGGGGGCTGCAGGCGGCGCTCCCGGCAGACACCTGCCTTCGCCCGCTGCCGGCAGAAACTTTGCCAGGCTGCTGGCGGAACCAGGCACTCCTCGCTCCCCGGTACCAGCCCGCCGCCCGCCGCCCTCTGCCTGCCTGCCTGCCTACCGCGGACTCCCGGGCCGCCGCGCACACCTTGCGGGACGGCCCCTCCCGGGAGAGCGGCGTCGCTGCTGCTGCCAGTCCGCGCTGCTCAGGGCTGCCCTCCCCACACCATCCCAATCGGCAGCTCCTGCGCTGCGCCCTCCGCGTCCCCGTCGGGGAAAGCTGGCCGGTCAAGCCACGGCGCCGCCCCCGCCCGCCCCCCCGCCGGCCCTGCCTCCTCCTGCCCCGCGAGCCGCGGCGCCCCTTCCCTCCTACCTGCCGTCGCCGCCGGAGGGCGGGGGTCCCGGTGCGGCGAGCCAGGCGCGGAGGGGCCACGCGGGACCGGCCAGCGGACGGAGGCTCGGTGCGGCGCGTAGTCCGGGCGCGAGCAGCGCTTCCCATCCTGGGCGGCGGCCAGGCACCTGGCGGGGCAGGGCGGCCCTAATGAGCTGCTCCGCCGCTCAGCCGCGCCTCGGGCCATCCCGCGCCCAGGCGGGCCGCGAAAGGGGAGGCAGCGCTCGGCGGCCGCGGGGACTAAGCGGCGGGGCGGGGGTCGCCGGCAGCCCCCTCGACTGGGGAACAGCGGAGCTCCGAGGGGCGCCGAAATGGCCGGGAGAAGCTGGCGAGAATTTGGAACTGCGGATCTCCTGAGCAGGGCCAAAAATGCTGGCCAGGCCTCGGATGGAGGCACCGGTTCCTTTCGGCAGTTAGGGCAGGTGGTCCCCGTCTCGAGCACAAAATATCCGTTGCTGTGCGAGACAGCTATTAAGGGAATTTTGCCCCATTTTACGACCTTCCTTGGCGCAGTTGTTAAGCGAATTCCTGCAGCTGTTAAATTAATCTCTCTCTCTCTCTCTCTCTCTCTCACACACACACACACACACACAGACACACACACGGTCGTTAAGTGGATCCGGCTTCCCTGTTGACTTCGCTTGGCAGAAGGTCGCCAAAGGGGATCACGTGACCCTGGGATGCTACGACCGTCATAAATATGAGCCAGTTGCCAACCGTCAGAATTTTGATCACGTGACCCCGGGGGATGCTGCAACAGTCGTTAAGTGTAAAATAGGGTCATAAGTCACTTTTTTCAGTGCTGTTGTAACTTTGAACAGTCACTAAATGGACCGTTGTAAGTCGAGGACTTCCTGTATGTTGCTGATTTGTCACACTCGAGGTGGCTTAGGACAGCATTCACACCCGCAACCCGGTCAAAGGCTCCCTCCCCCAAAGTTCTACCAAACAGGGTTGTTGCCAGCAATTTCCAAAAAATGAAAGGGGAGGGAACTCCCCTGTTTCAGAGGAGGGGGAGACCCCCTGTGACCGAGCAGTCACCCTTGAAGTACAGCCCCCTGGATCTCTTCTGAGCTGGGACCTGCCCCATCCTTTCCCAGATGGACCTCGCAAGCCTGGCAGATTCTCCGTGGGGAGGGGGCTTAGCAGGACAAGCTTTTAGACTTCCTCTCCACCCCCTTGGTGGAGGCCCCAAAACCCACCAGCAGTCTGGGCAGCTTCACAGAAGTCTTTGGCTCAACCAGCTAATGGGGGGGGGGGGACAAACAGTCTCCAAGGGTAGCCCCACATAATTAGTGTAGTCTAAGCAATGACCGAGATGTAAATTCCCACCTTCAGTGCCTCCTGGCCAGGAAAGGTGGCAGCTGGGACCCTTGCCAAGGTGGCCCCCATGTCTCCTGGCTGTGGCTCCCTCCTCTCCGTGTCGAAGGAAGACCCCCCCCCAGTTTCACCTCATCTCTAAAGTCTAGTCTGGGTTTGGACGGGGCCTCCAGAAAACCTCAGAGTTGTAAGGAGAGCGGAGAAGATGAAATGGGCTCTGAAAAGGGAAAGGAAAAAAAAAGCACCACAAGGTGATTTCTGTTGCCCAGAAGAGCTGAGCGGATCTCTCTTTTTTTTTTTTTTTGCAAGTTGGTAATTGCTAGTTCAGGTTAACAGCCAGGCCCTCCAGGATCTGAGTCTTTTCCTTGCAGATGCTTCCGGGGCTTGAATTTCACCTTTTACAAAAGCATGGTTCTAGTCCTCAAGGTGTACAACCGATAATTTAAGACATTCAAAAGACGTTTTCAATTAGAAGATCCTTGGGGGCCCCGTCTGGGCAGAAATGCGACTCAGAAAAATCATTTGAAAATCAAATGCCCACGAACAGGAAGAGAGACAGGAAATCAATTCTGAACCAGTGCTGGATCCACTTGATCCCTCCGGGGTTTTAGGCTGGAGCAACCCCAGCCTGGGCCGGGGACGTCTTCCCCAGCCAGCTGCACCAGCCCCATCTTGGCATTAGAAATAAATTTTTTAAACGTTTCGTTTTCGTTGTGCTCTCTGCACTTTTGAAGTCCCTTGATTCCAGCTGCCCATTCCTGCCCAAGGCCAGAAAGAGATGGCTTTTTAGGAGAAGGCGTTGAGGTGGTCATACCTGGCATCAATTGTGCCTGGCGGGGGGGGGGGGAGAGTGGGTGGGCTGGCCAATGAGGTTTCAGGCCTCCTTGGCAAGGAAAATCCTGATTAGCTGGGGGGCAGCTGGTGGCTTGGTGAGCTGCGCTGGTTGCCGGTTCGCTTCCAGACGTGATGTGGGGGGGGGAGAGGTAGGGGGCTGGCTCTAAACCCTACAGGGCATAAGTCCCGGTCAGTTGAGGGACCGCCTCTCTCCCTTGGGGGTCTGCCCAGCCGTGGCTCAACAGAATTGACCAAATAAAGAGATCTCCCACTCACCTCACAGCAGGCGGGGACCCTCCCTCTGGCAGACCCTCCCCAGACCCAAGTGTTTTGGTCCAGCTGAGAAAGAAATTGGGGAGGGGGCAGCATTTCACCAGCACTAACTGTGGGCTGGCTCGATTTTCAATGAAAGCCGCAACTCGCCAAGTTTCGGCCCGTTTTCCGACTCGGACACCCGGATGGGCGGCGATTCCCCCCCCCAAAAAAAACCCCATCCTCGCTGCTCCAGAGTAGCCAAGGAGGCTGGAACTGAGGGGGGGGCGGGGCTGGTCCTTCGTTCTCCCCCCTCCCTCGCCCGGTCGAAGAAGGGACGGCGAGGGCAGGAGCGCCGGTCAGGATCCGGAGGAGGACGCTTAACCCGCGCGCGGCCAGCCTCGCCCGCCAAGCCCCCTCCAACGCCAGGCGGACGCCCGCCCGCCCTTCCGCGGGCCCTCCAGAGCCCGCCCTGAACGACCCCCGGAACAGGGTCTGCCCTAAGCTCCGCTCAGCGGGACTGCGGAGTGGGGGCGGCCGAAACAGGGAGACCCGGCAGCTCCTGAATGCGCCTCTTCCGTCTCTCTGCGTCCTCTTGACTTCCTCCAAATGAAGTTCATGTTTCCTGCTTGAGCAAGGGGCTGGACTAGAAGACCTCCAAGGTCCCTTCCGACTCTGTTATTCTGGGCATTTTACCGTCCTTCCCCCCCCCAGGCCACATCTGTCCCTTTGGCTGTCCCTGTCAGGGCAAGTGGATTGCTTTTATTTTGAAGGCCGTTTTGTTTTCCAATTTGTCTTCCAGTTTACTTATGTGCGTGTGTGGCTGCCAACTCCCCTTCACAGCCCTCCACACCAGTCCCAGTTTCTCAGGGGGACCCTTGAGAAAATTAACTGCCCACCCGGGGTTAATCCATCCTCAGTCACAGCTCCTGGACAGGATTAAGCACTTCCCACCGGCCTGGGCGGCCCCTCCTCTCAGCTGTTGCCGCGATGCTCTGGAAGGGCACCTCTTTAATCCTTGCTCCTGAACACCTGAAAAAATTGCATAAAGATGCCTAAAAGTCTTTGAAATACATGTTGGAGATGAAATTCCAAAGAACATATTTTTTTAATCTCCTTTGGTGGACTTGTGAGAAAGGAAAGAAATATTGGGCCCAGATCCACGTTATAATGGCAGGAGATTCTTGAGACTAACATAAAATTGAAACCTGAAGAGGATTTTTTCCTTGGGGGTGGGGAGAAAGGCAGATTTCAAGACAAGGAATGGGGGGGGGAAGTGAATATGTGTTATTGTGGATGCTGAATTCTGTATGCACAGAATTGGAAAGATCCTTCATTTCCCACAGTGGGTGATGGCTGGAAAAACTCAGGGAACTCACAGAGATTGCAAAATTGACTGCTTCAATCAAAGGAAGTTCTGTTTCTAATAAAAGAGAATATTCTCAGGGTTGAAACGAGGGGTCCTTGGTGCCCTCTGAGCTTGGTGGGTTTCTTGCAGACCTTTCATGACCCAACTAGGGAACGGCATCAATGGACCTTGTGTTGGTGCAGACGCTAAGGGTCTTCCCCACTTGGGTCATGAAACATCTGCAAAAAAACCACCCAGCTCAGAGAGCACCGTGGACCCCCTGGATTTTATTCCTACTTGGAAACCACTTCCGGATGCTGTGCTTGAAACAGAAAAAATGATGTTAATGTTTGGTGTTGCTGATTAGCACGGTTTCTTGTTTGTAGAAGTAGTCAGCACTTGTTAAATTGTTAAGTAAAAAGTTGGGGCTGTAATTCTATCTGTATTGCACGGAAAAAAGTTGGAAGTCAGTGCTTTCCCCCCCCCCCCATTTTCCTCTCTGCCTACACCTCTCTTTCCTCTTCCTTCCCCTTTTTCTTTTTTTATTTACATTTCCATTTTATATTATGGCAATTTTAGTAAAATTCTTTTTTAAAAAAGGGAAGGCACCTCTTTAGAGGAAACACACCACTAGTGATTTCTGGGGAGGGGTTACGGGCAAAAGGGATCCTGGCTGCCCCTTCTTCCCCTGCCCCTCACAGCCCCCCCCCACACCAAGGCTGGGTCAGCTGTCCTGGAGTGACCCCAGAGGGACCCATTCCCGGATGGGTCTTTTACCATTTCTGTCCGGCTTTTCTGCTCAAATGAGAATGGGGAGCCTCCCCCCCCCAGGCAGGGAACACCCTTGCCCACATCAAGGGGGCAACATTTCTGATTCCCATTAAACTCTGTACTGTATCTAAGCAGTTCTCCTGTCCTGTCCCTGCCCCCCCTCCCCCGCCCTGAATATTATCCTCTGAGGCTGCTCTCAGAAATAAGCAAATCCAGTCTAACTTAGTAAGCTTGCATTTTTTTTTCTGCTAACGTGTGTCTTTCCTCCCGGCACACAATTCCACCACAACTGCCTTTGTGTCTCTGCCAACAAGCTGGCATTCACAGTTTTCTTCCTATTAATTTCTACCAGGCCTCCTCCTGGCTTCCTCTCCCTCTGAAGTGGAGACAGGGCAGATAAATCAAGGCGCTGGGAGGGGGGAGGGAGGGAGGAGGAGGAGGAGGAGGCAGACAACCGGAGGCAGAGGCAGCTCTGGGGCTCTGAGTGCCAATCCAGCCAGTGAGGTGCCAGCGTTCGACCACGGAAAAATTCCCATGAGGAAAGCCTTGTCTGGAAAGTGATTAATATTTATATGTTACTCATATGTAAGGGTGTAGGTCTATATACATATGTTGTATATAGTATGTTTAAATGTGTGTTATGTTTCTGCACACTTTGAGAGCAAGCAACTCAATTTCATTTTTAATGTGTGCTGTTCTGCCCACTGTAAAAAATGACAATAAAGGATATCTATCTATCTATCTATCTATCTATCTATCTATCTATCTATCTATCTATCTATCTATCTATCTACCTTTATCTATCATATCTCTCTCTCTCTCTCTGCAGCTGGGCTGGCCCTGAGTTTCCCCCGTTGTGTCACATGGGACAAACCAGCAGCCAGGACACAGTTCAAAAGTACCACACGCAATCCCTGACTCACAACTGAGCCCAGAATTTCCTTTGCTAAGCGTGATGGTTGTTAAGTGAAGTTTTCCCCATGTTACAACCTTTCTTGCTGCAGTTGTTAAGTGAGTCACAGGGCGGCTAAGTGAATCTGGCTTCCTCATTGACACCTGCAAAAGGGGATCACGTGACCTTCAAACACAGCAACGGTCATAAATGCGAGCCAGGGCCAAGGGCCTGAATTTGGATCGCGTGACCGTGGGGAAGCTGCAACGGTCATAAGTGTGAAAAACGGTCCTAAGTCACTTTTTTCAGCGCTGTTGTGATGGTCAAGGTGAATTCCTCCTCAGTTCCAGGTTGCTTCTCTCCTTGACTAGTTCCCATTCGTTGCTTCTTGTCCTGCCTTCAGGGGCTTTGGAGAATAGCTTGACTCCCTCTTCTTTGGGGCAGCCCCTGAGATGTTGGAAGACTGCCATCATGTTCCCCTTCTAGTCCTTCTCTTCATTAAACTACACATACCCAATTCCAGCAACCGTTCCCTATATGTTTTAGCCTCCAGTCCCCCAATCATCTTTGTTGCTTTTCTCTGTACCCTTTCTAGAGTCTCAACATCTTTTTTACATCGTGGCGACCAAAACTGGATGCAGTATTCCAGGTGTGGCCTTACCAAGGCATTGTAAAGTGGTATTAACTGATCTTGAGTCTATCCCTCTGTTAATGCAGCCTAGCAGTGTGTTGGCTTTTTTGGTGGCTGTGGCACACGGCTGGCTCCTATTGAAGGGATGGTCCACTGGGACTACTAGTGGACAATCAGTCTGGCCTTGAGCTCCCAGGGCACCCACAAGTCCCCAGCCCCGGAGAGGGGGAGAGTCCTTGCTCAGGTGGGAACGCTGTCCTGACGTTTGGAGAGGGTTGATTGGGGTGGGGGCAGTTGAGAGCAAATGCTTCCAAGATGAGAGGTTCCCCCCCCAGAGGAAGGCATCTAGTCGGGCAGGAGGACCCCCGTGGTGCCCTTGTGGCCACCTATCTTGAGCAGGGCAGGGGGTACAGGTGCAAAGTCACCTTTGTGAGTTCGTTTCCCTGGCGCAGGGGTCTTCCAACCTGGCCCTTTGATGACTTGTGGACTTCAACTCCCAGAATTCCTCAGCCAGGCACACCAGCTGAGGAATTCTGGGAGTTGAAGTCCACAAGTCATCAAAGGGCCAAGTTGGAAGACCCCTGCCCTGGTCCATCAGTCTTGGGTGGGCTTCTCTTTCCTTCAGATTGATCGACTCTCTGCCATCCGGTCCCTGATGAGTCTGAGTGACGGATGGATAGAGGCTGCCAAACTGGCATCGGCCAGAAACGGATCCTGCCCCGAAGAGCAGGGCTGGACTAGAGGCCCTCTTTGGTTACTTCCAAGTCTAGGACTCTGTGAATTGTAAAGGCTTTGCTTAATCTCGTGGCAGTGAGTTCCCCTTTCTCCAGCCCAATGGCTCCATTTGAAGAAGGAGCTGGAAAAGGTGCAGCCAAGGAGGGCCCCAAAGTGATTAGAGCGGGGGGGGGGGAAAGAGAGGGGTGCCCCAGCTTTCTTTCTCTTGTTAAAAGTGGCAGATCTTGCATCTTGCTCCAGGGTTATGCCTGGGGTGGAGACAGACCCTCCAAATAGAGAGTGGGGGGGGTCACGGGGCAGCCTTGCCCACCAGCCGGACCCATTTCTGGAAAGTGTCAGATTCTGTCTTGCCTGCCAGTGTGTCTTGACAGTGTGGTTCTTGATCCTGGACAATGCCGGCTTGTTGCCTGCTCTGAGTTGTGGTGAGCCGTGGCCCCTTGTCAGAGCCTGCAAAGAGTCCAACTCTGGATGCTGCATTCCCACAAGTTGGGCGCCGTAAGAGGTACCTGGTGATTTGTTTTTTCTAAGTGGTGAACGTGAGGTGTGGAACCTCCAGCTGCCAAGGCAGTCTATCCCCCACCCCCTTTGTGATGAATATATGGGACATGCAGAGAGGGGGGTGGGTTTTCCTTTCCTGGGGGGTGCCGGAAGAGGCAGCCCTTCCCCTCCCCCTTCTCCAGCGCCCCCCTGGCCTTTGGGCTTCAGTGCCCCCTCGGCAACTTTCCCGCCAGGCTGTTTTCCCCTGTGGGGCTCCTGCCAAAGGAATGAGCCGAAGTGCTAGGCCCAAGAAAGAGAGAGGTGACCCCACCCCCCTCCCTGTCCTGAGAAATTTCGCTCTTCTTAATGAATCAAAATTAATCCTTCAGATGGTTTGCCTGCAGGAGGGGAGAAGGAGGGAGGAGGCCCAAAGGGAGGGGATGGTGAGGACCGGAAGCATGAAGGGCAAAGCACACACGGGAGTCACTCCGGTCCTTTCAGCCTCGCCCTCTGCAGGGCCCAGCGGGGATTCCTCCCTCCCTCCCTCTCTCCTCCCCCTTTCTTTCTCTCTCTCTCTCTCTCTTTCTTTCTTTCTTTCTTTCTTTCTTTCTTTCTTTCTTTCTTTCTTTCTTTCTTTCTTTCTTTCTTTCTTTCTTTCTCTCTCTCTCTCTCTCTCTCTCTTTCTTTCTTTCTTTCTTTCTTTCTTTCTTTCTTTCTTTCATCCTCCCTCTCTCCTCCCTCTCTCTCCTCCCTCCCTTCCCTTTCTTCTTCTCATCTCTCCCTCTCTTTCTTCCTTCATGCCTTCCTTTTGCAAGCAGACCCCCCCAGCACCCCCTCTATGAGCGAGCGGAGCTCTCCTTTAGCCAAGTCCTCAAAGGACCCCATGGGGTTGGGGGGGGGGCTGGGCCAGGGTGACATCGGAAGAGCTGGCAATTTGTTATTTTCTCAGTAAACACTTTCTTGCCTTTGTAATTAGTGTGATTAAATGCCTGCCGGGAGGAGCCCAGCCCTCTGCCCGGCCCTGCCCAGCCCTGTCCTGCCCGGCCCTTCCCCGGCTGCTTTTTCTGGTGGGGCAGGTGAAGCTCCCCACCGCAAAGTGCCTCCTCCCCCCCTCAGTCAAACGGGGCTCTGCTGGGCCGGGAGCGCCCACTGGGCCTGATGGCCTTCCTGCCCGGGTGCTTCGGGGAGGGGTGCAGTGCTGCCCCCCACCTCAGGGCAAAGGAGTTCCTCCTGCAGCTGCTGCCCCCCCCATCCTTCACCCCGAGCGGAGGGTCTCCGTGCTTTGCGGAGCAGAGATCCCCAAATATCCAGGTCTGACAGTTGCCCCAAAGGTGATTTTTCCCCCAAAAGGCAACCGGATTTTCTTGGGGGGCTTTCCCCCCCCCCCTTGAAGACGTCTCTCTTCTCACCCAAGAAGCTTCTTCAGTTCTTCAGAACACAAAATATTTTCAAAAATAAAACCAAGGAAGTCCAGTTGCCTTTTGGGGGGAAAAAGCCCGCCCTGAGCTTCCCTCCCTGCAGTGCTGGCCTTCCTTGGCTGCTGCTGCTGCTGCACGGACCTGGATTTACTGTACTAGAGAAGCAGTGTGTGTGTGTGTGTGTGTGTGTGTGTGTGTGTCTGTGTGTGTGTGTGTGTGTGTGTGTGTGTGTGTGTGTGTGTGTTGCAAATGAGCAGCTCAGGACGAGCTCCAGGGTCCTCCTCTTCTGTGGCAATGCCACGAGCGAGAAGACCACATTGACCGGGGTGGCTCGGTGGGCTTGGCAGGCACGAAAAAGGGTCCCCAGGCCACTCCCTCCAACTGCCCCCAAGGCTGCTGAGGGCCAGGAGGACACCCCCCCCCACCAGAACCAAGAGCCCCTCCGAGCCAAGCAGCAGAAGGCGGAAAGCGGTTTTTAACAAGCAAACCTAAAATGAAAACATTTGATCTAGCGATTAAGGCATCGGCTGGAAACCAGGAGACGGTGAGTTCTAGTCCTTCCTCAGCTAGGAAAGACTTCTCAATGACTTCACGCCAATCACCAGGAGACGGTGAGTTCCAGTCCTGCCTTAAGCACAAAAGCCAGCTAGGTGACTTTAGACCAGTCCATTTCTCTCAGCCCAACTCACCTCACAGGGTTGTTTTTGTGGGGAAAACAGGAGGGGGAAGAACTATTAGGTAAGTTCACCACGGTGAGTTATTGATAAAACTAATGAAGGCGAACAGAATAAACGAATAGCGGGCAGGGTCCGTTGGGAGCCTCTGTGCCCTGAGAAGTTTAGGAGCTTGACAGTCTGTTGGGGGGGGGGGGAATAAATGTTTATAATGGCAAAGTTTTGCATCCTCTCCTCTGGAAGGTGTGCCCGGTTGTGGATGCCGATGGGGGTCCTTGCATGGCGGGGGTCAAACCGCTAACAAACAAACGAAACACTTGCTAGCTATGTGCTTGTAATTTATATTTATATTTTATTCGATTTCTATACCGCCCTTCTCCCAAGGGACTCAGGGCGGTTCACAGGGCATATATAAATAACGATACAAAAGTTAAAAGGAAATTAAACCAATGCCCAATTAAAATACAACAATAATAAAATACTAAAAAACCAATTAGAAACCCATATTCCCCCATCAGGCCAGACCAGCCAATTCAAACAAGTGGGTCTTCAACCCGCGGCGGAAGGATCGGAGGTCTGATGCCATCCGGAGCTCAACCGGCAGTTGGTTCCATAATGCCGGAGCACCCACAGAGAAGGCCCTCCCCCTGGGGGCCACCAGTCGACATTCCCTGACCGGAGGCACCCTGAGGAGGCCCTCTCTGTGGGCACGCACTGGGCGGAGGGAAGTTGACGCCGGCAGCAGGTGGTCCTCGAGGTAACCCGGACCCATGCCATGTAAGGACTTAAAGATCATAACCAAGACCTTGAACCTCACCCGGAAGACAACTGGTAGCCAATGCAGCTCGCGGAGCAAAGGTGTAACATGGGAGTACCGGGAAACTCCCAAGACAACTCTCGCGGCCGCATTCTGTACCAGTTGGAGCCTCCGAGTGGTCTTCAAGGGAAGCCCCATGTAGAGAGCATTACAGTAGTCCAGGCGAGAGGTCACGAGCGCATGAGTGACCGTACGCAAGGCATCCCGGTCCAGATAGGGCCGCAACTGGCGCACCAGGCGAACCTGGGCGAAAGCCCCCCTAGTCACGGCCACTATATGATCTTCCAGGGTAAGTCGTGAATCTAGGAGGACTCCCAAGTTGCGAGCCCTATCCACGGGGGGTAAGAGCTCACCCCCCATAGAAAGCGATGGAACATTTTGAATGTCCCGGGATGCCGGAATGCACAGCCACTCAGTCTTGTCAGGGTTGAGTTGAAGTCTGTTCCTCCCCATCCAGAACCGAACCGCCTCCAGGCAACGGGACATCACAGCGAGGGCATCACTGGGGTGGTTTGGGGTCGAAATGAAAAGTTGGGTATCATCGGCGTATTGATGATACCCAACTCCAAAACCACGAATGATCTCACCCAGCGGTTTCATGTAGATGTTGAACAGGAGAGGCGAGAGAACCGACCCCTGAGGAACTCCACAAACGAGAGACCTAGGGGCCGATCTCTGCCCCCCTGCCAACACCGACTGTGGGCAAAACCTTTGTGGGATGCTGAATAAGACCGTGGAGTAAGAAAACTGGGTTAGTTTGTGCTAGCAAAAAGCCGACGGGAACCTGAGGCCTTTTTGAACACACAAATTTATTGACAGGCATCAATGTAAGGGGCAGCTCACCTGATTTAACGAAATAAAGCAGGGGTGTCCAATGTTGGTAACTTTAAGACTTGTGGACTTCAACTCCCAGGATTCCCCGTCCAGCAGGCTGAGAGTTGAAGTTCACAAGTCTTAAATTTGCCAAGGTTGGAGACCCCTGCAATAAAAGCGGAGGGGGGGGATTGATTTACTTCTTCCTAAAGCACAAACAACGCATCTCTTAGAGCTGATCCTTGGTCATTATTGTTGAGTTTCTTATGTATTTCTTCCTCTTTTCTTTTTTCTTTCTTTCTCTCTCCTTCCCTCTATCATTCTCTCCTATATCAATCTATGATCTATCTATATCAATCTATCTTTCTATTTATCTACCAATTTATTTCTATTTCTATTATTATTTTTATTTCTATCATCTACCTCAATCTCTATTTCTCTCTCTCTCTCTCTCTCTCATTTATAACACACCCATCCCGTTATCCAAAGCAACTCTCCTCCTGGATAATACTTTGATGGCTTTAAGGTGTGGTCGGCCACCTTTGCAGTGTAGACCTCTTTCGTAACGTCATCGGAGACACGGGTCTCTCAGGTAAAGGAAGGAGAAGCGCCAGGTGTGGGAAGTCGGCCAGGCAGGGTGGGCGGGACCTGCTCCCAGGGGGAGGAGTGATTGATGGGGCCTGGAAATTGTCAGCCGCAGAAGATGAGACGTAAGTGAAGTGTGCTCTGGGGGACACACGGCAACTTGTGTTGCAGTCAGGGGAGCCTTCTGGAATTCTCTGCAAGTCCCATCAGGACAGGCCCGGCAGCAATGGGCTGTTTTGGGGCTGGGGGGAGGGCCCGGGAAGCCCCTGTCCTCCTGGGCCTGGCAGACGCTGCCGCAGAGGGGCTCCTGCCCCCCCCAGCCCCTCTGGGCCGAAGGAGCCTTCCTGCTTACTGACCGGTTCCCTTCCCTTGACCTACCACCACAAGGGACCCCAACGCTTCCGTTGCCAAGTCAGTGGTGCCCTAACTGACAATTGCACTTATGACTCTCCTGGCTCTTTTTACGACCTCCCTTGCCACAGTTGCTAAGCAAATCACTGCGGTTGTTAGCCGAACCCCTGGGGTTGTTAAGTGAATCCGCCTTCCCCAGGGACTTTGCTTGTCAGAGCGTCGCAAAAGCGGATCAGGTGACCCTGGGAATTGCAACCGTCATAAATACGAGCCAGTTGCCAAGTGCCTGAATTTTGATCACATGATTACGGGGATGTGGCAACGGTCGTTAAGTGTGAAAAACGGTCATAAGTCACCTTTCTCTGTGCCGCTGTCACTTCAGTCGCTAAATGAACAGTTGTAAGTTGAGGACTGCCTTTACTGCCAGCAGGGGAGAGAAGCCCCATCTGTGCCCAGCATCACACAGGGTTGGCTTCAGCTGTTGTTAAGGGAAGGGAAAATTTGCACAGCATTTGTCCGAAATGGTATAGGGTTTCCTGCCTGAGCAGGGGGTTGGACTAGATGACCTCCAAGGTCCCTTCCAACTTCTTCTTCTTCTTCTTCTTCTTCTTCTTATTATTATTATTATTATTATTATTATTATTATTATTTCCGGGGTGAAGGGAGAAACGCCCAGCGCAGCCTTGAGGAGTTCCCCCAGTGAGCCCCACTCGGCTTGGCCTGCCTCTTCTTCCTCAGAGCCGTTTCCTGGAGAGCCAATTGGTGCCCCAAACTCCAATTTCGGTCTCATGGTTGGGCGTGTTAATTGTCAGAGGGATCTCGGAGTCCCAGTGGACCATCCCTTAAATAGGAGCCAGCCGTGTGCGGCAGCTGCCAGAAAAGCCAACACAGTGCTGGGCTGCATTAACAGAGGGATAGACACAAGATCACCTGAAGGGTTAAAACCACTTTACAAGGCCTTGGTAAGGCCACGCTTGGAATACTGCATCCAGTTTTGGTCACCAGGACGTAAAAAAGACGCTGAGACTCTAGAAAGAGCAACAAAGACGATTAGGGGCCTGGAGGCTAAAATAGACCAAAAACGGTTGCAGAAACTGGGTCTGTCTAATGAAAAGTAGGACTAGGGGTGACAGGCTAGCAGTAAAAAAGGTTGGAGACTAACCAAGGAGAGAAGCAGCCTAGAACTGAGGAGGAAGTTCCTGACAGTGGGAACAATTAACCAGTGGAACCACCTGCCTCCAGAAGTGGTGGCTGCTCCATCATTGGTGGCTTTTAGGATCCTACCAGGATTTCCCCCCTGATGGAGGTGCCCACTTCTCACATTCTCCATCCAACCACCCTCAAATCGCTGGACGTTTTCAAAAATAGCCTGGACAACCATTTGACTGGGATGGCGTGAGGACTCCTGCCTTGAGTAGGGGGTTGGACTAGATGACCTTTGAGGCCCCTTCCACCCCTAGGTATTCTATGACTCTATAAAGAAGGGAGGGAGGGAAAGAAAGATGAGAAGGGAAGAAAGAAAGAAAAGAAGGAAGGCAATGGGTGGAAGCTCCTTAAGAAAGAGATCCAGCCTGGAACTAAGGAGGGATTTCCAGGCGATGAGAACAATTAATTGATTGATTAATTAATTAAAAATTAATCAGTAGAATAGCTTCTCTCTGGAATCACGGGTTCTCCATCCCTGGAGATTTTTAAGAAGAGATTGGACAGTCATTTGTCTGGGATGGTATAAAATCTCCCGCCTTGGGCAGGGGGTTGGACTAGATGTCCTCCGAGGTGCCTTCCTGCCCTGGGATCCTATGTTCTTTGAAGAGATTTGAGGCTTTGGGGGGGGAACCGACTGGTGGGGCTCATCCTGCACCCCAAACCCTTCAGGATGATCTGGGCAAGGCAGCTGGCCTTCGAACAGGCAGTGGGACTCCCGAAGGTGCCCAGGCTAGGAGGCACTGCTGCTCCTGGGGGGCGGGGGCAACCCTCTGCCCGGGGCAAAGGAGGGCTTGCTCACCCTGCCCAGAGGGCGGCTAGGATGGGGGTGGGGGAAGGGAATGTTAGTGCAGGTTCGAGTGTTAGTGTAGGTTCGCGTCCCACCAGGCTCAAGGTTGACTCAGCCTTCCATCCTTCCGAGGTAGGTAAAATGAGGACCCAGATTGTTGGGGGCAATTAAGCTGACTTTGTAATAATGCCGCTGGTGTGTGTGTGAAAGCCCTAATAAGCAGGCATATACATAGAATGAAGGCTACTGCTAAGCACATTGGTTTGTGCTTCTTAGATTGTAAGCCGCCCTGAGTCTTCGGAGAAGGGCGGGATATAAATGGGATTTTTTTAAAAAAATGTTGATGCAAAGCGCCCCCTGGCAGAGTCAGTGGCACAATGCAGCCGAAGGAATTTGTGTTCTATGGCTGTGCAGCTGTTCAGTTGTGTTTACTGGATTGATGGGCTACGACTAAGTTGGCGAAAGCAGCGGTGTGCAACCGTGGGCACTTTAAGACCTGTGGACTTCAACAATGCGTGGGTAACACAACTCCGTTTAGCCTAGAGGTGTGCAACCGTGGGCACTTTATTATTATTATTATTATTTATTATTAATTTTATTTGTATACCGCCCTTCTCCCGAAGGACTCAGGGCGGTGAACCGGGCCATACATGTTAAAAGACAAAATACAAAAATTAAAAGAGATTAAACAAAGTGCCCACAACTATAACAATAGATTAAAACACATTAAACAGTAATAAAACCCAACCCCATCCCATCAGGCCAGGCCGGCTTGTTCGAAGAGATAAGTCTTTAGATCACGCCGGAAGGAGCGGAAGTCGGGCGCCATCCGGAGCTCGACCGGAAGATGGTTCCATAAACCCGGCGCGCCCACAGAGAATGCCCTCCCCCTGGGGGTCACCAGTCGGCACTCTCTGACCGGTGGCACCCTGAGGAGGCCCTCTCTGTGGGAGCGTACTGGGCGGAGGGAAGTTGACGCTGGCAGCAGGTGATTCCTAAGGTACTCCGGACCCATGCCATGTAGGGCTTTGTAAGTCATTACCAACACCTTGAATCTCACCCGGAAGACAACTGGAAGCCAATGCAGCTCGCGGAGCAGAGGTATAACATGGGAGTATCGGGAAACTCCCAGCACAACTCTCGCGGCTGCATTCTGTACCAGTTGGAGCCTCCGAGTGGTCTTCAAGGGAAGCCCCATGTAGAGAGCATTACAATAGTCTAGGCGAGAGGTCACGAGCGCATCAGTGACTGTACGCAAGGCATCCCGGTCCAGATAGGGCCGCAACTGGTGCACCAGGCGAACCTGGGCGAAGGCCCCCCTAGTCACAGTTACTATATGGTCTTCTAAAGAAAGCTGTGAGTCTAGGAGGACTCCCAAGTTGTGAGCCCTATCTACAGGGGGTAATAACTCACCCCCCATAGAAAGAGATGGGATATTCTGAATATCCCAAGATGCCGGTACGCACAGCCACTCAGTCTTGTCGGGGTTGAGTTGAAGTCTGTTCCTCCCCATCCAGACCCGAACCGCCTCCAGGCAGCGGGACATCACGTCGAGGGCATCACTGGGGTGGTTTGGGGTCGAAATGAAAAGTTGGGTATCATCAGCATATTGATGATACCCAACTCCAAAACCACGAATGATCTCACCCAGCGGTTTCATGTAGATGTTGAACAGGAGAGGCGAGAGAACCGACCCCTGAGGAACTCCACAAACGAGAGGCCTCGAGGTCGACCTCTGCCCCCCTGCCAACACCGACTGCGAGCGTCCCAGGAGATAGGAGAACCACTGAAGAACCGTGCCTCCCACTCCCAATCCCCTGAGACGCCGCAGCAAGATACCATGGTCGATGGTATCAAAAGCCGCTGAGAGGTCTAATAGGACAAGGACAGAGGAATATCCCCCGTCCCGAGCCCTCCAGAGATCATTCACCAGAGCGACCAATGCCGTCTCCGTGCTGTACCCGGGCCTGAAACCCGATTGGTACGGGTCTAGATAATCCGCTTCATCCAGAACCAGAGGGAGCTGATGCGCCACCACGCTCTCAACAACCTTCGCAAGAAAGCGAAGGTTGGAGACCGGACGAAAGTTATTTAACACAGCTGGGTCCAAGGCAGGCTTCTTGAGGAGAGGTCTCACCACCGCCTCCTTCAAGGTGGCAGGGAAACTACCCTCACTCAAAGAGGCAGATATAACCGCCTGGAACCAGCCTCGTGTCCCCTCCCGGGCTGCATAAACCAGCCAGGAAGGGCACGGGTCCAATAAACATGTGGTGGAGCTCAGCCTCCCCATAATCCTGTCCACTTCCTCCGGAGTCACAGGATCGAACTCCTCCCAGATAACATTGACAAGACCACCTGTGTCCTGATCGTCAGACTCTGCCCAGTCGGAGTCCAAACCGGTCCGAATCCGAGCGATTTTGTCCGACAGATGCTGACTGAACTCCTGTGGACTTCAACTCCCAGAATTCCTCTGCTGGCTGGGAGTTGAAGTCCTTAAAGGGCCCACGGCTGCACACCTCTAGGCTAAATGGAGTTGTGTTACCCGCGCATTGTGGGTAGGTGTGACTTTGCGCTGGTTGAGCCTAGCCAGAAAAATGGGAAAGACCACAAGCCCAGCAGAGTTTGGGTGCAAAATCAGGCTGGGGGTCCCTCTAGTGACAGTCGGGGCCCAGGGTGCAAAGGTGCCCCCCCCATCCACCCCATGTAAAAAGCCAAGCCAGCAAGGCTTCCTTTGCTCTCTGCTGCATTTGGGGGGGGAGCAGCAGGAAAGGCATTGGGGGGGCGCAAACGGCCATTCTCTTTCCTGAAAGGGGGGCAACTTCCCGTTCCAGGGCTAGAGCCCCCCCTCCCCTCATGCTTGCTTGGCCTGGTCTCCTTCCCTGCCCCCCCCCAGGCCATGGAGAAGGAAAAGGTCCTTTCTCTCTCCCTTGACTGCAGTGGTCCTCTACATACGACGGTTCACTTATGACCGTTCGAAGTCACAATGGCACCGAAAGGCCATTTTTCACACTTACAGTATCCTGGTGGTCACGTGATCAGAATTCGGCCGCTTGGCAACTGACCCGTGCTTGTGACGGTCGCAGCGTCCCTGGGGGTGGGTCACGTGATCCCCTTTTGCGACCTTCTGACCATCCGAGTCAATGGGGGAAGCCAGATTCACTTAACGGCCGTGTGACTAATTTAACACCTGCAGTGATTCACTTCACCACTGTGGCAAGAAAGGTCGCAAAATGGGACAAAACTCACTTAACAACTTGCCTTGCTTAGCAACGGAGATTGTGATCGTGATTTCAGGACAGCCTCAGATTCACACAAGCTGGCACCTGCCCAGGAAGGACTGGCGGAAAACTGCTTTATTGGCCGGAGTCCCCGTCTCAGGGAGACCCCCGGGGCCGGCCCTGGCCTGAGCCTCTGCAGCCCGGCTGAGAGGGAATCGCCAGGCCGGCGTCTGGGCAGGCAGCTGCGTCCAGATGTTGGGGGGCCTGGCCTGGAGGGGGGGACTTTCAGAACGACTGTGGCTGGCACAGAAACGCTCTGAGCCACCGGTCCATCAGCGGGCACGCTGGCTGCCCTCCAACTCTTGCGCCAGCCCGTCTCCAGGGCCTGCTGACCGTCAGCTGTTTAGAAAGGAAAGCAATTCTGGCCCGCTCGCCACGGCAGGCCGGAATCCTTCAGGGCAAGCGAGGCCGGTGCCCGAAGGCGCCCATGCGCAAAAGCTTGTAGCGTACCAATGCCCATCGTCCAGGGCCGGGCCAGTCTGAGCCGCTTTGTGCCCCCAGCGGCGAGGCAACGGGATGCCGAAGAAACCAGGGTGGGGCAAGCAGCTCTGAGTTCGGGTGACCCTCTTCCTCCCGTCAGCACTGAGTGGCGTTGACGTGTGCCCAGGCTGGAAACTGGTGCAGGTTGAACATGGGGATGCCCCAGGTGTTGATGGCCAGCATGATGGTTAGGACGCCCAGAATATTCAGCATAAACCCGGCTTTGACCTGGAGGGCGAGAAAGAGCAGCTTGCAATCCAGCAGGGAAGTTCCTTAGAGCCTCCGTGGACAAGGGCACTCTACCTCAGGCTGCTTTGTGAAGGAAAGGAGGCAGCTCCCCCGGCCCACAAGCAGGGCAGGAAAGTGGCTTCGACGTGTGATATTATTCAGAGAGAAGCCGCCTATCACTGGAGGCTCCGCGTTGTGGCAGCTACGGGGAAGGAAGCGACAGGGCGGGCTTGTGCCTTTGCAGCCCGGCTAGTTGGGCCCTGCCTCTTTTCCGCTGGGCCCGGAAGGGACCCCACTTTCACCACCACGGGACGGGGCTCACCATGTCGATGACCCGGAGGTTGCCGTAGGAGAAGACGATGGCGTTGGGGGGGGTGGCCACCGGCAGCATAAAGGCCAGAGAGGCCGCCAGGGTGCAGGGCAGCATCACGTAGAGCGGGTTGAGCTGGATGGCCTGGGCCTGCGGGCGGAGGGGGGGGAGGGTCTCAGCATGGGGGGGGGAGAGAAGGGCCTGGAAGCCTCCCCCCCTTCCCCTCTCCCTCCTTCCTTTTTTTCCCTTCTTCCTTCCCTTTCTCATCTTTCTTGCTTCTTCCCTTCCCTCCTTCCTTTTCTCCTTCCTTTTTCCTTTCTTCTTCCCTCCCTCCCCTCCCCTCTTCTTTCTTCTCCTTTCTTTTTCCTTCCCTCCCTCCCTCCCTCCTCCTGAATGAATGGACCTTTACTGTCAAAGTACAACCAGGTATACCTCGAGATTGGCTGAGCCTCCCTTCCTGACCCCCCCACAACTCCCGATATTCCATCCCTCCCACATTCTCTCATCCTTCCTTTCCTTTTGCCCCCCCCTTTTCCCTTTTTTTCCCCCCTCCCCCTCCCTCCCTCGGACACCAGCGGCGGGAGGGGGGGGTCCTGCCCAGCCGCCGCCCCCTCCTCACCATGGAGGCCAGGATGGGCAGGAAGAGGGTGGTGGTGGCCACGTTGCTGGTGCACTCGGTGAAGGCGGCCACCAGCAGGCAGAGCAGGAAGGCGATGGCCGGGTGGGGGATGTTCTGCAGGGGGGTCAGCTTGTTCCCCAACCAGCCGGACAGGCCGGAGGCCTGGAAAAGCCCCGAGAGGAGCGGCGAAGTTCAGAAAGTTCGTCACCCGCCCCTCCCCCGACCTCCCCCCCCACCCCCGAGGCTGCCCGCCGCCGCCGCCGGATCGCCCGGACGCTCCACGCGCAGAGCCCCGCCCGCGCCAAGCTCCGTCTCGGCGAGCCTCGGGCGCCCCCCGGTGGCGGGAAAGGGCTTTTCTCCGGCCGAACCGGGGCTCCGCCCGCGATGGGAAGGAAGGGGGCGCCCCCCGCCCGCTCCGCCTCTCCGGGCCCAGCCGGGGGGGGGCAGCCCCTCACCTCGCTGCCTTTGGCCAAGGCGAAGCCCCCTCCCAGCAGGATGACGATGTTCCAGGGCATGTGCCGGTTGACCGTGGGCCAGTCCAGGAGGGCGGGGGGCGCGCGGATCTGCCCCGGGCTGCCTGCAAGGGAAGCGGGGAGCGGGTGGGTGCAGCGCCGGGGGGTGCGTGTCCAACGTCGGTGTTTGCACGGGCTACACGTGAGGAGCAGACACCCCCCTCTAACTCTGCTCCAGGAAGTCTGGGGGAAGCACCGAGCCTTCCTTAGGGGACCCCAAAAGAGCTTTTTCCTTGAAGATGTTTCGCTTCTCAGCCAAGAAGCTTCTTCAGTCCTTCTTCAGTTCCGTTCTCCACTATTCCGTCAGAACTGAAGAAGCTTCTTGGATGAGAAGGGAAACATCTTCAAGGAAAAAGCAAAGTCCAGTTGCCTCTCCATGGGCGTCTTCCTTAGGGAACGCCATTTCACGCACACACACCCGGGAAACCCAATTCCCTTTGACACCCCCCCCCACCTGGCGGTGCTGTGTTGTCTTGAGGGGAGGGTCCTCACAAGAGGCAGATGCCCCTCCAGTAAAGATGGGAAAAGTCACCCCGTTTTGCCTCCCCTCTCACTTTCCATTCCTAAGGGGCAAAACTGGGTCGATTTGGTCAGAAGCCATCTTATGTTTTTCTTACTTTTTTAGGGGTGGGGGAAAAGTCAGGGCTCTCCAGACCTGGCCACTGTAAGACTCGGGACTATGCTGGCTGGGGAATTCTGGGACTTGAAGTCCACAAATCTTACAGTGGCCAAATCTGGAGACCAGTGGAATAAGTCAATGGGGTTTACAGGTTTTTCCTGGAATCATCCTAAAGCTAAACTCCAAATTCTGAAATGTTCTTCTCTCTCTCTCTCTCTCTGCCCCCCCCCCAATTTGTTTTTGGTTAGTGTGTGTGTGTGTGTGTGTGAGGGAAGAGACCCACAATTCTCCCTCCTTGGCTGAAAGACCAGTGAATCTGGACCACCGAAGCGTTATTCGACTACTAGAGAAGAATCACAGATGTTGCAGGACTTGTCCCACTAGGTCCCTTCTGATTTCGGGATCCTAAGTCAGGTGCCAGCCCAGTGCAGGAGCTCCAGGGCCCCCCTGCTTGAGCCTTCCCAGGGGGTCTGCCAGGAGGAGGGCTCCCCCCCCCCCAGCCAGCCCTGGAGGTTTTTAAGAAGAGACTGGACAAACATTTGTCTGAAATGGTATAGGTTCCCCTGCTCGAGCAGGGGGCTGGACTAGAAGATCTCCGAGGTCCCTTCCAGCTCTATTCTGTTCCTGAAGGCCATTCCCTTTCACTGCTTCCTCTGCCAGCCTGGCACTGCCCACTTACCTTCGTCCTGGGCCCCGGAAGAGCATCTGGGCAGTTCGGAGGGGATCAGGAACATCAGCAGCGAAATGAAGATGACCACCGTGGCGTCCGTGATGTGGCTGTAAGACAGAGTCCAGCGTCACTCAGACCCCCCCCCCCCAGTTGAGATGAGGTTGGAGGGAGGGGCCTGAAGGATGGGGGGGTCTGCAGCTGCCTCAGACTCAGCCACAGGGTGGTGGGGTGGGAGGACGGGGGTAGGAACCCAAGGCGGCTTTCCCAGAGCTCAGAGTCTTCCGCCCGGCCCAGGCCCCCTCCTCACCTCTTCCCCCTCTGGCTGAAGAGGGCGTTGGCCCAGCCGGGCATGAAGCCGGGCTCCCGGGTGAACCAAAGGACCACCAGGGCGATGAAGAGGATGAGGACGGCCACTTCGGCGAATCTCATCCGGCCCAGCGCCCGGTACTCATTCTTAATGATGCTGTACGCCTGCTCGGACTTCTGCTTCTCCGCCTCGCTGGTGCCGCAGCCGAAATTCTTCTTGAAGCTGGGAGGGGCCCAGAGGGGAGAGGATGTGGGGCAGGGGCAAGGCTTCCCTCCCCCCCCATGCCCTGTCCTGGAAGGGTCACTTGGCAGGCGGCATCCCTGGGCAGGCTGAGCTGCCTTCTCTGTCCGCTCAGGGCCCCTCAGCCCGGCACCCCTTTGCAATGGGGTGGCCACGCGCTGCCCCCAACCCAATTAAGGGGGCAGGAGGGAGATGAGTTGCTTCTTCTGCAAGGCCCCCCAGCCCCACCTCCTCCCCCCAGGCCAGACGGGGGCCCAGAGACTCACTCCAAGCCCAGGAACATCAGCAGCAGCCACAGCCAGGAGAGGATCAGCAGCACCAGCATGGCGGGGAAGGCGAAGGTGAACCAGGAGCCAAAATTCACCACGTTGTCGTTGCGGCAGAAGAGCCTGGTAAGGGGAGACCCCGGTCACTGTGCCCCCTGGAAGGGCACTCCCCCCACGGCCCCTCCCCTCCAGAAACCGCCCAGCGTTTCTCAGCCTCAGCTGGCCTGCTGGGGGGGATTCTGGGAGTGGAAGCCCACCCCTCTGAAAGTGGGGAAAGGCTGGTCTGCGGGTGGCACAACGGCAGTGCCAGGAAATGCGGCACCCTCAGCTGACCGTCTCCCTTTTGGGGGAAAAAACTAAGAAAGAGAGGTCCAAAATAAGGAGGAATTTCCTGACTGTGAGGAGAATTAACCAGTGGAACTGCTTGCCTCCAGACATGGTGGGTGCTCCATCACTGGAGGCTTTTAAGAAGAGACTGGACAGCCATTTGTCTGAAATGGTATAGTGTCTCCTGCCTGAGCAGGGGGTTGGACTGGATGACCTCCAAGGTCCCTTCCAGCCCCATGATTTTTATTTCATCAGCTCGTGCAGTGCAATAGAAGCTTTACACTACAGCAGGGGTCTCCAAACCTGGCCGCTTTAAGACTTGTGGACTTCAACTCCCAGAATCCCCCAGCCGCCTGGGGAATTCTGGGAGCTGAAGTCCAGAAGTCTTAAAGCAGCCAAGTTAGGAGACGGTTGCCCTACTACAGAATAACGGAACTGGAAGGGACCATGGAGGTCATCTAGTCCGACCCCCTGCTCAAACATTCAAGAAAAAACGCCCACCCTCTCCACACACAGTCCTGCCTTTGGGGTGGGGGGGTCTCTTGAATGAGGGGCTTCTGCTAGCAGGCAGAGACCAGGCAGGGTGAAAGAGGCCACCAGCAGCGGGTCTGGAATTGGGGGGGGGAGGAGCAATGGGGAAAGTGGGAGGGAGACCCTTCTGGACCACCCCACCCCCTAAATACTCTGGGAACGGCAGCCTTACTCGTCCATCTGCCCCTTCATGACCAGGTTGGGGGTGGTGCCCGTCAGGGTGGCGATGCCGCCGATGCTGGCGGAGTAGCAGACGGCCAGGCTCATCCCCTTGCAGAAGGTCTGGTGGTTCTGCTCCAGCTGCTCCCGGTCTTCGTCCAGCTTCGGGCCAGCCTCCCCGCAGTCCTTCTCCTTCATCGCCACCTGCACGTGGGCGTTCGCTGGGGTGCCACAAGAGGGGAGAAGGGCCCGTCAGGCAGCTGGGCGGGAGGGCAGGCGGGCTCTGGGGGGCCCCGATTGCTGGGGCAGAGGTCAAGGGGGGAGACAGACCAGCCCTCCAGCGTTCCCCTTTCCCAGAGCCAGGGGTTCCCCCGCCCCCAGCTGAGGCTGGCCCAGACCCACACGGCACCTCGGCAGTTCCCTTAGCAAAGAGGCTCAGTGGGCATCTGGCCCAGCCCTGGAAAAGGCCTCTTGATGCCCCCTGGACGTCTCTCGGGGCCTCGTGGGAGCCTGGCTGCTCCAGAGGAGGAGGGGGCCGACACCAGTGGGTTGAACTCCGGGGTCCTCGGGGCTCTCTGAGCTAGGCTGATTTCTTGCAGATGCTTCATGACCCAACTAGGGAATGTCCTCAGTGCCAGTTTGGTAATTGAGCGTCTGGAAACAAACCTCCAAGCTCAGAGTCCTCCTCCTCCTCCATTCCACAATCTCCCTGCCTTGTGGCACTGATGCCATTACCTAGTTGGGTCATGAAACATCTGCAAGGAAACCCCCCCAGCTCAGAGAGCCCTGTGGACCACCCCCCAGGGTGGCGGATGCCATCTGCCATTCTCAGGGCCACCAAAGGCGGAGGCAGCCAGTCTTACGGAAACCAGCGGCCAGGGAGATGGGCCGGGGGGGGGTTGGCACTGGGCATATCCCCCAGTGGGCTTGTGCCACCATCATTTGGGATGCCACACCAGTGGGGGGCAATCCGGAGCCAGCTTTCTCTGCCTGGGAGCTGCTCAGTGCCATTAGCCCAGAGACCGGCGTTCCTCGGCCATTTTGAGGACTTCAACCCTCAGAATCCCCCAGCCAGCATGGCTGTCCCTAGAGAGCAGGGGTGAAATACGATACAACTTTCCTTCTTGGCCACACAAAGGTTCAAAAAGGCATCCAAAGCAGAAGTGAGATTTGGCGGGGGGGGGGGGGCATCGGGGCATTGCCCCCTCCCCTTATTATTTTCACAGGGGGGTGATGTGATTCACATGTCCTTGCCTTGGCTTCCTTCTGAGACGGAAGGATTGTTCCATTGCAGCTCCGAGGGTTTTTTTAACCACCTGGGCTCCAAGTCCCATTTTAGTTACGACAGGATTTTGCCCCCCCCCCAATTCATAGCAGAGAAATCTCCCCCCCCCCTTTGCTAATTTCTTTCTCTCCAGGACAGTCTGGATGGGAGGCCTGTTCAGAGCTAACGGACGTGGGCTGCTCATTCTCTTGACTGGAGAGAGTCCCCAAGTTGCGACCATTTGAAGTTACAATGGACATCCCCCCCCCAAAAAAAGCTACTTACAACCCAGCTTCAAAATTTCAGTGTCGCCCACCCCAATATGCCATGTGAACACACTTTGGGCAATCAGCAACTGGCTGGCATTTACAGATGTGGGCAGCAGCTCTAGTTCAGGTGGCTGCGATTTAGGACAGCTTTGCCAGTCTTCGATTTACAACGGTTCATTTAGTGACTGAAATCATAATGGCGCTGAAAAAAGCGACTTATGAACTTTTTCACACTTAACGACCATTGCAGCCTCCCCAGGGTCACGTGATCAAAATTCAGACTCTTGGCAACTGACTCATACTTACGACGGTCACAGCATCCCAGGGGTCACGTGATCCCAACCTTCTGACAAGCAAAGTCAATAGAGGAAGCTGGATTCACTTAGTGACCGTGTGATTCACTTAATAACTGCAGTGATTTGCTTAACAACCGTGGCAAAAAAGGTTGTAAAATGAGACAGGACTCGCCTAACAACTGCTTTGCTTAGCAACGGATACTCTGGTCCCAACCGTGGTCGTGAGCCGTGGAGCGGCCCTAACGGTCAAGGACCGAATCCTGAGGTTGGGAGAAGAAGCCTCCGCCGGACCGGGGTCCCCTGTGAATCAGCCTGGCCTGAAGCCCTGCCAGCCGGGAGGAAGAGCACACGGGACACCCACCTGGCGGAGGGGGGGCCTCCTGCATCTCAAAGGCCCGGTTGAGGGTCCCGTTCTGGGCGACCCCCCGCTCCGCGCTGCTCCGCTCCAGCTCCGACTTGTGCAGCTGCTGGAGCACCGCCTGGGCGATGGGCACCATCATGGCCGTGGTGGCCGTGTTGCTGATCCACATGGAGAGGAAGGCCGTGACGCCCATGAAGCCCATCAGGAGCCTGCAGGAGGGAGGGAGGGGGAGGAGGAGGGAGGAGAATGGCTAAGTCTGGAGCCCCAGAGTTTCTCCGGGGGCTGCGCTGCTTCCGGCCAAGAGCCCAGGGGATCAGGGGTTCTCCGACCCAGCTCCAGGCCAAGAGTCGGGGCTGGGAACGAGTCCTGACATTTGGCATGGAGAACATTTTTTTTAAAAAAAGACTGGGCAGCCATTTGCCTGAAATGGTCGTGGGTCTCCTGCTTGAGCAGAGGGTGGACTAGAAGACCTCCGAGGTCCCTTCCAGCTCTGTTCTGACCGGTTGCCCCACTGGGTTGTGATGCAGATGCCCCGAGGAGGCCTCAGGGCTGCCCGGGTCTCAGGGCGGGGGGGGGGCTGGAAGGATGCTGGCCAGCCCCTTCGCAGAAGTCCCCCCTCCCAAGCGTCCTCTTCTGAATGGCTCAGTGCAGGGGAGGTCCTGGGGGAGGGGGAGGTCCCAGGCCTGAGGGACTCACAAGGCCGGCCGGACCCCGACGATGAGGAGGACCTGCAGGGCAATGCGCCTGTGGAGGTTCCAGTGCTCAACGGCGATGGCCACCAGCAGCCCCCCGATGAAGAGCATGTTGGTGTCCTTCAGGTACTCCATGCACACCTGCAGGGAAGCAGAAGAGCAGAGTGACGGGTGGGGAGGGGACCCTGGAGCAAGCAGGAGACCCTCTACCCTTCCGGACAGACGGCCGGCCCGTCTCTTCTTAACACCCTCCCGTGGCGGAGGAGCCCCGCTTACCGTGGAGGAGTCCATGATGCCCATGAGGGGGAAGAAGAGGACGGGGAAGAGAGCGGTCACCGCCAAGGGCACGGCCTCCGTGCACCAGAAGATGGCCATCACGATGATGGTGTAGCCACATTGGGCTTCCTGGGGGAAGAAGGGCAGTCAGGCGCCGCGGGCACCAAGGGGGCAGGGCTGGCTGGGGGGGAGGGGCACCTGCCGTCCAGCGGCACTTGCGGCTGACTCCACAGTCCCACTGCTGGGCGAGCCTGATGGGAGCTGGAGTGCCACAACATTGTGGGGGTCACACCTGCTCCACTTCCCAGTTCAAGAAGCAGTTCATCCTCACAAGGCTTTCTATGAGGGAGGGAGGGAGGGAGGGAGGGAGAGAGGAAGGAAAAGGAAGTGGAGGGAAGGATGCAGGGGGGAGGAGAAAAAGGAAAGGAAGGAAGGAAGGAAAGAAAGAAAAGAGAGAGGGAGGGAGGGAAAGAGGAAGGAAAAAGGAAGGAAGGGAGGGAAGAAGGGATGGAGGAAGGAAGGAAGGAAGAGAAATGGGGGGGAGAAAAAAAGGAGGGAGGGAGGGAGGAAAAAAGGGGGGAGGGCCCTCTCGGTCTGGGGTCAAACCTGGAGGCAGGAGGGCCCAAGCGAAGACCAGGCATTTGGCTCTGGCTGCTTAAAAGGGCATTAAGGGCCCCGCCATCGGCCTCCAGGGGCCGCTGAGACAAGATGGCGCAGCTGATTGATCGAGGCGTCGGGGGGGTGGATTGCTGGGTTGGTCTAGGATGGCACAAAATCAGACCCGGGCCGGCAGCCTTTTTTTTGCCCCTGAGAGCTGCGACTGCCACCTCATTCAAAAGCTTTCATCTGTGGCAGCTTGCAAAGGCTGCTCTCGGCATCAAAACCTGCAAGAGGAAAAGGCCACGCCAGATTTTTGCAAAGACACCGGGAAGCGTTGATCCGAAGGAGCAATAAAGCGGATACATTCCAATAAGAAAACGCGATTTGAGTGCTCCGTCAGTCCAGCCACTGCAGGCCTCGGACGGGAGGCGCCGCTGCTCACCAGGGCCGCTGCCTTTTAATCAGGAGGTGCTACTGGAAAAACCCCCCCCATTTATCTAGATCTCCCTAGGCCAGCCTTCCTTCACCCCCAGCAACTTTAAACTGCATGGACTTCAACTCCCAGAATTCCCCAATCAGCCCTCTTAAAGCATGCTGGCTGGGGGATTCTGGGATTTGGAGTCCTCACCCCATCCTAAAGCATGCTAACTGGGGGATTTTGGACTCCACCCACCTTAAAGCTTGCTAACTGGGGGATTCGGGGACTTGGGAGTCCCCCCCAGTGGCGTAGCGTGGGGGGTGCAGGGGGGGCCGGCCGCACCGGGCGCAACATCTGGGGGGGCGCGCTCGGCGACGAATTCCTAATTTGCATTTAGAGGTGCAGATTGGCACACGCAACTTTCCTTTTCAATCTGGATCCTAGTTTTTGGTCTTGGGGCTTTGCATGAAGGGTGACGGTCCTTTGCTGTTCCCGCTTGGAGCACTTTAGCATTGCTCGGCGGCGCCCCAGTCGCCCCCTCCCCGCAGCGCTTCAGCGGAGGAGTTAAGCGCAGAGTTTTTGCGCCTAGAGAGGAGAAAGGGGGGCTGGGAATCCAGCTTCCTGCCCCTCCATCTCCCCTTCCTGGTCTCTCAACGCCTCTTACGCCAGGGCTGCGGAGGTTCCCCTGGCGGGGGAGGGGCGCCAGGTGGGCAAGGAGGCTCCGAGAGGGGGAGGGCAATCAGGAGGGGGGAATCCCCGGGGGGGGAAGGGGAGGAGGGATTCCTGTGGCGGGGGAGGGGCGCCAGGTGGGCAAGGACGCCGCGAGAGGGGGAGGGAATAGGAGGGGCGGGAAGGGGAGGAGGGATTCCTGGGAGAGCCAGGTGGGTTTCCCCCAGTTGCGCCCCCTCCCCTTCCGAGTCTCCACCTTTCCTTGCGAGTTTTTCTGCTCCGTGGGAAGCGCTGCGCCTTCGCTTCTCCTCCTCCTGGGTTGCGGCTTCCACGAACGGCTCTCCGATCCCCTTCAGATCCTTCCCCCAAGACCCCCTCCTGCCCCGCAGCCCCACCTCTTGGCGCAGCCCGGCTCCCCGCCTGGGAGATCCTGGTGTTTCCCGGAAGGTTGGGCACCCCCGTTCCCATGTTCGGAGGAAATAAAATAATTTTAGGTCAAGTGACAGGTCTGGGAGCTCTAATTGCCTCCACTTCTCTGAGATCGTTCTCAAAACAACTCAAATGCAACTGATTGATGTTGAAAGGACAGTGGGAGATCCAGGGAAGAAAGGAGGAATTTGTTTTATGACTTTTACAAGCAAAATGTTAGAACTGGATTTCCCACTTCTGTACCCACATGGCTTTTCAGTACCGTATTCTCTTGGAGGAAAAAATAAACCCAGGAGTTTCTCTTGTTGACTATCAGAGTGGGGCAGTTGACAGATACAGAAATGAGCAGGCACTGTGTAACTTACTGTAAATAAGAAGCTGTTTGAGGCTTTATAGAAGTAAAATAGAATATAGATTATTAACAAAGTGCTTTGACATTTTAACTTTGCTGTTGGTTCACCTGTTAACTACTTTGCCTCTCTATCTACCAAGTAGATTAAGGTCAAATTGGTTGTAAATAGAAGTAGAACTTCATAAATTTTGGGCCTACTTCGTAAGGGAAGGAAAGTAATATTGCTCCAATATATTTATGAATATTCAAGTGGAGGGGAATAATATATGTAAATCTGGTTTTGTCTTATTGATGCACATATTTTCCTTCTATTTGAATGTTCTGTATATCCTCCGCTGCGCCGCCCGCCTCCTGGCACGGCCTCGGGTCCCGGCGCTTCTGCCGCACGTGAGGGAGTGGATGCCGGACCTTCCCCCTTTTCCCGGGGGAGGCGTGGGTGGGGGGTGCGGCGGACGCCCAGGATGCGGGGCTCCCTGCGGCAGACTCGAGTGCTAAAATCCACGGGTTAGGGGGCGCAAATTACTTGCCTTGCCCCGGGTGCTGACAACCCACGCTACGCCACTGGTCCCCCCATCCTAAAGCATGCTGGCTGGGGGATTCTGGGAGTTGAAGTCCCCCCACCTTAAAGTTGCCAAGGCTGGGAAAGACTGATTGAGCAAGCGCCCAACCCCAGTGACAGCTCCACCGCCCATCCTCCCGGGCAGGCCTGGAGGGCATTTGCCTACTGCAGAGTTGCACAACCCAGGCACCCCCAGATGAGGGTGTCAACCCCAGAAACTTCCCAGAGACCGAGAGTATTGCAAGAACTCTAAGCCTTGAAATGGGAACATCTGGGAATTCCCACGCTTGGGAAACTCGGCTCGGCATCTGCACATTGGGACGGCTTCCAGAAGACCAAGCTGGGCAGCGGCAACAATTCTAATGATCTCAAAAAAGCGAAGCGGGGTTCAACCGGGCCAGGTCACTGAGGGAGAGTTCCAAGAAAGCCCAGATTTTGCAAGGAAGCTAAACCACGCAAGACACACAACTGGCTACCAGGAGACCTTCTCCCTGAAGCCGCGATCACCTCCCAGGAGAGCCCCTTTCCCTTCCTAGCCCGACCGACCAGCATCTGGCAGCACCTCCCAGCCTGGTTGGCCCCTCTGGGTGGCGCTGAGTGCTCAGAAGAGCCCCTGGCCCGGTCAGAATGGGCCCTGGACCAGGCACTGCACCCAGTTTGGGTCACCCCAATATGGACTCTGGAAAGGGTGCGGAGAAGAGCCACAAAGATGATCAGGGGACTGGAGAGAAAAACATACAAAGAACGGCTGCGTAGGTCTACTTTAGCGGGAAGAAGGACTGAGGGGGGGGACACGATGCCAGGGTTCCCATAACGTCGCCATGTGCGAGTAGGCAGCAATATAAGTTTTCTAAATAAAATAAAATAATAAAATAAAATAACATAAAATAATAATAATAATAATAAAATAAAATAAATAAATAAAATAAAATAAATAAAATAAATAAAATAAAATAAAATAAAATAAAATAAAATAAATAAAATAAAATAAATAAAATAAAATAAAATAAAATAAAATAAATAAAATAAAATAAAATAAAATAAAATATTGAAGGGGTTCCTACAAAGATGAGGGGATCACTCTATTCTCCAAAGGACCTGAGGGCAGGACAAGAAACAACGGATGGAAAATAGTCAAGGAGAGAAGCAACCTAGAACTAAGGAGAAACTTCCTGACAGTGAGAACAATTAACCGGTGGAACCACCTGCCTCCAGAAGCTGTGAATGCTCCAACACTGGAAGTTTTTAAAAAGAGACTGGACAACCCTTTACCTGGAATGGTATAAGGCAGGGGTCTGCAACCTTGACAACTTTAAGACTTGTGGACTTCAGCTCCCAGAATTCCTCAGCCAGTTATGCCAACTATGCCGTCTGAGGAATTCTGGGAGCTGAAGTCCACAAGTCTTAAAGTCGTCAAGGTTGCAGACCCCTGGTCTAGGGTCTCCTGCTTGAGCAGGGGATTGGACTAGAAGACCTCCAAGGTCCCTCCTAACTCTGTTATTGTGTTCTGAGATTGATGGACGAGGGACACCGGAGCATCTGCTGCTGATATGGCGGAAGAAGCAGCCCCAGGGTTCTCCATAGGAGATGGTTGAAGAGATCAAGATGGCAACCCACGTCAAGAAGTGCCTTGGCTGCCATCTTGGCATTCTCTCTCTCTCTCTCTCTCTCTCTCTCTCACACACACACACACACACACACACACACACACACCCCTCTGAAGGTGCCCCTAAGCAGCCCCCTGGATAGGCAATGTCCCTCTTGGGAGAGAGAAATTTGGTCAAAACCAAGAGGACAGCCCTGGCCTGCCTGCTTGCCGGATTCTCTCCACGGCAGCCCTCTGCTCCTCCTGACTCTGAGGATACACGTGTGTTTGTTTGTGTGTACATGCAGGGGAGGGCTTGATTTCGAAAGCACCCACTTCTTCGCTTGCAAAGAATCAGTGCTCAGATCTTGGGTGTGTTCGCTCTGGTGGGGCACCTGGGCTGCTTCCACCTTGGCAACTTGGGCAACCCAGACCTGTAATTAAGCAGGTAACCGCGGCTCTGCCCATGCGGGCCTCGGAAGGGCCTGTCCCAGCTGCAGGGAGGGCAGACGGAGCTGCCTGCTTCCTTTCCGGACCCAGGCTCCCTTCTTCCTCCTCTTGACTGGAAACGGAGCCTTGAACGATCTTGGGAAAGAGGTTCTTCGCTTCGATTGACTGTAACTGCTTTGCATGCCCCCCCCCAATAATCCCTAGGGGCCAGGCCCTTTGAAGGACTGCCTCTCCCCCGCGGCAGCCACCCGGCCCACCGGGATGGGGAGGAAGGGCTTGTCACAGGTGCCACTGATGAGGGACTGTCACCTGTGAGAGCACGAAAAAGGGTCTTCTCGGTGGTGGCTCCTTCTCTATGCTTGAGAAGGGGGTTGGACTAGAAGGCCTTCAAGATCCCTTCCAACTCTGTCATTCTGTTTGCTGATCGGAACATCCTTCCCCTCGAGACGGGGTTGGCCCCCAATCCGGCTGCTTTTCTGAAAGGCGCCAAGAACGTGGTTTTTGCCCAGGGGCCTGGGGACGCCACAGGGAGACAGACCTGTTAAGGGGCTGACTTAATTGTGTTGTTGCTGCCACATGTGTGTGTGTGTGTGTGTGGGTGATGGTGGTGGTGGTGGGGTTTATAGGTTTTTATTATATGATGGATTTTTTTTAAAAAAAAATGTAAACTGCCCGGAATAACTACGGGTGAGTTGGGTGGCTCTGTAAATTTGTTTGTTGTTGTTGTTAGTTGCGAAGTCGTGTCCAACCCATTGCGACCCCACGGACAACGTTCCTCCAGGCCTTCCTGTCCTCTACCATCTTCTGGAGTCCATTTAAGCTCATGCCTCCTGCTTCAGTGACTCCAACCAGCCACCTCCTTCTCTGTCGTCCCCTTCTTCTATTGCCCTCAATCTTTCCCAGCATTAGGCTCTTCTCCAGTGAGTCCTTCCTTCTCATCAGGTGGCCAAAGTATTTGAGTTTTAGCTTCAGGATCTGGCCTTCTAAAGAGCAGTCAGGGTGGATCTCCTCTAGGACTGACCGGTTTGATCGCCTTGCAGTCCAAGGGACTCGCAGGAGTCTTCTCCAGCACCAGAGTTCAAAGGCCTCCATTCTTTGGCGCTCAGCCTTTCTTATGGTCCAACTTTCACAGCCACACATTGCAACTGCCCATTGGAAGCCTTTGTTCCCTGTCCTTCTGCACTTTACCTCTCTCTCACGCAGACACAGGCCATGCACACAGGGAGATAAAGGGGGCCGATGGTCAGGCGAAAGGTGGGCTGGCTTGGCTGCCCTTTGATGGATGCTGCCGTGGCTTTAGGGATGAGCTTAGGATATCTGCAAATATGTGCAGGGATTATAGGAGTTGTTTGAGTTTTGTGAAAGGTCTTCAGGGCCTGGGACAGAGGAAGACTTGGGCAACCTCACGACCTGCGCACTTCAACTCCCAGAATTCCTGAGCCAGGGAGGAGGAGGAGGAGGAGGAGGAGGAGGAGGAGGGAGAGAGAGAGAGAGAGAGAGAGAGAGAGAGAGAGAGAGAGAGAGAGAGAGAGAGAGAGAGAGAGAGAGAGAGAGAGAGAGAGAGAGAGATCCTGAATTCCACCAAGTAATGCACTTTGTCCCTTGTGGCTCTCCTCCTCCTCCTCCTCCTCCTCCTCCTGCCCTCCGGTTCTTGTCTGAGTTGACAGGGCAATCCCCCCTCCCTCCCCGCTTAAAAATTGACAGCTGCCCAGCAGGGCTGGAGGGAGGAGCCCAAAGCCTCAGCCAGGACTTTGCCTCAGGGAGGGGGGGGCTGGGGGTGTCCCCATGATCAGGAGCTGGAAGTCGCAATTTCCCTTCCCAGGGCAGAAACTGGCGCTGGCTGGGCCAGACCGGCTGCTTCTCCCCCACCCCCAGGCTTCCCTGCTGCCCCCCCCCCAGGACCAGGGGGCTGGTAGGTGGGCAGAGGGGGCTGGGGAGGCTTGGCAGAACTGGACAAAGCAGCCTAGCCAAAAGGTGTGGAGTCACTGCGGAGCCACAGGAGACCCAATCCCTGCCCCTCCCCCCCCCCCGACTCCCTTGATCCTCCTCCAGTGCCAGTTCGGCTGTGATCATTACAGATCATCCCCGACTTACAACCATTCACTTAGTGGCTGTCCAAAGTTACAAACGCCCTGTTTTTCCACCCTTAGGTCTGTTGTGGCTTCCTCCTGATCACGGGATCAAAACTCAGAGCGCCTGGCAACCGGCATGCACGTATGACGGGGGTCACGTGATCCCCTTTGGCGACCTTCTGACCGGCAAATTCAGTGGTGAAGCCGGATTCACTTAGCGACTGTGTTTCTGACTTAACAATTGCAGTGATTCACTTAACAAACTCACTTGTCCAAGCAATTGTCTCGCTTAGCAACACAAATTTTGAGCTCAGTCGAGTCTGTAAGGCAAGGACTTCCTGCAGCTAACGGGGGTCGGCTGTGTGCCGGCTGCCCAAATGAGCTCTCCCAAGCTCTGAACTCAACGGATGTGCCTGGCTCTCTGCGCCTGACCCTCCGTGGCGGCTTAAAGTGGGCTGGCCGATCCACAGATTCTTCCTGGATCTTCCACTTTATGTAAGCAGCGTGTTTTCACACAGAGCCCGGTTGAAAGTCTCTTGGCTCCTGATCTGCAGTTAATTATTCCTGGAGGTTTTAGAAGTGTTTGCAGTGAGGCAACCTGTGCAAAATGCAGGAGGCGACTGAACAGCAGAATAACAGAACGACAGACTTGGAAGGGACCTTGGAGGTCCTCCAGTCCAACCCTCCTGCTCAGGCAGGAGACAGAATAGAATAGAATAGAATAGAATAGAATAGAATAGAATAGAATAGAATAGAATAGAATAGAATAGAATAGAATAGAATAGAATAGAATAGAATAGAATAGAATAGAATAGAATAGAATAGAATAGAATAGAAAATATGGAACAGAGCACAGCAGAGCAGAGCAGAGCAGAGCAGAACAGAACAGAACAGAACAGAACAGAACAGAATAGAATACGGAATGGAATGGAATAGGATAAGATAGAATAGAATAGCAGAGTTGGAAGGGACCTTGGAGGTCTTCTAGTCCAGCCCCTGCTCAAGCAGGAGACCCTAGACCAGGGGTAGGCAACCTTGGCTCTTTTATGACTCGTGGACTTCAACTCCCAGAATTCCTGAGTCAGCCACTGGCTCAGGAATTCTGGGAGTTGAAGTCCACGAGTCATAAAAGAGCCAAGGTTGCCTACCCCTGCACCATTCCAGACAAAATGGTTGTCCAGTCTCTTCTTAAAAACTTTCAGTGTTGGAGCATTCACAGCCTCTGGAGGCAGGTAGTTCCACTGATTAATTGTTCCCACTGTCAGGAAATTCCTTTTTCCCCCTTTTTCTGGCTGTCCCAGGGCGGAGGAGTTCAGACAAGGTCAGACAAGGCCCGGTGGAGAGAAATTGAATTAAGGCGCAATTTCTTGACTGTGAGAACAGTTAAGCTGTGGGCCAGCCTCCCTCCTGAAGTCACAGATCCAGACCAGTCTGGCATGGTCCGGTGATTCCTAGCCCTGGGTAGAGGGGCTGGACTAGAGGACCTCCGAGGTCCCTTCCAACTCAATGATTTTGTAACTCTTGATTCCTCCAGTCGTCTTATCTGCCTTCTTTCACTTCCCTGTCTTGCCCAGGCAGGCCTGCAGATTTCCTGGTGATCTCTCACCTCAGAGGTAAACAGCCCCGTCAGGCGAGAATGACACAGGCAGTGAGGGATTCTTAAGGGGAGTTTTCTCTTATGTTTATTAAAAGGAAATCACTTCCCTGTGATATGAAAATCCTCGCTTAAGCACAACAGGCTCTTTGGAAAGTCTCCAGCAACCTCAGAGTGTGTGTGTGTGTGTGTGTGTGTGGTTAACAATCACGTTAACTAGGATTCTTCAGAAAAAGAATTCCCACGTTTATTTCAGAGTTAACTTATAGAATAGAATAACAGAGCTGGAAGGGGCCTCGGAGGTCTTCTAGCCCAGCCCCCCACTTAAGCAGGAGAACCTACACTCTCTCAGACAAATGACTGTCCAGCCTCTTCTTAAAGACCTCCAGGGATGGAGCGCCCAGGGTTTCTGGTGGCAGGTTGTTCCACTGGTGGATTGTTCTCACTGTCAGGAAGTTTCTGCTTAATTCCAGGTTGCTTCTCTCCTTGATCAGTTTCCAATCGTTGTTTCTCGTCCTTCCCTCGGGTGTTTTGGAGAATAGTTTGACACCCCCCTCTTCCTTGTGGCAGCCCCCTCAAATACTGCAACGCTGCTATCATGTCTCCCCTATTTCTTCTTTTCTTTAGACTAGCCAGACCCAAATCTCAGCCAGGTGAGTGTCCAGCCTCTTCTTAAAAACCTCCAGGGATGGAGCGCCCAGGGTTTCTGGTGGCAGGTTGTTCCACTGGTGGATTGTTCTCACTGTCAGGAAGTTTCTGCTTAATTCCAGGTTGCTCCTCTCCTGGATGAGTTTCCATCCGTCTCTTCTTCTCCTGCCCTCTGGTGCTTTGGAGTATAACTTAACACCCCCCCCCTCTTCTTTGGGGCAGCCCCTCAAATGCTGCTATCATGCTAAGTTGACTGTAAAAATAATCCAGAGAGAGAATTACATCCCATTGAGATAAAAGGGCAGAAAGTCTTCTACTTACAGCAGTTCATTTTAGTGACCGTTCAAAGTTAAGACGGCGCTGAAAAAAATGACTTATGACCATTTTTCACACTTACAACCGTTGCAACGATGGTCACCTGAGGAAAATTCAGACGCCTGGCAACTGACTCGTATTTATGACGGTCGCCCTGTCCTGGGGTTGCATGATCCCCTTTGGCACCTTCTGAGAAGCAAAGTCAACAGGGAAGCCAGATTCTCACTTAACGACCAGGTTACTCACTTAACAGCTGTTGTTGTTGTGAGCTGCGAAGTCGTGTCCGACCCATCGCGACCCCACGGACAACGTTCCTCCAGGCCTTCCTGTCCTCTACCATCTTCTGGAGTCCCTTTAAGCTCACGCCTCCTGCTTCAGTGACTCCATCCAGCCACCTCCTTCTCTGTCGTCCCCTTCTTCTCTTGCCCTCAACCTTTCCCAGCATGAGGCTCTTCTCCAGTGAGTCCTTCCTTCTCATGAGGTGGCCAAAGTCTTTTGAGTTTTAGCTTCAGGATCTGGCCTTCTAAAGAGCAGTCAGGGTTGATCTCCTCTAGGACTGACCAGTTTGATCGCCTTGCAGTCCGAGGGACTCGCAGGAGTCTTCTCCAGCACCAGAGTTCAAAGGCCTCCATTCTTTGGCGCTCAGCCTTTCTTATGGCCCAACTTTCACAGCCATACATTGCAACTGGGAAGACCATAGCCTTGACTATACGCACTTTTGTTGACAGGGTGATGTCTCTGCTTTTTAGTGTGCTGTCTAGATTTGCCATGGCTTTCCTCCCCAGGAGCAAGCGTCTTTTAATTTCTTGGCTACAGTCCCCATCTGCGGTGATCTTGGAGCCCAGGAAAATAAAATCTGTCACTACCTCCATTTCTTCCCCATCTGTTTGCCAGGATTAGGGTGATTCACTTAACCAACTGTGGCAAGAAAGGTCATAAAATGGGACAAAACTAACAAATATCTCGCTTAGCAACATAAATTTTGGGCTCCTTTGTGGTCGTAAGTCGAGGGCTATCTGTAGCAAAATAACAGAATAACACAGAACAAAACAGAATAGCAGAAAAGAGAATAACAATAAAACAGTAACAGAATAAAACAATAACAGAAAAACACAAAATAACAGAATGAAACAAAAAACAACACAGAATAAGAGAATAACACAGAACAGAATAATAGAATAAAACAAAATAACAGAATAAAACAGAACAGAATGAAACAAAAAACAACACAGAATAAAGGAATAACACAGAATAACAATAACAGAATAAAACGGAATAAGAGAATAGCACAAATAACAGAACAACAGAACAACACAGAACAACAGAACAACACAGGCGGAGCCTTGCGGTGCCCCACTGCTGCCTTCTCTCCCTGCGGATGTGGTGCCATGGAGGCTTGCCGGCCGGCTACAGATCCATCCGGTGGTGATCTCGTCTCTTCCACCTTTTCCTGGTTTACCAAGGAGTAGGTTGTGGTCTACTCTGTCAAATGCCTTACTGGAAATCTAAGTATACTACTGTGTGTCGACTGCGTTTCGCTGGTCTGCTAGTTTAGTCCCTCGATCGAAGAACGAAATAAAGTGTTGAGGACTCACCAAGGATACGCAGTTAGTCCCTGGTCAGGTTTAAAGGCAGGTTGGCTCCCCCTCCCCCCCCAGGAAGGAAAGTGCGTGTCCTTCTCCCCCAGCAGTCCCAAAGTGGTGCTTTAGAGTGGAGCTTTGGGGAGCTCTGCAGAGTTGGGTTCACAGCTGGTTCTCCTGCCGATGCTCTTCCCTCTTGTCAGCCTTTTGGGGGGTGGGCAAGACTGAAACAAGGGGAGGGGGGGTTCCTTGGTGCTCTCTGAGCTTGGACATTTTCTTGCAGACGTTTCATTACCCAGCTAGGGGACATCATCAGTACTAGAAGAGAGGGGGGTTTGCCCTCAATTTATTATTCCTTACCAGCACTGACGATGTTCCCTAGTTGGGTAATGAAACGTCTGCAAGGAAACCACCAAGTTCAGAGAAGCAGCACAGTGCTTCCTCTCTCCCCTCCTCCTCCTCCTCCCTCTCTTCTCCCTTTTCTCCTTCTCTTCCACTCCACAAACCCCTCCCAGCACTGATGATGTTACCCAGCTGGGTCGCGAAACATCTGCAAGGAAACCACCAAGCTCAGAGAGCACCAAGGACCCCATTCCCCTCCCCCTCCCCCTCCCAGCACTGATAATGTTACCCAGGTAGGCAATGAAACGTCTGCAAGGAAACCACCCAGTCAGAGAGCATCAAACACCCCTCATTTCAACCCTGAGCTGTAAAGATTCTCCTTTATAGGGCTGAAACAGCTGGATCAGCCAGCTGCTGTCCAGGGAAGAATCTGGAAGCCCCCCCTGGAGCCGGTGAGCGCAGGGCCTTTTCGGCAGTGGCCCCAACCCTGAGGATCCAGTTTTGGTCACCATACTACAAGAAAGAGGTTGAGACCTTGGAAGAAGTGCAAAGAAGAGCCACTAAGATGATCCAAGGCCCAGAGACTAAAACATACAAAGAATGGCTGCGGGACTTGGCTTTGGCCAGTCTAGAGACGAGGGGAGACATGATAGCAGCATTCCAGTGTTTGAGGGGCTGCCAGAAAGAAGAGGGGGTCAAACCATTCTCCAAAGCACCAGAGGGAAGGACGAGAAACAATGGATGGAAGCTGATCAAGGAGAGAAACTTCCTGACAGGGAGGACAATTAACCAGTGGAACAGCTGGCCACCAGAAATCATGGGTGCTCCATCACTGGAGGTTTATAAGAAGAGGCTAGCCGCTAGACAATCATTTGTCTGAGATGGTATTGGTTCTCCTGCTCAGGTGGGGGGAGGGGGGCTGGACTAGAAGACCTCCAAGGTCCCTTCTATTCTATTCCATTCCATTCCATTCTCTATTCTATTCTATTTTCTATTCTATTCTATTCTATTCTATATTCTATTTTCTATATTCTATTTTATTCTATTCTATATTCTATATTCTATATTCTATATTCTATATTCTATTCTATTCTATTCTATTCTATTCTATTCTATTCCATTCCATTCCATTCCATTCTCTATTCTATTCTATTTTCTATTCTATTCTATTCTATTCTATATTCTATTTTCTATATTCTATTTTATTCTATTCTATATTCTATATTCTATATTCTATATTCTATTATTCTATTCTATTCTATTCTATTCTATTCTATTCTATTCTATTCTATTCTATTCTATTCTATTCTATTCCATTCCATTCCATTCCATTCCATTCCATTCCATTCTCTATTCTATTCTATTTTCTATTCTATTTTCTGTATTCTATATTCTATATTCTGTTCTGTTCTATTCTATTCTTATTCCTATTCCTATTCCTACTCCTACTCCTACTCCTATTTCTATTTTCTACTCCTATTCCTATTCTACTGTCTGAAATGATAGGGTCTCCTGCTTGAGTAGAGGGCTGGACTAGAAGACCTCCAGGGTCCCTTCCAGCTCTATTCTGATTGATCCCTTCTCTTTGCTGCCTGGCTCGGCTTCCCTCTTCATTCTCCCGCCAGTTCCCCCCCCCCCGCCACACCACGGATTATCTTTTTGCTGTTTGCCTTCGGATTTAGCCTTCCCAGGTGTCATTCCGAGATGCCCGTTGGTGCTTCCAGATGCTTTTACGGCGCCCGTCTCCACAATCTGCCGGGTTTTCTTTTCAACAAAGTTGTTTATTGATGCCAACGACAACTACTCCTCCCTGCACGTTGGCAGAGGGCGGCCCAGCCTCACCATCTAAGCGGACGGAATGAAACGTCAAGAGCGGCGCACCGGGTTGTTGTGGCAGCTTCCACCCATGTTTGCTCCCTCTCTGTTTGGCAAACTTCCCTGCCTTGTTTGTTCTTGCTGGCACCACGTCCCCTTTCCCGGGCACCGGCACGGGATGCTCGGAAAGTTCCCAAACTGCCATCCTGCCTTCCTGCAGGTTCTCATCCTGCCGGAGAGAAAAGCCACTTCCCAACAGCCGAGGGTCAACCAGCTCGCCTCTTCTTCGCGCTGTCCGAGGCTGAGGCGGCGAGCTGGTTTCCCTTTGGGTGTTGGGGGGATCGAAACGAAATAACCAACTAAAGAAATAGACAGCTAGACAACTAGGCTGCAGCTTACCTGCCTGCCTTTTATCGCGCTTTGCAGACCCGCCACCCATTTTTTTTAAAAAAAGCCATTTTTGCACCTTTCTGTTCAAAGAAAGCTCCGACGCGCCACGCCGGAACGCCAGCCAGAGAAGACGGCAGTTTTGGAAAGTTTTCGCTCTGGGGAAGCGAAGCGACTCGCGGCCTCCGTCTCGGAAGAGGGGGGGGGGGACACCTACCTTGTAAGGGAGGACCAGAGGCAGCGGGAGGAAGAGCAGGGGCGTCAGGAGGGCGATGAGGTAGTTCCTGTGGGCCAGAAGCGCCCGCCACATGGTGCCAGCCCGGGTGTGGAAGAAACGGCCCGGCGCTCTCCCGGGCTATATAAAGGCTCCGGCGCGCAAGGGGCTGACCTTGGCCCCTTGGCTGCCGCGGCTGCTGCTCCTTCCATGGCAAGGTGAGGCAGGAGCCCAAGGCGGGGGGGGGGGGTTAAAGGAGGCGGGAAGGAGTCCTTTCAAACCTCTCGGCCCAGAAGGAAGTCGCTCCGGTGTCTGGCAGCTGCTGAGTTAACCCCGGGTGCCTCCCCGCTCGCTCGCTCCTTCCTCCTCCTCCTCCTCCTCCTCCTCCCTGGCACTCAGACGACGCAGAAGCCGACGCGTCCCCCCTCCCCCGGGCAGTCTCTCTCTCTCTCTCTCTCTCTCTCTCTCTCTCTATTTTTTTTAGACGTGTCCCAACACGTGAGCCGGGTCTACTGTCTTTACGCTCCGCAGGTCGCCTGTAGATGCAACCTGGGGAAAAGGACGGCTTTGCTCATGTCCCGTCCTGACGGAGGCTTCTCCCACGGAAAAGCATCCAGGCGGCCTTGACGGGGAGTTTATGCTGTGGTCGATTAAAGATTAAAGAGTTGTCCGCGGCCAACTCGGCACAGCCAACTCATCGCAGCCAACTTGCTGCTGTGGGAAAACTAGAACGGAACGGAACGGAACGGATGGGATGGGATGGGATGGGATGGGATGGGATGGGATGGGATGGGATGGGATAGAATAGAATAGAATAGAATAGAATAGAATAGAATAGAATAGAATAGAATAGAATAGAATAGAATAGAATAGAATAGAATAGAATAGAATAGAAAATAGAATAGAAAATAGAATAGAAAATAGAATAGAAAATAGAATAGAAAATAGAATAGAAAATAGAATAAAATATGGAATAGAATAAAATATAGAACAGAATGGAATGGAATGGAATAGAATAGAATAGAACTGGAAGGGACCTTGGAGGTCTTCTAGTCCAGCCCCCTGCTCAAGCAGGCGAACCTATACCTTCCCATACAGGTGAATGTCCAGTCTCTTCTTAAAAACTTCCAGTGTTGGAGCATTCACCGCTTCTGGAGGCAACTTCTGTTCCACTGGTTAATTGTCCTCACTGTCAGGAAGTTTCTCCATAGTTCAAGGTTGCTTCTCTCCTTGATCCGTTCCCATCCGTCACTCCTTGTCCTTTGGAGAATAGGTTAACCCCTCCCTTCTTCCTTGTGGCAGCCCCTCAAATCCTGGAACGCTGCTATCCCGTCTCCCCTGTTTCTGCTTTTCTTTAGAGAAGCCAAAGCCAAGTCCTGCAGCTGTTCTTCTTCGTGGGACAAAAGTTACTTAAGATCAAAGAAAGGCGGAAACAGAATCATTAAAGAAAAGATGCAAAAGGAGGGACAAAATGAAATGTGAATGACAAAAATTAAAATCATTTTTAAAGTTATGTTAAATAATGACGTAAAATTGTTGAATTGGCTGCGGCGAGTTTTCCCTTGGCAGTGGGGAGTTGTTCCATTCCGTTCCCATAGAGAAGAAGGCGAGGTGTGTGTGTGTGTGTGTGTTTGTGTGTCTGTGTCTGTGTGTCTGTGTGAAGCCCTGAAGGCCAGACAAGAAGCAACAGATGGAAACTAATCAGGGAGAGAACTAAGGAGAAATTTCCTGACAGTGAGGACAATTAACCAGCGGAACTCCTTGCCACCTGTCTGACATGGCATCGGCTCTCCTGCCTGAGCAGGGGGCTGGACTAGAGGACCTCCAAGGTCCCTTCCAGCTCTGTCATTCTGTTAAATGCAGGCGATTTCTGCCCATCCCCGTTTGCCCCAGTGGGCAGCACCCGGCAGGCCTGTGTGTCCGAAAAGGGGCCCCCAAGAAGGCAGAGAAGAGGGGGGTGGCACCCCTGGCACTCCTGCCTGCCAGCAGAATTCGATGCCCAGGAGAAGAGCGATGAAAGGAAGAGCCAGCCGTCTTTGCCGGAAATGCTGAAGCTCCCCCTTCTCCTCTTCTTCCTGGGAGTCAGAGTAAGGATCAGCCTGCAACCCTCCCACACAACACACACACACACAAACACAAACACTGCGGGAAGCTCCTGAGCCTTTAATGAGCAGCCTGGCTGCTGAAGGGGGTGGGCAACGTTTGCCCGCTCTCCTCCTCCATGTCTCTGTGCCAGGGAGAGGCTGAGCTGCCCATGTCTCCTGCACCGGCCCCCGGCTGGCAGAGAAGGCAGCTCTGACTCGGAGATGGGGGGGGGCGGGGAGGGAGGGATGGGAGCAGATCCCATCCAGTGGATCCTTGAATCTTGGTCAGCGATCACTGCGATTGGCGGCTGCTGTTCATTGGGAGAATGTGCAAAGCTCACACATTACTTAGCTCCATAAAGTCATAAAAAGGAAATTGCCCTACCATATCTCATCATAAAACGTGGTGGACTCATCTCTCTGTCCTCTCCTGGGCAGAAATTCAGGTTCCTGAGCAGCCCAGGTGGGAAAAGGCTACACCAGCCAGGAAGGACACATCACCGCAACCCTGAAGCACCCAGAGTCAGCAGGAAAAGGGTTTGCATCAAGGTGCCCTTCCTGTTGCATCACGGAGGACAAGGACCCTGTGTCCCATCTGCACCCTGCCCAGTCCATTTAGGGCGGGGGGGGGGGCATGATAGCAGTCTTCCAGCATTTGAGGGGATGCCAAATGCAGCCAAAGAAGAGGGGGGGGTGTGTCAAACTATTCTCCAAAGCACCAGAAGGCAGGAGAAGAAGCAACAGATGGAAACTCATCAAGGAGAGAAGCAACCTGGAAATAAGAAGGCAATTTCCTAACAGTGAGGACAATTCACCCCTGGAACGGCTGGCCTTCAGAAGTTGTGGGTGCTCCATCACTGGAGGCTTTCAAGAAGAGATTGGACAGCCATTTGATTGGGCTGGTATAAAGCAGGGGTAGGCAACCTTGGCTCTTTTATGACTCAACTCCTGCTGGCTCAGGAATTCTGGGAGTTGAAGTCCACGAGTCATCAAAGAGCCAAGGTTGCCTTAAGGTCTCCTGCTTGAGCAGGGGGTTGGACTAGAAGACCTCCGAGGTCCCTTTCAGCCCTGGGATTCTGTGTTCTACCTTCTACCCCAGCCAGGATGCCAGGATGCCCATGCAAGAACGGTTTTCCTTCCCAAGCAAAGGAAAGGAAAGACAGGGCCCAACCAGTAGAAGCTCAGCTCCCTGAGAATGGGGGAAGGGGGGGGCTGAAGGAGGACTGGACTCAGCCCCTGTGGCTGGTGGTCATCTTCTTTGGAGATACCCCCAAAGGAGGGTCACCATAGATTCCCCCAAAAGTGCATATGCACGTTGCGAAGCCATTATTTGGATTCAGGGGCAGAGTGCAGGATTCGTCCAGGAAGCTTTGGCCTGCATGTCTAGATTTGCACTCAGCTCACCTCCCTTTGGGGAGCTGCACCGGCGGTTGATTTGCTTCCGGGTCCAATTCAAGGTGCTGGTTGTCACCTTTAATGCCCCACGTGGCCCTGAAGGCCCATCTTTCCCCAGCTGCTGACCCACCAGAACAGGCAGGCAGGCAGGCAACTTTAGGGGTCCCCTCCCTTGAGGAGGTCCATCAGGTGGGGCCAGGAGGAGGTCCTTCTCCGTGGTGGCTTGCAGCAGCAGCAGCAACAACAACAACAATAATAATAAGTTGGAAGGGACCTTGGAGGTCATCTAGTCCAACCCCCTGCTCAGGCAGGAAACCCTATACCATTTCATACAAATATCTGTCCAGTCTCTTCTTAAAAACTTCCAGTGTTGGAGCATTCACAATTTCTGGAGGCAGGTCGTTCCGCTGGTTAATTATTCTCGCTGTTAGGAAATTCCTCCTTAGTTCTAGGTTGCTTCTCTCCTTGATGAGTTTCCATCCGTTGCTTCTTGTCCTGCTTTCAGGTGCTTTGGAGAATAGCTTGACTCCCTCTTCTTTGGGGCGGCCCCAGCTCTCTGCGGATCATCATCCCTGCAGAGACTGGTCCCCACTTGGACGCTCTTCCAAAAGGTGCTGAAGTCAGGGGACCCTGGGGGGAACCAGAGGCCCCCAAATGGGTGGCTGGATTGCTGCTGCTGGGGTGGTGGTGGTGTAGATGGGGTCCACTGGGTTTTGCTTCTATAAGCCACTTGCAGTCACTGTGAGTTGGGCGGCCATAGACATTTTCTTAATAAATAAATTCAGACAAAGGCCCCTTCCCTTACTCAAAACAGCTGGTCTGGAAAGAGTCAGACTGCTGAAACATCCAGATATTCTGATTTTTTTCCCTCCCCATTTTTGGAAGGTAAGCAACATCCTACAAAGAAAGGAGCGGAAGGCAGCAGGGGAGGAGGAAAAAAAAGAAAGGAACGAACTCTGATTCCCGGTCATTTTATCTCCTGGGCTGCTCCATCACTTTGGGTCCTTGCAAACCATCGTTTCCACCATATGACATGCAGCACGCGCACACACACACACACACACACACACACACCACTTGGCCTTGTGTGTCTAAAGTTCTTGCCTCCCTCTGGCAGAGTTGTGGAGATGGAGATGCCACCAGAGGCCATCTAGTCCCACCCTCTGCAACGTGCCCTTTCCTTCTTGGGCCCTCTCCTCTTGCTTACTGTTGTTGTTGTTAGTTGCAAAGTCGTGTCCAACCCATCGCGACCCCATGGACCACGTTCCTCCAGGCCTTCCTGTCCTCTACCATCTTCTGGAGTCCATTTAAGCTCACGCCTCCTGCTTCAGGGACTCCATCCAGCCGCCTCATTCTCTGTCGTCCCCTTCTTCTCTTGCCCTCCACCTTTCCCAGCATGAGGCTCTTCTCCAGTGAGTCCTTCCTTCTCATGAGGTGGCCAAAGTATTTGACTTTTAGCTTCAGGATCTGGCCTTCTAAAGAGCAGTCAGGGTTGATCTCCTCTAGGACTGACCGGTTTGATCGCCTTGCAGTCCAAGGGACTCGCAGGAGTCTTCTCCAGCACCATAGTTCAAAGGCTTCAATTCTTTGGCGCTCAGCCTTTCTTACGGTCCAGCTTTCACTGCCATACATTGCAACTGGGAAGACCATAGCCTTGACTATATGCACTTTTGTTGGCAGGGTGATGTCTCTGCTTTTTAGTGCGCTTACTACCCACCCCTCAAAGGTTGTGACTCCTACCACTCTCCGTTTACTTCTATGTTTCTCCCAACACACCCAATGCTGATTGGCAGAGTTAAGGGTCCTGCTTAGTTTGCGTTGGAAGTTGACTTCCAGATGCTTCACTCATGGGACGCATTGGAACTACGAAGTCCTTGCGGGTTGTTCTGCTGCCCTGCTCTACACACACACACTCTCTCACACGGCAAGAGTTCTACAGGTGTTTATTCAAACTCCCCCAAACAGGTCCTAGGAAAGCACCCTCGTTGCACAGGTCCAGATTCTGAGCTTAGCACGGCAAGAGTCACTGAGTGACTGAGTCCAATGGGCGCACACAAAATCCAGGACTTGAACACATCAGAATGCACAGCAGAAGGACACAAGGCGTGGAACTGGGCACATGGCTCCTCCAGCAATGCTCAAGTCCTCAGGGCGGGATTAACAAGGCCACGCCAGTGCAGCCCTTCATGCAAGGTGAGGTTGCCTCCTCATGAATAGTCTAGCTGACGGGCATTGTGCCTGCCTCCTCTCTGCTCTCTGTCCTTGGATCATCGGAAGAAGGTGTGGATCCACCTCCTGCTCCTTATTGCTAATGGGAGGCAGCTGCTCCTGCTCCTCACCTGGAGCCTCCTGGCCAACTTGCTGCAGCTGTGGCTCCCCTCCCTCAGCCTGTGGCTTGTCCGAGGGACCCAGCTGAGGCTGCTCCCTCAGGCTGGCATTTTCCCAGCCCCCATCCTGACCTGGTGCCGTGCTTTGCTCTGCAGGCTCAAACTCACCCTCCTCCTTATCCTCCTCTTCTGAACTCGCATCTGGAGAGGGGTCCAGGGCTGGATCCATGACAGTCGTGTGAGTGGTGAGATCTGTGCCACACCTGGAAAAACATCAGGAAAGATCTCGAAGGAGTGGTTTGCAAGCACTGAGACAGGAGCAAGCTAATTGCCCGAAACCAGCATCGCCTTGCTAAAAACTGGCTGGGTCAGATGGACTTTTCTGTTTTTTGTTTTTTGACAGGGTGACCCAGATTAGGAGAGCAGGGAAATGCTGTGGATGTCCTTGTGCAGAGACTGGAGCCTTGCGAAAAGGGAATAACACTTCACACGAAGTATTTGTTCTGCTTTATAAAACCCTAGTGAGGCCACACCTGGAATACTGCAGCCAATTTTGGTCACCATGTCACAAAAAAAGATGTGGAGAGTTTGGAAAAAAATCAGAAAAGAGCCACTAAGATGATCCAAGGCCTGGAGACTCAAACATACGAAGAACTGCTGCGGGACTTGGCTTTGGCCAGTCTAAAGAAAAGAAGAAAGAGGGGAGACGTTCCACTATTTGAGGGGCTGCCACAAAGAAGACGAGGGGGTCATGTTATTCTCCAAAGCACCAGAGGGCAGGACGAGAAACAACAGATGGAAACTGACCAAAGAGAGAATCCAATTTGGAGTTAAGGAGAAACTTCCTGACAGTCAGGACAATCAACCAGTGGAACCGCTTGCCACCAGAAGTCGTGGGTGCTGCATCAATGGAGGCTTTTAAGAAGAGGCTAGAGCTAGACATTCACCTGTCTGAGATGGTACAGGTTCCCCTGCTTGAGCAAGGGGCTGGACTAGAAGACCTCCAAGGTCCCTTCCAGCTCTATTCTATTCCAATGTGGGATGGCTGGGCGACCGTACCTGACAGGCGATCCTCGGTGTCTCCCCGGAAGGAGTATCTGGGGCGGGAGCTGAGGGGTTTCTCCCGGGCCCAGAGGTCTTCAGAGACGAGGGACTCAAAAGATGTGAATTGCACTTGTAAGTCACTACAAGCCTGAGCCTCATCCAAACACGGGTAGTTCTTGATTTACGGCCATTCATTGAGCGACTATTCAAAGTTAAAACAGCACCGGAAAAATTGATGTGACTCTTTTTATCGCTTACGGCCGTGGAGGCATCCCCAGGGTCACGTGATCAAAATTCAGACAACCGACTCTTATTTACGACCTTTCTGCCATGATTGTTAAGTGAATCACTGCAGTTGTTAAATTCGTATGTTGCTAAGCGAGACAGGTTGTTCAATTCTGCCCCATTTTACGACCTTTCCTGCCACAGCTGTTAAGTGAATCACTGCAGTTGTTAAATTGGTAACCTGGTTGTTAAGTGAATCCGGCTTCCCCCCCCCCTATTGACTGTGCTGGTCAGAAGGTCGCAAAAGGGGGTCACGTGACTCTAGGATGCTGCAACCGTCATAAATACAAGACAGTGGACAAGCATCCAAATTGTGATCACGTGATCAGGGGGAGGCTGCAATGGCCGTGTGGGAAAATGGTCATAAGTCAGTTTTTTCAGTGACGTAACTCTGAATGGTCACTAGATGAACTGTTGTAAGTCGAGGACTGCCTGTACAAGGTCAAGATCCGGTGAAGCGGCATAAACACTTCTACTCAGGCCAGACCAGGAGGCTTATGTAGGCATACAAGTAGTCCTTGACTTACGGCCGCAGGGCCAGGACTTCGGTTCCTAAGTGAGGTGGCTGATGAGCTCTGCCTGAATTGGGGACCCTTTTTTTGCCAGGATTCAAGCCCGTCACTGCAGTCGTTAGGCAATTGTGGCCATCAGGTTAAGTGGTCATTAACAGAGTGACAGAGTCGGAGGGGACCCTGGGGGGGTCTTCTCCAACACCAGAGGCTTTCAAGAAGAGACTGGACAGTCCCTTGTCTGAGATGGTATAGGTTCCCCTGCTCGAGCAGGGGGCTGGACTAGATGACCTCCAAGGTCCCTTCCAGCTCCTACTCTCCTCTCCTCTACTCCACTCCACTCCACTCCAACCCATTGCTCAAGCAGGAGACCCTTTACCATCTCAGACAAGTGGCTGTCCAGTCTCTTCTTAAAAACCTCCAGGGATGAAGCACCCACAACCTCTGGTGGCAAACTGTTCGACTGGTTAATTGTCCTCACAGTTAGGAATTTCCTCCTTAGTTCCAGGTAGCTCTTCTCCTTGATGAGTTTCCATCTGCTGCTTCCTGACCTGCCTTCTGGTGCTTTGGAGAACAGGTGGAACCCCCCCTCCCCACTTCTTTGGGGCAGCCCCTTAAGTGGCTCCGTTGAGTGAGTCCTGCTTCGTCTCTGGATTTTTGCTTGTCGGAAGCTGGCTGGGAAAGCTGCAAATGGCGACTGCTTTTCCCTGTGACAGCTGTGCAACTGTGGCCCATACGCACCAGTTGCCAAATGCCCTCATTTTGATCACTTGACCATGAGGATGCTGTAAAGGTCATAAGTGAGAGGACAGGCTGCAAGTCACTTTTTCAGCACTGTTGTCCTTTCAAACGGCCACTAAATGAATGGTGGTAACTTGAGGACTGCAGTGCAACACAAGACAGAGCTCAAAGGGCTGGGGACGCTGCTGAGCAGAGCAGCCGAGAGGGTGAGGAGCTTGGAGGCTGTGGTGGTGTTACATTTCAGGTACTGCACAAACCAGATTGCCGAGTGCGCCTTTGGTGTTGACAAAAGGGAGGCTTGTGGTGTAAATTATGCTCTCCTAGAGTGCATACTTATCTCCTTTCCGCATCTATAGGTGGCAAGGATATTATTTGCAGTACTTAATCAAGGCTACCAAAAATTCCCCTTTTGTCTCTGTCCCGAACTGCCCGTTCCCCTCCATCTCCCCCTCTTCCTTTGGAGGGTCCCGCTGCAGGGGAAACAGCCCGGTCTCTGCTGGTCTGTGACAGGCCTCGGTAAGACCACACTACGTCCAGTTTTGGTCACCACTTTGTAGAAAAGATGTCGAGACTCTAGAAAGCGTGCAGGGAAGAGCAGTGCAGAGGATCAGTGGGGTGGAGGCTAAACATGCGAAGAACGGAGTTCCACCGGTTGATTTTTCTCACCATCAGCAAACTCCTTAATTCCAGGTTGCCATCCGTTGCTTCTGGTCCTGCCTTCAGGGGCTTTGGAGGAGGGGTCCCCAACCTCTGGTCCGGTACCAGGCCACGGCATGCCAGCAAGCGGTGTGCACAAACAGGCAAAGCCCCACTGCGGGATGCAGGCGGCACACAGAACGACGCACCCTCCGGTCCACGGGAAAAACTTCCTCTCCACGGAAGCGGTGGTCCCTGGTGACTGAAAGATTGGGGGCCTCTGCTTTGGAGAACAGGTGGACCCCCCCTTTTCTTTGGGGCAGCCCCTGAGATATTGGAGCACTGCTACTACAGGTATTCCTTGACTAAGGACCACAGCTGAGCCCAAATTTTATGTTGCTCAGTGAGAAATTTGTTAAATGAGTTTTGCCCCCTTTCGCGACTTTTTTTTTTGCCCCGTTTGTTAAGTGAATCACTGCAGTTGTTAAATTAGTGATGCCGTTGCGAAGTGAATCGGGCTTCCCCGTGGACTTTGCTTGTCAGAAGGTCGCAAGAGGGGGTCACGTCACACACACACACACACACACGGGACTCTGCAACCGTCAAAACTATGAGTCAGTTGCCAAGCATCCGAATGTAAATCACAGTGATCCTGGGGATGCTGCAATGGTCCTAACTGTGAAAAATGGTCCTATGTCACTTTTTTCCAGCGCTGTTGTAACTTCAAATGGTCACTAAATTGACCGTCGTACGTCAAGGACTGCCTGTATGTCATCTGTGGCGCTTCTTTTGGCTAGACACTCCCAATTCCTGCAACCGTTCTTCATAAAACATTTTACCCTTGCTCAGATCCTTGAAGTTTAATTTACTTTAATCTTGCCCAGATCCTCAAAATGTTCCCCTGAACTTGCTCCAGTTTGCGACTGTCCTGGAGGGTGACAGAGGTGCCCAGAACTGGATGGAGACCCCAGGTGACCAGACACGTGGAAACCGTGGCTTCTCTAATCTAGAGTAATTAACAGAGTAACAGACTAACAGAGTGGGAAGGGACCCTGGAGGTCTTCTATTCTAACCCCCTGCTCAGGCAGGAAACCTTGAACCCAGGGGAATTACTCAAGAGCAAGCGTGTCAAGGCTTGGCCACTTTAAGACCTGTGGACTTCAGTTCCCAGAATTCCCCAGCCAGCCTTTCAGGGGTCATCCAAGCCCATATGAACCCATTTAGCCATCGACTCACCCAGCCCAGATTTCACCACTTAATTAACTCTGGGAGATTTTTATTGTCCGTAAATAGACTCAGGTGATTTATTGGGCTGACATGTTTCCCACCACGCTTGGGTAACAGCTGGCGAGGATCCAGAGCAAGTGAGCAAACTGAAAGGTGTACTATTTGTACAGCACAGAGAACACGTAAAGGTATAAAAAAAGGGAAATTGGAAGGGGCACTGAAGTAAACGATAAAATGGATTAGCAGTTAGCAATCTCGAAGGGTGGGGCCAACGGGGAGGGCGACAAGCCAGAGGCCAAGAGGAAAAGGGATTGGCATGCTGGGAAGTCGGGACTTGGGGGAGGGGGAAGGGGGCCCCCTCCCAAAGAATGTCCCCTGCAGATTTCCCAGGTTGCAAATCCCTCCTTTTTGGGAGCTGCATCCAGCCATCACCAGGTCTTCATGGATGATGTTCCCTAGTTGGGTCATGAAACGTCTGCAAGGAAACCACCCAGCTCATCAAGGCCCCACACTCCTCCTCCTCCTCCTTCTGGCAAACCTCCACCCCCTTCTAGCACTGATGATGTTCCCTAGTTGGGTCATGAAACGTCTGCAGGAAACCCACCCAGCTCAGAGAGCACCAAGGACCCCACAGTCCTCCTCCTCCTCCTCCCTTTTAGCACTGATGATGTTACCTAGTGTGGTGAAGAAACATTCCCAAAGATTCCTTCTACTCAGCCGTGTCTTCTGCCTTCCTCCCCCCTCCCCCCTCCCCCCCCACACACACTTTGCCTTCTCTGACTGGCAGTGAGTCTCCAGGAGGTTAGGCCCCTTCCCCACCCCCTTGCCCGCTGATCCTCTTGAACCGCTGTGCCCCGAATCCCAGGTGCCCAGTGGTCCTCCCTCCCTTCCCCTCGCCCCCCCCTGAGGGTGGCCGTCTCCTGTCTTCCTTCTCCACTAGAGCTGGACCTTCCTCGGGGGCCACTGCCCATGGGCCACTGCCAGAAGAGCGTCTTCTGCTGTGAGGGCCGGGGGGAGAGACCGATTGTGCCCCCAGGGGGAAAGAGCAGGTCCTGGGGAGCGTCCGGCCAGGAAGTGCCTCTTGGGAAAGTCCGACCTTGACCTTGCCGGGAGCTTCTTATCACCGGCAGCTGAAGAGGGCCGAGGAAGGAGAAACCTGGGCGGACTTTGCCAGAACGGATCGAAAGTCCAGCAGGCAAGGGAAGCCGGGAAGGAGCCACTTCTGGCTCTGCACTCCCACTGCGGAGGGGGCACGGAAACGTCAGAGCCCCTCCTCAGGGCCGCAGGGCTGGGTGCAGGCTGGCAGGGAGGCCCCGGGAGGCTGCCCTTCGCCCAGCCTTCCCCAAAGGCTTCTGGGGCTGCTCCGGGCCTTGGCTGGGAGACGGGCGTTCCCGTGGCCAGCCACGTTAACTGGTGGGGGGGTCCCTGAAGGCCAGACGGCCCCCCGCTCCTTCAAATGCCGTTTTCTTCCTGCCTGCTGCTTCCGCTTCACCGTCCACAGAGAGTCCTTGACTTAGGACCACAGCTCGCACCAGCACGCTCATTACTAAGCAGGGCAGATGCTGAGTGAGTTACATCTTTTTTTTTTTGGCATCTGATTTTACAACCATTTTTCCATGGGTACGAAGGGATGCGCTACGGTTGTTATGTGGATCACGTGGTTGTTAAGTGAGTCCGACTCCCCCCCACCCCCCGTTGATTTTGCTTCTTGGAAGCCTTTTGGGCCACCGGACACGTCAGCCATTGTAAGTTTGTTGGTTGCCAAGCACCCAAATTTGATCCCGTGACTGCAAGGAGACTACGACGGTCGTAAGTGTGGGGACTGGTCATAAGTCACTTATTTTGGTGCCATTGTAACTTCAAATGGTCACGAAAAGAATGGTCAAGGGCTACCTATAACAGGGGTCTTCAAACTTGGCCCTTTTATGACTTGTGGACTTCAACCCCCAGAATTCCTCAGCCTGGCTGAGGAATTCTGGGAGTTGAAGTCCAGAAGTCATAAAAGGGCCATGTTTGAAGACCCCTGACTTACAGTACATGGCGAAGCTAAGCCTTCTCCATCAGCTGCCCCCACCCCCGAGGAATAGCCTCAACCAACATCTTGGAGTCCTGATGGGGGGGGAGATAAGCGGGCTCTGGAGAGTCAGGCCCTGGATTTCGGGGCTGCTTGGGACCCCCAATAACAAAAGTATTTCTGAGCCAGAGCTGAGAGGCTGCCTTCCTAAGGGGCAGCCATTCCGCCTCCACTGCTTCAGGGACCAGGGTAGACTATGCTGGTGAGAAGAGGCTCTAAGCTGGGCCAAAACCGCGCCTTGAGCTTGGCTGAAGGTGGGGACGGAGTGGGGGAAACCTCCTTTGCCAAAAGCCGTCAAGTTGAAGGGGAGCTGGGTTGGCACTGTGGAGTTGGACTCGATGACCAAATGCACGGGGGTAGAGCAGGTGCCACCTGGCTCAGTAGCAGCAGCTGTGAGAGGGACCCCGGAGTCCTAGTGGACAATCACTTAAAACAGGAGCCAGCCGTGTGCTGCAGCTGCCAAAAAAGCCAACACAATCCTGAGTTGTATAAACAGAGGGATAGAATCAAGATCGTGTGAAGGTTTAATACCGCTTTACAAGGCCTTGGTGAGGCCACACTTGGAATACGGCATCCAGTTTTGTTCACCACGATGTAAAAAAAGACGTTGAGACTCTGGAAAGAGTGCAGAGAAGAGCCACAAAGAGGATCAGGGGACTGGAGGCTAAAACATATCAGGAACGGTTGCTGGAATTGGGTATGTCTAGTCTAAGGAAGAGAAGGACCAGGGGGGACATGATAGCCATATTCCAATACTGTCTTTGAGGGGCTGCCCCAAAGAAATTGGGGGCGGGGTGGGTGGGTTTCACCTCTTCTCCAAAGCGCCCGAAGGCAGGACAAGAAGCAACGGATGGAAACTAATCAAGGAGAGAAGCAACCTAGAACTAAGGAGAAACTTCCTGACGGTTAGAACAATTAACCAGTGGAACATCTTGCCTGCAAAAGCGGTGAATGCTCCAACACTGGAGGTTTTTAAGAGGAGACTGGACAACCATTTGCCTGAAATGGTGCAGGGTTTCCTGCCTGAGCAGGGGGCTGGACTAGAAGACCTCATGGTCCCTTCCGACTCTGTTATTCTCTCTCCAAGGTCCCTTCTGACTCATGATCCCACCGGCTTTCACGCCACCAGGAAGCTGCCTCCCTCTCCAGTGGCATCAGCAGCTGGCATCGGAGTCTGGGGACTGGCACCGGGCCAACCATCCCAAGGAAAGCAGCCTTTGCTCAATGTTCCACCTTTGCTTGAGAACTGATAACAGCCACCAGAGTCAATTTCTTTTTACAAGCTACAATTATGGTTGTAAACAGCACCAATTGGGTTCATTGGCCAAGTGGGGGGGGGGAGGCCAAGTCTGGCTCCTCTCAGAGTCACCACCAGCCAGGGCTTCCTTGACAGAACCCACTGCCCACCGGCCGAGAGCTGGAAGGCCCAGCCGGCAAGCCGGGTCTCTGGGTCTTCCCCCACCCCAGAAATAAGGAATTATTTAATCTAGTGCTTTATGTGGGCCAAAACCAGGACTACGAGTTGTCCCTGGAGGTCTCTGGGCAGCCAAAGTAGGACTAGGATGTTTTACGTTAATGGCACTAATTTCTGCATTAATTTATAGTCTCCGGGTAGTCTTCAAGGGCAGCTCCACCCAGAACATTTTGCAGTAGTCTAGTCTAAGGTAAAGACGAGGTTGTGACTAACCCTGCCTTCTGTCCCAGTTAAGGCCACAATTGGCACACGAGTCCTAGTGACAGCTTCCACTCCCCCCTTGAGCAACAGGGCCGAGTCCCGGAGGGTATTGAACCTGCTGCTTTCTCAAGAGCCGACGCTCGGAGTGGGTCAGCAGTCGCCCGGCTTCGACTTCCAGGTCTCACAGCCTCCGGGTTGCCGGGAAAGGCCCTCGTAGCCTGGAGGGGGGTGGGTGGTATATTACAGGTACTCCTCAGCTTACAATCACTCGGCTAGTGAGCCTTTGAAGTTACCATAGCACTGAAAAATAGGACTTACAGCTGGTCCTCACCCTTACGACCGTTGCAGCATCCCCACAACTGGCCTGTGTTGATGAGGGTTGCAGCATCCCAGGGGGTCCCGTGACCCCCGTTTGCGACCTTCCCAGCCGGCTTCCGACAAGCAAAGTCAATAGGGGGAGCTGGGTTCACTTAAGGACCGTACATTTCACTTAACCACCGCAGTGACTCGCTTAGCAACGGTGCCAGAAAAGGTCCTAAAATCAGATGCAACTTATTTAACAATGAAACTTCTGGGCCCAGTTCCAGCCGTAAGTTGGGGACTACCCGGATCGGCAAAACCCAATGGGGAAGTCCGATTCACTTAACAACCTTGCAACTAACTTAACAACAGTGATTCACTTAGCAACTGTGGGAAGAAAGGTTGTAAAATGGGGCAAAACTCACAACTTAACAACTCTCTTGTTTATCAACAGAAATTTTGCACTCTGTTGTGGTACTAACTTGAGGACCATCTAAACCAGGGGTGGGGAACCTCGGCTCTTTTATGACTCGTGGACTTCAACTCCCAGAATTCCTGAGCCAGCCAAGCTGAGGGAAAAGGGAGAGGTTTCCAAGCTGAGCCATGCTGGCTCAGGAATTCTGGGAATTGAAGTCCATGAGTCATCAAGGAAGCCATAGTTCTCCACACTGGCTCAGGAATCCTGGGAGCTGAAGTCCATCAGTCATAAAAGGGCCATGGTTCCTTATGATGGCTCAGGAATCCTGGGAGCTGAAGTCCATCAGTCATAAAAGGGCCATGGTTCCTTATGATGGCTCAGGAATCCTGGGAGTTGAAGTCCACCAGTCATAAAAGGGCCATGGTTCCTTATGATGGCTCAGGAATCCTGGGAGTTGAAGTCCACCAGTCATAAAAGGGCCATGGTTCCTTATGATGGCTCAGGAATTCTGGGAGCTGAAGTCCACCAGTCATAAAAGAGCCAAGGTTCCCACACCCCTGATTTAAACAGTCCTGGACAAATGGCTGCCCAATCTCTTCTCCAAAACCTCCAGTGATGGAGCTTCACCATGCTTGAAGGGAAGCTGTTCCATCCCATCCCCTCCGGGATGCAGCCCCCACCTGGACACAGGGCAGAGCAATTTTGGGCCGAGAATGAGCCGTTTGGCCAGTCCACCTCTGGGCAGGCGGTGGCAGGAGGCCCGGCCATCAGGTCGCAGGGCTTTCTGGACAAGAGAGGGAGCCTCTTGGAGCTGCAGCTGTTTCAAGGAATCCAGATGCTTCCTTGGTAGAGTCTGGGAGGAGAAGGGCAGGCGCCTGGCTGCCCTCTAGTGTCTGCTTGTGGCAGTGCCAGCACCTTTGGCAAAGCAGCTGCCCCAACCAGCCCCCCTCTGTCTAGTGGGGGTGCAGACAGAGATGCCCCTCCCTTCCTGAAGGCAAAGTCCTCTGCCAGGAGAGCCCCTTTCCCTTCCAAGGCCTTGTTTGCCCCTCTGGGCAATGCTGAGTGCTCAAGCAGGGGACCCCAGACCATCTCAGACAAGTGGTTGCCCAGCCTCTTCTTAAAAGTCTCCAGTGATGGAGCACCCACAACTTCTGGAGGCAGGTAGTTCCACTGGCTAATTGTCCTCACTGTCGGGAAATTTCTCCTTAATTCTAGGTTGAATCTCTCCTTGATTAGTTTCCATCCATCGTTTCTTGTCTCTGGTGCTTTGGAAAATAAGTTGACCCCCCCTCCTCTTCTTTGTGGCAGCCCCTTTTGCTGCAAATGGAGTCGCAGGTCTTTCTTTTCTAAACGCCCAGTCCCAGTTTGGGATAGAAATAGAATAGAGAATGTAGAGTAGAGTAGAGTAGAGTAGAGTAGAGTAGAGTAGAGTAGAGTAGAGTAGAGTGGAATGGAATGGAATGGAATGGAATGGAATGGAATGGAATGTAGAGTAAGAATAGAACGGAACAGAATAGAATGGAATGGAATCTGGAAGGGACCTTGGAGGTCTTCTAGTCCAGCCCCCTACTCAAGCAGGAGAACTTATACCATCTCAGACAAGTGACTGTCTAGTCTTAAAAACCTCCACTGATGGAAGCACCCACGATTTCTGGTGGCAGGCTGTTCCACCGGTTAATTGTCCTCACTGTCAGGAAGTTTCTCCTTAATTCCAGGTTGCTTGTCTCCTTGGTCAGTTTCCAACCATTGTTCTCTGTCCTGCCCTCCGGTGCTTTGGAGAATAGTTTGACCTCCCCCCCTCTTTTTTGTGGCAGCCCCTCAAATACTGGAATGCCGCTATCGTGTCCCCTCTAGTCCTTCTTTTCTTTAGACTGGCCAAACCCAAGTCTTGCAGCCGTTCTTCGTATGTTTTAGTCTCCAGGCCTTGGATCATCTTAGCTGCTCTTCTCTGAATTACTAAGGCTTTACAAAGCAGTACTAATACTTTGCGTGATCTTAATTCTATGCTTCTGTTTATGCAACCCAGGATAGTATTAGCTTTTTTGGCGGCTGCTGCACATGGCTGGCTCCTGGTCAAGTGATCGTCCACCAGGACTCCAAGGTCCTTCTCAAAGTGGCTGTTTTTAACACAGGTCTCGCCCAATCAGTATTTGTGCCTTTGGTTTTTCCTACCTAAATGTAAATCTTTGCTTTTCTCCACATTAAAACTCATTTTGTTGGATAGGGCCTATTGTACCAGTTTGTCAAGATCTTTTTGTATTCTGACTTTGTCTTCTGGGGCGTTGGCTACTCCTGCCAGTTTGGTGTCTTCTGCATATTTGATGAGTTCCCCTTCAATTCCCTCATCTAAGTCATTGATGGAGATGTTGAAGACTCCTGGGCCTAAGTCGGAACCTTGTGGTACCCCACTGCTCACTTCTCTCCATGTGGATGTAGTGCCCTTGAGGACTACTCGTTGAGTAAGGCTTGTCAGCCAGCTACAGATCCATCCGGTGGTGAGCCCCTGGTCCGGGAAGAATGGCCCTTGGACCAGGCATTGCACCCAGTTTGGGTCACCCCAATATAGACTCTGGAAAGGGTGCAGAGAAGAGCAACAAAGATGATCAGGGGACTGGAGACAAAAACATATGAAGAACGGTTGCGGGAACTGGGTAGGCCTAGTTTAGTGAGAAGAAGGACTAGGGGGAACATGATAGCATCTTTCAATATTTGAGGGGCTCCTACAAAGAGGAGGGGGTCAACCTATTCTCAGAAGCACCTGAAGGCAGGACAAGAAGCAGCGGATGGAAACTAATCAAGGAGAATGAAGGAGAAACTTCCTGACAGTGAGAATAATTAACCAATGGAACAGCCTGCCACCAGAAGATGTGGGCGCTCCATCACTGGAGGTTTTTAAGAAGAGACTGGAAGCCACTTCTCTGAAATGGTATAGAGTCTCCTGTTTGAGCAGGGGGTTGGACTAGAAGACCTCCAAGGTCCCTTCCAGCTCTGTCATTATGTATTCTGATGCCAAAACAGCCTTTTAACCCTGAAATCCAGGATCCGGGATGTGGGAAGCCACAGAATCCTGATCAAATATGCAGACTCGATTGTCTAAATTTTTACCCTCTTAACTATGGAATTCTTAACAAAATTCTCTGCTTTACAAGAACATTTTCCTTTTGTTCAAACGCCTTTCTCGCCTACTCAAAAGATGTCCACCAATCAGCTCCTTCAGATTCCTCAACGCTGAACCCAAAACGTAGGAAGATGGCTGACTTTCTATTGCTCGGGACGGCGCCCGGTGGGAATTGAACAAAGGCTGGCGATTTCTCCTCAGCCTTGTGGAGCTTTCTTGGGAGGAAATTCCGCAACAGGCTTTCTGGAGTTCTAGCCAGAGCTCAAGGCAATGCTCACCACAACGACCCTGTGAGGTAGGTTGGACAGAGGAAGGGTGACAATCCAAGATCACCCAGGGAGATCCATGCTTGAGGGTGGCCTTCAGTGTTGGGTGTCTGATGCCGGTCCAACACTACCCTGGCTTCCTTCAGGAGACACCTCAGACACTTTGCCCTCAGGCCAGGATGGGCTCCTCTGGGCCTGTCACCAGGGGGCGGTGAATTCTAGTCCCGCCTTAGGGATGAAAGCCGGCTGGGTGACTCTGGGCCAATCACCAGGAGACAATGAATTCTAGTCCCGCCTTAGGGATGAAAGCCGGCTGGGTGACTCTGGGCCAATCACCAGGAGACGGTGAGTTCTAGTCCTGCCTTAGGCATGAAAGCCAGACCTTCTTTCTCACCCCACCCCACCTCAAAGAGTTGTAGGTTGTGGAAATAGGAGAAGAGAGTAGGATTATGAACATCCGCCAGCTTGAGGTTTTTTTTAATAAAGATGAGAAATAAATAAATCAAATAAATAATAAAGACATCCACTGTGATGCAAATGCCAGTCGGTTGCTCCCATCTTTCCTCCTCCACGGATTTTTAGGATGCCCCTGGAGTTGGCTTTGATGGCAGAAGAAACATTCAGATTTGACACCTTCCATTTGTGGCACTCGTGTCTTTTCCATTGTTTGCTCACCTCCCCACCCTCCCCAATCTCCCCCCAATAAAAAAAGCTCAGAATTTACATTTGGGAATTTTGCTCTTCCCTTGCGTGAGGAACGAAGGCGGCAGAAGTTGTGGGGAAAGGAAAGGAGACCATCCAGAGTTCCTCCAGCTGAGAAACATTCCCCTTTCAAGCAAGGAGCGTGTTGGGGGGGGGAGGAAAGCCCCGCAGGAAGGAACAGCCGGCAGAGACCAGGGATCTGTCCATGGTCCTGATGCTGCTGTTCCTTCGGCCACCCTCGCCCTGGTTGTGCGGCCTGGCCTGCAGGAGGACCGGGAGCAGAAAAATGGACCCAGAAGAAGCTGCTTACGACTCAAGATTCAAAGCTCTGATAGCATCCACACTGCAATTGTTCCGTTTATAAAAAACTTATCAAAACGCAATACAAAATATTATAACATAAGATGCAAAAGAAACCCTCAAAAGATGGCTATTATTTTAGACCAGGGGTCCTCAACCTTGGCAACTTTAAGACTTGTGGACTTCAACTCCCAGAATTCCTCAGCCGTGGACTCCAACTCCCAAAATTCCTCAGCTGAAAAATAACTGAAGAAAACAATGTCGCACTGAATTGTCCCTCGACGAGTTGTCTTAGACCATGGGAGGTGTCCAGGTAGCTTAGACCAGGTAGACGTGTTTTTGCCAATTCTATCTCCATGAGGAGATCACTTAGCTCTTGAAGCTTGTGATTGTCTTCGTTGCCTATCTTCGGAAAGTTTTGCAGTCTTTTGAATAGAGCCTTCTCAGCTTGTAAGCCGCCCTGAGTCTTCGGAGAAGGGCGGGATATAAATGGAATTAAAATAAAAAAATAAATAAATATTGCTTCCGAGCTTCCGTAGGTCTGTTCATGCAGCAGCAAGACCTGCATCTGGAGAGTCAACATGTACTGTTCTCAGTCTTTTAACACGATCTGCAGATTCTGGCCCCAGCCACTTTATGAGTAGATCAAGTTCCTTCTTGGTGGTAAGGCTGAGATCAGCAATAGCAGCTTTGAAGGTTGATCTCCAGGATCTGTAGCTCTCTGGACAGTCATCCAACCTTGAGAGGCTAGTGGTGATGAGCTCTCGGCGAATCATGTATCTGCCGAAGTCAGAGAGGTCTGATCTCTCACTCCTTGGTGCCAAAGAAACTTGTGGGACCCCTTGGGTGTGAAAGATCTCTGGTGAATAAGGGTGAGGTGTACCAGGATAGAATGACGTTGCAAGAGCATTCAGCTGTGGCTTAGTCTCTAAGGCTTGTGCTGGCTGTTGATTAAACTGTTGTTTATTGCTGGAAGTTACCTTGTCATTGGCAAGAGGTGATGCAGTTTGAAGTGCTAATGCACTTGTGTTGTGGAGTTGAACAGGCTCAGGCCTTTGCAGGTTTGGGGTCTCTGTGTTGAGAGTCAGAACAGTGTTGTTCGCAGGAGGTACAGAAGATGGCTCTGCATCGTTGCAAATATTATGCTTTAGCACATATTTACCGGTGCGTTCCACTGGATCTTCCACTTCTGTTGGGATAGAACAATCTGGATCGGTGCTTTCCTTCACTGCTTGTTCAAAGACCTTTAGTCTTGCTAGGGCAACTGCTCCTTCCCTTTCCATTCGCAGAATCTTTATTTGGGATTCTGCCTCTGCTTGGCAGGCCTTGCTCTGAGCTTCCACCTCTGCTTGGCAGGCCTTGCTCTGAGCTTCCACCTCTGCTTGGCAGGCCTTGCTCTGAGCTTCCACCTCTGCTTGGCAGGCCTTGCTCTGAGCTTCCACCTCTGCTTGGCAGGCCTTGCTCTGAGCTTCCACCTCTGCTTGGCAGGCCTTGCTCTGAGCTTCCACCTCTGCTTGGCAGGCCTTGCTCTGAGCTTCCACCTCTGCTTGGCAGGCCTTGCTCTGAGCTTCCACCTCTGCTTGGCAGGCCTTGCTCTGAGCTTCCACCTCTGCTTGGCAGGCCTTGCTCTGAGCTTCCACCTCTGCTTGGCAGGCCTTGCTCTGAGCTTCCACCTCTGCTTGGCAGGCCTTGCTCTGAGCTTCCACCTCTGCTTGGCAGGCCTTGCTCTGAGCTTCCACCTCTGCTTGGCAGGCCTTGCTCTGAGCTTCCACCTCTGCTTGGCAGGCCTTGCTCTGAGCTTCCACCTCTGCTTGGCAGGCCTTGCTCTGAGCTTCCACCTCTGCTTGGCAGGCCTTGCTCTGAGCTTCCACCTCTGCTTGGCAGGCCTTGCTCTGAGCTTCCACCTCTGCTTGGCAGGCCTTGCTCTGAGCTTCCACCTCTGCTTGGCGGGCTTTGCTGTGAGCTTCTATTTCAGCTTCCTTTCTGGCAAAGGAAACTTGCACTTTCTTTGCTTCTAGACGGGCACGGGCCTCTACCAGCTTGTCACTTAATGTTGAAGTCCTGGAGTGAGAGGATCTAGAAGAACGTGCTGTGGATTTAGTTGATGTGATTCTATGAGATCTGGTCTCCTGCAGTTCAGCAATATTTACCGGTGCGTTCCACTGGATCTTCCACTTCTGTTGGGATAGAACAATCTGGATCGGTGCTTTCCTTCACTGCTTGTTCAAAGACCTTTAGTCTTGCTAGGGCAACTGCTCCTTCCCTTTCCATTCGCAGAATCTTTATTTGGGATTCTGCCTCTGCTTGGCAGGCCTTGCTCTGAGCTTCCACCTCTGCTTGGCAGGCCTTGCTCTGAGCTTCCACCTCTGCTTGGCAGGCCTTGCTCTGAGCTTCCACCTCTGCTTGGCAGGCCTTGCTCTGAGCTTCCACCTCTGCTTGGCAGGCCTTGCTCTGAGCTTCCACCTCTGCTTGGCAGGCCTTGCTCTGAGCTTCCACCTCTGCTTGGCAGGCCTTGCTCTGAGCTTCCACCTCTGCTTGGCAGGCCTTGCTCTGAGCTTCCACCTCTGCTTGGCAGGCCTTGCTCTGAGCTTCCACCTCTGCTTGGCAGGCCTTGCTCTGAGCTTCCACCTCTGCTTGGCAGGCCTTGCTCTGAGCTTCCACCTCTGCTTGGCAGGCCTTGCTCTGAGCTTCCACCTCTGCTTGGCAGGCCTTGCTCTGAGCTTCCACCTCTGCTTGGCAGGCCTTGCTCTGAGCTTCCACCTCTGCTTGGCAGGCCTTGCTCTGAGCTTCCACCTCTGCTTGGCAGGCCTTGCTCTGAGCTTCCACCTCTGCTTGGCAGGCCTTGCTCTGAGCTTCCACCTCTGCTTGGCAGGCCTTGCTCTGAGCTTCCACCTCTGCTTGGCAGGCCTTGCTCTGAGCTTCCACCTCTGCTTGGCAGGCCTTGCTCTGAGCTTCCACCTCTGCTTGGCAGGCCTTGCTCTGAGCTTCCACCTCTGCTTGGCAGGCCTTGCTCTGAGCTTCCACCTCTGCTTGGCAGGCCTTGCTCTGAGCTTCCACCTCTGCTTGGCAGGCCTTGCTCTGAGCTTCCACCTCTGCTTGGCAGGCCTTGCTCTGAGCTTCCACCTCTGCTTGGCAGGCCTTGCTCTGAGCTTCCACCTCTGCTTGGCAGGCCTTGCTCTGAGCTTCCACCTCTGCTTGGCAGGCCTTGCTCTGAGCTTCCACCTCTGCTTGGCAGGCCTTGCTCTGAGCTTCCACCTCTGCTTGGCAGGCCTTGCTCTGAGCTTCCACCTCTGCTTGGCGGGCTTTGCTGTGAGCTTCTATTTCAGCTTCCTTTCTGGCAAAGGAAACTTGCACTTTCTTTGCTTCTAGACGGGCACGGGCCTCTACCAGCTTGTCACTTAATGTTGAAGTCCTGGAGTGAGAGGATCTAGAAGAACGTGCTGTGGATTTAGTTGATGTGATTCTATGAGATCTGGTCTCCTGCAGTTCAGCAATACGGAGTTCTGCCTTATCCCTTGCATCTTGCACTAGGAGATCTCTTTGGTGGTTTAGTGCATCAGTCTTTTTTACACCCTGCTCAGCAGAATCAGCTCCATGTACATCTGTGTGGTCAGAAGCATGATGCATCTGCGTTGATTCAGCATTAAAAGAGTGTTCAGAACCTTGCCATTTGCCTGAAATGGTATAAGGTTTCCTGCCTGAGCAGGGGGTTGGACTAGATGACCTCCAAGGTCCCTTCCAACTTATTATTATTATTATTATTATTATTATTATTATTATTATTATTATTATTATTATTATTATTATTATTATTATTATTATTGTCTAGACATTTTTCACGTTTTGCAAAAAATGGGTACTGTCTCTTTAAGAAGGCAAATTGCAGCTTAGACAGGGTTTATAACACAGTCCAATGTACAGAAACAGTTTTCAGCATGCACAGGAGATGTTCAGTAAGCTTGTGCAACCATGTGCTTTCACAAGATGGCGGATTGCACTGAGCTTGCTTGCAGATATGACACACACATATGGATTGCAGGCTGTAGGAATTCTACTGTCTTTTGACTATTCTGACTCGGACTGTTGTTTAATGATTTATCCCCTTGCTGAGACCCCTGTGCCTGGCCTGTATAAACGGATACTATCACTGTTAACAGCCTTTGCCAGATAGCAGAACTCATGAAATTACCTTTTAGTCATTCAGAAGGACCTTTATTTGCATTCAGAGAAGATTACAGCAGACAAGGTGTGGTAGATGATGAAATGGACGGTATTTCAAGGTCAAAAGACAGTAATGATCCTGCCTTGAGAGAGAGTGCATGTAGAGACCACCGGGTGTGAGATGGTGGCAGGAAGTGATAGAACGTTCAGGGTAAGAAGAAGGAGGAAGTACGTCACAAATGGGAGGGGTTGGCTGAACAAATTAACATAATGTTGTAGTTCCCCAAACAACCACATGGTGGCAGCACAATATGCACTACATAATACTTTATGGCTGATGTCGCTTGACAGGAAGAAACAGACCAGACCAAAGACAGATGCAGTTTCATTGCATTTTCCTTTTATTACATTTTAATATCTCCATAGGAACCTGTAATGTAAGATCCATGAATCAAGGAAAGCTGGATGTGGTCAAACAAGAGATGACAAGACTGAACATCGACATCTTAGGTATCAGCGAACTAAAATAGACAGGAATGGGTGAATTTAATTCAGATGACCATCAGGTATACTACTGCGGGCAAGAATCCCTCAGAAGAAATGGAGTAGCCTTCATAGTCAATAAAAGAGTAGGAAAAGCAATACTGGGATACAATCCTCAAAATGACAGAATGATCTCAGTTCGAATCCAAAGCAAACCATTCAATATCACAGTAGTCCAAGTCTATGCCCCAACCACCGGTGCTGAAGAGGATGAAATTGACCGGTTCTATGAAGCCCTACAGCACCTTATAGAACTAACACCAAAAAATGATGTCCTTATCATCATGGGGGATTGGAATGCTAAAGTAGGAAGCCAAAAGATAACCGGAATAACAGGCAAGTTTGGCCTTGGAGTACAAAATGAAGCAGGGCACAGGCTGATAGAATTTTGTCAAGAGAATACGATGGTCATAGCAAACACTCTTTTCCAACAACCCAAGAGACGGCTCTACACATGGACATCACCAGACGGTCAACACAGAAATCAGATTGACTATATGCTCTGCAGCCAAAGATGGAGAAGCTCTATACCAGGGGTCGGCAACCTAAAAAAGAAAAAGAGCCACTGGGAACCGGTTCCATCACAAATTAAAAAAAGAGGGAGCCGCGTGCGTGTGTCCATGCACGCGCATGCGCAAAAAGGTTTTTTTGCGCATGCGCGGACGCACGCGGCTGCCATTTTTTTAAAAATGAGATGGAACCGGTTCCCGGTTGCCCGATGGCGACGGCCCGTCTGCAAAGCTGCCGCTTTCGGCAGCTTAGCAGACGGGCCGCGGCAGCTTCCTCAAAGAGCGGCGCCCCTGCCCATTCCGAGAGGTACGCGCGCACCTCTCCGAACGACCGGAGTTGCGCGCGCACCTCCCCAAACCTTTGGGGAGGTGCGCGCGTACCTCTGTGCGAAGGGGCAGTGGTGCCGCTCTTTCAGGAAGCTGCCGAAAGCGGCAGCTTCCTCAAAGAGCGGCACCGCTGCCCGTTCGCGCGGAGGTACGCGCGCACCTCCGGTCGTTCGGAGAGGTGCGCGCGCACCTGTCGGAATGGGCAGGGGCGCCGCTCTTTGAGGAAGCTGCCGCGGCCCGTCTGCTAAGCTGCCGCTTTCGGCAGCTTCACAGACGGGCCATGGCAGCTTCCTGAAAGAGCGGCACCACTGCCCATTCGCGCGGAGGTGCGCGCGCACCTCCGGTCGTTCGGAGAGGTGCGCGCGCACCTCTCGGAATGGGCAGGGGCGCCGCTCTTTGAGGAAGCTGCCGCGGCCCGTCTGCTAAGCTGCCGCTTTCGGCAGCTTGACAGACGGGCCGCGGCGGGCTTCCTGAAAGAGCGGCACCGCTGCCCATTCGCGCGGAGGTACGCGCGCACCTCCGGTCGTTCGGAGAGGTGCGCGCGCACCTCTCTGAATGGGCAGGGGCGCCGCTCTTTGAGGAAGCTGCCGCGGCCCGTCTGCTAAGCTGCCGCTTTCGGCAGCTTCACAGACGGGCCGCGGCAGCTTCCTCAAAGAGCGGCACCGCTGCCCGCTTGGGGAGGTGCGCGCGCACCTCCGCCCATTCGGGGAGGTGCGCGTGCACCTCTCCAAACGGGCGGTGCCACTCTCCATTTGGAGAGGTGCGCGCACACCACTGCCCGTTGGAAGAGGTGCGCGCGCACCGGGCGGCTGGGAGCCGCAAGAGACGGCTCAAAGAGCCGCATGCGGCTCCGGAGCCGCAGGTTGCCGACCTGTGCTCTATACAGTCAGTAAAAACAAGACCAGGAGCTGACTGTGGCTCAGACTATGCGCTTCTCCTTGCAAAGTTTAGGCTTAAACTGAAGAAAGTAGGGAAAAGCACTAGGCCACTCAGGTATGAATTAAATCATATCCCTGTTGAATATACAGTAGAGGTGACAAATAGATTTAAGGAATTAGATCTGATAGACAGAGTGCCTGAAGAACTATGGACAGAGGTTCGTGACATTGTACAACAGGTAGCAACCAAAACCATCCCAAAGAAAAAGAAATGCAAGAAAGCAAAATGGCTGTCTGAGGAAGCTTTGCAAATAGCTGAGGAAAGGAGGGAAGCGAAAGGCAAGGGAGAAAAAGAAAGATACGCCCAATTGAATGCAGAATTCCAGAGAATAGCTAGAAGAGATAAGAATGCCTTCTTAAATGAACAATGCAAAGAAATAGAAGATAACAATAGAATAGGGAGGACCAGAGATCTTTTCAAGAAAATTGGAGAGATGAAGGGAACGTTTCATGCAAAAATGGGCATGATAAAGGACCAAAATGGCAGGGACCTAACAGAGGCAGAAGAGATTAAGAAGAGGTGGCAAAATTACACAGAAGAACTATACAAGAATGAGCTTAACGTCCCTGATAATCACAATGAAGTGGTCACTGACCTCAAGCCAGACATCCTAGAATGTGAAGTGAAGTGGGCCTTAGAAAAGCTGAGCAACAACAAAGCTAGTGGAGGAGACAGTATTCCAGCTGAGCTATTCAAAATCTTAAAAGACGATGCAGTAAAAGTGCTACACTCAATTTGCCAGCAAATTTGGAAAACTCAACAGTGGCCACAGGATTGGAAAAGATCAGTTTACATTCCAATCCCAAAGAAAGGCAGTGCCAAAGAATGTTCAAACTATCGCACCATTGCACTCATCTCTCATGCTAGTAAAGTTATGCTTAAAATCCTACAAGCTAGACTCCAGCAGTATGTGGATCGAGAACTACCAGAAGTACAGGCAGGATTTCGAAGAGGCAGAGGAACTAGAGATCAAATTGCCAACATACGCTGGATCATGGAGAAAGCTAGAGAGTTCCAGAAAAACATCTACTTCTGCTTCATTGACTATGCTAAAGCCTTTGATTGTGTGGATCATAACAAACTGTGGCAAGTTCTTAAAGAGATGGGCGTACCAGACCATCTTATTTGTCTCTTGAGAAACCTATATGCGGGTCAAGAAGCAACAGTGAGAACTGGACACGGAACCACTGATTGGTTCAAAATTGGGAAAGGAGTCCGGCAAGGCTGTCGCCCTGCCTATTTAACTTATATGCAGAGCACATCATGAGAAAGGCAGGGCTAGATGAATCAAAAGTTGGAATTAAGATTGCCGGAAGAAACATCAACAACCTAAGATATGCAGATGATACCACTCTAATGGCAGAAAGTGAAGAGGAACTAAAGAGCCTCTTGTTGCGGGTGAAGGAGGAGAGTGCAAAAGTTGGGTTGAAACTTAATATTAAGAAAACCAAGATCATGGCATCCGGTCCTCTCAATTCCTGGCAAATAGATGGGGAAGAAATGGAGGTAGTGACAGATTTTATTTTCCTGGGCTCCAAGATCACTGCAGACGGGGACCGTAGCCAAGAAATTAAAAGACGCTTGCTCCTGGGGAGGAAAGCCATGGCAAATCTAGACAGCACACTAAAAAGCAGAGACATCACCCTGTCAACAAAAGTGCATATAGTCAAGGCTACGGTCTTCCCAGTTGCAATGTATGGCTGTGAAAGTTGGACTATAAGAAAGGCCGAGCGCCAAAGAATTGAAGCCTTTGAACTATGGTGCTGGAGAAGACTCCTGCGAGTCCCTTGGACTGCAAGGCGATCAAACCGGTCAGTCCTAGAGGAGATCAACCCTGACTGCTCTTTAGAAGGCCAGATCCTGAAGCTAAAACTCAAATCCTTTGGCCACCTCATGAGAAGGAAGGACTCACTGGAGAAGAGCCTCATGCTGGGAAAGATGGAGGGCAAGAGAAGAAGGGGACGACAGAGAAGGAGGTGGCTGGATGGAGACTCTGAAGCAGGAGGTGTGAGCTTCAATGGACTCCAGAAGATGGTAGAGGACAGGAAGGCCTGGAGGAACGTTGTCCATGGGGTCGCGATGGGTCAGACACGACTTCGCAGCTAACAACAACAACATTTTAATATATTTATGGATTAGCAAGGAAGTAAGTTCCTCTTTACCTCCTGTGGCAGAGGCCCACCCCAGAGGCCCACCCTAACCCCAGAGTCAATCCCAGGGGACAAAATCTGTATTATGAGAAAAGATAAAAACCTCTCGACCTATCAAACAATTCACAATTCAACCAGGCAGATACGCCCCTTTCCCCCCCATAGCTCGGTCTACAGTCATTTCAGCTCACAGATTCTCCCACGGTAGCCAGGATTCAACACTGCAAGATTCTACACACACACAAAACACGCATAAACACAAACACACACGCCTATATACGTAGCCCTTACAACACTTCGCTTAGATCCTCCAAGCGGCGGTCCGGCAGGAACGGGCCGGGGTCCCCAGCCGAGCCCACCCCTCCGTCCAGAAAGGCGCTGCTCCGCCCAGAGCCCGGCCGGCCCGAGCCTCCCCCGCGGGATCCAGGCCGAGCCAGCCTCCGCCGCCCCTCCCCTCCCGCCCCCAACGGAGGGAGGGCGCTGGGCTCCAGACCGCCCCCGCCGCGCCCCCGGGGCGGGCGGAGGGGAGGCGGCTCTGCCGGCTGGGCGCCATGGCGGAGCAGGCGGCGGGCGGGGTCCCGGGCGAGCCCCCCGGCGGGGCGGCGGCGACCCCCGGCGGCTCCCCGTTGCGCGGCTGCCCCCGCCCGTCCTGCCGCCGCCTGCGCGCCGTGGAGCCGGTGCTGCTGCTGGCCACGCTGGCGCTGGCGCTGCAAGCCCCGCTCGGCACGCAGCTGCTCTGGGACCGGCTGGGCGCCCGCAACGGCTCCGGCCCCGGTCCGGCAGGAGAGCCCCGCGGCGGCGGCGGCGGCTGCCCCAACCACACCGGCACCGGCCAGCAGGTGGGTTCCGCGGGGCCTCCGGCCCCCCTGCCCGGCCTCGGCGCTCGCAAGGCAGGGAACCGGCCCGTTTCCAGATCCGCCCGGGTAGACTGCGCCCGGACACGGAGCTCTCCTGCCGGGGTCTCGCTGCCGCGCCGCGAGGGATAAAGGCGGGCCAGGCGTGGGAGGGTGACTGTTCCCCGAGCCGGGTACCCTTCCCCGTCCAGCCCGAGGTTGGGTGGGGGAGAAATGGGGGTGAAAAACGGCTGTCTTGCCGGTTACTCCGAGGTCAGCCCTGCAGGTCGGCCCTCTTTTCTCTCTGCTACAGATTTCTAGTCTGCTCACTTGTCTGGAATGGCGTGGGGTTTCCTGCTTAAGCAGGGGGGTTAGACTAGAAGACCTCCAAGGTCCCTTCCAGCTCTTGTTATTCTCCTGCTTAAAATAAAAGACGAAGCTCTGATGTGGCCAGTAGTGCAGAGGCTCCCCCTCCCTCCCTCCCTTGCTCCCTCCCAGGGCTTGGCTGCTGTTTGAAAGTCTTTGGGGCTTATCAGCCCCCACAAGAATGGAACCTCCATGCTCAGAGGCAAGCTATCTGGGCAGGATTTATACAACATATTTGACTAGACCAGTGAAGCTTGTTTTAGGTGGTTTTGAGGAGTCTTTTAGGCAGTGCCGGGCAAACTGTGTCAGACACCAGGGAGGGAAACAAAAAGAGACGTCAGCGACTCCTTTGTTACAAACAATGCCGGCTTATATGTTGGCCTGATGGCTGGGTTGCTTCAGCATCTCGGATTCTGCCCTGGTTCCCAGTCAAAATTGTCCCTCCACTCACTTGTGAGTTTCTTTTCCAGGCTCTTTGGAATCTGCAGGTTTGATCACAAAAAAGGTGTTGAGAAATTGTCTTTCTGTTCCAAAAGGGGTTCAGAACATCTTGTACTTTGATGCTATCTTGCCCAAACCTTCTTTCAGGGTTTCTTCCACAGGGAAACTTTTTCTTAACCCCTCATTGCCCTGTTTTCAGCTTTTCCTGTAATGTGTTCCTCTTTTCATGCTTTTGAATTATTCTTTATATAAAAAAACAAAAAAAACCCCACTTTAACCTAAGTCATTCATTCACCACGATCATTTACAGGAGGACACCTGGTTGTTGTTGTTGTTATTGTTGTTGTTTTTATTATTATCATAAAACTTTTGTTCATAAAACATGAAACTCAGTCAGCTGAACACTCAAATTGACTGGCGCTGATGGTTGACAGGGGTTGCTGCCGGCATCCTAGGTATCAACCAGGTACCTCCTTAAAACGTAAGATGTTCTGAGTAGCGCAGATTTTTGTAGCTTTGCTGGAGTTATTGCAGGAAGCTGCAGTTTCTTGATGCATTTTGCCAAGTTTTTGGACATAGTTCCCAGTGCCCCGATGACAATGGGTATCACCGTTACACGTTTCATCCATAATCGCGCAGTTTCGATGGCCAGGTCGCGGTATTTCGTAATTTTTCCCAGTTCTTTTTCTTCGACTCTGGCATCTCCTGGTATAGCCATATTACTCAGCTGTACGCTTCGGTTATCTACGACTGAGATATCTGGCATGTTGTGTTCCAAATGGCGATCTTGTTGTTGTTAGCTGCAAAGTCGTGTCCGACCCATCGCGACCCTATGGACAACGTTCCTCCAGGCCTTCCCACAAGATGTTCACCCTCTCATTCTCGACAGCTTTTTCCACCCTATGTTCCCATGACTTTTCGGACACAGGCAAGTCATATTTTTTATACAATGCCCAGTGGATTAGTTTAGCAACTCACTCATGTCTTGCTTTGTAATCATTTTGGGCGATTTTGCTGCACTCACATATTAAATGTGAAACAGTTTCAACTTTGTCACTGCAAAGTCGGCAATTTTGATTTGTCAGTAGATTTTTGTATCTTCGCTTTCATGGCATTAGTTTGTAGTGCTTGTTCTTGAGCAGCCAGTATTAAGCCTTCCGTTTCTTTCTTGATGGTTCCCATCTTAAGCCATGCCCATGTCAAGTTGTTATCACATTTTCCTTCAATGTTTTTCAAATGCTGTCCATGAACAGCTTTGGTTTTCCATCTATTTAATCTGTCATCCAACTGGTTTTCCTTATATTCTGCCTTTGTCTGTGTTACTTTTATAATGCTCTCTGTTTTCACAGCCTGCAGCAATTTTTCTGTACTTTGATTTCCCTTCTGGCGGAGCTCCAGGTGGAGTGGATTTCCAAGAATTGGGGGTGGGTGGGTTTCTCCTTAAAGCCTGCAGGAGCCACTGTGGTGATTGTCCAAGGCTGTTCCTGAGCTGTTGTGCTAGAGAGAGGAGGGTTGTTGCCAGGGTGGGTGTGATATGCTGAGATTGTTATCTCTCGTGTTCCTTTCCATTCCTCCGTGGCTCTGAGATTATTGCTCCCTCCCTCCTTCCCTCCCTCCTTCACGTGCTTACATGTTAAGCAACCAGATAAGGACTCCCAATCAAATCATACACACACACACCCCACACACACCGCCTCAGTTGCAACCTTTGTGGAGTTGTGTGTCCTGATAACTCCCTTAATGGAGCATCTGCTTGCATCCAGTGTCCTCTGTTTCATGGACAAGTCCAGATGTGGGGTTCTATCCAAAGCAGGGCGGGGGGTCCACCTTGGCTACTTTAAGACCAGAATGATCATAATGAATGAAGAGATGATGGGCTTTTATTTAGACGCAGCGTTTCCCAACTTTGGGAACTTTAGAGCAAAGAGCTGGTAATATCCTGACAAAGGTTAAAATGAAAACTCTCTGCCTTGAAAGGGATGCAACATTAGAAGCAGTGGGAGGCCTGGGTCTCCAAACCTGGCAACTTTAAGACTGGTGGACTCCAACTGCCAGAATTCCTCAGCTGGATAAGGAATTCTGGGAATTGAAGTCCACAGAGTTGCCAGGTGTTGAGGCCTCTGTATTGGACCTCTGTGTTTCCTTGTGCGCCCTCCCTCTGGGCCTGTGGCGGCTTCAGGGACCTTTCTGCACCCCTCTTTCCTGGACCCAGAAGGATAACCAGGCCTGGTGCTTTTGGGGCAGCCCGGAGTCCTCGGGGGCAACTGCTAGGGCCACCTTCCCACCGCGCTCTCCCTGCTTGAGCAGGGGGTCAGGCTAGAAGACCTCCAAGGCCCCTTTTTCTACCTTTCCAGGAGCTGGAGACGCTGGTGGCCCACTGGAACCTCTACCTCAACCTGGCCGGCTTCTTTGTGGGCCTCTTCTCGGTGACCCTCTTCGGCCCCTGGAGCGACAGCGTGGGACGCCGGCCGGTGCTGATCCTGCCCACGCTGGGCATGGCCCTACAGGCCGCTGTCTACCTGGTGGTCATGTACGCTGAGCTGCCCGTGGGGTACCTGCTGGTGGGCCGGGTGCTGAGCGGCCTCTCTGGCGACTACAACCTGGTGCTCGCCGGCTGCTTCGCCTACGTGGCCGACGTCAGCGACCGGACAGCCCGTACGTTCCGGGTGGCCGTCCTGGAGGCCTGCCTGGGCTTGGCAGGCATGGTGGCGAGCGTGCTGGGTGGGCAGTGGCGCAAGGCGCAGGGCTACGTGGCGCCCTTCTGGCTGGTCTTCGCGGCCAGCCTGGCCGCGGCCCTCTACACGGCCATCGTCCTGCAGGAGTCGGTGCTGCAGAGGCAGCCGCGGCGCCTCCTCACGCTGCGCCATTACGCGACGGTGTATCGGCTGTACGCCAGCCCTGCCCGGGGCCAGGCCTGGCGTCAACTGCTTCTCTACTCGCTGGCCTTCTTCGTGGTGGTGACGGTGCACTTTGGAGCCCGGGAGATCCTGGTGCTGTACGAGCTGGGCCCTCCGCTCTGCTGGTCCTCGGAGCTGATTGGCTACGGCTCGGCGGCCCACTACCTGGCCTACCTGAGCAGCCTGGCGGGGCTGCGGCTGCTGCAGAGGTGCCTGCCGGACGCCTGGGTGGCCCAGCTGGGCCTGCTGTCCAACGCGCTGGGGCTGGTGACCGTGGCGCTGGCCGGGACGACGGCCCTGATGTTCACAGGTGAGGCTGGGGGAGAGCAGGCTGTTGGGGGGGGGGGGTCTGGTAGCCTCTCCCCCGAAGGACTCTTGGGAGACCTGCATGTTGTTGGTTTTCTCTTTCTCTTTCTCTTTCTCTTTCTTTCCTTCCTTCCTTCCTTCCTTCTTTCCTTCTCTTTTCTCTTTCTCTCTTCCTTCCTTCCTCCCTTTCTTTTTCTCTTTCCTTCCTTCCTTCCTTCCTTCCTTCCTTCCTTCCCTTTTCTCCTCGTTCTCTCTTCCTTCCTTCCTCCCTTTCTTTTTCTCTTTCCTTCCTTCCTTTCTCTTTCTTTCCTTCTCTCTTTTCTCCTCTTTCTCTCTTCCTTCCTCCCTCCCTCTCTTTCTTTCTTCATTCCTTCCTTCCTTTCTTTTCTTTTCTTTTCTTTCTTTGTTCATTTCCATTTATTTATTTATGAAATTTATGAGCCCCCCCCATCTCATATCCAATGACTGGATGGCTTACAGCATAAAAACATGAAAAAACATTAAAATCAATAATTATAGAAACACAGTGGATAAAATCATTAATTAATATAACTAATAACTAATTAAATACTTATTATAAAATTACTATTACATAATAATGAAATAATCAACAGCAGATGGGAAAGGAAGGGGCCGGCCCCCCCAAGGGGGCTTTGCAGGGTCCAGGGGCCACAGAGGACCCAAAGCTTTGTGCCAAGCAGTCTGTTGGCAGCACAACCTCACCCAGCACCCACCCAGATGGCCCAGGGCAGCCGGCCTGCTCACGGTGCCAGGTTTTGCTGCTGTGTCGGGGGGGGCTCCCCTCCCCCACGGGGGCTACCCCAGGCCCTACTCAGCAGTCCTGCTTGTTAGGCATATGGTGATAGCCTACATATTTGGGTTGAAAATATATAAACTATGATGTTGTGACTTTAAGATGTTAATTGGCCAATGGGTGTGTAAGTGTTCTCATGGCCACAAGAGGGAGCTAGGAACGTAGCTTCTTTCTCTCTGAATTCACTGCTCTCTCTACTATTACTGTTTTGCTGTACTGTTGGTTTACTACTGTGATAAACCTGAACTGTGTATTTGACCTGTGGACCGGTAAGAAGACTTTGTATTTGGAATACTCCTTGGACTGTTACTATTGTGTATGACCTGGACTGTTTTGTTTTTTTTTGACCGTGCATTTTTGTTTTTACACCACCTCAAAAGTAAAATACTTTCTGTTTTCACAACTCAGTGTACTCTTGTGGTTACTGTGTGACTCTTATTCCTCTCAGTACCCTTCCTTGTTTGTGCAACTCTTTGCTAGCACAAGGAGACCCCTGCACAACAATTCCTAACACTGCTGCCTCACTGGCGTCTTCCTCACAGGTTACGGGCTCCTGTTCCTCTCCATGACGGTCACCCCCGTCATCCGCTCCAAGCTCTCCAAATCAGTTGGCGAGAACGAGCAAGGTAGGGCGGAAGGGGGTGGGCGGCTCTGCCCCTCCCCACACCCCCGTCTCCCCCTGTGCCTCCCCACTTTGGTGCTCCAAGGGTTGGGGGGCACTGCTTGACACCCCCCCTTCCCTGTCTCCCTCCTCCATCAGGGGCCCTCTTTGCCGCCGTGGCCTGCGTGGAGGGGCTGTGCTCCCTAGTGGCCACGGGTGTCTTCAGCTCCCTCTTCCCGGCCTGCCTGTCCTTCATGAAGGGCTTCCCCTTCCTCTTCGGAGCCGTCCTCCTCCTCGTCCCGGCTGCTGTCATTGGGTGAGTCTGCCTAGGGGACCCGATGGGGCGGGTTGGGGTTCCTAGCTCCGGTGGTTCTTGACTGGGGATGATGGAGTCTGGAGTCCCCCCCTTGAGGGAACGGCTGATCCACAGCTCTCTTAGACTCGGTTTTTCTTCCATGGAGCTGTCTTAAATTTCCTTTTAAAGCTGGCTGCTGTTTTCCAGTCCAGTGATGGGGAGTTCCAGGGGTTAACGCTGCGTCTTGGCTGCAGGTTTTGGCCAAAAAATGCAGCCGACGGCCAGTCCAGGACGAAAAGCGCTTTCCCCAACTTCCTGTTTTAAGAAAGGAAGGGAGAAAAACTTGCTTCCTCCAAGCATCTCAGATGTCCCCCCCCCATTTTTCTCACAGGAGCCCCCCCGAAGACCCTCTGGGTCCCCCTCTCCCCGTCTCTTCCTGCTCTCCAAACAGGGCCATACAGTACAGGCAGTCCTCAACTTACGACCACTCACTTAGTTCAGATTTATGACGGATCCGCTTTGGGTCCTGGGGCTGAACTCGGAGTGCTCGGCAACACAACCAGGTTTGCAGATGTTTGTAGCAACCTGCGTTCATGTCACACCGAGACTGGACAGTCACTTGTCTGAGATGGTCGAGGTTCTCCTGCTCAAGCAGGGGGCTGGACTAGAAGACCTCCAAGGTCCCTTCCAGCTCTATTTTATTCTATTCCATTCATTATTCTATTTTATTTTATTCTATTCTATTCCATTCATTATTCTATTCTATTCTATTCCATTCATTATTCTATTCTATTCTATTCGTTATTCTGTTCCATTCCATTCATTATTCTATTCTATTCTATTCCATTCATTATTCTATTCTATTCTATTCATTATTCTATTTTATTTTATTCTATTCTATTCCATTCATTATTCTATTCTATTCTATTCTATTCTATTCATTATTCTATTCCATTCCATTCATTATTCTATTCTATTCTATTCTATTCATTATTCTATTCCATTCCATTCATTATTCTATTCTATTCTATTCCATTCATTATTCTATTCTATTCTATTCATTATTCTATTCCATTCCATTCATTATTCTATTCTATTCTATTCTATTCCATTCATTATTCTATTCTATTCCATTCCATTCATTATTCTATTCTATTCTATTCTATTCTATTCTATTCTATTCTATTCTATTCTATTCTATTCTATTCTATTCTATTCTATTCTATTCTATTCTATTCTATTCATTATTCTGTTCTATGCTATTCTGTTCCATTCATTATTCTATTAACTATTCTATTCTATTCCATTCCATTCTCACTCTATTCTAGACTTCATTACTCTACTTAAGGTAAAGGTAAAGGTTCCCCCGCACATGCGTGCTAGTCGTTTCCAACTCTAGGGGCCGGTGCTCATCTCCGTTTCAAAGCCGAAGAGCCAGCGCTTGTCCGAGGATGTCTTTGTGGTCATGTGGCCGGCATGACTAGACGCCAAAGGCGCACGGAACGCTGTTCCCTTCCCACCGGAGTGGTCCCTATTTTTCTACTCGCATTTTTACGTGCTTTCAAACTGCTAGGTTGGCAGAAGCTGGGACGAGTAACAGGCGCTCACTCTGTTACGCGGGACTCGGGATTTATTTTATTTATTATTTGGATTTATATACCGCCCCTCTCCCGAAGGACTCGGGGCGGTGTACAGGGCAATTAAAACACTATATACAACACATAATATACAAAAATTAAAATAAATTAAACCAAGTAGCCCTAAACCATAAAACACGTTCTAAAATTTAAAATTTGGAATTTAAAATCTAAAATCCCAGTTCCTCAGTCCAGGCCGGCAAGTTCAAATAGCCAAGTCTTCAGGTCGCGGCAGAAAGAGCGAAGGTCGGGAGCCATCCGGAGCTCCACAGGCAGCTGATTCCAGAGGGCAGGCGCGCCCACAGAGAATGCTCTCCCCCTGGGGGCCGCCAGTCGACATTCCCTGACCGACGGCACCCTGAGGAGGCCCTCTCTGTGGGAGCACACGGGACGATGGGAAGTTGACGCCGGCAAAAGGTTGACCCGCCAAACTGCCAACAATCTGATCGACAAGCTCAGCGTCCTAACCCACTGAGCCACCACGTCCCTTTACTCCCTTTTGCTCACGTGACCCTCAGGATGCTGCAACGGCCGTAAGTGTGAAAAACGGTCGCCAGTTTTTTCAGTGCTGTTGTAACTTCGGTCACTAAACGAATGCTTATCAGCAAGGGACTGCCCATACAAGTTTTGCCCAATAGCAGCAGGCCTGGTTTTCAGCAAAACTGCCCATTCACTTAACTACCGTTGCAAAAAAGGTTAAAAAAATATTATTTTAAATCAATTTTTCAACCATTGCAACTTAAAATGGCAACAGGGAGGCTCGGTCGTATGTCGAGGACTAGCCAAGCAGGCCTGGTGCGGTAGGAGGGCTTCTCTGGCAGGCCCGGCTCCGCAGACCCCTTACGGGCTGGCTGTCTCTCTCCTTCCAGGGGCATAGAGATCCAGGACGGCACCGCCAGATACTGGCGTTTTGGTGAGGCTCCCGGGCCGCAGCAGGAGGCTGAGCCATCGCCCCAAGACGAGTGACGCCATCGACCCTCCTGGGCACAGAGGACCTGCGTTCTCCAGGCGCAGATCGATCATGATCGTCTGCATCCACGATAGATGAGGGTTCAGGACTTGGAGCTGTGTGAATGCAGAGATGTCATCTTGTGTCTAAACCAGGGCTCTTCCAATTTGGCTCTTCTAGGACTTGTGGACTTCAAGTCCCAGAATTCCTCAGCCAGGCATGCGTGCCTGGCTGAGGAATTCTGGGACTTGAAGTCCACAAGTCCTAGAAGCGCCAAGTTGGAAGAGCCCTGGTCGAAATCGATGAGACCAGGGGTGCCCACTGCTCTTCCGCCTGGCATGCCTCCTGACAGGGTCCCGCACGTGGCACAGTGGGATGCTGTGGGGTCTTCAGACCTGGCCCTGCCAAGACTCTTCCTGGCGTGAGGCTGCCAGGACAGAAGCAGGGGGCTGAGAAGGGGGGAACGACCGCTGGGCACCGGTCCTCACCCCACTGGGACTGCTGAGGCCTGCCGTCTCCCCTGCCAGCCCACCCGCAGCTCTCCCTAGGGTCCCAGGGACAATAAAAAGGAAAGCGAAGCGACCTTCTGGGGTCTCTTGGTGCCCCTTGAGGATGGGCAGAGGGCTCAGCCTGTGTGGTAGGAAAGGATGCCCCATGGAGTGGCATGGCACACCTGGCCCACATTTTGTTCCAGTTCCACTCCTGGGCTGCCCATGTCCTCTTTCGCCAAAGGGCTGTGCTTGTGTGTACACTTTGGAGTAACTCCTGGCAACCTAGTGGGGCAGCTCCTGCAATTTCTCGGCAAGACTTTCAGGGTTGACCCCCCCCCCCTTTCCTAGAGCTGAGAGAAGGACTGGCTGAAGGTGGTCCAGCTGGCTCTTGTCTAAGGCAGGACCGGAACTCACATCTTCCGGTTTCTAATAAAGGAGAATCTTTGTAGCTCTGGGTTGAAACAAGGGGTTCTTGGTACTCTCCGAGCTTGGTGGCTTTCTTGCAGATGCTTCATTACCCAACTAGGGAACGTCATCACTGCAAGGAGGAGTTGTTGTCGTTACAGGGTCCCTGAGGCTGGCTGTTTTCTTGCAGACGTTTCATGACCCAACTAGGGAACGTCATCAGTGCTGGGAGGGGTTTGTGGAGAGGAGGAGGATGGGAGGGACTAGGAAGGGGAGGAGGAAGAGGAGGAAGACTGTGGGGTCCTTGGTGCTCTCCGAGCTTGGTTTTTTTCTTGCAGACGTTTCATGACCCAACTAGGGAACGTCATCAGAGCTGGTGGGGATGGGGGCCGAGAGCAAATGCCTCTCCCTACTAGTGCTGGTGATGTTGCCTAGTTTGGAAATGAAACGTCTGCAAGAAAAGCACCCAGCTCAGAGGACACGAAGGACGCCTCGCTCTGGTTTCCAGCCTGGCAACTGAACCATCCCAATATCCGTCTCAGCTTTCGAAGCGGGGAGGAGGAGAGCTGCAGAGCCGGAGTGTCTGGCGAGCGGCTTTGCCTCTGGGCTGCTGGGCGACCTTAGCAGGCCAGCAGCTTTGACAAGCCCGTTTTTTCCATTTGTATCCCAAATAAATTGAATTTGGGGTGCTCCTACTCCCCAAAGGGCACCGAGAACAGCAGTGCCATTACTGTGGAGCAGCACAAAACATATTTGCCTCCCCCCCCCGGGCCCTCGGGGTGGAAAGAGGCAGAGAAGCCATTGGATTTGGGGGCTCCCAGTCATTCTGCAACAGCCCCCCACCCCGCGCCCCCCAGATCCAGAGCGTTAAGGCTGGGAAATGAGCAGACCGACCATTTGCAAGAATCCCTTTTTAAAAGTTTTATAAAAGCTTTTCTTTCCCTGCACGAGGAAGAGATCAGAGCAAACACACACCCCCGGCCCCCTCGTACCCGGCCATTCTGGGCAAGAGCTGCCCTTCTCGAACACAAGTCCTGTGCCAGCTTCCCCTGGCATCCGCTTTCGGGGGCGTCCTGGGCTGTGAGGCACATGCTCAAGAGGAACGGTCTCGCTGCACCTGGCGGGATCGGAGAAGACGGCCGGGGCAGGAGGCACAGGCAGCGACATCACTGGGGGGGGCATGTAGGGTGTTCTGGGGGTTTGGCCTCCCCCCATGCCCCCCCAGTCTCCCCTCAAGCCAAAGTAGCAGGAATTGGGAGGAGGGCTTTTCACACTAAGGAAGCCGGCCATGGCACAGAGACCCCCTCGGAGCATCCCAGCCAAAGAAACGTGGAAGCTGCCGTCACCTCTGGAAGCGGCAAAGCCACGACTCCCACTTGGGGGGGAGCACAGGGGGCTGCTGGGGGAAGGAGGCATGGCGGGGGGGGGGAACGAGCCCTTCCTTTGGCCCCTTCTGGGCTCCTGGACGGTCACTCCATCTGCAGACCCACCAACTGCCCATTGGATGAGTCTCATCAAAACCTGAGCCTCCCTTTCAGGGGCCACATGTGGCACCCCCAGTACGTGGTCAGGCTGAGAGGGGTGGCACTGACGCCCCCCCTCCCCAGAACAGGCCCTCAACCTGTGGCAGGCACCAGGTGGGGACGTCCAAGCCCTTGCTCTGGCCGGCTGTAGGTCCTAAGCAGTGGGGGGGGGGCCTTGCAAGGCAGCGCTGTGGGAGGGCCAGGCGGAAGGGCTGGGCCAGGACCACCTGCGGGGGGGGGACTCCAGGGACATGCTGGCAAGGCTTTGCTGCTGATGGGGGGGGGGAGAAGCCCGCAAGGTGCTTTTTCTCCAAAAGGCAACTGAGTTTCTTGGCTTTTTTCCTTTAAAAGTGCTTCGCTCCTCGTCCTGGAAGCGGAAGGAAGGAAGGAAGGAAGGAAGGAAGGAAGGAAGGAAGGAAGGAAGGAGATCGAGGATGGAAGAAAGGGAAATGGGAAGGAAGGAGGGAGGGATGGAGGAAGCAAGGAAAATATGATGGAAGGAAAATAGGGAGGAAGAAAAGGAAATGGGAGGGAGGGAGGGAGGGAGGGAGGAAGAAGGAACTCTGAAGAACCGAAGAATCTTCTTGGGTGAGAAGCGAAACGTTTTCAAGGAAAAACCAGTTGCCCTTTGGGGAAAAATACACCCCTTTGGGACCAGCGTGAGACCTGGATGGTGGGGGGGAAGGACCCGTCCCCACCACAAGGCCCCCCCCTCATGGCAGCCCCTGCCTGGATGGCTCTTCCAGATCCCCCACCCCTGCCCCAAAGCCCTGTGGGGAGATCCAGTGGTTTTTTTTATTATTTTAATCCCATTTATATCCCGCCCTTCTCCGAAGACTCAGGGCGGCTTACAATCTAAGAAGCACAAACCAATGTGCTTAGCAGTAGCCTTCATCCTATGTATATGCCTGCTTATTAGGGCTTTCGCCCCCACCCCCCACAAGCGGCATTATTACAAAGTCAGCTTAATTGCCCCCAACAATCTGGGTCCTCATTTTACCTACCTCGGAAGGATGGGAGGCTGAGTCAACCTTGAGCCTGGTGGGACTCGAACCTGCACTAATTGCAGGCAGCTGGTGTTACTTAAGGAGGCATTAGCCCACTGCTCCACCAAGGCTCCAGTGTTGGTGGCAGGATCCACCGAGGGGGCCTGGGGGGTGGATTTGGGGGCCCTGGGCTTCAGCCTCTGACCCCCAGGGGGGCCCCAGGAGGGAGGGGCAGCAATGCAAGAGGAGCCAGCCCCGAGGCAGCCGGGGGGTGGGGGGTGGGAATCCCTCCGTCTGTGCCCCTAGCTCTGCTCCAGGGGGGCCCCACACTCCAGGCTGTTGTCCGACCCGGCGGAGGAGTCCTCGGAGGAACGTCCCTGCAGAAAGCGGATCAGCTTCTCGATGGTGGCCTCCTGGTACTCATGGGACCACCTGGAGGGGGGAGACAAGCGCAGGGAGGGCAGGCTTGGGGGGCGGGCGGGGGAGGGGAAACTCAGCCTGGCTCTGGAGGCTTCGGCCCCCAAATTGCACGGTTCATTCAGTGACCATTCCAAGTTGCAACGGCTCTGAGAAAAGGAGCTACGACCGTTTTTCACACTTACGACCATAGCAGGAACCCCCCCCCCAAGGTCACCTGACCAAAACTCAGCCACTTAGCAACCAACTCGTATTTACGACGGCCAGAGCATCCTGGGTTCAGGCAATCCCCTTTTGCGACCTCCTGACAGGCAAAGTCGATGGGGAAGCCAGATTCGCTTAACAACCGAACAGCAGAATAACAGAGTTGGAAGGGACCTTGGAGGTCTTCTAGTCCAACCCCCCCCCCCCCGCTCAGGCAGGGAGCTGCAGTGATTCACTGCAGTGATTTGCTTAACCACTGTGGCAAGGAGGTTACAAAGTGGGGCAAAACTCACTTTGGAACCGTCTCGCTTAGCCACAGAAGTGTGGTTGCAACCCGAGGACTGCCTGCACGAAGCCAGCAACATCTCTGGGCAGAACCTGCCGTGGCTTCTCTCGTGGCCTGGGGATCCCTGCCCTCCACTGCTCCGTGCCCAGTGGTGCACGGGGTGGTGGCCCGATGGGATGGGGAAGGCCTCACCCCCTCCCCTCCACTTCTCCCCCCCTCCGCACTCACTTGATCCCGTTGAACTTCAGGATGGCCCTCATGTCCTCCGGAAGCTCCTCTGGGTCGGGCCACTCAAAGTGGTCGGTCACCGGGATGATGTTTTTCCTGCAGCTCAGGGCGGTGGCTATTTCCTGCAAGGGCAGCCTTCTCAAGCCCCTCCTGGAGGCCCCCTTCCAGACCCCCCCCGAGCCCCCTCCTGCCGCCACCCCAGCAGCTGGGTCCCCTTGCAGGGCTCCCAGAGTGGCCGCATCCGGACAGCCCTCCTGGTGGCTGCCTAAGGTCCCTTCCCCTCCCCCTCACCTTGTGCACCCAGTCTTTGCAGGCCGCGTCCCCCTTGCAGCGGTCCAGCGCCTGGACCGAGAGGACCAGCACGAAATTTCGGGCACTTATCACGCTCTGGGTCAGCTTGTCCTCAAATTTCCCGGCCTCCAGCTTTTCCACGTCGAGGAAGACGCTGAATCCGTGCAGCTGGAGGTGGACCTTCAGGAGGCTGTGGGGGAGAGCAGTGGGGGGGGGTTATTTTAGGGAGACCCTTTGTTTGCTTTCCCCCTGGCAGGTCCAACCCCTGGTGCTCCCTGGGGTGGGTGGTAAGAGGGATGGGAGAGACCTTGCAGGGCTTCTAGTCCAGAGGTCCCCAACCTTAAGGGCACAAGGGACCAGATGTGTGGAGAGAGCGTTTTTCCGTGGACCAGAAGGGACGTGGCTTTGTGTGCTGCCTACGGATGGGGCTTTCCTTGTTTGTGCGGACCGGTACTGGTCCAAGGACCAGGGGTTGGGGACCCCTATTCTAGTCCAACCCCTATGCAAGCAGGAGACCCTAGACCAGGGGTCTTCAAACCTGGCCCTTTTATGACTTGTGCACTTCAACTCCCAGAATTCCTCAGCCAGGCAGTTGAAGTCCACAAGTCATAAAAGGGCCAAGTTTGAAGACCCCTGCCCTAAACTACATCAGACAAATGGTTGTCCAATCTCTTCTTGAAAGCCTCCAATGATGGAGCACCCCAACTTCTGTTCCACTGATTCATTGCTCTGTCAGGAAGTTTCTCCTTAATTCCAGGTTGCTTCTCTCCTTGATTAGTTTCCATCCGTTGCTTCTTCTGCCTTCTGGTGCTTTGGAGAATAATTTAACCCCCTCTTTTTTGTGGCAGCCCCTCAAATGTTGGAAGTCTGCTATCACGTGCCCCCTAGTCCTTCTTTTCATTAAACTAGACATACCCAATTCCAGCAATTGTTCTTTGTATATTTCAGCCTCCAGTCTTCTCTGCACTCTTTCTAGGCCAGGGGGTCTTCAAACTTGGCCCTTGGGTGATTTGTGGACTTGAACTCCCAGAATTCCTCAGCCAGGCAGCTGAAGTCCACAAGTCATCCAAGGGCCAAGTTTGAAGACCCCCTGGCCTAGAGCCTCAGCATCTTGTTTTATGTTGTGGCGACCACAACGGGATGCAATATTCCGAGTGTAGCGCTGAGGATGTTCCCTAGTTTGGCAATGAAACGTCTGCGAGAAAGCCACCCAGCTCAGAGAGCACCAAGGATCCCTCGTTTCAACCCTGAACTACAGATAACCCCCTTGATTAGATCCAGTCCCACATTATATCGAGGTTTTATTTATTTATTTATTTTATTTTATTACATTTATATACCGCCCTTTCCCTGAGGACTCAGGGCGGTTTACAGGGAATTAAAAACCACAATACAAAAGTTAAAACCAGTTTAAAAAAGATTAAACTTAACTCTGTGCAAATAAAAGCCCAGTTAAAATAAATTAATCCTCAGCCTGGGCCAGAGAGCTCAAAGAGCCAGGTCTTCAGGCCCCGGCGGAATGAACGGAGGTCGGGGGCAGTCCTCAGCTCCACTGGCAGCTGGTTCCAGAGGGCAGGCGCCCCCACTGAGAAGGCCCTATCCCTGGGCGTTACCCGCCGGCAATCTCTTACCGGTGGGACCCTGAGCAGACCCTCCCTGTGGGAGCGCACTGGACGAAGGGCACTTGATGCTGGCAGCAGGTGTTCCCTCAAATACCCCGGACCCAAGCCATGTAGGGCTTTATAGGTAATGACCAGCACCTTGAATTTCACCCGGAGGGCAACCAGAAGCCAATGCAGCTCGCGGAGTAGAGGGGTTACATGGGAGTATCGGGAGACCCCCATTACAACTCGCGCGGCCGCATTCTGCACCAGTTGAAGCTCCGAGTGGTCCTCAAGGGCAGCCCCATGTAGAGAGCGTTGCAGTAGTCCAAACGGGAGGTCACGAGCGCATGAGTAACTGTGCGTAGGGCATCTCGGTCCAGATAGGGACGCAACTGGCGCACCAGGCGAACCTGGGCAAAAGCCCCCCTGGTCACGGCTCCTATGTGGTCTTCAAAATTGAGTCGTGAATCCAGGAGGACGCCCAAGTTGCGAGCCCTATCAACGGGGGGTAACACCTCACCCCCCATCGTTAGAGATGGAATAGTCTGGTTGACCCGAGATGCCGATATGCACAGCCACTCAGTCTTGGCGGGATTGAGACGAAGCCTGTTTCTCCCCATCCAGACCTGGACCGCCTCCAGGCACCGGGACATCACGGCGAGGGCATCACTGGGTTGGTTCGGGGTGGAAAGAAAAAGTTGGGTATCATCAGCGTACTGGTGATACCCCACCCCGAAACCACGAATGATCTCGCCCAGCGGCTTCATATAGATGTTGAACAGGAGGGGCGAGAGAACCAACCCCTGAGGAACTCCACAAATGAGAGGCCTCGGGGCGGATCTCTGCCCTCCCGCCAACACCGACTGCGAGCGGCCCAGGAGATAGGAGAACCACCGTAAAACGGTGCCTCCCACTCCCAACCCCCTGAGACGCCGCAGCAGGATACCATGGTCGATGGTATCGAAAGCCGCTGAGAGATCTAATAGGACCAGGACAGAGGAGCAACCCCTGTCCCTAGCCCTCCAGAGATCATTCACCAGCGCGACCAATGCCGTCTCCGTGCTGTGTCCGGGTCTGAAACCCGATTGGTACGGGTCCAGATAATCAGTTTCCTCCAGGAACAGAGGAAGCTGATGCGCCACCACACTCTCAACAACCTTCGCCAAAAAGCGAAGGTTGGAGACTGGACGATAGTTATTTAAAACAGCCGGGTCCAAAGCAGGCTTCTTGAGGAGGGGTCTCACCACCGCCTCCTTCAAGGCGGCAGGGAAGGCACCCTCCTTCAAAGAAGCAGTTATTACTGCATGGAACCAGCCTCGTGTCCCCTCCCGGGCCGCATAAGCTAGCCAGGAGGGGCACGGATCCAACAAACAGGTGGTGGTGCTCAGTCTTCCCATGATCCTGTCCACATCATCAGGGGAAACAGGGTCGAACTCAGTCCAGATAACATGCTCAAGACCGCCCGATTCCTCCACATCAGACTCTGCCCAGTCAGAGTCCAGACCGGTCCGGATCTGAGCGATTTTGTCCGCCAGATGATGACTAAACTTCTCGGCTCGTCCCCGCAAGGGTAACGGCGGCTGACTGGAAACACCGAGAGGGCCAGGGGTCTTCCAAGAAGAGTCCGCTCCCTTCAGGGGGGCTTCTTTGGGCTTTTTTTGACAAGGAACAAAGACTTCTGCCAAGGAAAAGTCACACGCAGGACCCCCACCCGAGGCACACCTGGTGCACGTCCCTTGGGACCTCAGGCTGCTTTCTGGGGTGCCTCAGCCTGCCTGCCCCCCAGGAGACACTTCAGGGTGGGGGCTGACCTCATCTCACAGAACGGCACCGCCTGTGGGGCGAGGGTCCCACCCAGGGAGCCCCTCCCCCCATACCTGGCCAGCTGGGATCCGGTGCGCCGTCGGTAGCTGATGAAGACATCCGTACCCTCCAAGGTGGACTTCCGGCTGTTGCATGGCAGAGGCGAGTGAAGCATCTCTGGGCGGGGCAAGGAAGGAAGCACAAAGGGCTGGGTGGGGCCCTTCCAGCCCCCCCCTCCCCGAAAGGCAGGCTGGGTAAGCCAGAGACACCACCACCCCCAGCTGCGCCTCCCCCAAAAGCCAAGAACAATTGGGGATGTTCAGCTGAAGCTTGACCAGAATCAGGGGTAGCAACCTGGGCCCTTTTATGACTGGTGGACTTCAACTCCCAGAATTCCCGAGCCAGCATGGGGGAACGATGGCCCCTTCATGACTGGTGGACTTCAACTCCCAGAATTCCTGAGCCAGCCTGGCTCAGGTTGGAAACCTCTCCCTTTCCCCTCAGCATGGCTGGCTCAGGAATTCTGGGAGTTGAAGTCCACCAGTCATAAAAGAGCCGAGGTTGCCCACCCCAGGACCAGATGCACCTGGGGACTGAGGCCAGCCTATGGTCAGAATTAATCCATGGGAGGGGGCTCAATTGGGACTCCTCCTCCAGCCCCCCCAGGCCCCTCCCTCCCTCCCCCAGATCTGAGGATCAGGGAAGAGGCAGTCGCCCTTGGAGTTACGTAGGTCTTGGGAGAGGCCAGCCCCCCCTCTTCCCCACCCACCCCGGAATCTGGGCCAGCTGCGTGTATCTTGACTGAACCGGAGTGGGGGCGGCCAGTGGGGGATCCCTCCCCGCTTACCCCGCGCAGCAGAGAGGATGCGGACGCGGTGGAAGCCCAGGCCGATGCGACAGTCGTCCTGCAGCTGCTGCTCCGTCACACGGTGGAGGACGTGGCGGTCGATGCCGCAGCTGACCAGGTTGTAGGTGTACTGGCGGAATTTGGGGTCCACCCCGGCCAGCCAGTCGGCCAGGTTGCTGCGGTCGCAGGTGGAGTAGTTGGCGTAGGTCTTCAGCTCCGTCAGCTCCCGGAAGAACCTGGGGGGGGAGGGGCAGTTTGGTCTGGTCTAGTCTAGTCTCGCTTTAGCCACGAAAGCCGGCTGGGTGACTTTGGCCCAGGAGACAGGGAGTTCTGGTCTGGAGGCCCCCCCTACCCCCCCCAGAGAGGCCGGAGCAGGGCAGGCAACGGGTGCCGCTAATTTGAATGCCTGAATATTAAGTATAGCGGGTGTTATAGAAATGGGATAAAAGATAAATTCCCTTTGTCCAGCCCCCCCCGTGCTTCGCCCTCCCTCTCTCCCCCTCCTCTCCCACGGCCGGTCTGGGCGGGCTTCACAGGTGCCTGAGAAAACCTGCGTAGAAATCCAAACTTAAGGTATTGGAGGGGGACGGGAGGTCCTCCCCCCCCATCTCCAGCCGTCTCCTCACCGCTTGCGGGAGATGCTGGAGCTCATGGCCAGATCGGCCAGCAGGTCCTCCTCCGTCAGCCTCAGCAGCAGGTCGCCATCCACCTGGTGCTCCTGTAGAGGCAGGTGGAACCTCAGCCTTTGGGCCGGGCTGGCCAGGGGGCCCCTCCCTCCCTCCTTCCCTCTTTCTTTCCTTTCTTTCCTTCCCTCCCTTCCCTCCCCCCTTTCTTTTTCTTTCTTTTCTTTCTTTCCTTCCTTCCTTCCTTCCTTCCTTCCTTCCTTCCTTCCCTCCCTCCCTCCTTCCTTCCTTCCTTCCTTTCTCTTCCTCTCTTTCTATGGCCACCCCTCTAATTAGGCCAGATGGCAAACAGGTACAGCAACAAAGGACAAAGGCACCCCTCCCCCCCCAGGCTGAGGCCCCTGTAAAGTCCGAGCACTCGTGTATCCCCCCTGCCCAACCACAGCAGAGCTCCATTAGCATCCTGCCCCCCATTCCGTTCTCTATTCCATGGCCATGACATGAGCCAGAGCTGGAAGCCCCCCCCCTGAGTGCTAGCCAATAAGCCACCCGGCCATCCTTTGCCTATTGCTCTTGGGCGGGGCTCCCCCTCCGCCACCCCCACCCCTGCTCCCCCCCACCAGACTCCTACCAGGAAGCGGGGACAATACTTGACGAAGCCGATCTGCTGCAGCCACTTCTGCACTTCGGGGGTCTTCCAGTTGGGCACTGTGGGCAGGAGCCGCCGTGGCACTTCCTCGCCCATGGTGCTCAGCGCCCTCTTGGCCAGCATGGAGGTGGTACCATTGGCCGAGTAGCAGACGACCCTCTTCAGGCTCTGGATGGCACCAATCTCCGCAAAGATCTGGCAACACCAGGTCAGCTCTCACAAGGCACCCTGTGGCAGCTGCCCCGACCGGCACCCACCCCGGTGGGCTGGGTCCCGGTGCTGGGGAGGGGGCTGCTGTGCCATCGCAAGCAAGCTGAGAAGTTGGGCAACGGAAGGGCGCCACGTTGGGGAAGGCAAGATCTGGCTGAGTCAGAAAGGAGGGGGTCCCAGGCTGGGCTCATGCCAGGACCCCCCGTCTCCGGGTCTCCAGGCCCGAAACTTTGGGGCAGCCTCCTCCTCAGAGGCACTGGGAAGATTGTTCCCCCCCCAGTGAGCTTTGGAGCTGGTGGTGGGGAGGGGTGACAAAGAGGGGGGGTCTGTTCTCTTGGCACTGCAGGGGCTCTTGTCTCTTTTCACCCAATCCTTGCCTGGGGGGGGGAAGCAGTGGCTTCTCCTGCCCCAAGCCCTGGAGGGAGGCAGCGGGCCCGCCAGTCCCCCCCCACACACACACACCTTGGTCTTCTTCTGGCGGGCTTTAATGGCGGCCTCCACGCAGAGGTAGAAGGCGGCGATGCACTGGGCCTCCAGGCGGCAGCTGTCCAGCAGGGGCACCAGGCACTGCAGGTCGTCGGCCGTCCGGCCCTGGCTGTTGTCGTTGCTGCCCAGCCAGCTGTGGGCGAAGCGGCCCGGGTCAAGGGTGGCAATGAAGGGCTCCACCAGGGCCAGCGTGCCCGAGTTCTCCACCTCCTTCTCGATCTCCTTGTTGGTGGCCAGCACGGCGACGGCCAGGCAGGCCTGGAACTGGACCAGCTCATCCTCCTTGGAGAAGGCCAGCGGGAAGAGCCACTCGGCCGCCTTCTTCTCCACCATGCGCCGCTGGTTGGCCTGCCCGCCGTACATGGCGCAGTTGGCCAGGGCCGCAGCGCAGTGGCGGAGCACCACCGGGTCGCTCCAGCGGCACCAGAAGAGGATGGCATCCAGGCCGCCGTGGTCAATCAGCTGGAGAGAGGTCTCCTCCGAGTGCTTGAACATGTGCTCCAGGATGCCCGAAGTGCTGCGGGCCAGAGGGAGGCTCTCCCGCTCCTTGGCCAGGTCCAGGACCACCCCCAGGCCGATCCGAGCCACCCGGTTCCTGCCGGGCAAGCAGAGGGCAGTGAGCAGCGGCATCGGAGCTGGGAGCCCAGGAAGCCACAGAAGGGGATGGGGGACGGGGGGGGCACCAGCCTGGGGTGGCGCAGGGATCGATTCACTCTGGCAAGAAAGGTGGCAAACTGGAGCAAAACTCACTTAACAAACGTCTCTCTTAGCCACAGAGGTTTTACGCCCAGTTATGGTCATAAGTCAAGGACTAGCTAGTCGGCAGGAGGGAAGGAGGGGGGGCTGCTTCCTGGAGGGCAAAGAGGCAGCTGAGCTGGGCACGTCTGGTGGGCTGGAAGGGAACAAGGAAGACCTCCGTAGCGGTTCACGGAGTATATCTGAGTTACCTTGAGGTAAAATGGGTGGCCTATAAATTTTATAAATACATAGATATCTACAGTTGCTTTAGTCTGGCGAGATTCTGTCTGTGGGCCGAACAATAAAGCTTCATTCCTGTTCTGTTCTGTGTTTTATTCTATTCTATATTCTGTAATATTCTATTCTATTCTTATTCTCTTCTATTCTGTATTTTATTCTATCTTGTTTTCTATTCTGTTCTATTCTATATTCTATTCTATTATTATTCTATTCTGTATTCTATTCTATTTTCTATTCTATTCTGTTCTGTTCTATTCTATTCCATATATTCTATTCTATTCTATTCTATTCTATTCTATTCTATTCTATTCTATTCTATTCTATTCCTATTCCTATTCCTATTCCATTCCATTCCATTCCATTGCAGTACAAAGGTTTAGTGCTCAAGCCGCTAAATAAGAATCTAGTCAGCTAAATTTCAGTACTAAATTGGCGTCAAGAGTCAATGGAATTCTGGAGAGGTTGGACTTGAATTGTTTGTGGCCACGTAAGGACTCTTAAGCTGATGACATGTTTAACTCTGACCCCCCACCCCGCCTGCTCTTCTCCTGCGTCTACTTCACAAGCAGCCCTATGCAGTTTGCAATCAACGTTCGGACACAATCAATTTCCGGATATGTCCTCCCTCACCGGCTTGGCCACTTGCCCACACGGGAGGCCTGCAACCCTCAGCATCTCCTCCTCACGTGGAATCGGAGTACCAGGATGTTAGTCTGCCTCTCCCCTTAATGCTGCCTAAGCCCTACCTTGACACACACACACACACACACCCCAGCTCAGACCCAGCCTCCTTTCTCCAACTACTAGCCCTTGTGAAGGGTCCCCCTCCCCCCTGGAGAAGGCTGGGAGGAGGCCAAGAACAAGGAGGTGCTCTGCTGTCTCTCTGAATGAGTCACAGCCCGGGGAGAGGTGGGGGGATTTTAAGCTGGCTGGACCCCAAGTCGCTGGACACAAGGCAATGTACCGAAAATAACAGAAGAACAGTCGCAAGGGCCCTTGGAGGTCTTCCAGTCCAGCCCCTTCCTCAAGCTGGAGGCCCTCTACCCTTTCAGGCAAATGGCTGTCCAGCCTCCTCTGGAAAAGCTCCACCCACAACTTCCGATCCCTTCTTCCCCCTGCCGGGAAATTTCTCTTACTGTTAGGCTACGTAAAAGTAACTAAGGCAGGAGCATCCGCAGCGGGCAAAAAAGGCCAGGCGGGGAGAAGCAGAAGCCTCGCCGCCCAAACGCCGCAGGCGAAAGAGGGACGCCGGAGGCAGCAGGGACGAGCAACGAGGGCGGCTTTGCAGCCGGTGGACTCCCACTCCCAGAATAAGCCCCCCCCGCCCCCGCCAGGCTGCAATCCAGCGGGACGGCCCCGCCTCCCTCGAAAGTCCCATCGGCGGCCCGGGGCGACCCTGACCCCGCTTCGGAGCTCCCGGGCAGGGGCCGCGCTCCTCCTCCGCCTCCTCCCCCCCGGACGCCCCCGGGGTGCCCGAGGCGGGGGTCCCGCGCGGGGGGGGGGCGCCTCCGGGCGCGCTCACCGGTTCTCGGCCACCAGCACCTGCTCCAGCAGCTGCGCCGCGCGGCTCCGGCTCTCCGGCTCGGCGCCGCGCAGCAGGTCGAGCAGCAGGTCGAGGCCGCCCTCCAGGCGCAGCGCGTCGCACAGCCCCTTGGCCACCTCGCGCCCCACGGCCGGCAGCCGCCAGGCCTCCCCCACCAGCGCCAGGAGGGCGCCCAGCCGCGCCTGCAGGTCGCCCGGCCCGGCCGCTTGTTTGGCGGCCGAGACGGCCTGGTGCAGCTCGGGCAGGCTCCGCTCCAGGGCCGCCTGCACGGCCGAGCCCAGCCCGGGCGGGAGGTCGGGGCCGGCGGCGCCCAGCCCCTCCGCCCACCAGCCCGCGCCGCCCGCCGCGCCCGCCGCCTCCGGCATGGCCGGCCGGCACAGCTGGTAGGCCGAGAGCAGCAGGCTCAGCACCATGGGCTTCCGGGCGCGGCGGGGCGGGGATGCCGGGAGCGCAGCCGGGCTTCGGCCGCCGGGCTCTGCCTGCCGTCGCCGCGGGCTGCGGAGGATGCTCGCCCGGCCGCCGCTGCCATCCCGCCGCCGCCGCCTCGCCTCCCTCCCGTGACGTCACCCGGGCCCCGCCCCGGCGCGCGCCCGCAGGCGAGAGCGCGCCGCGACCACCCCCCGCCCCGCCTGCCGGGCGCGCGATCCTGGCTGGGACGGGGCGGGCGCGGAAGGAAGGCGGCGGGAGCCCCCCCCCATGTGGGCCCCGGGGCCCCGCCCGTCCCCGCCGGGAGGGTCCTTTCGGCTTTGCGCGTTTCATTCATTCGTTCGCTTCATTGATATGCCGCCCATCCCGGGTCCGAGGCGACTCTGAAGGGGTGTAATAAACAGCTATAACAATTATAAATATAAAACATTAAACATTCAAGAGATTAAGTACCAACTGAAAACGAAGGGTCCTTGGGGCTCTCCGCCTTGTCTTCTTGCAGACGTCCCGTTACCCAACTAGGGAACATCATCAGCGCTAGAAAGGAAGGGGATTTGCATCTCCTAGCACTGATGATATTCCCTAGTCTGGGCAAGGAAACGTCTGCGAGGAAACCACCCAGCTCAGAGAGCGCCAAGGACGCCTTCTTCCACCCTGAGCTACAAAGATCCTCCTGTTTGGGCTTAGTGCGAGGCCCAAAATATTCGTAGCTCAGGGCTGAGCCGTCCTTGGTTCTCTCTGAGATACAGGCAGCCCTTAACTTACATCTTGTGTCGTTTACTCGCACCGATAACAATTTGTCACACAACTGCTGCAGCATCCCCGGGGTCACTAGCTCGTATTTACGACCGTCGCAATGACCTAGGGTCCTTTTGTGACCTCACAAGCAATGGGGATGCCAGATTCACTTAACAGCCGTACAGCTGAGACAATAACTGCAGTGATTCACTTAACAACTGTGGCAAAAAAAGATTGCAAAACTGAGCAAAACTCACTTAACAAATGTCTCGCTTAGCAACGTAAGTTTTGGGCTCAACTATGGTCATAAGTTGAGAACTATTGGGCGATAAGGGTAAACAGAATTTAAGGAGGACTGAACTTAGATCCCTCATGGGTGTGAAGGGCCTTGAGACCGATGGTGCCCTTGACCTGTCCTGGTTCCAACAGCTGAAACTCTTCAAAAGAACTTTGAGGCATCGTTTACCTTAAAGGATCTTTTATTCGGGTAGCAGAATATGGGCACCTATATAATCGAAGCCAAAAACTGAATTCCCCTCCCCTGGACACCTAGTATAAAAGCACAATTCCCTCCTCCAATTAACAGTCATAAATCACATTCCCCAATTAGCTTGAAGCACGGGCTTCCTCTCCAGCTCTCCAGCCTGCCAATTCTTTTATCAGCTCTGGGCTCAGTAACCTTGATTCTCAGGCTAGGTTTAGTGTTGTTATGTCTCGCTGGACTCTTGTTCACATCCCCGCTCCCAGCATCATCTAACTCTAAAAGCGAAAGGGGGGAAAATGGCTACAGTGCATTTGGGGTTCAGCCCAGTCATCCCCTACCCCGTTGGGGGATGAGTGGTGGGCCTCCTCTCTGTCCTGGCGCCTGACCTGGGAACAGCCCCCCTCCTGGAGATAAGGTGGCCCCAACTGCGCCCTAGCACTTCCCCCAGGCATGGGGGAGCAGCCTATTAACTCTTGACCATAGAGCAGGGGTCTGCAACCTTGACAAGGTTAAGACTTGTGGACTTCAGCTCCCAGAATTCCTCAGCCAGCTGGCTGAGGAATTCTGGGAGCTGAAGTCCACAAGTCTTAACCTTGTCAAGATTGCAGACCCCTGCCATGGAGCACAGGCATGCATGATGGGGGGAGGGAACTGAGATTTTATGGGGGCCTCGCTGGAATTTTGCTTTGTTTTTTTTAACAGATTGGGTGTGTTTTACGATGTTTGCTGCCCGAAGAATCAGAAGACAGATGGGCAGCTGTGACCATTGAGTTAATAAGCAAATTAATCAATAATCCATGGCGCCAAGGAGGCTGAGATCACACGACAGAAAAAGACAAGCTTGATGTAGATGAGATAAACCTCCTTCTGGCCTGCAAGAGGCCCCAGGTGCCAACTCCAGGTGAGTGAAGCCTGATCTTCTCCCAGCAGGCGAGGCCACCCAGGGACCCCCAAAGCAGTGGGAGACCTGCGGGGAATCGCAGGGCTGTTGGCTGCACTGGGCAGCTAGGAAAAAGGAGGCCACCCTGAGACTCCTGCCCCATCGGGGTTGCTGCCCCACAGATCGCAGGGAGGGGCCCCTGAAGTGCCGACACGCCAAACCCCCTGGGGTGTTTCTTAATCTGACTGACCACAGTGATTCCCCATCATCCAGCTCACGGTTGTCCCAAAGGTGCTTTTTCCAAAAGGCAACTGGATTTTCTGGTTTATTTTTTTCCCTTGAAAATGTTTCACTTCTCACCCAAGAAGCTTCTTTAGTTCTTCGTAAGCATCTTAGAATCTTACCTTCTTCAGTTCTTTGTAATCTGGGGAATTCTGGGAGTTGAAGTCCACAGGTTCTAAAGTTGCTATGATTAAGATGCCTGGCCTTTGGGTGTAACTGAAGTGCAAATTCCCTCCCAAATGCCTTTGGAAGGCCCCTCTGCGGACCCTCCCAGGCGATGGCTCTACCTGTGCGCAAGTGGAATGGTCTCCTGCTTGGGTGGGGGGTTGGACTAGATGACCTTCCAGGGTCCCTTCCAGCTCCATTATTCTGTATCCTGTGACAATTACCGTAGGTGAACACAGGAGCCCTTTTCAGGCCAGAAAGAGGCTGTGGCTTCCGGCACGCCACATTGGGATGGAGCCATCTTTTTTAATCAGAGTTCTTCCAAATGTCTATTAACAGGATAACAACGTTGGAAGGGACCTTGGAGGTCTTCTAGTCCAACCCCCTGCTCAGCAGAAAACCCTATACCATTTCGGACAAATGGCTGGTCCAATTACTCCCAGCTCTAACTAGGTAGGAATATTATTTGTTGACCCAGATTTCTCTCCTGCTCCAAATTCCCCTCTTTGCCCCCCCCTTCCCGGTTATATATTAAACTGATTCAAAGAAGATCTCCCCCCCCCCCGCCCCCAGGCCATGAAAGGGCCCAACTGTCTGGATGCAAACTGAGAGGGAATGAAAACAAACACAGAGAGACGTGAGCTTAATAACAAGAAGGCGGCTACTGCTGGGAACCCACAGCCAAGCCGGACACGGTGCCAAAATATCCTCTAGCGCAGGATGAGCAACGATGGCGACTTCACAACCGATGGATTTCGACTCCCAGAATTCCTGAGCCAGCCATGGGAGTTGACGTCCACAGAGTCTGACCCGAATGGAGGGAAGCCAGAATTGCAATACACGCAGTCCTCTGCTTACGACTGAGCCCAAAATTGCTAAGTGGGACAATTGTAAAGTGAATTTTGCCCAATTGCCATAGCTGTTAAGTGAAACACTGCAGTTGTTGAGTTAGTAACACGGTTGTTAAGTGAATCCGACTTCCCCATTGACTTTGCTTGTCAGAAGGTCACAAAAGGGGATCACGTGATTTTCCCCCCCCCCGGGACTCTGTGGCTATCATGACTGTGAGTCAGTGGCCAAGCATCTGAATTTTGATCATGTGACCACGGGGATGCTGCAGCGGTTGTAAGTGTGGAAAGCAGTCATAAGTCACTTTTCCGGTGCCGTTGCAACTTTAAACAGTCACTAAATGAACTGCTGTAAACTGAGGACTTACCCGTATATTGAGCTGATGGGAAACCTGTTACATAAAAGGCAGATTTCAAAGGGAGAAATTTTCAGGGACCAACACTGGAGGACCTCCCAATTTCCCTTCTCTTTAAAGTCAGCGCAAAGACTTTTCTGATCCCGACTCTGATGCTGCTCTAAAATTGTGCTTTTGAGATTACAATGCAATCCTGAATCTAAGAAAATATAGGCTAGAAAATGAAGGCATAAAAATGAACATATGAATTAGCCCTCTCCACTAGTTTCAAACATGTGGGCAGGACAAGAAGCAACGGATGGAAACTCATCAAGGAGAGAAGCAACCTGGAACTAAGGAGAAGATTCCTATCCATTAACCAGTGGAACAGTTTGCCACCAGAAGTTGCGGGCGCTCCATCCCTGGAGGCTTTTAAGAAGAGACTGGACAGCTACCTGTCTGACATGGTATAAGGTCTCCTGCTTCAGCAGGGGGCTGGACTAGAAGACCTCTAAGGTCCCTTCCGGCTGTATTCTTATTCTGAACTTATGCAGACAATAAAAACCCCACCTTATTGCCTACAATCAGCCTTGGTGAGTTAATGTTGTTTTAAATGATTTGCAGGGGGGACTTCAGAGAACTAAACACCCTCTTTATTTCTTTATTTATGAAAGTTATTTACAGCTCATCTCATATCCAACGTCCTCTTTAAGAGAAAATTCTCTGGAGCAGGTTTTGGAAACTTCCTGACAGTTAAAACAATTAACCAGTGGAACCACCTGCCTCCAGAGGCGGTGAATGCTCCAACACTGGAGGTTTTTAAGAAGAGACTGGACAGCCATTTGTCTGAAATGGTGTAGGGCACGGGTCGGCAACCCGCGGCTCCGGAGCCGCATGCGGCTCTTTGAGCTGTCTCCTGCGGCTCCCAGCCGCCCGGTGCGCGCGCACCTCTTCGAACGGGCAGTGGTGTGCGCGCACCTCTCCAAATGGAGAGTGGCACCGCCCGTTTGGAGAGGTGCGCGCGCACCTCCCCAAATGGGCGGAGGTGCGCGCGCACCTCCCCAAACCTTTGGAGAGGTGCGCGCGTACCTCTGCGCGAACGGGCCGCGGCGTCGTTCTTTGATGAAGCTGCCGCGGCCCGTCTGCAAAGCTGCCGAAAACGTTTTTTGCGCGTGCGCGTGCATGGACACACGCACGTGGCTCCCAGTTTTTTTAATTTGTGATGGAACCGGTTCCCGGTGGCTCTTTTACTTTTTTAGGTTGCCGACCCCTGGTGTAGGGTTTCCTGCTTGATTAGGGGGTTGGACTAGATGACCTCCAAGGTCCCTTCCAACTTTATTATTATTATTATTATTATTATTATTATTATTATTATTATTATTATTATTATTATTATTATTATTATTATGAGACCTTGTTTAAAGTATGACCCGTTTAGGTCCATTTTCAAAACAGACCATGATGGCGACTCTGGCCTTCATTTTCCACAAGAGGCACCGGGCTGACTCACTCACCGTCCCCAGGGATGAGTAAGAGCCTGGGGGGAGGGGGGCTGGTGGGGAGGGGGGCACACCTTCAAAGCAGGAGCTGGACAGGACAGCCAGTTCCTATTAATGAATAACTGAGCTGGCCTGATCCAGGAGAGATCCAGGGAGCAAATTCCATGGGGCACTGTTTGCAGATGGAGGGGGGGGACAATTGGCATGGAAAGTGAACCATGCTGCACAGCCTTTCACTGCTACCACCAGGGAAGCCCCCCCCAACCCACCCGTGACCTTCTCTTTTGGGTGAGAGCTCCCCCTCCCCCCAGCCAGAGAGCAGCCAGCTTCCCTTTGTCTGTATGCCTCTTTTAAGGGGGGGTCCTTGATCTTCAGGGCAGCCCCGTTGTGCTTTTCACTCCCTTCTTAATATATACAGTGACATCATGAAAAATAAGAAGAGAACTGGATGGAGGCTAAGACACCTGAAGAACGGTTGCAGGTACATCTAGTTTAATGAAAAGAAGGACCAGGGGGGACAGGATAGCAGCCTTCCAATATCTGAGGGGCTGCCCCAGAGAAGAGGGAGGGCCAGGCTATTTCCCAAAGGCCCTGAAGGCAGGACAAGAAGCAACGGATGGAAACTAAACCAATGGAACAGCTTTGCCTTCAGACATTGTGGGTGCTTCATAGCATGTAAGCGATGCCCCCCAGGATTGCCTGGGATGCTACACACCCTCTTCACAACCTGGTTTCCTTGTTACCTTCTGGGGGGGGAGGTGGGGGGCTCCGTGGTATCCAAAATAGAACATCCAGATTCAGTCACAATTTTGTCCCATGCAGTATTAACCTTGTGAACTCTACAGCTTCCTCTTTTTGTTATGTATTCAAGATGGACAGTGATTAATATTTATATGTTACTCACTCCAGCAACGAGCTTAAAGTCCATCATTATAAGAGCCTTGGTGGAGCAGTGGGCTGATGCCTCCTTAAGTAACACCAGCTGCCTGCAATTAGTGCAGGTTCGCATCCCACCAGGCTCAAGGTTGACTCAGCCTTCCATCCTTCCGAGGTAGGTAAAATGAGGACCCAGATTGTTGGGGGCAATTAAGCTGACTTTGTAATAATGCCGCTTGGGGAGTGTATGAAAGCCCTAATAAGCAGGCATATACATAGAATGAAGGCTACTGCTAAGCTTGTAAGCCGCCCTGAGTCTTCGGAGAAGGGTGGGATATAAATGGAATTAAAATAAAATAAATAAATAAATAAATATGTAAGAGGGACGCGGTGGCTCAGTGGGTTAGGACGCTGAGCTTGTCGATCAGAAGGTCGGCAGTTTGGCGGGTCGAATCCCGAGTGCCGCGTAACAGAGTGAGCGCCTGTTACTTGTCCCAGCTTCTCCCAACCTAGCAGTTCGAAAGCACGTAAAAATGCAAGTAGAAAAATAGGGACCACTCCGGTGGGAAGGGAACAGCGCTCTGTGCGCCTTTGGCGTCTAGTCATGCCGGCCACATGACCACGGAGACGTCCTCGGACAAGCGCTGGCTCTTCGGCTTTGAAACGGAGATGAGCACCAGCCCCTAGACCAGCATGCATGTGCGGGGGAACCTTTACCTTTACCTATGTAAGGGTGTAGGTCTATACATGTGTCGTATATAGTACGTTTAAATGTGTGTTATGTATGTGTACACTTTGAGAGCAAGCCACTCAATTTCACTTTTAATGTGTGCTGTTGTGTCCACAGTAAAAAATGAGAATAAAGGTTCTCTCTCTCTCTGTCAAGGTTTTTAAGAAGAGACTGGACAGCTATTTGTCTGAAATGAGATAGGATCTCCTGTTTGGGCAGGGGGCTAGACTGGAAGACCTCTAAGGTCCCTCCCAGGCCACCCTGTTCCTTGCCTTGTGCTCCCTGTGCTGCCATTGGGCAGGCCGAGCTCTCCTCCCCCACATCCTTGAGACAAAAGCGGGGGATGGATGCGCTGGGACGCTTTCTGCCAGGCGTGATGCCCAGTGATGCCAGGCGTGATGCCCAGTGATGCCGCCTGCAGGCTCTCCGTGCCAAGAACAGAGGGCCCCCTCCCGTTTCCCAGGCCTAGGGGGAGGGAAGGGTGCCATGGCGGACCACACTCTCTTCCCCTAAGTTCTGATGCCTGCAGAAGACTGGGACTGCAGCCCCCCCCCATTCCTGGCCGGCTCAGGATCCTTTCAAAGCCTTCAAAGGGAGGGCAGAGATGCCAGGAGGAGGGGGGGGCAGCGAGGCAAAGCCCCTCTCCTAATGACCTCACCGACTGTGTTTGCTCCCTCCAAAAGAGGAGGGGCCGAGCTGAGCAAACAAGGCTTTAGTGGGGGGAGGCTGGGCGGCCCAGCCAGAAGCCCAGTGCCCGGCGACTGGACACCATGGAGCTCCTGGGTCTGGCGCTGCTGCTGCTGGGCTGTCTCTGCGGGTCATTTGCAGCTGAAGGTGAGTTCTGGGACGCCCCCTTCTCCGTCCACCCCTGCCCCATCTGCCCCCTGAGACTCTCTGTGGAATTCAGGAGGAGAAGGAGAAGAAGCCCCTTATGTGTGCGACCCAGCTGGGGAAGAAAAACTGCCCCACGTTTTGAATCATAGAACCAGAGAGTGGGAAGGGACCTTAGAGGCCTTCTAGTCCAACCCCCTGCCTGTGACAGGAGATCCCATACCATTCCAGACTGTCTTTGGGCTTGACAGGATGGATACATGTCGGAAGGGACCTTGGAGGTCTTCTAGTCCAACCCCCTGCTTGAGCAGAAGATCCTATAGCAGGGGTGTCCAACCTTGGAACTTTAGGACTTGTGGGCTAGCATGGCTGGTTGGGGAATTCTGGGAGTTGAAGTCAGTGCTTTTTTTGTAAAAGAAAAAGGTGCCGGAACTCACACATGTCATACAACCCGCCTTGCCTACCCTACAAGGTTCCATCCAAAAAAGGTGCCGGAACTCCGTTCTGAGCGTTCTATGAGAAAAAAAGCCCTGGTTGAAGTCCACAACTTTTAAAGTCCCCTAGGCTGGACACCTTTACTTTACACCATTCCAGGCAAATGGCTGTCCAGTCTCTTCTTGAAAGCCTCCAACGTTGGAGCACCCACAAATTCTGGAGGCAAGCAGTTCCACTGGTTGATTGTTCTGTCAGGAAATTTTAAGGACCTGATGAATCCTGGTGGACATCATCGGCCCCACAGTGACCAAACAGCATTCCGTGTTTAGAGACAGCCTCACTGGACCCCAGGGATCACGGTCAGGGAGGGGGGAGCATGCCGTCCCATCAGGCTGGTGATGTCCCTGTCAAGGAGGGACCCCTCCCACTGCAGCTGGATCAGAACATATGCAGGGTCCTGCTGAGATAGACCGCTGCCTCTTCTTGTCTAGCGGGCTGCTCCTGTTCTGAACCAGCCCTCTTCTCGCAACCCCTAATTAAAAGAAGAGTCTGGAAAGCGTCCAAGGCTAAAAGGCTTCTGCCAAGATTTAATTACGCAGTTAACAAAAACACAAGAGCTTGTCTTCTCAAGCGGAAAAGTTGCTTTCAGCAACCAGCCCCTCCCCAAACACTTCTTTTATAGAGAGCTCAGGGCGTGGTCTCCCTGTGCCTCCTCCCGAGGAGTCCCATAGTCTTTCTTTGTTTGTCCCTGCTCGTCTGCCTCCTGCGTCGGGCGTCCTTGAACAGGGCCAGCTGTGGGTCATCATCCTCCGCACTCTCGGGCTCACACAGCTGAGAAGAGGTCCCCGGCTGAGGACTCTGCAAAGCCTCTAAATCATCATCAGCCGGTTCGTTTCCCTCCTCCCCCACATCTGAGTCCTCCGATACATCGGACCCGGCTGTCGGACCCACAGGCTGGCCCTGAGTCACAACAGCTCCCTCGGTGGCCCACCAGCTCCCAACTGGAGGTCTCCCAGCCCAGGGCCCTCAGGGGCAGCCCCACTGCCAGAACGGCTAAGAGCCCGGTGTCACCAGGTTAGCAACAAGGGAGCGTCAGTGGAAGGCCAACATTCTGCCAAGCTGGCGGCTTTCTGGCAGATGTGTCCATCCCCAAAAGACAGGAGGCAGGCTCAGGGGGCTTCCATGATTTGAAGACCCTTCCCACAAAAAGGGGCTGGTGCGGTGGCTCAGCAGATAAGACACTGGGATTGTTGGATGAAAAGGTTTGAGACCTGAGCACCACGCAACGGGCGAGCTCCCGACCTCGCCTCGGCTCCTGCCTCCCTAGCAGTTTGAAAGCATGCAGATGTGAGTAGATGAACAGGTACCACTTCGGTGGGAAGGTAAGAGCGCTCCATGACATCGTGCTGGTCACATGACCACAGACGTTTCTCCAGACAGCGCTGGTGCGACGGCCTCGAAGCGGAGATGAGCACCGCCCCTGGAGTCGGCAAGGACGAGCGGAGTAAAGTCTGCAGAGACTCCTTTCCCTTCCCCTTTCCCCACAAAAGACCCAGGCTTTCCAAAGGCCCAACTGACCAGCTCCCCGGCTGCCTGTCCCCTTTAACCTCCAGAGTCCTGTGAGGGCCGCTGTGACAAGGGCTTTGACCGCCAGAGAAAGTGCCAGTGTGATGACCTGTGTGTGTACTACCAGAGCTGCTGCAGCGACTATGCCAAGACCTGCAAAACCAAAGGTAGGAGGGGCAGAGGCATGCCATGCCAGCCGGGGTTGGCAGATGGAAGTGGGGCAGAGTTGGAATCCACACTGGGCGGCTGGGAGTGGCTCTTCCAGGCTCTTTCCTTGGGGGCCAACCGAGCAGGGCCCGGGCTCCTTCCTTCTCTTCGTCCTGGCTTATGCAACCGGCCCGGTTTTTCCCCCAAATGAGGCCCTTTCCATGCTGGACAGCTCGGCCAGTTCCAGGAGGGAGCAAAATGCAGTTGGTGTGGAGCGGGGGAGGGGAGGTGCCAGTTTCTTGGCTACCATCTGGGCACGGCCCCAGCTCTGCCATGCTGCGTGCAGCACTCGGCCTTTCCATTTGGACCCCCGTTAGCTCACCCCACTCCTTCATCCTAGGCCAGGAGAGTCCACCCTGGCAACTTTAACTTCAGCTTGGAGTCCGTAGGTTGGGCACCCCTGCCCTGGATGGATTTGGAGGGGAGCAATGTGATGCCCCTCCTCGCTTTCCCAACAACAGAGCGTTCTGTTGAACAGAACAGTGGTCTTCTGTCCCAGCATATCATGCCCAGGTTAACCCTGAGCATGTGAGGAGGAGGAGGAGGAGGCAGTGTCCGACTGCCAGGGACCCCAACCTGTGGGCTGGGGCCATTACCAGGCTGTGCCACGGGACAGGCTGGCCAGTGCATGCATGTGTGTGCATGCACTCACCCCCACTTGCGCTAGCGCTGTAGCTGTGGTGAAAACGGCGCCACACAGCAAAAACGGGGCAGGGCTAGTGAGTGTCACGTGGCCACTAGTGCTGCCCTGTTTGCGTTGCATGCATGCTTGCAGTCCCGTTTGGGTAAAATGCTCCTCCTTCCCTTTCCCTCCGTTCTGCCAACTGAGAAAAGTTGGGGACCTCTGGTCGAAGGGGCTCAAGAGAGACCCCTGGCAAAATGGAAAGCCAGCAGACAGTGGGCAGCAGCCAAATGAAAACGAAATGAATTAAACTAACATTAACCGCCGATTACTGGCAGTGTTTGGTTGCTGTTGGGTTCCTGGTGGGTCTTCGAGCATGAGAATGATACCCAGCTGTGCCCGGCCTCAGGACCACACAGCTTCCAAGGGGCCTGGGGAGCCGGTCCTGGCGGTAGAAACGGTGCTGAGACAACCAGCAATTCTGCAGCTGCCAGAATCATAGAATCCTAGGGTGGAAGGGACCTTGGAGGTCTTCTAGTCTAACCCCCTGCCTAAGATCATAGAATCTTAGGGTGGAAGGGACCTTGGAGGTCTTTTAGTCCAAGCCCCTGCCCATGGCAGGAAACCCTATACCCATTCCAGACAAATGGTTGTCCAATCTCTTCTTAAAAACCTCCAGTGGTGGAGCACCCAGAACTTCTGGAGGCAAGGAGTTCCACCGGTTAATTGTTCTCACTGTCGGGAGGTTTCTCCATGTTTTTCTAGGCTGGATCTCTCTTTCACGATCTTCTACCTGTTATTTCTCTGGTGCCCTAGAGAATAAGTCAACCCCTCTTCTTTGGGGCAGCCCCCCAAGTGCCGGAGGACTGCTGTCATGCTCTCCCCCCTCTAATCCCTGCTTCTGGCATCCCCCCTTACAGTGACCCGTGGGGACGTCTTTCTCCAGCCAGAGGACGACTACCAGGAGTACTATGACTTTACCAATGCCACGGCCTGGGTGCCCACCCTCTCCACCCCGGAGACCACCGTGAGCCCTGTCCAAGAGCAGGCCTCAACAGACCAGCATGCCTGGGCAGACGATTATGCCTGGACAGAGGAGGAGTGGTTCGTGGGGCCCACGGAGGGAACTCCCCGGGGCCCCACAGAGGGCCCCACCCTGCCAGGAGAGCGGGAGGAGGAGGAGGAGGAGGAGAGCCTGTGCAGCGGGAAGCCCTTCGACGCCTTCACCAGCCTGAAGAATGGCTCTATCTTCGCTTTCCGAGGTAGCCCAGCTGGGGGAGCCACACCACAGCTCCCCTCCCCTGGGGCTGGCTCCCCCTGCCCGGCCTTTGCTCTTCCCACCCCCTGGAGAACCTGAGCTTCTTGGAAGGGAGTGGGGGCCCCTGGGGGGGAGAAACACTCTGCATTGTTGCCCCTCCCGCCGCCTGCTGGAAGGAGAGGGGTTGCCAAAGCCATTAGGTCCTGTCCTCATGGCAAAGGGGGGAGGGAACCCCCCCTTAAGACTTGTCCTTCACTGCTCCCCACTCAGCTCCAGCGGGGGCCGCTTCTGCGCAGTCTGGAGATGCACGGAGGGCTCTGGCATCCCTCCCGGGTGGGGCCGTCACCCCGCGGAGGAGCCGGAGGAGCCGGCTGGCCGGGGAAGGGTCAGGGTGGTCAGTGTCAGCCCTACTTGGTCTGAAAGGCCCCTCCTGCCACTGGTCAGGCCTCCCGGGCTGGGGGGGTCCCAAACGCCACCGCCTCACCCGCGGCCCATCTGGCGCAGGCCAGTACCTGTACGAGCTAGACGAGAAGAGCGCCCGGCCGGGCTACCCGAAGCTGATCCGGGATGTGTGGGGCATCGACGGCCCCATCGACGCCGCCTTCACGCGTGTCAACTGCCAGGGCAAGACCTACCTCTTCCAGGTAGGCAGGGAGGGAGGGGCCAGCCCGAAGGGTCCCCGTCGGGCCGAGGGGGCTGTGGGTGCCTGGCCCCACCCGGCCGGCCTCTCCGTCCCCTGGGGCCCCACTCGCTCACCCCGCCCCGCCGCCCTCCATCCCCCTCGCAGGGCAGCCGCTACTGGCGCTTCCACGACGGCCGGCTGGAGCCTGACTTCCCCCGCAACATCTCCGAGGGCTTCGCCGGCGTGCCTGACCACCTGGACGCCGCCCTTGCCCTGCCCGCCCAGAACTTCTTGGCCGGCGAGCGTGTCTACTTCTTCAAAGGTGCCCGGGGGGGTGCGGGGGGGTGTCCCTGGCCGAGCGAAGGGCCGGGCCTGGGGAGGGGGAGCCGGCCTTTGGCGCCCGCTGCCCCCAAGCCTGACCGCGGAGGGCCGCTGTGTGCCCGGCAGGGAGCCGCTACTGGTCCTACACATTCGCCCAGCAGCCGAGCCGCGCCGAGTGTGAGGAGACGGCGCCCTCGCTGGTCTTCGGCCACTACGCGGGGCTGCAGCACGACAGCTGGGAGGAGGCCTTCCGCCTGCTCTTCGGGGCGGCCGGCACAGGTGAGCGGCTGGGGAAGGGGAGGGGGGCTCCTGGTGCTCCCCCCCTCCAGCGGTGCCACTCACCGAACCTCCCTCCCCTCCCGCAGGTGAGGCCGGCCGGCCGCGCTTGACCAGCCGCGACTGGCGCGGGCTGCCCTCCCGGCTGAACGCGGCCATGCTGGGCCGGCTCTACGTGGCCCGGAGCCCCGCCGGGACGGGCGCCGGCCACAGCAGGGCCTCCCGCCGCCGTCACCGCAAGAAGTACCCGCAGCGGCAGCAGCGCTGGGGCCGCTGGGACTTGTCGCCCTTGTGGCAGTCTCCGGGCGGGCTCAGCTCGGAGTCGTCGGACCGGGACTGGCTGGTCTACCCCTGCCAGCCCTTCCAGAGCGCCTACTTCTTTGTGGACGGTGAGTCTGGGCTCGCTCGCGGAACTCACGGCCACAAGAGGCTGGGGGTGGGGAACGGCAGTTGTCCCGAAGCTGCTACATGGCAGAGGCTAGTGGACTACAAGTCCCATTACTCTCACCTGCATTGCAACAGATGTGCTGGCGGGACTGGGGTGGGCGTCTATGCGGCCGTCCCCCCCATCCTTCTATTGGCTCCCGTAAGTTCTGCCTCGCAGGGCTGGGCAACTATGGCCACTTCACCACCTGTGGACTTCAGCTCCCAGAATTCCCAAGCCACGTGGCAGCCTGGGAAGCTGGCTCAGGAATGCTGGGAGCCGAAGTCCACAGGTCATAAATAATAATACATAATAATAAACCTTTATTGTCAAAGTACAACATGTGTACATTGAGATTAGCTGAGCCTCCCCCCGTGCTCTCTCCCCCCAACACACAGTGACAACAAACCCTCCATCCTACCACACCATGTGAACCAGCTACACCACACACCGGCCTCCCAAGTCAATTCTGCATAAGTTTACAGAGATTATGTCCCATTCAAAAGCCTAACAGCCCACGGATAAAAGCTATTTTTCAGCCTGTTGGTACGGCTGGCTATGTTCCTATATCTCCTACCGGAGAATAAAGAGATACCGTCCAGGGTGTGAGTCGCCCCTGAGGATTTTCCTCACTCTTCCAAGGCAGCGGGCCCTGGCGAGGTCATCCAGTGGTGTCAAGGAACAGCCCACAATGTCTTGTGCTGTGCTCACTACCCTCAGTAATACTTTCCTATCCGTGGCTGTCAGGCCAGCATACCAAACCACAATACCATACGAGAGGACGCTCTCTATAGTAGACCGGTAAAAGAGGGTCATTAGCCGTTGTTCTACCTTGTTCTTCCGCAAGACCCTGAGAAAGTGAAGCCTCTGTTGGGCCTTTCTAGCCACCTGGGTTGTGTTAACTTTCCAGGTCAGATCTTCACAGAGGTAGACTCCCAGAAATTTAAAGGAGGAAACTCCTTTAAAGTGGCCATAATCCCCTTCCCACAATTTAAACTAAGGGGTGGGGGGAGAGGGGTGCTGGGGAAGGGCTGGGGCTCTTGAGGCTGACCTCCGACGACCTTTCTCTTCCAGACAAGTACTACCGGGTCAACCTGCACAAGCGGAGGGTGGACTGGGTTTATCCCCGGTACCCTCGCCCCATCGCCAAATACTGGCTGGGCTGCCCCCCCTCGGGGGACCTGCTCTGAGCTCGGCCACGGAGCCTCTGGACCTGCTGACCGGCCAAATAAAGACTCCCACCCAACCAGCCTGTCCGCCTCGGTCTTCTTGGGTGGGGGGGGCTCAGGAATGGGCAGGAGGGGGCTTTGGGCTAACAGCATGCCTTCCGAACTGGAGGGTCTGCAGGCCTGCTGCTCTTGGAGGGTGGCCCTATGGAGGGAGTAGCCTTAACCCACCCCTCAGCCCAGCCCCCTCCTCGGTGAGTTGCCAGGAGTTATGCAGGACCTCTGAGACCGTCCAGAGTTTATATGTGTCTGAAGAGGGAAAGATGGCTGGGTGACTTTAGGCCAGTCCTTCTCTCTGCCCAGCCCACCTCGCAGGGTGGTTGTGGGGAAAAGAGGAGGCAGGAGACGTTCGCTGCCTTGACTTACTTACACAGTAATAAAGGTGAGATTAAAATTAATGTGTTATCCCTCCCCCATCGGGACAGGGGCAAAACCACCTCCGTGCGTGTGGGTGCGGGGGGGGGGTGTTTTGCTTTGCTTCTGCAGAACAAGTCAGCTGGAGGGGCAGGTTGAGCCTGGGGGGGGGGGAAGACAGAGGCGAAGCCGCACCAGGAACGGAGGGCAGTGCTGGGATGGCCAGCCGGGTGGGGTGGAGAGCGGGAAGAAGGCGAGGAGGGTCCTGCTCTGTGCTGCCCCCCCTTCGCCCCAGGCAGAGGGCCACAGAACCAGAGCTGGGAGGAGGTACAAGAAGGGGGAGGGGTGCCCTCGGCTGTTCCCAGGCAGCTGGTGGGCGGCAGTGCCTCGCCTGGTCAAGGAACCCCCTCGCCCAGCACCCCCCATGGGGAAGCCCCTGGATATCAATGGGGAGCATTGGCCCTGAGGATGCTCGGAGCAGCAGCCCCCAAACTTTGGGGCACCAGGGACCGGTTTCGTGGTGAGAGAGTTTCCCACGGCCCGGAAGGAACGTGGTTCCGATGCCGCCTGCACGCCACGGAGGGGGCTTCTCTTGTCTGGACAGATGGGTTTCTGGCATGCCGCAGACCAGGGCCGGCCCACGGACCACGGGTTGGAGACCCCTGGCTCGGAGGAGCTTCACTGCAGAGGCCGACACAACAGTTTTGTGAGTTACTTTTTATTGCACACAACAAAGTTCCACCATCACCACAGGACACCAGAATTGGATAGCTGGAGCACAAAGTGGTGGGGGGACCCTGCCCGGCTGGCAGGCCAGGCTCTTGCCCCCCCCAAAATCTGTCACGATCGATGAGACCAGCGGCCCCAAGCTGGAAAGCGGCTTCTGTGCCCCCCAGCTTCGGCAGCAGAAACCCCCACGTGGCGGCAATGCTCCCCCCCCGGGGAGGAGATCCCTCGGTGCAGATGGCAGACGGGGGCCTGCCTGGCCTGGAAGCCGGGCTGGGGGAGGCACAGCTGCATCTCTGTCTGTGCTGGGGGCTGGAGTGGCCCCTCGGGGATCAGACGCCCCCTCCCGGGATGGGGAGCAGAGGGAGGAGCCAAAGGAACGGGGCCCTCGGTTACAGCTGGCCCAGCTCCCCCTCCATGGTCCGCACCATCACGTACAGCTCCGCCAGGCCCACCACGGAGGCTGCGATCACGGCTGCAATCACCCTCTGGAAGGAGGAGGAATGGGGGGGTCAGTTCTGCCTCTTGCACCCCCTGCCCGGAGTCCCCCCCCCTTTGGGGTGGCAAAAGGCACACTGCCCCTCCCCCCCCACAAGGAGCTGTAAACCAGCCTCCCACCTTTTAGCCCCGCCCTCTTGTCCCAGCCCTGCTGATGAGGCAGCCCAGGAAACTGGGTTAATGGAGTAAACCATGGCTATGTTGATCAACTATCGGCAGTCCTCGACTTACGTCATTTGCTGAAGTTACAATGGCACTGAAAAAGTGACTTATGACCGTTTTTTCACACGTACAACCGTTGCAGCGTCCCCATGGTCAAAATTCAGAGGCTCGGCCACCGGCCTGTATTTATGACGGCCACAGTGACCCGGCGACGCAGTCACCCCTTTTCCTACCTTCTGACAAGCTAAGCCAGTGGGGAAGCTGGCTTCGTTTCACAACCGTGTGACCAACTTAACGACCGCAGGGGACTCTCTTAACAACGGTGCCAAGAAAGGTTGTACAATGGGTCAAAGGTCAGGGAACAACCACTGAGCAACGTAACATTTTCGGCTCAATTGTGGTCGTAAGTCGAGGACTTAGGGGAGGGGAGTGGGCTCACGGCCAGGACTTCAGAGGGGCCCCTCACAAGCTGCCCTCCCCTAAAGGGGCTCCGGTGCCCCCTCCAGAGGGGCCGGCCAGCCAGGCGTTACTCACCGCCGCCGTTTCAGTGAAGATGTAATGGCTGCCCAGGAAGGCGCAGGCGAAGGCGGCCCCCACAGTGACCAGGAAGTTGATGAGGGTGACGGTCACGGCTTTGGCTGACCTGACTGGGAAAGGAGGGGTGAGAAAGGGGGTCCAGAAAGGAGAGCCGGTCCCCTCCCTCGCCAGGCCCGCACCTGGCAGGGGCCGACTGGGAGGACCTGCCCGCTTTTGGTCTCCGTTGACGCCTTGAGTCTTGATCCCGAAATACACCTCGTTGGGGATTGACTTACCAAGGGGGGCTCCCCGACCCACCCACCCCAAAAAATCACCAAAGGGGTCCTAAATGTTCTGGAAGGTTATTTATTTGCAAAATGTATCTTATCCCAGGTTAACTCTGGGCATCCTGCAATCTTGAAAGCAAACCCCAAAAGATGCAAATACGACACTGTGATTAAAGGATGGGCAGGGGGTGAGATTGTTAATCTATCAGCCATCCCCAATGTGAAGCCCCCCCCATTGGAGCCCCAGCCCCAGGGGCAGAGCCGGGTCTTTAAGCTCTTCCAGAGGGTCCTGGGGGGGGGGCAGGTTTAGTTCCCCAAAGGATGCTGTTATTTGCCCCGCCCAGCGGTCTCTGCCCCGACTCACCTTGCCTGCCGAAATCAGCCAGGCTGCCAGGGCGGATCTGCTCCTGGGAAGGGGACGGAGAAGAGCCCAGTCACTTCTTGGCCCAGCGCCCCCCCCCATCAGCTGGCCGAGAACCAGCCTGAGCGAGACCGCTGGCCTATCCGGAGCCCCTCCTCACCAAAGGCCCCGGGCAGCACAGGCTGGGCTCAGGCGCATGGGATCGGCTGCTCCAGGCATTGGGAAGGCCCTTCTCTGGCAATGAGTGCGGGGGGATTCCGGGGCCCAGAGCAGGGGCCCCAGCCCTTCTGTGACCACGGCAGCCCCTCAAGCAGCCTGGGTGGCCGAGGCCGGTCCTGTCCCCTCCCTTCTCTGCAGCTCAGCAGACGGACTGGGCAGGCAAAGCCTCGGCTGCTGTGCCTGATTACGGCCGTGGGCAGACCCCCCCCTCCTCCTCCTCCATCTTAGGCTGCACTCCAAACGCCCCTTCTTCCTTCTGCAGCCCTTGACGAGGGGCTGTTGTGCGTTTGTGGGGCCACTGCATCCACTGATGACGTTACCTAGTTGGGTAGTGAAATGTCTGCAATAAAATCGACTAGCTCAGAAAGCAACAAGGACCCTACCGTCCTCCTCCTCCTCTGCAACCCGCCCCCCCCTCTTCTAGCACTGATGATCTCACCTCCTTGGGTCAGGAAACCCCTGGGAGAAAAAACCAGCCAGTTCAAAGAGGACCCCACAGTCCTCCTCTTCCTCCTCCCTCCTAGCACTGATGATGTGACCCAGTTGGGTCATGAAACGTCTGCAATAAAATCAGCTAGCTCGGGGAGCACCAAGGACCCCACAGTCCTTTTCTCTCTCTCTCTCTCTCTTTCTTTCCTCTTTTTCTTCTCTTCCTTCCCTCCTCTTCCTTCCTTTTTTCTTTTTCTTTCTTCCTTCCTTTCTCCTTCCCCCCCCCCACCACTCCTAGTGATTTTACCTAGTTTGGATCATGAAACGTCTGAAAGAAACCCACCAGGGTCACACAGCACCAGGAAAGGGTGCAGCTCCACCCTGAGCTACAAACGTTCTCTTCTACCTGTGCCGAGAGTTGCTCACCCAGGGATGACCTCAGGGTCTGGACGGGGCTCAGGGAGCCAACACTGGTGCTCTGGACCAATTATGTGGCCGTAGCTTTATGTCACTGTCTCTCAGCCCACCCCACAGGGTTGTTTTTCTGGGGCGAATAGGAGGAGTATTATGTATTTCTACATACGTGTTGAATTTATATGCCATCTTCACCAGTAAGGTGACTCCGGGTGGCTTACAAAGGTACCCTTGCTGCCTTGAGGTCTATGGAGATTCTCCATCATTCACCAGGTCACGGTTGTCCCAAAGGTCCCTTTTTCCCCAAAGGCAACTGGAACTTCTTGAGTTTTTTCCCTTGAACTGAAGAAGCTTCTTGGATGAGAAGTGAAATGTTTTCCAGGGGAAAAAAAACCCCAAGAAAGTCCAGTTGGCTTTTGAAAAGCACTTTTGGGTTTGGTGCTCTGAGTTACTTACGAACTAATGAAGACGGGATAAAACTCTAATAGGTAATTAAATAGCTCTAGCTCTGCACGTCACCCTGACCTGGCAGTTGATGTTCCTTGTCATCTGCTTGTATTCCTCATTTGCCAGCTTAGCTTTGATCTTCTCCAGCCTGGCTACCAATTCTGGGTTCTGAAACAGAGAGAGCAACTCAAACCAATTGCAGAAATGAAGACACATTTAACAAAAACTGTCCCCGTCTATTCTGTCCTGGTCAGACCTCAGTTAAGAGAAAAAGAGAGCTGCAAGGGACCTTGGAGGTCTTCTAGTCCAACCCTCTCCTCAAGCAGGAGACCCTACAGCAATGGTGTCCATCCTTGGAACTTGTGGACTTCAACTCCCAGAATTCCCCAACCACAAGTCTTACAAGTTCCCAAGTTTGCACACCATCTACCATTCCAGACACGTGGCTGTCCACTCTCTTCTTAAAAAAACCCAACGTCTGGAGGCAAGCTGTTCCACTGGCTAATTGTTCCAGCCAGTTCAATTCCTGGTACCCCAGTTCAAAAAGTAACAAATGGGAGCAAATTCAGAGAAAGGGGAAGACGATCAACATGGTAAGAAAACCAAGACCTGGTTCACCGGAGGAACAATTAAATGATCTGGGAAGGGAAGACAGATGGGAGAGCTGGTAACAGTCTTCAACTATCAGAGGGCTGGTCGTACAAAAGCGGGAGTGGGCAGGACCAGACCCTGAGGGAGAAACTGCAAGGAAAAAAATTCAGCTGAGACATCAGGAGGAACTGCCAAACTGCCCCAGGTTCTCCTGCAACAGAGGCTTCAGGGTCATTGATCAGGAACTCTCTGTCCCTTCCAACTCTATGGTTCTATGATGAAAAGTGACCTGCCTGGGGAGGGCTCGGAGGAGTTTGGGGGGGGTGAAGAAAAAAAAAGGGGGCCCCTGCACGTTCTGTGTTTTGCCTCCCAGCTCCTGGGGCGAGTATATTTATTTATTTTACATGCCACCAATTTCATTGTCTCGAGCGATTCTGGGTGGCTTCCAATGGCATGAAACAGATATACAGGCATTAAAAGGATTAAAATTAAGGGGTTTTTTTCCCCTTAACACCCTGTAATGCCTTGCATCAGGGTAGAGTCAGGGCGACTGAATGGAGCTCAAGTGTTAACTGGCCAGATGGCCTTCCTGAGGCCTACGTGGAGTTTGCAGCCGGTAACTGCTCATTGCGCCCAGAGAGAAATATCAAGGGATAGGGAGAGAAATGCAGCTACCTAAGATAGAACTCACAACCTCCCGATTGTGAGGCGAGAGCTCCACCTCTAGGCCGCTGTGTCGCTCACTAACAAGCATTCAACAAATAAACGGTTAAAGTCAAGAGCACAGAGGCTACACGGGTGGACATGTCTCTCATTTAGTCAACCACATCCAGGGTAATGTGCCCCCACCAGGGTGGGGTGGGGAGCCAACCAGCAGAACCAGGCTGGGGGCAGGTCTCACCGCAGAAGTCCAGATGTTCCAGAGGGAGGGGGCTGCAACAGAGAAGGTCTTCTTCTCCCTGATCCAGGCAGCCAAAATTCCTTGGCCAATGGGGTCTGAAAAAGGCCTCTTCTGCCAGCATGAAAGAGGCAAGCCAATCCCACTGGAGGAAGATGGTGCCTCAGATCACCCAGTTATCTGACGAGTTTTATACTATGCTCAGCTTGTTTTAGGTTAAAATAGGGAAACCTTACTGTGAAGTTTTGTTGACTGTAGCCTAAAGGCGGAGAAATCACAAAGGAACTCACACTGCCCTGGGGTCCTGTGTTGCCCCCCCGCCCATACTCGTGATGAGCCTGATTATTTTTTTTATCACTTTGGAAATTAAGAAATAATAAATACAAGCAGTCCTCAACACACGACCATAATTGAACCCAAAATTTCTGTAGCTGAGTGAAGCATTTAAATGAATTTTGCCCCATTTTATGACCTTTCTCGCCAGACCTGTTAAGTGCAATTGTTAAGTTAGTGACACGGTTGTTAAGTGAATCTGGCTTCCCCATGGACTTTCCTGGTAAGAAGGCCACAAAAGGGGATCACGTAACCCCTAGACACTGCAACCGTCGTAAATATGAACCAGTTGCTCATATTTTTGAGCCTGAATTTTGATCCTGTGACCATGGGGATGTTGCAATGGTCATAAGGATGAAAAACGGTCTTAAATCACTTTTTCAGAGTTGTGGTAACTTTGAATGGTCACTAAATGTACTGTTGTAAGCCGAGGACTGCCTGTAATGCCCGATGCGTACCCTGGGTGGTTTCGTCACATCGGGGAGGAAGATTTCACTGCCTTCCAACAGTTCGTGAAGATACACCGGAGAACCTGAGAGCAAGAAAAACAAAAGGCAAATGTTTCCATTAAAAAGATTTCCATTAAAGTCAATGGGGTTGCCGGATACACTTAACAAGCGTGTTGCTAACATAACGACCGCAGGGATTCAATTAACAACCGTGGCCAGGAAGGTTGTAAAATGGGCAAGATTCACTGAACTGTCTCGCTTAGCAACCGAGGTCTCAGCTGCCGTCGTAAGTGGAGGACCAGGCGTATTGCAGGGCCAGGGGGACGCAGTGCTGCCCTCTGAACGCGCCTTGACCCTACAGAGAACCGCGGGGAGGTCCAGCCCGAGACGCTTCGGCCCCCGGGCTCACCCACGAGGCCGGGCCCGGCTGAAGGCGGCGGCGGGAGCCGAAGCGACCCGGGGCGGAGGAAGAGACTCACCGGCCTCCCGCAGGGCCCGCTGCAGCTTCCGGAGCAGCGCGAAGGGCAGGCCGCCCTCGGCCAGGGCCGCCGACAGCTCCGCCCGCAGCGCCTCGGGGACGCGGCCCGCCGCGGGGCTCGACAGGAAGCGGCGCAGCGGCGGCCCGGCCTTGACAGACGAGGCCATCTTGACAGAGGGTCACATGACCGCTAGCACTTCCGGCCGGGGAGGCGGGGAAGCAGACGAGGGGCGCGCCTCATCACCCTGAGGCAGCTTCCGGGTCCCTTCTAGCCGCATCCTCTCCCCTTCCGGCCCAGCGCCCTCTGGAGGGGTCCGCAGGCAGCGCTCCAGTGACGGGCCCGGCTCAGAGGCATCCGCCGGCATCCTTGCCCAGCAGCAGCTTGGTGGGGCCTCACTGAGGTCTCCCCCTTGACGTGCCCTCCCCCTTGACGTGCCGAGCCGGGGATTCTCGCAAGAAGTCGGCCCGAAAAACACGAGCGCGGTCCGGATCGCCCGCTTTCTTCAGACGCGGACCCGGAAGTTGCCTCTCGGCCGCCAAGTGCGCTCCTCTAACCTACTTTCTCTCCCTCCCCCGCCTACGGCGCGCGCGAGGGGCCCAATCGTTGCGCGAAGGGCCGCGCGGGGCATTCTGGGCCGCGGCGGGCCCTGAGCGACGCCTCTTGGTTCGGGCCCGGAATGGCGGCGGCGGCGGCGGCGCGGAGCCTGTGCTGGGCGGCGCTGGGCCGGGCGCGGGCCGCCTCCTCTTCCGCCTCCTCCTCCTCCTCCTCCTGCCTGCGCTGGGGCCTGCGGGGCCCGGCCTGGGCGGCCCTCGGGGCGAGGCCGGAGCTGCTGCCCCCGCGGCGCTGCCTCTCCTCCCGGTGGGTCGCGCTCGGGCGGGCCGGGTCGGGGGCGCCGCCTGACCCAAAAGGCTTCGGGGCTCCTTCCGCCTGCGGGGCGCGGGGAGCCCTGGAGGTCATCCAGCCGAACCCCCCCCGCCCGGCGCGGAGCACGCACGTCGGGAGGGGCTAACCCGGGTCTGCAGGCTTCATATTGCGGGGAGCGTCGCCTGCGTGCCCCCCCCCTCACCCCGCTGGCGGAGGGGCGATTTCGGGGGAGGGGGCTGCAAAGGAGGGGGGGGCTCCGAGCATCCCACCAAGAGTTGTCCGTAAATGTGTGCAGGATGTCCTCGACCTACGACCCCAGCGCAGCCCAGAGTTTATGTTGCTAAATGAGACATGGCCCCATTTTACGACTTTTATTGCCACGGTCGCTAAGTTAATCACCGCAGTTCTTAAATTAGTCACGGCGTCGTTAAGCGAATCCGGCTTCCCCATTGACTTTGCTGGTCAGAAGGTCGAAAAAGGAGATCACGTGATTCCGCCCCCCCCCACACACACACACACACTGCGACCATCATAAATACGGATACAAAATGCCAAGCCTTTTGGTTGCGTGCCCGTGGGGATGCTGCAACGGTTGCAAGTGTGGAAAATGGTCCTGGGTCACTTTTTTCAGTGCCGTCTGAACGGTCACTAAACGAAAGGTGGTAGGTTGGGGACTGCCTGTACCTGGGGAGCCAGGGAGGGCTGGAGGCCGAGGTGAGGAGAAGGTGAGGCCCGTTTCGGCAGCCCAGGTGACCTTGGCCCCAGGAAGTGGGCAAGGGTAAGCCTCCCGGCAGGAAAAGTGCTGCAGGAACATTTCAACCCATCTGGAGCTTTCTGGACACGATAAGTGGAGCCGGTGGGCAAGCCTGCCACAAGGTACCTGGCTGCAAGAGCCGCACTGCTGATCCCTGATTTATATCAGAATCTCTTCAAAAGCTGTTGAGGATCCTTGAAGTTACTCTTGGCCAGGGCTGTTCTCTAAACGCCTTCTCAACTTGTGGCCACTGGGACTGCAGCGGACTTTGTGCTCAACCTTCAACACGTTGTCCTCTTTTACCGTCTCTTTCACCGTGGCCTCCTGGATTTCCCACTGCCAGACGGAGCTTAAATGGCGGGGGCTGAAGGGTGAACTGGGCCTGGGAGTGCCCTTGGGATTCTGCTGTTGCTCCGGTCACCCTTTGGAGCCCTGCCAGGAGAGCCTAATGCCGCTCTTTCCTTTCCCCCAACCCTAGGAATCGTCCTGAGGGCAAAGTCTTGGAGACGGTGGGGGTCTTTGAAGTGCCAAAGCAACATGGCAAATACGAGACTGGGCAGGTGAGTGAGACCTGTGGGTGGAGCAGCTTCCTCTGTCCGTAATGGGGCATCACCCTCCCTCTTGACGTTCCTGCTCGGGTAACAAAATGTCTGGGAGAAAACCACCCAACTCAGAGAGCACCAAGGTCATCCCCCCTCCCTCCCTTATACGGCACCCTAAAGAAGATTCACCTTGGTCTAGTGGTGAAGAGGAAATCAGGAGATGGTGAGTTCTAGTCCTGCCTTAGACATGAAAGCTGGCTGGGTGAGTTTGGGTCTGTTCCTCTTTCTCTCAGCCCAACCCACCTCACAGGGTTGTTGTTGCGGGGAAAAGAGGAGGAAGGAGCATTGGGTACATTTGCCACCTTGAGTTATTTATAAAAATAATAAAGGTAGGGTATAAATAAATATAGGGACGCGGTGGCTCAGTGGGTTAGGACGCTGAGCTTGTCGATCAGAAGGTCGGCAGTTTGGCGGGTCGAATCCCGAGTGCTGCGTAGCAGAGTGAGCGCCTGTTACTCGTCCCAGCTTCTGCCAACCTAGCAGTTTGAAAGCACGTAAAAATGCAAGTAGGAACATAGGGACCACTACAGTGGGACGGTAACAACGTTCCGTGCGCCTTTGGCGTCTAGTCATGCCGGCCACATGACCACGGAGACGTCCTCGCGCTGGCTCTTCGGCCTTGAAACGGAGATGAGCACCGGCCCGTAGAGTCAGAAACGACAAGCACGCATGTGCGGGGGAACCTTTACCTTTATAAATAAATATAAGTGCTTTGCAAACCATTCCTTGCTTAGTGGTCTGGGCGAATAAACGTGGCCTCCTGGCAACCAGGAAGTCGAGACGTTTCAAGGCTTTGCTTACAGCAATTAGATTTGGGAGGATTGTCTCGAAAGAGAGAGGGTTTAAGGGTATTAACTTCCTTAGGCTGCTTTGAATTATGAGTGTCTGGTCCAGGGATGGGGGAACCTTGGCACTTTATGATCGTGGACTTCAACTCCCAGAATTCCTGAGCCAGCCATGCCAAGGTTCCCCTCCCCTGGTCTGGTCGTAAGCTGAAATTCTGATCTGCATTGTGTAAAATTTTAGCTGATAGGAACAGAGTCCTGGATCTTTCTGTGCCTGCCGGCCCTGCAACAGACAGGAAACTCCATTAAAGCTGGGTGTCTCCTCTCCCAACAACAGCTTCAGAGAGACATTTTCCTTCCCTGCATTCTGCTTCTCTTGACGCCCATCTCGCTTGTCTTGATTTTCTCTTGCAGTTGTTTCTCCACAGTATATTCGGATACCGGGGGATTGTCCTCTTTCCCTGGCAAGCCAGGTTGTACGACCGAGACGTCGCTTCTCCCGTGCCTGAAAAGTAAGCGCTTTCGCAGTTGTTCAGGGTTGCCAGTCACCAAGGTGGCAGAGTCGTGGGAACACTTAGACGCCTCCACGTCCCTCGTTGTGACAGGCAGGAAAGGCTTTTGGGGGGACTTCACGGAGGAGATAACTGAAATCAACAAAAAAATAACAAACGGCAAATACTTGATCTCATATTGATGAGTCTGTCTTTGTGGGACACAATTTGTTTCTGTTAGTTTTGTAAAATCAAGTCAGTGCCTAATTCCTGCAGGGACTTGCTGACTAGGTTTTGCACAGGGCAGAAGCGTGTGTGTGTGTGTGTGTGTGTGTGTGCGTGTGTGTGTGTGTCAGGGGACAGGAGGAGCAGCACCCGGGAGTGCTGTGTCCAGACCTGTTTGGGCGAATTCAGACTCTGAGATAACCGGAGTTGGAAGGTTCTCCTGCAAGCATAGCGAGAAGCGTCTGTGCCTCCTCAAGGGGGCTCTTTGATGGGGGCACCTGGCTCAGTGCCAGGTGCGGCTGGTTGTGGGGGAGACGCGCAGGGAGTCCTCTATTTACAACCATCAGTGAGCAGAGTTACAGCGGAGCTGAAAAAAGGGACCTTTTTGGCCATTTTTCACATTTCCAACGGCTGCAGCGTCCCGATGGTCACGTGATCAAAATTCAGACAGTGGGCAGCTGACTTGCACTTGTGACGGTTGCCGTGCCCCGGGGTCAGGTGATCCCCTTTTGCGACCTGACGAGCAAAGCCAGTGGGGGAAGAAGCCAGATCTGCTTAGCAATCCTGCCAACTTTTAACAAATGCAGCGATTCGCTTATCAACGGCAAGAAAGGTCGTAAAATGGGACAGATTGACTTTAACAATTATCTTGCTTAGCGGCAGAAATGTTGGGCTCAGTTATGGTCGTTAAGTGGAGGACTTCCTCTGGTTGCTGAGAGTCTGCTAAGGAAGCAGCTTCTTCAGCCCGGCCCGTCTCGTTCCAGGAGCGAGTCTGGAGCTGCACACGGATCGAAAGAAGTGAAAGGCAAGACACACACTTACTACCAGGTGCTGATCGATGCTCGCGACTGCCCACATATAGTAAGTGCCGCTTCTTCCCTTTCCTCTCCTTTTCCTTCCCTTCCTTCCCTTTCCTTTCCTTTCCTTTCCTTCCTTTTTCCCCCCTTCCTTTTCCTTCCTTCCTTCCTTCCTTCCTTCCTTCCATCCGTTCTTCGTGGCATGGATGATGATGGGAGTACGTCGCTGTTCCTGAGGAGGAGCCCCTCACCCTTGCCCACTTGGACATTCTGAGCCTCAGAGAGTTGTGGGGAGTCCCATCCCATCCACCCCGAAACCAGGCTGCTGATGTAGAAGCAGTCTTCCCCCCCTCCCTTGCCCTGGAGTGGGCGAGTCCCACCTTCCGATGTTCTTGTTGACCAACTTGGTGGAGCCTTGGTGGAGCAGTGGGCTAATGCCTCCTTAAGTAACACCAGCTGCCTGCAATTAGTGCAGGTTCGAGTCCCACCAGGCTCAAGGTTGACTCAGCCTTCCATCCTTCCCAGGTAGGTAAAATGAGGACCCAGATTGTTGGGGGCAATTAAGCTGACTTTGTAATAATGCTGCTTGGGGGGTTTGTGTGAAAGCCCTAATAAGCAGGCGTATACATAGAATGAAGGCTACTGCTAAGCTTGTAAGCCGCCCTGAGTCTTCGGAGAAGGGCGGGATATAAATGGAATAAAAAATAAAAAACAAATAAAAAAATAAATAAATCGGAAGCCGATTGTCAGAGTGCTGTTAACGAAAGGCAGTTTCCCACATCAGCGACATCTCCTGCCTTCTCTCGCGCTTCTCAGGAAGCGTAAACGTATTTATTTTAAAACTTAGGTCCTGCCTTAGTGTCTGCACAATATGCAAGGGGGATTACAGCAATCCCAACTTGCAAGCTACCCATTACAGACACAGAACGAGGCAGTTTAAGTTTAAATTGCTAAGATCAAAGTTACTTCAACTAACAAATCCTTGGGGGCAAAGATGGACGTCCCTCATTTTTTTATAAGCACCCTGAGATGGGGCAATTAAATTCACCTCTTTGGAGGGCATTTCATACATCTGGATGATAAAGACCAGGTGGCCTTCTGGGCCGGAGCTCTCCAGCCTGGTCCACTGTAAGACTTGTGGACTTCAACTCCCAGAATTCCCCAGCCAGGCACGGGGGAGGCGAGCTTTTGGCAGTCTTTGGGAAGGAAATGGCAATGAGCGAGTAGATGAAGACTTTGAGATGCTGAAATGAGAAAAGAAATCGGGCACTCTTTTAAGAGCTCAGCGGAGGAGACGGACAGACAGTGAAGTTTCTTAGGGTGAGAACATTCTGCGAGCAGCTGCCTCCCCCCACCCCACCCCCCACGCAGTGGGCCTTAAGGAAAGCCTGCCCAATGCGAGAGGCCCCCGCTGCTAATACCATGGCAGCTGCCATTGGGGATGGGGAGACCCCTTAGCACTGCACTCGAGAGTCCCAGCCGCGGGTGGAGGCAGACGGTCCAGCTTTTGAAAGTCCAGCATGATGGCCACACGGTTGGAACCTGGCCGCGCTGTCCCGCCAGTTTCACGCAGGGTTGCTCGGACCCGAGTCCCCCCCACCCCCCCCCACCCCGGGTCTGCGTGCCTTGGACTGCAGCTCCACGTCCCGCCCTTCCTGTTTTTCCTTCAGTCCCAGAGATCCCAAACAGAAGCCGTGACGTTCTTGGCCAACCACGATGACAGCCGAGCCCTCTATGCCATCCCAGGTGAGCCAAAGGGAGGGCGAGGAGTGGGGAACGTTCAGCCTGAAGAGAAGGTGGCAGCATGCTTTTGCCCCCCCCCTTGGAGTGAGGGCCCCCCCCCCGAGGGAGACCGGTTCCAGAGGGCCGGCTGTGAAAGGCAGTTGCTGACCGAAAGATAGGAGCCAATGAGGGCTCCGCGGTGGTCTCTCTGAGCTGGGTGGCTTCCTTGCAGACGTTTCATGACCCAACTAGGGAACATCATCAGTGCTAGAAGAGAGGGGGGTTTGAAGGGAGGAGGAGGAGGACGGCGACTGTGGGGTCCTGGGTGCTCTCTGAGCTTGGATGTTTTCTTGCAGACGTTTCATGACCCAACTAGGGAACATCATCAGCGCTAGTGGTGCTAGCCTCCTCTCTGGCACTGATGACGTTCCCTAGTTGGGTCATGAAACGTCTGCAAGAAAACAGCCAAGCTCAGAGAGCACCCAGGACCCCGCAGCCCTCCTCCTCCTCTTCCTTTCCACAACCCACCCACCCACCTCTCTGCTAGCACTGATGGTGTTACTTAGTCTGGTCATGAAACGTCTGCTGGAAAACAGCCAAGCTCACAGAGCACCAAGCAGCCCCTGGTGAAAGAGAGGAGATACTTCCCAGGAGTAACGGCAGTGGGATAGGAGCCAGCTGAGCCAGGAAGAAGATGCTGGATCTCTTGGAGCAGAAGCTGGAAAACTTCAGCTTGGACGCCTGCCCTAAGCAGGGCTTGGCGGCACCATTAATGCCTCCCTTGGAGAGAGAGAGAGAGAGACGGGGGGGGGGCAAATGCTCACGAGCCTCCAGGGATCTCTGAATATCGGCAGCCTTCTAGGATTAGAAAGCGGGGCGGGGGCTGCGCTGTTTCCGTGGCTCCCCTTCCCCGGGGTTAGTGCTGACAAAGCCCCCAGCGCTGGCTGTGCGAGTGCTGGCCTTTGGTTGCTGCTCGAAGAGATGAAGAAAGCCGGAAGCCGCTGGGTGAACGATGAGATTGTGGCCCGCCGGTTGGGCAGGCAGACTCCCTGCAAAGTAATTAGTAAGTAACAACTGTAAAATTAGATTAGATAACCTTTATTGCCGTTTTTTCCCTGTGGGCACAACGGCACACATTAAAAAGGAAATTTAGTTGCTTCATCTCAGAGTGCACACATAACATAACACACATTTAAACATACTACATACGACATATGTATAGACCAGGGGTAGGCAACCTTGGCTCTTTTATGACTGGCGGACTTCAACTCCCAGAATTCCTGAGCCAGCCATGCTGAGGGAAAAGAGAGGTTTCCAAGCTGAGCCAGGCTGGCTCAGGGATTCTGGGAGTTGAAGTCCGCCAGTCATAAAAGAGCCAAGCTTGCCTACCCCTAGTATAGACCTACACTCTTACATATAAGTAACTTAGATATTAATCACTGAAATGGGGAAAATATTCTGCAACCAGAGACCCTTGAAAAGCGAAAAAACCTCCTTTGTACGAAGAAGCGGAGGGAAGCAGTACTTCACATGGGTGTGGGGGGGGAAGGGCTGTTGGTTTTTACTGGAGCCTTCACTTTTTTGGTGTGTGTGCCATGGTTGTGACGCGGCTTTAACAGCGAGGAATCTCTTGCTGCCTGTGAGACACACAGCCAGAAGGACGGCCTGGATTTGAGGTTAACACGTCCCATTTCTCTGGTGCTGCCCTGTCCTACTTGGCCGCTTTGAAAGCCTGAAGACAGTTTTTCGGCCTGCGAAATGAGTCGGTGGGTTTTGTGGCTGAGGCCAACCTGCCCCTCCTCTGGGTTCCTTTCCAGGGCTGGACTACGTGAGCCACGAGGACATCCTGCCCTACACCTCCACGGACCAGGTGCCCATCCAGCACGAGCTCTTCGAGCGGTTCCTCATCTACGATCAGACAAAAGGTACTTCACACACACACACCTTCGCCCCCCTCCCCCCACTTGCCACTCCAGGAGCAGGGCTGGCCTTCTGGGGGTGGGGGGGCAGGGTGTCTCCCCACCGACTCTTGGAATCCACAGGCCGAGAGGGATCTCTGAGCCTCTCCTCAATACAGGGAGTCCTCGACTTAGCATCATAATGGAATCCACAATTTCCATTGCTAAGCGAGGCCGTTGTTAAGTGAGCTGCATGACCTTTGTTTCCGTGCCTGTTAAGCGAATCACAGCAATCGTTAAGTGAGTAGTTGTTTAGTGAATCTGGCTTCCCCCATTGAGTTGGCTTGTCAGTAAGTCGCAAAAGGGGATCAAGTGACTCAGCAACTGTCATAAATATGAGTCAGCATCTGAATTTTGACCACGGGGATGCTGCAGTGGCCATAAGTGCGAAAAATGGCCGCAAGTCACTTTTTTCAGTGCTATTGTAGCTTTGGTCACTAAACAACTTAGTTGTGGGTCAAAGACCCACACCTCCCCTGAAGCATCTTTAGCGCGTGGCCGGCCAGGTCGAGGCTCAGCGCTTCCCCCAACTGGCCCATAGTGGTGGTGGTGGGCTCCACAGGTTGTGGCGGCAATGCTGTTGGTTCCCCCCTCAGCTCACCTAGAGCCGAGGAGGGTCAGCGTGCTTCTTCCCTTGATTTTATCCTTGCGGGGGGTCCTCGGCTTATGACAGGTTCTGAGGGACCCCACAAAATGCACTCAGTCCCTGGATTCGGGGTTCCGATTGCCATGAGCGTCCCTTGACCCACAGTCACATTATTGCACTTTGGGGACTCAACATTTATAGTTGCTTGCAGCGTCCTGCATTCACCCGACTCTTGATTTAGGGCATTTTGGCTGGAAAATGGCATTTTTATGTTCGCTTTCTGACCAAAGGCCTCCCATGGCGGAGAGAGGGTTTGCTTAACGGCCACAAAATCAGGCACAGTCACGCGATAACACCCTGGCGGTTGACGGCTGCTCAGTCCCCTGGCCAGCCCGCAGTTGTGTCTGTCTGTGGGGGGGGTTCTGTGGGCCGGCCTTCTCTCCCCTGACAGTTTCCCCTTGAAACTTTTGTTCAGCTCCCCCATTTGTGGCAAGGGACACGCTCTGCGCCTGGCAGGAGAAGAACCACCCGTGGCTGGAGCTCTCCGACGTGCACCGGGAGACCACCGAGAACATCCGGGTCACGGTCATCCCCTTCTACATGGGCATGCGGGTAGGTGCCGCCCCCCCCCCGTACCCCCGCCCCGAGGCCTGGCCTATCCCCGCATCAGAAGGGGGGGAGGACAAAGGCAGCGCTAAAGGACAACACACAGGAGCAGTGCAGAGTCCGAGGTTGGGGTTAGTGGCCACTCAGAGTCACAGCTGCAGTGAGAAAAGTGGCTTGTGACCGTTTCTCACACTTGCGACTGCTGCAGCATCCCCAGGGTCACGTGATCAAAATTCAGGCACTGGGAAACTGGTTCGTATTTATGACGGTCGCAGTGTCCTGGGGTCACGTGATCCCATTTTACAACCTGACAAGCAAAGTTAATGGGGAAACCAGAGTCACTTAACAACCTTGTTAACAGCTGCAGTGATTCACTCAACAACTGTGGCAAAAAAAGGCGGGCAAAATGGGGCAAAACTCACCAAGTGTCTCGCTTAGCAACAGAAATGTTGGACTCGATTGTGGTCGAAAGTGGACCAGAATGTAAAGAAGAAAAAGAAAGCAAGTTAATCATAGAGTAACAAGTAAATATTCAGTAGTATTCCAAGTCTTAACAGACTTGTAGTCAGCTGCAAATGAGAGAGAGAGAGAGATGAACAGGTGGAGATAGGTAGATAGGAAGGAAGGAAGGAAGGAAGGAAGGAAGGAAGGAAGGAAGGAAGGAAGGAAATAGAGCTGGAAGGGACTTTGGAGGTCTTCTAGTCCAACCCCCTGCTCAAGCAGGAGAATGTATACCATTTCAGACAAGTGGCTGTCCAGTCTTTTCTTAAAAACCTCCAGGGATGGAGCACCCACAACTTCTGGTGGCCAGCTGTTCCACTGGTTAACTGTCCTCAGTGTTAGGAAGTTTCTCCTTAACTCCAGGTCGCTTCTCTCCTTGACTAGCTTCCATCCGTTGTTTCTCATCCTGCCTCCTGGTGCAAGATAGATAATTAGATAACCGTAAGAATAGCCCGCTCTGGCTGGTTCTGTCCACACCTGTCTGGCCCCGTGTTGGCCCTTTCACATTCTGACACAGGGACTGGACCTCGCAAGGGGCAGCACTGCCAACTGGGCAGGCTGGGGGCCAAGCTGGCATTCCGCCATGGGAAACGGCCTCTGTCTCTCTCTTCACAGGAAGCGCAGAACTCGCATGTCTACTGGGTGAGTCTCCCTGTTTTTGCGGCTGTCTGGGGGGGGTGGGGGGGCAGAGAGGCCTTCTTCTGCCCTTGGAAGGGTGAGGGGAACCCCCGGCCCCTCTGATTTGGGCCCCGCTTTCCCTGCCTCCCGTCCAGTGGCGCTACTGCATCCGCCTGGAAAACCTCAACAACGAAGTTGTGCAGCTCCGTGAACGGCACTGGAGGATATTCAGCTTGTCTGGCACCCTGGAGACCGTCCGTGGCCGGGGAGTTGTGGGGCGAGTGAGTACGGGGAGGCGGTTGTGTCCCAGCAGAGGCAAATGTCCCGGGAGTTGACATCCACAAGTCTTAAAGCTGCCATTTGTGCGGCCCTCCATTCTGAAGGCTCAGCACAAAGAAATCTGCGCGGCTGACCTGGCGGCCGACGTGAGCTCAGCCCACCTGCCATTCGGGAGGCCCCCACCCGCTCGGCCGTGACCGCCTTCTCTCTCCCCAGGAGCCCGTCTTGTCCAAAGAGCAGCCGGCCTTCCAGTACAGCAGCCACGTCTCCTTGCAGGCGTCCAGCGGGCACATGTGGTGAGCCTCGGGGACGCTGGGGGCACCGGCTGGGGGAGCAGGGAAGGGAAGAGAGCGCGTCTCGGGCTGGGAGGGACAGACGGGAGGCCCCGGTGGGCAGGAGGGTCAGGGTTAGGTTCCCTCACCGCCCGCAGCCGGTGTGGGGACGGAGGCCCCGTGCCACACGGAAGGGGCCTTCTCGGGACCCCTGGCCGCTCCTCCAGTTTGTTCCTGGGACAAAGCATCGCATCGTTTTCTTAGTGGCCAAGAACAGGCAGTCCTCGACTTAACAACCGTTCGTTTAGTGACTGTTCAAAGATACAGCAGCACTGAAGAGTGACTTATGACCATTTCCCCCACTTACGGCCATTGGTCACGTGATCGAACTTCACATCTGTGACGGCTGCTGTGTCCCAGGGTCCCGTGATCCCCTTTTGCAACCTTCTGACCGAGCCGAGTCAGCAGGGGGAGCCAGATCCACTTAACCACTGTGGCCAGAGAGGTCATTAAAATGGGGCAAAACTCACTTAGCAACGGAAATGTTCAGCTCAGTTGTCATACGTCGGGGACTACCTGTATGTCCATCTTGTGGGGGCCTCACCTGGGCTTCTTCCTTCCTTCCCAGGGGCACCTTCCGTTTTGAGCGGCCCGACGGCTCCCACTTCGATGTCCGGATCCCCCCCTTCTCCCTGGAAAGCAATAAGGATGAGAAGACGCCCCCTTCTGGCCTCCACTGGTAGAGCGGCCTTAGGAAGCCAGCCCCCCTCCCCTCTTTTGCCCCCTGGACAGTTTCCTTCCCGGGAGCCCGGCTCCTCAAGGGCTGACACGAGTTCTGGGTTTCAAAGCGAGCGTCCACATCTCCCTCCCCGACTCCATCTGGAACCCTGGCCGAAATGGGCCCTTTCGGAGCCTGGGACGAGCGGGCTCTGGCCGCCTTTGCCCTCTCGCCACCGGCCTCCCGGCTTGGGGCACCTCGAGCAAAGCTGCCGTGGGCGGAACCCGCCAAGCTCTCCGAAGGCGTGTGGACTCTTCCCGATGCGAGGTGGTGTGTTTGTTCACTAAATAAACCGGCCTCCCTGTTGCGGCTCCATCTTCCTTGTCACCTGTATGTCCATCGGTCCCACTCGGGGGGGGGGGGGAGGAAGGGGGGGCACCAGAAAGTAAGCCCAGGTCCTTCTGGGGATTGAGTGGCCCCACTCGACCCTCTCCTTTGGCCAAGCCAGCTTTCGCCCAGCTTCTTAGCCAGCTTCTCCCTGGCCTTGTTTGCTGAGCCTCCTACCCACCTCTGGACTGGTTCTGGATTGCGACCAGGGGGCTCTGGGGGCAGAATAAAGTGCCACTGACTGCACAACCAGGAAACGGACCTTTTGGAAGCCGCTGGAGGTCCCGAGATCTCCAGCTACCCGGGGTCGGTGGACTGGGTAGAACAAGCTTCCCGGTACCAAATTGGGAGGCAGGCTGGTTTCCGAGGCCCGGGGAGTCTTGGCCACCACAGGGTGCACAGCCACCAGGCCCATTTCTCAGCCATGCAGGCTTCTGGGAAGCGTCCAGCGTGCCAGAGAGAGGAGCCCTGCACTTGCAATAAAATGAGGACTTCCGAATCGTTTGGGCTTCCTTTGTCTTTTGAAAGAGGCACCACACAGACAGCATGGCAAGCGTACGATTAAGTGCTGGTGCGGTCCTTGCAGACGTTTCGTGACCCGACTAAGTAACATCATCAGTGTCAGGACAGTAAATTTTTGGCTTGGTAATTTAACAGCACGCAACCTGATCCAGAGACCACCAGGAAGACTCCCCCCAACGCTGACACGGAAGCCAGTAGCCGCTGTCCTGCCTTTTGCGGTGCTGGGACGCGGGGCCCTCCGCCAATTCCGAGCGGGCGCCTGCAGAAGCCTCGCCCGGCCTTTCGGGTCGTCCCGCCCCGCTTCACACGACCAGGAGCAGCAGCAGCAGCGAGCGACGCACGTGGGCCAGTTCCGCCCCGGACCCCGCCCCTCCGCTCGCGGCTGACGCATGCGCCCTGAGGCTCCCGGGCCGGTTTGTCCGCGCTCGGCCACCGTCCGCCGTTTGTTTCCTTGGCTTCGGCGAGCCAAGATGGCGGCGGCGGGGCTGGAGCGGGTCCGCGTTTCGGCGGCGGAGCTCCGGCGGGGGATCCTGGCCACGGCGGAGGCGGCGGCCACGCACGAGAGGGGCGGCCCAGGTGAGGCCGCGGCGGGCGGGCCGGTTGGTTGGTTCGTTGGCGGCGACGTCGCGGAGCAGGGTAGCCGGGGGGGCGTGGCGCGCTGGTGCCCCCTCCTCCCTCCCTGCTGCCCGAACACCTGCGCGCGACCCGCGCCTGCGCGCTCTCCGCTGCTCTTCGTCTGGGCCGGACTACAGCTCCCACAATGCCTTGCCGGTCCTTTCAGGGGACCCGGGGACTTCCGCCATGGGGGCCCTCCCGGAAGGCCGCCCTTTGCCCCGATCTCTTGCGGAGAAGGGCCGGGGAGGGGTGGGGGAGCTGGCTGGCAGGGCGACTCGAGGCGCTGCTCTTCCCCGGGGTAGGCCTCGCCTGGCTCGGAAGCGCCTGTCTGGCCGGGTCAGCTAGAGTGGCGGCGGCTGACCCTCCCCTCGCCCCCTCTGGGGGTCTCCTTTCGTGGTCTGCCTAATTCTGGTTGCCTTCCCAGGCCTTGGGCTCAGAGGGGCTGCTTGACTCTGGGGGGGGTCCACCCGTGGCCGCTTTAAGACCTGTGGACTTCAACTCCCAGAATTGCCCAGCCAGCTCTGCTTGTTGGAGAATTCTGGGAGTTGAAGTCCACAGGTCTTAAAGCGGCCACGGGTGGACACCCCACCCTGCTCTTGCTTGTCTCTTGGTATGCTTACTGTTTCTTTGCAATTTGTGGAGCTGGAGAGCCTTGGAAGTTGAAATGATAAATACAAATATGAGAATCCCAATGGAAGCATTTGGGATGGAGGGGGAGGCTGGCCTTTGACCATGCATGGGGAACCTTACACACACAGAGAGAGAGAGACAAATCCAACCACCAGGGTTTCTGGTAGCCGTGGTTTCTGATGTTTTGGCAATGGTTTGAGTTTTGGTGCAGTTGTGCATTCTGTTCACACCGCCTGTCTCCTTGTCATTCCCCCCCCCTTTTCCTCCCGATGCCCGTGCCCCACTTCCCCAGTCGCCTCCCCTGGGCTTTACGGCAGGATGCCAGCGAAGGGAATATGCTGAAGATGGCAGGCCTGACACTTACTTTTCGGAGTCTGGCTGTGTTTCGATCCAGAGCTTACGCTCTTCGAGAGAGTCTTTCTATTTTCCTAGCTTCTAAAGTTTCCTGGAGGCTGAGTTGGCCTCCTCCTTGTTGACCTTTTCTTACCCTGCGGAATATATTTTAGTTAAGTTCAATCTTTGTGGTCTCAGATAAATTCTTTGCCCTCTTGGCTTTCCCTGTGGGCCTCTTCTGGTAATTTCCCCCTTGCCTCTGCAAAATGTGAGATGCTGTTTCCTGTTGGTTCCGCCTAGTTGCATCTCGTCCCTTCAGACGAAGCTCCCCCCCCCCCCCCGTTGCTTTCAAGTTCGTCTGTCGAGAAATATCTAGACGTGTTTCTTGGTGATGGGCCAAGAATTCCGTTTCTGGCAGAGCCTCGCGTTATTATCACCATTTTGATCAGGTGAGCAACAGCTGCCAAAGGGAGGAATAATAATAATCTTCCAGTGTTTTCTGGTTTATTTGCAGTCAGGGCCTCCAAACTCAGCTACTTTAAGACCTGTGGACTTCAACTCCCAGAATTCCCCTGCCAGCTCTGCTAGCTGGGGAATTCTGGGAATTGAAGTCCACAGGTCTTCAAGTTGCCAAGTTGCCATGAGGCAGGATTGATGTAGCTGGCCATCTCACCCAACTGACTCTGGCTGACTACCAAGAATTAAAAACACAAAACCACCCAACCAGAACGATGACTAATAAACCCAGGTAGTGAAGGAGAAGCACTAATCCTCCCTGCGGAAGCAAAAGCACCTTGACAGCAGCAGTGGCTTGTCTGACCGTCTAGTCCAGAGGTCCCCAACCTTCTGGGCACCAGGGCCCGGTTCTGTGGAGAGAGGTTTTTCCACGGACAGGAGAGTGCGTGGTTTTGTGTGCTGCCTGCATCCCGCGGAGGGGGCTTTGCTTGTTTGTGTGGACTGGTTGCTGGCATGCTGCGGCCCAGTACCGGTCCATGGACTGGGAGTTGGGGACCCCTGGCCTATGGGTCAGTGTCCAGGGCAGAGGGGCCCAGCTGGGCTGGCACTGAGCCTCTCCTGGGTCCTCTGAGTGAAGAATCCAGTGATCTCTGTCCTCACCCATGCCAGCAAAAAGGGGCTTTCTAGGACCGGTCCCCAAGCACCTTGATTATTTTAGAGGTAGTCCTCACCTTACGACAGTTTGCTTAAAAACCATTCAAAGTTACAACGGTGCTGGAAAAAGTGACTTAGGACTGGTTTTCACACTTACAAGCTTTGCAGCATCCACACGGTCAGGGGGTCAAGATGCTCGGCAACTGGTTCATATTTATGACGGTTGCAGCGTCCCACAGTCACGTGATCCCCTTGAAGCCAGGTTTACTTAACCACCACGTTACTAACTTATCAACTGCAGTTATTCACTTAGCAACTGTGGCATAAAAAGGTGATAAAGTGGGGCAAAACTCAGCAACTGTCTCGCTTATCAACAGAAAGTTTGGGCTGAATTGTAGTCGCAAGTCGAGGACTTCCCGTACTTAATGGGGAGAGATTCACACCCTGTGCAGCAGGCAGTTGTCTAGGACAGGGTTCCCCAACCTTGGCAACTTTTAAGACCTGTGGACTTCAACTCCCAGAATTCCCCAGCCAGCATGTCCACAGGTCTCAAAGTTGCCAAGGTTGGGGACCCCTGGTCTAGGCGCTGGCTCACCACCGGGTGCCTTTGCCACCACTGCAAAACCTCAGCTGTGCCACCCTCCCAGATGCCAGACAGGTACCTTTGCTGGGTCCCCAGCCCCCAACTCCAGAGGGCATCGTGGTTCGTCCTCGGCCAGCCTCTTCCAGGGTCTCTGGCTGGTGGTTCTGCTCTTGCTTGCCACCCTGCGCCATCTTTCCTGGCACCCTGCTCTTCTCTGGCAGCTTCGGCATCAGGCTTCCACTTCTCCGTTTTGCTCTTCGTTATTCCGTAGCCCCTCCTTGGGATATGCCGCCTGCGCTTCTTCCTTTGCTGTTGCCCTTCTCAGACCGCTGAGCCTCTGCTTAAGGGGCCAGCTCTGGGCCCTGAAAGGGAACGGGAGTGGGGGGTGTTGCCCTCCCATATTCACCTCCTCACGCACTGGGGCCCACGTGCATTATGGCTGCCGCCAGCTCATCAACCCTCTTCTCCACTCTTGGCCACTTTGAGACTTGTGGACTCCAACATCCAGAATTCCCCAGCCAGCAGAGCGAGTGGACTTCAAAAAAGTTGGCCCACAAGTCATAAAGGGTCCATAGTTCCCAGCTCTGCTTTAGGTAGGTAATAGATAGCACACACGTTAACGCTCCTGAAGGTGGAGCGTTGCAGGCTGTTGGTGGCTGGAATGAACCTGTCAGGACCCACCCCAATCCACGTCTTAGGAAAACAAAAACCCTTGGAGTCAGTTCTAGTCCAAAAGGAATTTTTACTAGGACATGTTTGGTTGTGGAAATACAAGACAGGACCTGGTATTGTTTTACAGATTGAAACTTTACAAAGAGTTCCCGGTTCAACCCCCCCCTTCCTTCAACCCCATTTGGTCAGCCCCCCATCATTTTACTTCGTGTCATCCCTTTCGTGGGAAAAAAGGAACTTCGAATCTTTATGGTTATTGCCTTCTTCCTCTCCAGAATTAAAAGAAGAAAGACACAGGCCAGATGCCTCCTTCCCTAACCCTCCCCTTTGTTCCCCCAGTTCAAAAGGTTTCCCTTGGTCTTTGAAATAACCTAAGGCAGGCTGAATCCGCATCCGCTCCTCCTTCCTCGGGAGATGGCAGAATCCCCGGGGGGGGGGGGGATAATGTTTTAAACATGCATTTATGAATGTGATATAAATGGATTCTGACAGAACCTTTATTGTCAAAGTACAACCACGTATACATTGAGATTGGCTGAGCCTCCCTTCGTGCCCCCCCCCACAACTTACAGTGACACAAACCCTCCATCTTATTACATTATGTGAGCTAATTGCACAACACACCGGCCTCGCAAGTCAATCATGCATAAGGTTTATAAAGTTATTTCCCGTTCAAAAGCCTAACAGCCCATGCATAAAAGCTGTTTTTCAACCTGTTGGTACGGCTGGCTGTACTCCTGTATCTCCTACCCGACGGTAGGAGAGTAAAGAGATACCATCCAGGGTGTGAGTTGTCCCTGAGAATGAGATGAGTTGGGGGGACGTAGCGTGCCTGGGAGCCAGGCCAAGCCAGGGAGGCTGGGCAAGGGAGTCCTCCCCACACATGTTTCTTCTAGTCCAGCCCCCTGCTCAGTCAGGAAGACCTATAGCGTCTCAGACAAGTGACCCTCTAGTCTCTTTTTAAAAACCTCCAGTGATGGAGCACCCACGGCTTCCGGTGGCAAGCTGTTCCACTGGTTTATTGTCCTCACTGTCAGGAAGTTTATCCTTAATTCCAGGTTGCTTCTGTCCTTGATCAGCTTCCATCCGTTGCGTCTTGTCTTGCCATCTGGTGCTTTGGAGAATAGCTTGACCCCCACTTCTTTGTGGCAGCCCTTCAGATCCTGGAATGCTGCTATCCAGTCACCCCTATTTCTCTTTTTCCTTAGACAGACCAAACCCAAGTCCCGCAGCCGTTCTTTGTATGTTTTAGCCTCCAGGCCTTGGATCATCTTAGTTGCTCTTCTCTGAACTTTTCCCAAGGTCTCAACATCTTTTTTGTAGTGTGGTGACCAAAATTGGCTGCAGTATTCCAGGTGTGGCCTCACTAGGGTTTTATAAAGCGGTACTAACACTTTGCGTGATCTTGATTCTATCTATGTCTCTGTTTATGCAACCCAGGATTGTATTAGCTTTTTTGGCTGCTGCCGCACACGGCTGGCTCACGGTCAAGCGATCGTCCACCAGGACCCCAAGGTCCCTCTCACAGTGGCTGTTTTGGAGCCAGGTCTCGCTTAATGTTGGCCGGCATTGATGGCAAAAGCTGGGTGAGGAGCGAGGGTCAAGAGGTTCGAAGGAGACGCCACTTTCCAGAGGAAGCTGAGACTGGGCCTTCAGTGCAGGGCAAAGGGGTTGGCAGAGGAATTGCCAGCCACAGGTGGGAGAGGGGGGCGCGGGGCAGCCGAAAGAGCTGGCAGGCTGGGGCTGGGAGTGCTTCCGCTGGGGCGCCAGGCTGTGGGGCAGCCCATTGAGGGAGAAGAAGAAGCTGATAGTTGTGCTTATCAGGAAGGCAGTTGTGGATATTTAGCCTCTTGGTGGGAGAGTGAAGCCATCGCTGCCCCGGGCCTGGGCCCAGGCTGGGTGCGGGCTCGGCCTTGAGGCTTGGCCACATTGAAGAAATGATGCTTCTCCTCAGCGTGTTTTCATGTTTAGTGTTTTTGTAAAGTCTAAAAAAGTCTCTTTAGTCGTCCCAAAGATGCTTTTTCACGACCTGGATGGCTGAGAATCTCTGTGGACATTTAAGGTACACAAGCTTTTCAATATTGAATCTGCCGGCGTGGCTTTGCCTCCGTTCTGTTAGTCCTGTGCTCCAGGAGGGAGAGAGATTAAAAATATGAACAGCAATTAAATGCGTGGTCCCTTTCGCGGTTGGAGTGACACAGCACGAGGTGGTTTTGCATCCCGCACGGCTGACCTCTGACCCGAAGGGTATTGGGCATAGAGAGCAGAGCCCTGGGCCACAGCTCTTCCGGGCTAAACCCCACCAGTGTCTCCAGTTTGGGTTCCTAGGTCTGCAGGCGGACTGTCCAGCCCCTGAAGAGGGTTGAAGGAGGAGTCCTTGGTCCCCTGTTCCAAGAAGTGGTGGCACTTGAACCCACTACTCGGGTGCAGGGCTCCTTAATGAAATGCTGTCTGATCAAAGCAGACCATGCTGGCTGTACTGGGATCCCCTCCCTCCCCTCCCAGGCACCTGGACTTAGGCACCGCTTCATGGTGCTTCCCAGCCCTCTTACAGAGTCAGCCTCTCGGCCCCAACAATCGGTGTCCTCATTTTACCAACCTGGGAAGGACGGAAAGCTGAGTCAACCTCCAGCCAGTCAGGATCGAACTCCAGGCTGTGGGCAGAGAGTCAGCCTGCAGTGCTGCATTCTGATCAGGGCACCACCAGGCTCCTTAAATGTAAATTAAGTGTAATTTAATTAATTAATGAACGGAGCAGCTTTATTCAGGCAAGGTGCTTTGCCCCAACAGAGGAGCCGCCCACGGCTAGCCCGAAGGGTCCCCCAAGCAGCTTTGAGAAGACAGCCCTGAGGCCTGGGGGTGGGGGTGGTTGAGACTCTCCCTAGACACGAGGTGGGGGGTCGGGGGGGCTCCCATGTGGGGTGGGGGAGGGCACGAGGCCTCCCTGCCTGGCGCCCCTTCCTTTCCTTCGGCTGCAGAGCGAGGGCTGGGCTGGCTGGCTCTGTCTGGCAGCCCGAGGCTCACTCCGGGCGCCCGTGGCCTGATCCAGAGGCCCAGCGGGACCCCAGGGTGGCTCTGTTCCGTGGCCCGCCGGGGCTGGGCCCCTGGGTTCCAGGCTCTTCTGGCCCAGCCCGGTCGTCACGGGAGCCCCTGCCAGCGTTCCGATGCCAGCCCACCGGAGCCTCCCAGGGGCAGGCTGGGTCTTCTGGGCTGCAGCCCGCAGGCTGGCCATGGCCCACGCAGCTGACCGCTGGGAGGCCTCGGCCACTGACGGGAGGTGCTTCCCAAGAGGAGGAGGAGGAGGAGGAGAAATGGAAGACGGAGGTCCGTCCTGGCTCTGGGAAGGAGCCACCGTGGGGCTAAAGGGGGGGGCTCCAAGGGGGGGCGGGAGGGAGGGAGGGATTAATGGGCTTGTGCTCCGGTCCAAAACCGGGTGACCTGGTGGCCACTGAAAGCAACTGTGGGGTCTTTAGCCCCCAGGCCCTTGTGGAGGGCTGAGGAGGAAGGGTCCTCTTCCCTTTGGGGGAGGGGGGGCAGGGAAGGCCACACAGAAAGCGCACTACGCCAGGCCCTCTTGCTGGACCCCAAAATGGGGACTTTTACGTTTAATCTTAGTGATAACGATGTATCATACAACAATAACAACAACAACAGTAATAGAGTTGGAAGGGACCTTGGAGGTCATCTAGTCCACCCACCCCCCCCTGCTCAAGCAGGAGACCTTCCTACTACCATTTCGGACAAATGGCTGTCCAGTCTCTTCTTAAGAACTTCCAGTGTTGGAGCATTCACCACTTCTGGAGGCAAGGAGTTCCACCGGTTAATTGTTCTAATCGTCAGGAAATCTTATTTTTTTCTATAAATGTGTTTTTGTTTTATTTTTAATGGCAGTTTGACGTTTGCTTGCTTGTTTTTTCTTTTCCTTTCCAAATTTTGTATTTTAACTTTGGAGATATATACATATACATACATACATGCATACATATGTATATATGTATGTATGTATGTGTAATTGCTAACAAAGAATTAAGGGAGACTTAATTTACACAAATATGAGCTGTCACCGGTGTGACTACTGCCTGTCGATGGCCTTCAGGATAGGCTTTCACAGGAAATAAAGATTTGTCCCATGTTTGGGGCCTAGCAAGGTAATCTAAAAAATAGTTAAGCATTTGTCGTATGTTATGTATGTACGTATGTTTTGTTTTTAAAAAAGATAGACTTTCAGCAGGCGCTCCTTGGTTATACAGAATCTGCAATGACAGTTATTAGTCACCTGCTGCCGGCATCAAACGCCCTTCGTCCAGTGCGCTCCCACAGGGAGGGTCTGCTCAGGGTCCCGCCGGTAAGAGATTGCCGGCGGGTGACACCCAGGGATAGGGCCTTCTCAGTGGGGGCGCCTGCCCTCTGGAACCAGCTGCCGGTGGAGCTGAGGACTGCTCCCGACCTCCGATCATTCTGCCGGGGCCTGAAGACCTGGCTCTTCGAGCTCTCGGGCCCAGGCTGAGGAGACATTCATTTTAATTGGGGTTTTTAATAGTACAGGGTTGATTTAATATTTTTTAAATTGGGTTTTAACTTTTGTATGGTTGATTTTTAACTCCCTGTAAACCGCCCTGAGTCCTCAGGGAAAGGGCGGTATATAAATGCAATAAAATAAATAAATAAATAAATAAATAAATCCCAAAGAGGCTTTTTCACGAGGCAGCTGGACTTTATTCATATCTGCTGAAGAGCTGAAGAAGCTTCTTGGATGAGAAGCGAAACATCTTCAAAGAGAAACAAGGATTTTGCCTCGTGAAAAAGCACCTTTGGAGTAACTATGACTGAGAATCTCCACAAAGATTTGGTTGTTAGCTGCTTCCGCTGTATTCAGAAACACAGCCGCAGCCCCCCCCCACCCCAAAAGGTGTTTAGTTAAACGCAAAAGCGGTCTTTTTATTTCCTCATAACTTCTTCATAATGTTCCTTAGCCAGGAGATCGTCACTACGATCCTGTGCCCGCCCTGCGGTTTGCCTTTCCCCCCACCTTCGCAGAGTGCAGAGATGGGAGAGGAAGGGGTCGCAAGAGAGTCAGCAGGCACACCGAACCTTTTCCCTCCCCACGCTCTGCCTGCCGACTCTCTCCTGATGCCTTCCTCTCCACTGAACCGAGGGAAGTGCAAACTCCCCACTCTCCTCTTGCTAATTATCCCAGGGCCTAAGGCTAGGGCAGGGGTCGGCAACCGGAAAAAGGAAAAGAGCCACTCAGAACCGGTTCCATCACACAAACAAAAAAGTGGGAGCCGCAAAAAGTGCGCGTGCGTGCGTCCACTCACGTGCATGCGCAAAAAACATTTTGTGCATGCGCAAAATGGGAGGCACCTGCGCGGCGACGGGTCTCCCCTTTGGAGAGGTGCGCGCTGTCCCGTTCGGAGACCTGCCGCGTTCGTCAAACATGGATGAACGCGGCAGCTGTGCAAACGGGACGGTGGCGGCTTGGGAGAGGTGCGCGCGCACTCTCCAAACCGCCGCCATCCCGTTTGCACAGCTGCCGTGTTCGTCAATGTTTGACGAATGCGGCAGGTCTCCGGATGGGACGGCGGCGGCTTGGAGACGTGCGTGCGCACCTCCGCCCTTCGGAAAGGTGCACGTGCACCTCTCGGAACGGGCGGTGCCACTCTCCATTTGGAGAGGTGTGCGTGCACCACTGCCCGTTCGAAGAGGTGCGTGCACACCGGGCGGCTGGGAGCCGCAGGAGACGGCTCCAGAGCCGCGGGTTGCCGACCTGTGGGCTAGGGGAGGGGGTGGGGAAAAGGAAATGACTTCCCTCTGAGTGACAGCTTGGCTTAACGACAGAGATGTCACTCCCAGTCGGTCTGCTCCCCCACCACGCCTGGTGAGCCCCCCACTAGCTCCCCCCCCCCGACCAGCTACAGGGCTGACGGTCCTCTTGTGCTTCCCCTCCTGCAGAGACCTTGAGGGAGCCCCGGCATCGTAAGGACAACCGGCGTCCGGACCTCGAGATTTACAAGCCGGGCCTCTCCCGCCTGAGGAGCAAGCCTGGCCCGGCCAAGCAGGAGCTTCCGCCGGAGGAGGAAGCCAAGGCGGAGGGCCTGGGCCCCGGGGAGCCCGCGGCAGCTTCCTGCAGGGAGGACACCCCACTCCCCCAGGCCCCCCCGGAGGACAGGGGCCAGCCGCCCAACGGCTTCTTGGAAGGCCCTGCCCAGGGCCCCGGGGGCGCCCCGCAGGACTGGTGCCCTCGCATCGTCAGGCGAGCCAAGAAGCCCGACCAGCAGATCTACCAGCCTGGCAAACGCCTGCAGGCCTCGCCCCGGGAGGCGGGGGCTGCCCCACCGGCAGAGGAGGAGCTCCCCCCGAAGGAGGAGAGGGGAGCGGACTGCGAGAAGGACACCGGGAGGGCTGGCCAGGGCCCCGGGAAGCCAGGGGGCCCAGAAGGAGGGCCTGAGCAGGAAGGGGCCCGGCCTTTCCGGGGGGAGAAGGGCAGGCGGGCCGAGCGGCCCCAGAAGGCCCGAGACGAGCCAGGCCACGGCAGGGGCAGCCCCCCCAAGCGGTACTCGCGCTCGGACAAGCGTCGCAGCCGCTACCGCACCTGCAGCACCAGCTCGGCAGGCAGCAGCAACAGCACTGAGGGGGCCCGTGGGGAGGCGGAGCTGGGGAGGAAGCCCACGGAAAGGCCCCGCCCACAGAAGCAGCTCTCCGCCTCCTCCACCGACTCCCTGGAGGAGGACAGGGCCGAGGAGGGCCCGGAGGCCAGGAGGGGCCCCGAGCACAGCCGGTTCGCCCGCGGCCAGGAGGCCAGAGCGTCCCAGGGGGGGCCCTGGCCTACCGGCAGGGGCGCCACAACCTCCCAGCCCGAGTGGCGAAAGGGCGGCAAGCCCTCCAGGGCCACCCCCAGGGACCCCGCAGAGGCCTGGGAGGGGAAGCCCCAGAACCGGGGCCGAGGGATCCTGGTGCTGCCGGCCAACACGGACCTGACCCCCAGCAGCACGGGGTCCCCCGAAGCCCCCCACGGAGGGGGCGCCCGGCTCCTGTTTGGCAGCAGCAAAGGCCCTCGCGGCTGGAGCCGGGGGGGCACGTCCCGTCGGCTCTGGGACCCCAACAACCCGGAGCAGAAGCCGGCGCTGAAGAGCCCGGGGACCCAGCTGCACTTCTTGGACACGGACGACGAGGGGGCCCCCGTGCCTCGAGGGGAGCCCCGCCAGGCACAGGCCCCCTACTACCGGTTCCAGAACTCGGACAACCCCTATTACTACGGAGGGGCCCCGTACCCCTACACGGGATACCCCCTGCCCTTCCCGGTGGGCGCTGGCAGCGAGGTCTACCCTGCGGCCTACTACCCCGCCGGCTACCCCAAGCAGGCCGAGCCTTGTGGCGGTGGGGGGGCTGGCGGTGCCCCCCCGGCTGACCCCCTCGGCCCCGAGGCGGAGCAGCAGAAGCACCACCTGCAGCAGCAGCAGCAGCAGCAAGAGCTGGGCAAGGCCCTGCGGGAGGCCGGGCACCTGGAGCAGCAGCTGAGCAACCTCTTGTCCCGGGACAGGCTCAGTCCGGAGGGCCTGGAGAAGATGGGCAAGCTCAGGTGGGTGGGGGAAGGGGTTTCCCCCTCTGCTGCGGGGGTTTGTGTGTGTGTGTGTTTCTTGCCTGTGCAGCTGCCCAAGCTGTGCCAGGGTCTCTCTTGTTCGGGTCAGATGTCCCTCAGCTCAGAGTTCGTAGCTGGCTGCCGAGAGGAGGCCTGGCCTGGGGGGCAGCCCCCGAGAGGGCTCCTAGGCGTAAGGGGGGCCCAGGAGGAAGGAGGACTGTGCCAGGGGTCCTGAGGGAAGGGTACGTGGTTTGTCCGGTGGGTGCTTGAACACCAGCGACTGTGCCTGCCGCTCAGGAGGCCCTGGGGTGGGAAGGTGTTTCGCCTTGGAGACGTTCCCTGACCCCTCTGGGAACGTCTGCTGTGTGTGTGTCCCTGTCAGCCCCTGGGAAGCAGGGAGGGAGCAGCCCCCCCCTCCAAATACAGGTGGTCCTCAGCTTTTGAACCCAAAATTTCTGTTGGAGTTGTTAAGTGAGTTTTGTCCCATTTTACGACCTTTCTTGCCACTGTTGATAAGCAAATGAATGCAGTTGTTAAGTTAGTAACATGGTTGTTAAGTGAATCTGGCTTCCCCCGTTGGCTTTGCTGGCCGGAAGGTTACAAAAGGGAACCCCGGGACAACCACCCCCCCCCCCCGGGATGCAGCACTGGTCACCTGAAGCACAGGACTAAGAGCAAATGTATTAGACAGACAGAGAGAGAGAGAGAGGGAGGCAGACAGGCAGATGCCAGTTGCCAAGCAGCCAAAGTTTCATTACGTGACTGACGACGCTTCAACAGTTGTAAGTATGAAAGATGGTCGAAAGTCCCTTTTTCCAGGGCTGTTGTCATTTGAAGTCACTAAATGAACAGTCGTAAGTCAGGGAACGTGTGTAGGCAGCCAGGGAGCTGCGGGGCATCGGGCTGGGCTGGCTGGACCTGAGCCGCAGAGGGCAGCCTAAAGTGGTCCAGCTTAATGTGGCACCGTCCAGAAACGAGGTGCCGTTCTGTGCTCATCCCCGGCGAGAAAAGTCCCTGATAACATAAAAATCCGTCCTCCTTCCATCCATCCTGGAAAAAGGCCTGTAACTTCTAACGGTCGATAAACGAACTGTCGTATAAGTTGAGGACCACCTTATATGATGGGGTGAGGTTCGTTTTTGTTTTAATATGGGAGTTGGCGGGGGGCGGTATGAGACCCCCGGCTGGCCAGCAGCTGACGGGCGTCCCATCGCAGGGCGGAGATGCTGCAGCTGTACGAGCTCTGCCTGCTGACCGACATCGAAGTGGCCGATGCGCAGAACGTGGACCAGCTGCTCTGGAAGAATGCCTTCTATCAGGTGATCGAGAAGTTCCGGCAGCTGCTCAAGGAACCGGCGGGGGGAGAGAGCACCCAGGAGATCCGCGGCAAGCTGCTCCAGATCCTGGACGAGGTGAGGCAGGGGTCTGGGGGCGCCCTGGGCGGGTGGGGGCCGGAAGGGAGCTGTCCTCCTTCCCTCCAGAGCTGGTGGGTGCTTCACCTCAGTGGAGGCTTGCAAGAAGAGGCCGGACGAGCCTCTCTCTGGAACGGTGCAGGGCGGGGGTCCCCGACTCCCCGGTACCGGGCTGCGGCATGCCACCAACCGGGCCTCACAAGCAAGCGGAGCCCCATCCGCGGGATGCAGGCAGCACATGAAACCAGGCCCCCTCTGGTCCACGGAAAAACCTCCGTCCGCAGAAGCCAAAAGGATGGAGGCCACTGGTGCAGGCCTCCTGCTTGAGCAGAGGGTGGACTAGAAGACCTCCGAGGTCCCTTCCAGCTCTCTCAAGATTCTAGGATGCGGCTCCCTTTCCCTGTCCCAGCCGAAGGGGACCGTGTGCAGGCGGTCCTCGACTCACGACCGTCCCTTTAGCAACCAGTCGGAGTTAGAGCAAGGCTGAAGAAAGTGACTTACAGGCAGTCCTCACACTTACGACGGTTGCAGCATCCCTGCGGTCACCTGGTCAGAATTTGGATGCTGGGCAACTGGCGTTTTATTTATTTATTTTGGAAAATTCATGTAGTCACCTACTCGTGGGGACTCTAGGCGTCCTACAGAAAAAGGCGGCAGGTGTTCGGGACGGTTGCCACGTCCCCCGGGACACGGGCCCCCCGCTTGCCAACCTCCCAGCCGGCTTCCGGCAAGGCGAGCCCGTTGGGAAAGCTGGATTTCTTTTTTTATTATTATTTATTATTGTATTTTATGTATTTCTTATTATTGTGTTTTGTTATTTTATTTATCTTTGTTTTGTTGTTTTGTTCTATTTCATTTATTTATTAAATTTATTTGCCACCTACCTCACCCTGGGGCTCCTCCGGGTGGCTTGCAGCAGTAAAAACGAAGAAACGAAAAAAAGCGTAAGAATAATAGCAGAACAACGAAGCGATAAGATAGACCAGGGGTGGGGAACTACGGCCCCCTTCATGACTCGTGGACTTCAACTCCCAGAATTCCTGGGAGTTGAAGTCCACATGGCTGGCTCAGGAATTCTGGGAGTTGAAGTCCACGAGTCATAAAAGAGTCAAGCTTCCCCACCCCTGAAATAAGACAACGAAATAAGCGGCAAAAATACAGCAATAAGAGATCAAGAGATTTGCTTTTCATTTTACACCTGCCCTGATTCGCTTAACCAGCCAGGGCCGAGAAGGTGATACAAGTCAGCCGTGACACTCAACAACCGCCTTGCTTAGCAGCAGAGTGTTTGATGCCAGTGCTGGTCGTAAGCCGAGGGCTGCCTGTATGGCGGCTGGCCTAAGAGGCAGATGGGAGGGCTCTGCCTGGGGGGGGGGGAGTCCGTTTTCAACCAAAAGCTGAAGCAGAAAATCTGCAGGTAGTTCCAGAGCTGGATCAGGGCAGCGGCAGCATCTGGCCTGCCACCGTTGCAGGTGTAAAGGCCAAAGGTCAGCTTAGCCGTTTGGATGAAGGCTTCCTTAAGTGGGGAGGAAGGGCTGTCCACCCTTGGGTCCAGCCTGAAGAACGCCCCTCTCCGGCCACTTCCATCTGTCCCCCCTTTGCCTGGCCAACGTACGTCCGTCAGCACTTGGGAGGGCCGGCTTGGGCCTTGCAGCTTCCCCCAGTATTTCTCCGGAGCCGCTGCGTTGGTGCCCCTGGTGCCTGAGGGCTTTGGGGGGTCTTTCAGCCCAGGGCTCCGCAGGGAGCAGGGGCGATGCGTCCCCAGGATGACCGAGGGAGCTCCTGGCCTCCCATCTTCAGCCCTCTGGCTCTCCTGTTCCTGGGGGTGGGGGGAGCTCTTTGGAGCATCTGCTCTGCCCCTTTATCCCCAAAGTAGAGGGGGGTGGGCCCTTCCCCCTCCCCCCTCCCCCCAAGGCTCCTGCTTGCTGCCCTCGCCCTCTGCTCAAGGAGAGGAGCAACCTGGAACGAAGGAGGCGGCAAGGACAGTCAATCTGGACGGCTTCCCCTCCAGCAGTTGTGGGTGCTCCATCCCTTCCGGAGGTCTTCGAGGAGAGACTGGACGGCCCTTTGTCCCGATTGGCAGAGGGTCTCCTGCTCGAGCAGGGGTTGGACTAGAGGACCTTCGAGGTCCCTTCCCACCTCCGTCGTTCTGTGACTGCTGCTTTCTCTCCCCCCCAGGGCACCCTCTTCTTTGATGGCTTGCTGCAGAAGCTGCAGGCCACCTACCAGTTCAAGCTGGAGGACTACATGGACAGCATGGCTGTTCGCAGCAAGCCTCTGCGGAAGACGGTGAGGCGGAGCTGGGGGGGCGGCAGGTGATTCGCGGGGGGAGGAGGGAGGGTTCGGGGCCCCCCCCTGAGGAACACACGAGGGCTGGGCCAGACTCTGGGGGCGCTGGGGACGCTTCCCTTAGGGCAGCCCCTCGCACTCCGGGCTGACCGGCCCTGCCTTGCCGTGAGGAGGGGCGGGGAGGGGGTCTCCAGCCGCCCCCCCATCGGCTGGCTCCCTGCTTTTCCCCCCCCCAGGTGAAGTACGCCCTCATCAGCGCCCAGAGGAGCCTGATCTGCCAGGGCGACATCTGCAGGTACCGCGAACAAGGCAGCGACACGGCCAACTACGGGAAGGCACGCAGGTAGGGCCGGGGGCAGTGGGGTGGGGTCCGCAAGGGGCACGGCTGGCCGAGGACGGATCGCTACGCCGTTAAACAAAGCTCGCCTGTAGGCACCTTCGCAGCGCCTAGCGCCCGCACCTGAGCTGCCGCCCCCTCCGCCCTGGCACCGGGGGCTCCGGAGGCAGCGCATTGCAAGAGGTTAATGAGCAGGCCGGAGTCTCTGCCCCGGGCCCACCTCCCAGGCCAGCTGGGCCACCACTGCTTCACTGGCCGGAGTGGGGAAGGAGCCCCCCGTCCTGAGTGGGAGAGACGACGCCCCCCCCGGAGGAGGGTTGAAAGGGCCCCTCTGCACTTAGCAGGGCTGAAAACTGCTGTGGCCAGGCAGGAATGCTGCCCCCTCCCAGCCTGGTCTCGGGTCATTCCCCCCCCCAAAGGGACGTAAAAGTTGTCCGGCCCTGGAATCCGAGAGGGAGGGCTCTCCGTTGCTCTGCCCCCTCCCCCGCCTCCCACCAAGAGGGTGGCATGAACTCCCCCCCAGCCTGGCTTTTTCAGGCTCGCTCACCCCTTAGCCTAGAAGAGCTGGGGGGCATGTGGGGGGGAGGGGAGGGGGAGCGGGGCCTGGGCACCCGCCCCCTTGCCTTGATCCCTGCCAGGAGCCGGGCCTGAGCGGTCGGTGGCAGCCTGGCTTGAGGGGTCCGGGGCTGGAGCTGGCCAGCCTTGGCAAAAGGGGCAGCCGCGCGAGCGCAAGAACTGGCGGAGGCAGGCAAATGCTGGGGCCGCTTCACGCCCCACCCCAGACACCCAGATCCTAACCCTGCTGCCTTAGGGAAGTGCCCACCAGTGGTCAGAGGCGCCTTGGGTGAAAGGCCCCCTGGCTCCTGCTCGGCTTAGCCTGTCTTAGCCTGTCCCTCTCTGGCTCGAGCATTGGCCCATTAGAGCGGCCAGCGGGAGGCAGAGGCCACTGGGAGGGAGGGAGGGAGGGAGGGAGGGAGGGGGCGCCCTGCCAGCGCCTGCGGGGGTGTCTCCCCGGGTCAGGGTCCTCAGGGAAGCCCTCCTGCCCCTGAGGGGTGCCAGCGGGCAGAGCCCAGCCCTCGGGCAGCCTGGGGGAGTGAGGGAAGGAGGGACCCTCCCATGGCGGCCTCCCTCCCCCCCCTGCGCTGAGCTCTCCCAGGGCTCCTGCTCTCCTCTCTCCCCAGCTGGTACCTGAAGGCCCAGCACGTCGCCCCCAAGAACGGCCGCCCGTACAACCAGCTGGCCCTCCTGGCTGTCTACACGGTGAGAGGGGGGCTTTGGCCCGGCTCTGCGCATCCCCGCCTTCCTCCTCCAGCCATGGCGGGGGGGCAGCAGGCTCCCCACAGGTGCCAGGCTGCCTTTGGGTCCCAGGCCATGGCCTGCTGGGGGGGGGGTTCCTCTTCCAACACCTGCAAGGGAGGCTCGGCTGGAGTTGGTGCTGCCACCCTCCTTTCCCTCCAACAGGCGGGGTGGCGGGAGGTGGCTCAGGCCCCGACTCGGGGTACAGGTAGTCCTCGACTTACGACCACAGTTAAGCCCAAAATTTATGTTGGTTAAGCGGGTTTTGCCCCATTTTAAAACAGAATAGCTGGAAGGGACCTTGGAGGTCTTCTAGTCCAGCCCCCTGCTCGATCGGGAGAACCTCTCCCGTCTCAGACGAGGGGCTCTTATGACTCTTCTTCCCACTTCTTGTTAAGTGAATCGCTGCCGTTGGTGAATTAGTCCTACGGTTGTTAAGTGAATTCGGCTTCCCCCCGCTGACTTTGCTGGTCAGAAGGTCGCAAAAGGGGATGGTGTGACACCCCCGGACGCTGCGACCGGCACATATATGAACCACTTGTCAGGGATCTGAGTGTTAATCACATGACCGGGGCGGGGGGAGAAGCTGCAACGGTCGTAAGTGTGAGAAACGGTCACAAGTCCCTTTTTTCAGTGGTGCTGTAACTTCAAGTGGTCGCTAAACAAACCATCGTAAGTTGAGGACCGCCTCTGCTCGACCGTCGTCCCATGGCTGCGTCGGGGGGGAGCTGTGTCCGGCTGCCCCCCTCTGACGCCCTCCGCCCGTCTCTCTCTGCCCCCGCAGAGGAGGAAGCTGGACGCCGTCTACTACTACATGCGCAGCCTGGCCGCCAGCAACCCCATCCTGACAGCCAAGGAGAGCCTGACCAGCCTCTTTGAGGAGACCAAGCGCAAGGTGGGTAAGCGGGGCAGCCGGCCCGGCCCGCCCGGGCCCCCCATGCGCTCCTCACGGCCCTCTCCCCCCTCCCCCGCAGGCAGAGCAGCTGGAGCAGAAGAGCCCCCGGGGGGGCGAGGGCAGCCAGCGAAGCAGGAAGGCGGCCTTCCGGCCCTCCGGCGACGACGATGCCACCCGCCTGGAGCTCTGGATCCACCCCTCCCACCCGCGCTCCGGCCAGGGCCACGAGTCCAGCCGGGACTCCGGGCAGGACGGCGGCCTGGGCAGCCTCAGCCCCAGCGAGGTGAGCCCCGCAGGGGTGTGGCGCCCTAGGCGGCCACAAGGGGGCGCTGCTCGGCTTGCTATGGGGGAAGCCCAGGCTTTGGGTTGGGGCAGTGGGCGGGTAGAAGGTGGGGGGGGGTCTTCCTTGCCAGCCCTGCACTGGTCCCGGGTGCCAGGCCCTGCCCCTCCCGTGCCAAGAGTTGGCCTTCCTGCCTTTGGCTGGGGAGGGGTGCTTTGGGCTGCAGGGCCGTGTGTGTGTGTGTGTGTGTGTGTGTGTGTGTGTGTGTGTGTGTGTGTGTGTGTGTGAATACTTGGGAAAACGCAAGAATTGAAATCCACAGCCTTTCCTGAAAATAGGTTTGACAACAGTTGTGACATCCCAAAAGTTTCAAGCAGGGCTGAACAAGCTTGGCCACTGGAAGACCTGCGGACTTTGACTCCCAGGATTCCCCGGGCGGCTTCCCCCGTCCACAGGCCTCGGAGTGGCCACGCTTGGACGTCCCTGCTGAAAAAGCTTAATTTGCATCTTTAAAAAACCCACCTTTTGGGGGGGGGGCAGCGACATCCCTCAAAATTGCACACAAGAGCGCCCCACTTCCAGGATAGGCTGAGAAACTTGGGTGGGCCCGGCCCTTTGTGGTTTAGTCAACAAACCGTGGTTAATGAGGACCCGTCCGTGCATCTCCCAGGTTTGCTGCTCTCCTCTTTGCTGAGTTGGGGTGTTGCAAGTAATCTCCCTCCCTTTCCTCCCCCCCCCCCGAGACTCAAGCCGAAGAGGAAGCATTTCGGCTGCAGTCGGGCTTCTCTGCACGTGGGGCTGATTCTTTGCCAAGATGGGGGGGGCTCTGAGCTAGGGGGGCAGCCCAGACACCCCTGGGTGTCCCCGGAAACCCTGCCTGGCCCAGAGGTGGCTCTCCCCCCCCCCCCCCCCCCCGCCCGGAGCAGCTGCGTGCCAGATCCCCTGGGAACCGACTTGACCTGGGTCACCAAAACCGCCCCGTAGCTTTATTTTGACTTGTGTTGTTTCGTTTCCAGCTGTGAGGCTCTGAAAGGAGGAAGCCGCGGGTGCCAGGCTGCGAGGGGGGGGTTGGAGGCAGAAACCACATGCCCGCCCCCCCCCCCCCCCGGCTGGGGACGTGACACACGGCATGCAATGCCCTGCTGGAGCCCTGGCTGGGAACGGAAGAGCTGTCAGGGAGGTTTCCCCCCCCCCCGCAGGCCTGAGTCCCTTCTGCAACCCCCCCCCAGCAAAACTCCCAGCCTCTTGGAAGCCCCCCCTCCTACCTCCGTGTGACCTTTCGCTATCACCCACAAGGCCGGGTGAAGCTCCCACGGAGGGTTTCCAGGCATGGCAAGGAAGGCTTGTCACTGTTTGAGCGGGGGGGGGTGGGGGGGGTTAATGCTTGGGGCAAGGCCCATCCAGAGCCAGTTCATTTTCCGGGGGAGATCACAGGGCAGCCTTGCCCAGAAGTCTCTCCCTTCCCCCCCCCTCTACACAGGAGGGGCCCCAAATTACACCTGCCTGCCCTTTCATGAGGACTAGAAGCTTTCCCTGGCCTCCTCCTGACCCCTGACGGCACTCACTCATGATTTTACGTGGTCTGGGAGTTTCCCCTTTCAAAGTGATTCAGCCTCTCAGCTGCCAGCATGGGGGCAGCCGGGCTCTGGTCTCGTGCTGGGGGCCACCCGGTTCCCACCTTCCCGTTCCCCCCCCCCTTCTGCTTGTGGAGGTTGCCTTTCGTGGCCCCGTCTGGCTGCCAGGGCTGCTTTCAGCTCCCCGGAGGAGCCGTCTTAGCCTTGGGCCGGCCTCCCCCTGCCCCCCCCTCCAGAGCAGCCACCTCCTGGGGCTCCAGCACTCAGGCCCCTGCCTGGCCCTCCTGCAGCCCCTCCCCAGGGACACCGCAGCATCGTTGGGGGCGACCAGACGGCCTTTCCCGCCCTGGGGCCGCCTCTGGCCACGCAGACTTCAAGTCCCAGAATCCTCCACTGGCTCCAGACTAGCTGGGGAATGGTGGGAGCTGCCATTCACACGTGCAACGGTGCCCACGATGGGGAGTGGGTGCAAGGTGAGGCTTCCGGCCTCTCCCTGCCCGCCTGCTCCTTCGCTCCTGCTCTTGGTGGCTTTTGGGGGGGGCTCTCTGCCCCTGGGGACCCCCTTGGCTTCTGCCTAGGAGGGCTTCCCCGGAGGGTCTCCCGAGGGCCGGATCTGGCCGGCTGCAGGTCGGGCCCCTCTTTTGTGGCCGCTGTTTCTGCCGGCGGCTGCTCCTCCGCCTTCCCCGAGGGGGACCCCAGTTTATTTGGGGGGCCTCCCATGGATCCGGCGTAGCCCTGCCTTCCCCGGAGCAGAGGCTGCGGGGGGGGGGGGAATCTTCCGCATGAGGTCACGGCAAGGGCAGCGGGGGAAGGGCCCAGGCGTGCACGGGGGGGGGGAGCTCTGCAGGGCTCGGAGGAGCCGGGCTGTGGCAGCCGGCTTTGCAAAAGCGCCCGTGGGCTGGTGCCGCTTCCTCTTGTGGGCAGCGAGGCCCGGAGGTTCCCAGCGCCGGCCTGGCAGGTGAGTCACGCAAAGGCTGAGTCATCCGCAGAGCGGCTCCGGGGTCAGGAGGAGAGAGCGGCTACAGCCTGGATTTTTTCTCTCGGGCTGTTGTGCTCTGAAGGTGCACCTCCCTCACACACACACACACCCCTGCAGGGTAGGCTACTGCTAAGCTTGTAAGCCGCCCTGAGTCTTCGGAGAAGGGTGGGATATAAATGGAATAAAAATAAAAATAAATAAATAAATGTGAGCTGCTGCCTTCCCAGGCCTAGTCTGCAGGAGCGGGGGCTGAGGGGAACTGGGCCAGGCCTCGCCCCGGGGACACCCCCCCCCCGGGCTCAGCACCCCTCCGTGCAGGTTGTCCTCTGCCTCCCGAGATGTTTGGGAAATGCAGCTTTCCCGACAGGCGGCCGGACCCGCTCGGTGCTTTTCTTTGGAAGCCTTTCGCTTCTCATCCAAGAAGCTTCTTCACTTCTGAAGTCCTGAAGAACCGAAGAAGCTTCTTGGATGGGAAGGGAAACGTTTTCAAAGATAAGAAAAAAGTCCAGCTGCCTTTGGGGAAAAAGCATCTTCGGGGCAACCGTGAGGCCCGGAGCTGGAGAATCTCCACAGGCCTTCAGTGACGTAGCCGGTCTCGGGAAGTGAGGCCAGTTTCTGGGGCCGGCCCACAGGGGGGACCGGGCAGATCGGCAGCGGAACCAGCAGCACCTGGATCCTGCTTCTGATCCACAACCCCCCCCTAAGGAGGACCCCATTGTCTGAGGATCGGACGGGGAGGCCCGGCTCAGCGAAGGGTTAGGGTTAGCAAAGCAGGGGGAGGAGGGGTTCGTCCTGAGGATGCCTGCTTGAGGTTTGCTGGGTCTCCTACTTGAGCAGGGGCTGGACCTGGGGCCTTCGACGTGGCCAGCGTGGCGTGGCCAACTTGCTATGGCCAAATCATTGGGGAACAACTGGCAGCAGGACAAGAGTTACGCTGACATCAATGGAACGGAACAGAATAGAAAAAAAAATTGAGCCGGAAGGGACCTTGGAGGTCTTCTAGTCCAGCCCCCTGCTGAAGCAGGAGGACCTATGCCATCTCAGACAAGGGACCGTCCAGCCTCTTCTTAAAAACGTCCACGGATGGAGCACCCACGATTTCTGGTGGCAACTTCTGTTCCACTGTCCTCGCTGTCAGGAACTTTCTCCTTAACTCCAGGTTGCTCCTCTCCTTTCCAAGCCTTGTTGGTGGAACAGAATCATTAAAGAAAGGACGTAAAAAGAAGGGACAGAATGAAATGGGAATGACAAAAGTTCAAATAATTTTTTAAAACTATTTTATTAAGCACTTAAATTGCAACGCTGCACTTTGTACTGCGGCGAGTTGTCCCATTCGGTTGGACTAGGAAGACCTCAAAGCTCCCCTTCCAGATCCGTTATTCCGGTGCCAGCCGCCTCCTGGCAGGTTGACATCCCTACAGTGGCAGCCCAGGAGGCGGGCACTGCCCTGGCAGAGCAGAAGGCCCGCCGTCCCTGCTTGCATAGCATCACACAGACACACACACAGACACACACACACATAGACACGAGGAGGAATCTGGGCTTGTGTCCAGGAGCAGTTGCAAAGCCCCCGGCTGCCAGCAGGGGGGGCCCTGGCACCGCCGCCCTCCCCTGCAGCTGTCTGGCAGGGGCCCTCTGAAGGCCGGGAGGGAGGCTGGAGGCCAGGGCACGGCCGCCCGGTTCCCATCTGCCGTACCACCCCCTTGGCCCTGGCCAGGTTCTCCGGCCACTCGGGACTCTGCGCGTTCGCAGGAAGAGGGAGCGGGCCTGGATTCTTTTCTCATCTTCTTCATCATCATCATCATCATCGCATTCTCTCCCCCCCCCCCGCTTTTTCCTCTCTCTCTCTCTCTCTCTCTCTCTCTCTCTCTCTCTCTCTCTCCCTCTCTCTCTTTTTCCCATACAGCTGAACAAAAGGTTCGTCCTCCGTTTTCTCCAGGCTCATGGGAAGCTGTTTACCAGGATTGGGTAAGGCTGCAGGATGTTTGTTTTGTTTCGCCTCCATTACGAGCCCTTCTGGAATCCAGTCCCGGGAGCAGCTGGGCTGGTGTTTGGAACGGAGGGCACAGGGTGGGATGCGAACGACCTGGCCTCTTCCTCCTCCTCCTCCTCCTCCTCCTCCTCCGCTGCGGGGTCTGGGGGGAGAGGAGGGGCGGGCTCGGCGCTCTGCCTGGGGGATGCTGGCAGCAGCTTCTCCACCACCGGCTCAGAGCAAAACCCCTCTTGTATAACAGGGCTGGAAGGGACCTTGGAGGTCTTCTAGTCCAACCCCCTGCTCAAGTGGGAGACCCTATGCCCAGGGTGTCCGACCTTGGAACTTTAAGACTTGTGGACTTCAAGTCCCAGAATTCCCCAGCCAGCCTGGGGAATTCTGGGACTTGAAGTCCACAGGTCTTCAAGTCCACCAGGTTGGACACTCGTTCTCTATGCCATTGGGGACAAATGGCTGTCCAGTCTCTTCCTGGGAACCTCCAGTGTTGGAGCCCCCCACAACCTCTGGAGGGAAAGCATCGCATTGATTCATTGCTGGAACAGCTTCCCTCCAGAGGTTGTGGGGGCTCCAGCACTGGAGGTTTTCAGGAAGAGGCTGGACCTCCATTTTCCTGCTTGGGCAGCGGTCAGTTTCCAGGCACGCAGAAGGGCTCTCCTGAGCCCCCTCTGGCACTCTCTCAGCAGCGTGGCCTCCCTGCGTGGGGGTCCCAAGCCAGGGAGACGGCAAGTGCCCCACTTTCTCCCCTCCCAGTGGAATTGTGGGCATGGTGGGAACTGCTGGCAGCCCCCTGCTGCTTGGTGCTGGGCCTGGGCTGCTCCTGAGCCTGCCGCCCTTCAGCACCTCAGCCTCGTGGCCCCCTGGGTTCCCCATTGCCCATCCCTTTTGTGTGGGGAGCTGGTCAGGAGATCCTCAACCCACGGTGCCCCCCCTCCCCGGGGTTTCTGTGAAGCTCACAGGTGTAGAAAGGGGGAGAGCCCCTGTGCCTCGGTTGCTCCTCGGGGACTGAAGTCCAGACAGTGGACCTCGCCATCTGGCAACCGCTGGCAGCCCATCCCTCTGTGCCATCTCTCTCCTCCCTCCCTCCTCCCTCTCTCTTTCCTCCCCCTCTCTCCCCTCTCTCTCTCCTCCTTCTCCTCCCTCTCTCTCCTCCCTCTCCTCTCTCCTCCCTCTCTTCTCTCCTCTCTTTCTCCCTCTCCCCTCTCCCTCTCTCTCCTCTCCTCTCTTTCTCCCTCTCCTCCCTCTCTCTCTCCTCTCTTTCCTCCCTCTCTCTCTCCTCTCTCCCTCTCTCCTCCCTCTCCTCTCTCCTCCCTCTCCTCTCCTCCCTCTTCCCTCTCTCTCCTCCCTCTCCTCTCTCCTCCCTTTCTCCCTCTCCCCTCTCCCTCTCTCCCTCTCCTCTCCTCCCTTTCTTTCCTCCCTCTCTCCTCTCCTCCCTCTCCTCTCTCCTCCCTCTCCTCTCTCCTCCCTCTCCTCTCCTCCCTCTCCTCTCTTCTCCCTTTCTCTCCTCCCTCTCTCCTCCCTCTCCTCCCTCCCTCTCCTCCGTCTCTCCTCTTTCCACCCTCTCCTCCCTCTCTCCTCTCTCCCTCTCTCCTCCCTCTCCTCTCCTCCCTCTCTCTCCTCCCCCTCCTCTCTCCTCTCTTTCCACCCTCTCCTCCCTCTCTCTCTCCTCTCTCCCTCTCTCCTCTCCTTCCCTCTCCTCTCTCCCTCTCTCTCTCTCCACCTTTTTGGGGGCCACTTTTGCCATGCGCTGCATAAATCGGTCCGTCCTCTCCCCAGTCTGTGGCTCCCCCATTCAGCTCCGAAAGCCCTTCCCACCTTCTTCTCCCTCTGTGCCTGGTTTTCTTTATTTTTTATTTCGGTTCACTGCACAGTCAGCCAGATGTTCTGGCTGGCTTCGGCCTTTCTGTCCACCTCCGGAGTCCTTCCCAAGGACCCGGGATGGGCAGATGGGCAGATGGTTTGATGGGGTCAGAGGTCACTTTGGAGGATGTCAGCTCTCTCGTGTAAAGCTGCAGCCTTTTGCAATCGAGTGACTTTATTATTGTTGTTTATTAAATTTGCTTCCCACCCCCCCACCCCATCTCCTCAATGAAAGGTGACTCCGGGCAGCTTACAAGGTCAAAATAAAATTGTAACTATACGTACCAGCGTATAAAAGCACAGTGAAAATTCAGATTCTAACTAAAAGTAGAAGATGTGGGAGGAAGGGAGCAGATGTGCCTCAATCTCCTCTGCTTGAGCCCCTCCCCCCTCCCTGTGGATTGCCCTTGTCCGCATGATTTGCGGCACCACGATCTCCTCCTCGTTCAAGTCCACCCGGCTCTAAACTTGGTTTCCCCGGAAATAAAATGTAAACACACGACTGCCGCAACAACAGCAGCTTCCTGATCGCTCTCAAAGGGCCCTGGCTTTTTTTTCAAAACCAGCGCAATTCCTGGAAAAGTCCGACGTTCAGCCCGATTCCCAAGACCCCCAACGCCGCCTGGCCGGACCCCCTTTCGTGTGTGGCTGGACGTGGGGGCTTCTCACCCTGGACCCCACTGGCTGCTCCAGGCGATTCCTTCTCGATTGTGATCCCGAGCAAGCTCGGCTGTCTCCCCGGTCAGCCCCAGCTTCGAATGCCGGGCCTCTGCTTTGGAGAGCCCGCCCCCCCCGGCTGCCCCCTTCCTCTGCTCCCTGCCTCTGACCCCCCACTTTCCCCCCCCCCCAACACCTTTCTCCTCCCCTCTCTCCTGGCTCCTTTGCTCCGCGGTGGGCCGTCACCGGGAGGGTCCGAGGGTCCGAGGCGTGTGGCTGGCTGGAGGGTCCCTCTTGACCTCTCAAAAGGACCTCTTCAGGGAAGGCCCTCCCCCCCCCCCCCGTTTCCACAGCACAGCGCACCCGTCTCCATCTTGGATTGTGGTTTCCTCGCCTTCTTCTCAGCTGGGGTGTCAAGCTGACGAAGCTGACATAAGCCGGGCTGCCCTCCCTCCCTCCTTCTTCGCTCCCTTTTTCAAAACTGAAGCTACACTGGTATTTTCCAGTCCTCTGGAACAGATGTCTTGGCCTTAAAAAGAAGTTTATTTTTGTCAGAGGACGGGGAGGGCTTAGAGCTTCAGGTGAAGGCCATCTGGGCCCGGCCCTTCGCTCAGACGGGATGGCGGTCTCAGCGGCTCGTCCCCACCGCTTTTCTTCCCTTCCAATCTGGCCCGGCTCCTACCAAGAGCTGGTGATGCCACGGGCGGCTGTATTACAGGCAGGCCTTGGCTTACAGCCCTTCCCTTAGTGACCGTTCAAAGTTACGACGGCACTGAAAAAGTGGTATCACCATTTTTTTCACACTTAAGGCCGCCGCAGCATCCACGGGGACGTGCGATTAAAATTGGGTCGACACCCGTCTTGTATTTACGACGGTTGCAGGCGCGCGACCCCCTTTTGAGGCTTTCTGACCAGCAAGGTCAGCGGGGGAAAACCAGATTCGCTTAACGGCCGTGTGACTGGCTTAACAGCAGCAGCAGTTCGCTTAACGGCCGTGGCATGGAAGGTCGTCAAATGGGGCAAACCCCACTTCACAACCGCCTCGCTTAGCCACAGAATTGTAGGGCTCTGTTGTGCTCGTAAGCTGAGGAATCCTTGTACCGTTCATGTTTTAAACGTAGAAATAAGTAAGCCGCACCAGAAGACGGTCGGGGTCTTCAGTGCCCACCGCCCTCTTGGGGCCGGTTGGGGCGTGGGGGATCAAGGACTCCGGTGTGGAGGGCAGCTAGGATGGCAAAGCCCTAGCCTGCCAGGCCCCACGGAGTCCCGGTGCCACCCAGAAGCGCCACCCCCCCCCCAGTCCAGGCTGCTGCCCGGAGCAGAGAGCTGGTCGCCCTGCACCACACTGGGGGGGGAGCGAGGCTGGCACGGCTGCCTCCGCCACCCCTTCTCCTCCTCGCAGCGGCCCCCGGAAGGAAAAGGGCAGAGGTGACTGTCCGGCCGGTGGGGGGTGAGGGGCAGGCTGTGCTTAAATTCTGCCTGGCTGGTCCCCTCAGTCAGTGGCTGCAGGTTTACCTCACCCCAGAGGGGCCCGAGCCTGCAGGCAGGGCTTGAGGTGGGCCCCAGGCCTGGCGAGAAGGGGAAGGGGCTCAGGCAGCCCAGGAGAGCAGCAAGAGGCCAGCCCCCTCCTCACCTTACTAGGAACCTCTCGGCTTCTCTCTGGACTGGGCTGGGAAACCGCCCACCCCACACGCACCTTGCTTTAGATGAGGCCAGGCTAGCTGGCCTCTGGAGGGCCCTGGAGTCTCCCTCTGCCTACCTCTCGCTCATCCTGCCTTTCTGCCCTCCTTCAGGATGGAGTCCTTCCCGCCTGTCGCAGCGGAAGTCCTGACCGCCTTCCGGGCCCTGCTGGAGCACAGCCCCCCACCCGTCGGGAGCAGCCGGCTCCTGCAGCTCATGGCCATCAACATGTTTGCCGTGCACAACTCGCAGCCCAAAGGTAGGGGCCGGCCAGAGCCTTTTCACCTGCGGGGCGGGGGGGGGGAGGGTGGGCGGCATTCTAGAAGATGCCCCCCCCCCGTGCTAGCCTGTTGGGGTCCCCTCGGTGCCCGTTCCTTCTTGCCTGCAAAATGGCTGCCAAGGTGGACGAGACCAGCCTGAAATGGTTCCAGAAGTTGGGTAGCAGCCTTCCAGTATTTGAGGGGCTGCCCCAAAGAAGGGGGGGGTCAAGCAATTCTCCAAAGCACCAGAGGGCAGGAGCAGAGGCAACGGGGGGGGGGGGAACTAGCCACGGAGAGAAGCCAACTGGAATTAAGGAGAAGGTTCCTGACAAGTGAAAACAATTAACCAGGGGAAGGGAAATTGCCTCCATCGCTGGAGGCTCTCTAAGAAGAGATTGGACAGCCATTTTGCCCAGAATGGGATAGGGTCTCCTGCTTGAGCAGGGGGCTGGACTAGATCACCTCCGAGGTCCCTTCCCACTCCCTGTGGGCAGCAGCAGATCCTTTCATCCTGGGAGGCAGGTGACCAGGCTCCTCTGCGGGAGACCCCCCAGGCTCCCCTGCCTTGTCAGGGCCCCCTGCTAGAGGTTGGGGGGGTCCTCAGGCTCCTCCTGCAGCAGCCTCTTGCCTTGGTGGGCAGCTGCCCCAAGGAGGGGGTTCCGGGGGGGCCCTTGCGAGTCCCCACGGAGTGGCAGACAGCCCTGAAACCCCCCTCCCCCCTCCCGGAGAGAGGCGAGAGCAGCCTGGTGAAATCTGGGCAGGGGGATCGTTGGCCTGCCGAGGGGGAGGGGGGGTCCCTGTCTTCCGACCACAAATGCGTGGAGAATGTTCCTTTGGGGGGGATGATTTGGGGGGAAGTGGGGCGTCTCGTTCTGGTGTGTGAGCGCAATAATTGAAGCCGTGCTGCTGCGGCAGGGCATCTCGGGGAGGGGAGCGGGCGCCCCCTCCCCCACCCATCTGCACCCAATTTATTCCAATCTGGACTCGGGGGCTTTCTCCCCCCCCCCTCGCTTTAATAATTTGTTTTATAATTGCACGAATCAAACCCATATCAGGCACACTGTTCTGCTTTAGGGCGTTATTGGATTATGGTTTCTGTGAATCACGGGAAGATGGGTTTATGGGCCACCACCCGGGGGGGGCTGCGCCTCCTCCCCCTCCGCTCCCCCAGCCCGGCTCAGCCCCAGGTCTTCTAGATCTTTCCCCAGACGGAGCTGTGGAGAGAGAGGTGGGCCCCCAAAGGGGCGGGGGGGTCGGGCCCCTTGCTGTTCTTCCGCAGGGGAGTTTTAGAGCCGGGCTGCAGTTCTTGGGGGCTCCTTGGGTGCGAGCCCCCCCCCCCAGGTCTTGCCCAGATGTGTGGGGACATCTGGGGGCCCGGCCAGCCAAGGGGGCAGGTTTTCAAGGCAGGGATCCCCTGCGCTGCTAATGCTAAGAGCCCCTCAAGCCAGGACCGGTGGGCGCCCCCACCCATGTTCCTCTGCCGAGGGCCCTTTAGACCCTACGTGGCCCCTCCAGATCGTGTGGCTCCCAATGCAGCCTTGAAGGTCCCAGGCAGAACCCTGACCCCCCCCCCCTTTGAGGCAGTGTAGAGACCAAATTCACCCTGCACTCCTGGGGGGTCCCCTGCCCCTCTTTTGAATGGAAACCCCAACAAGGCTTGAAGTGGCATCTGGCTGAGTGTGTCTTTCTGCTTGCGGTTCCCAGATGGGGACCTAAGTCGGGGGGGGGCTCTCTAGATCCCCATCTTCGGTCCGGCACCTTTCCCGCTCATGGGGGCTGGCATCGCCCCAATAAAAATAGCCCTGGGCTTGATTCAATGCAGGGCTGGAGGGAGGAGGAGGAGGAGGAAGGCGACCGTCTGGCTTTTAGGGCTGGTATTTCCGAAAAAGCTTTTCAAGCCGGTTGATGGCCAAGCGAGTTGGTGGCCGCGGTGTGTTGGGGTGGCAGAAAAATGCAAATGGACGCTTCGGCTGCGTCCACAGAGGTCGAATCCCCGAATAGGGGAAATGGTGGCTCTGCTTACTTTAATCGGTGCCCCCCCGGGGGCTGGGAATGGCCGCCTCAGAGAGGAAGTAAATATTTCCCTGAATCCTGCATCCAGTTCTGGGTGCTGCCCTTGAAGTGGGGGGGGGGGGGCGGGATTTCACAGAAAGGGACCTTGAAGGTCTTCCAGTCCCCCCCTGCCACCACCACCACCACCACAGGAGTCTAGTTGGAGGAGTAGAGGGAGGGGGGGAGAAGGCTCAAGGGAGGGACGGGCAACCACATACAGCTAGTCCTCAATTTACAACAGTTCCTTTACTGATCGTTCAATGTTAGAACAGCACTGAAAAACCTGACTTACGACCGTTTTTTACACTTAACGACCGTTGCAGCATCCCCGTGGCCACGTGATCAGAATTAGGACCCTTGGCAAGCGTTTCATATTTATGACGGTTGCTGCGTCCTGGGGTCACCTGATCCGCTTTTGCGACTTTCTGACGAGCAGCGTCAATGGGGGGAAGCCGGATTCACTTAACAACCGTGTTACTAGCTGAACTACAGTGATTCACTTAACCGTCATTAAAAAAAGTAATAAATGGGGCAAAATTCACTGAACAACTTAGCAACAGAAATTTTGGGCACAATTGTGGACGTAAGTCGAGGGCTCCCTGCAAATTGGTGGGTTGGCTGAATAAATTGGTGGCAAAGGGCTTCGGGCAGGAGGAGGCCGGCCCCCTTCCGTTGCGGACGGCAAATTCTCGCCTTCAGCTCCTGCCGGGATGCTGCCGATGGCTTCCTAGCAGGGAGAGCAGGTGGACCGGGGGGGTGGGGGTGTTTCTCACTGACCCCAAGAGTTGGGGGGGCTCCTGGGGACGCTGGAGCACAGTGGCACCACCACTTCTCGGGGACTTTGGTGCCGTTTCCTTGCGTAAGAGCCAGCCAGGGCTCCATGGCTGGGCATGGGTGGCTGTGGCGAGACCCTAACCCTCCTGCCTCTCTTCCCGTTGCCGTCGCCTTGGCCAGAGCCCAGCCCTCGATCTTCAGGAGGTGCCAGGATGTTGCCCTCCAGAAGCCAAGTTGCCTTCCAAGCAGAGCTGCTCCCCAGACGGCGTCGAGCTGCAGCCGATGGGGGGACCTGGCAGAGGGGGCCCCCGGGGCCTTTCTCTGCTCGCTCTCGCCCCAGCGGGCTTGCTGGCAGGATGGCCGGAGCCCCGTCTGGCAGCCAGCCCGGCAGGAAGGCCGTGCGCTGGATCTGGGTCTGTGCACTAAGCTAACTAGATCACGGCTTAGTTCTTGTGGCTTGTCCAGCAAGCAACTCTGAAAAGGTGCCAGAGGTGACGTGACGTGCGAAGGGGCCCTTCTGGGCCGGCCCAGCACTTCCCGCGTGACGGAACCGATGCTGTCGGGCAGCCTGAAGCAGAACACAGAAACACATACGGCATCCGGTTGGCATCGGGAGCGCCGCGGGCACAGTGGTTGCCCTGAAGTGTGTCAGGCAGACTCTGCGATCCGCAGCCAGGGGTTCGATCCCGGCTGGCTCAGAACTGACTCAGCCTTCCGTCCTGCCCAGGTTGGTAAAATGAGGCCCTGCATTGTTGGGATGCAAAGAGTGCCATTGAGTGCCATGGGGCGGCCCATAAGCCTAAGCCATTGCTGTTGTGGGTGGCTTCGGTTGATCTTGAGCTGTGCAACCCTCGGCCGTCTTGCCTTGACAGGGACAGTGGTAGAAGAGGGCAGCTCGGGGGCACGGGAGGAGGGCGTCGGGGAAGTCTCCCCCCCCTTGCCCTGAGAGCCAGCATGAGGGTTGCCGCAGTCAGAGGAGGGGGTCTGCAGGGGTCTTGGCTCTGCTGGCAAAGGGCGTCCAGAGCCCCTTCTGGATTGGTGCCCAGGGCCTCGGCTGGGCTGCAGAGACACTCCTTCCTGGGGGCTGCCTACGTGGCTCGGGGGTCTCGGCTGCCGTCCATACCGCCAGCCTGTGGCTTTGGCTTCACCCCACCCCACCCCCCGCCGGGGGACAGGAGTTCAGCAGCCGGGGCATGTCTGAATGGTAGCGAGAGCTGAGCAGGAGGTCCAACCCTCCCAATGACTTCATGAAGCCGAAAGGAAAGACCCCACAAATCCCACCCCCCAGTGGGGTTCCCCTGCAAAGTGGCCCCCTGGCTGCACAGGGCAGGCCGGGCTCAGCTCGGCAGGGAGGGGGGCAAAACGAGCTTCCCCTGCAGGTCCGGGGCTGGAGCAGGCCAGGAAGGGTCCAGTCTGAGTCCTCAGAAGTGGGCTGCAGCTTGGATCAGCCAACCGGAGGCAGCAGGGGGACCTGGGGGTCCCGAGCAGAGAAGCCCAGGCCCAAGTGTTGGGGGGGGGGCAGCTGCCACCCAGAGCCAGCACAGGCCTGAATTTCAGGGATGGCTTCCAGGGGGAACTACCCCCCCTCCCCCTCCGGGCTTCTCCGCTGCCTTTTTGGCCTGTCTGGCGCTGCAGGTTGGTCAGCAAAGGTGCCTCCTGGCAGGGATGTCCTGGGGGGGGCAGCGCAAGGAGGGGGGGGCTTTGAGCGTGCAGGCCGGCCAGGCACACACACACACACACACACACACACACGCCAGCCAGCAGAGCGGAAGCCGCCCAGCACTCGGGCCCATCTGCCTTTGCTGAGCAAGAGGCCTTGCAGCTGCTGGGGCTGTGAGTTGCTGGCAGCGCGCAGAGCTGCTGTCTGCTGGGGTTTATGCTGTCTACATTGAAACATGGCTGGGGGTGGAAGAGCTAGTGGCGCAGTGCCAGCCCCCAACCTTCCCCAGCCCCCCCCTCCCGTTCCCCCCTCTTTAAAGTCACATTTCCAGGCCAGACAAAGAATTAATCTCTGGGCACTTCAGATTGCTGGCAGCCCAAAGCAGGATGTGGGATTTTTTTTTCCCTCTGCCTCTCTCTCTCTCTCTCTCTCTCTCTCTCCCTGTGTCTTGGCTGACTTTTTTACCTCTCGAAGAATTTGGAAGGGCCGTGAGATTCCCCCCCCCCCCGCTCGCCTTGGTGCCGCGCAGCTTTTCTGCACAACCCATCGCCCTGCTGTGGCTTCGCCCCTAATAGATTTCATATGCTGGTGCCGTTGACATCAGTATCAAACTATTCTACATGTGATCTGGTGTATTTCCTGCAGGAAATCTGCAAGATATTTATTAAGAACTAATAAAATAAACCTCTCTAGGGCTTTTAGGTAGTGTTCAATTGTTCGTGTCTCCCCCGTTTCCTTTTATCAGCCAGGAGTTTTGTTGTGTTGCTTCTCCCTCCCTCCCTCCCTCCCTCCCTCCCTCTCACCGGCCCCCTCCCCAGGTCTTCCGAAGGGTGGACCTGGGGAGGAGGGGGTGTGAGAGAAAAGAGCGGGGCCTGCCAGCCAGCCTGCGCCTGGAGGGCCTGGCCAGTAGGACTGAAGCAGTTGTGTTCCCACTTTTGTGTGTGTGTGTGTGTGAGTGTGTGTGTGTGTGTGTGCTGGTGTGGTTGCTGGCCTTCCTACCAACTCGGGCTGGCTTTCCTCTGCAGCTCCCCTCACTTTCCTTCTGATGGCAGCTGGAGCCAGTTAACTTGCAAATGGAAGTTATCCTGGTCATGAACCAGGGGTGGCCGCTTGGGCTGTCCGGGGGGGGGGCGGTTTGCGTTCCCCTTCCTGGCATCATCCGCCGGGCACCCCCAAGCCGGGAGGGGGTGGGTCTCTTTGGACCTGAACGCCAGCCACCAGGTGAGACAGGTTGTCTGCTGGAAGGAGAGAGCAGGTGGGGGTCTCTGTCTCTCTCTCCCACAGACCCCCAGGAGGACTCCCCTCCCACCCAGGGCTATAAGCCTTTCCTGGTTTTGGGGGGTTGGCTGGGCCCTTTGGGGTCCCTGGTCCACCAGAGGAATCCCGGGGCTGGTTCCCTTTCAGCAGCAGCCAGGACAGGGGTCCCCAACTGCAAAATGGGGCCCGTGTGTGTCCCCCTCCCTTTTTTGAAAAAAACCCAGCTTCGCCCAAAAGGACCCCTGTTCTGGCTGCGGTTGGGAGGGAGGGTGGGCGTCCGCCCGCCACGGTGCCCAGCCGGTGCCCGTCCTTCGGGGTCTTTGGGGCTGGCCGGGGAAGAAAGGAAGGAAGCGCTCCCTTCCAAGCCCTCTGCGCTTTCTCAGCTTGATAAGCCTTTAAACTGGGGTGGGGGGGGCTGCTCCATTGGAATTGGCAGGGCCTCCTCATTCTTTTGTCTGGCTGTTTAGTTTTCCCCTCATCCTTCCACATGTGTGTTGCAGCCCGCAGCCAAGCCATCCTCGAGGCACGGAGCAGCGCCGCAAACTCCCATCTGTGGGCCCTCTTGCCCCTCCGTCCCACGGGCCGGGGAGGGGGCTGCCGTTTTCCCAGGGAGCCCTGGAGGGGGGCAGAGGGCGCAGCCCAGGGGCGGCCCTGAGCGCCCACCGATTTCTGAGGCCCGGCCAAGCAGATCCCTCCTGGCCACAGGGCGCCCCGCCGCAGGAGAGCCACGGGCCGTGTCCCTCTCCTCCTTGCTCCGGCATTGTCCAGCCACTGTCCCGCGGCCCTGCTCGCCACGGAGACGCCGAGGAGGCCCGTAGGGGGAAGGAAAACCTGGAAGGTTCATCGCGGCCGCTCCAGGTTGTCAAAACAACAAGGGGTTGTGTACTTACAGGTGTGGAAGGATGCCCTTTTCTAACCTCAGAGGCCGGGCACTCGCCCGTGGCTGTGGACGGCAGCGGGCGGCCTGTGCCAGGGCACCTCTGGGGCTCTCGGGAGAATATTTGGGCAGGCGGCCAACGCAGCATTTTGAGCCTGTTTCCTGCAGAGGGGCCGGATTGATGGCCCCGCCGGGGCCCCTGCCTGAACTTGGCCCCAAGCGATGGTCGCAGGGGCGGCCTGTCCTTCTGCGCTGCCGGGCCTTTGGTCAGAGCCTGCCCGTGGGCAGCTGGGCTGAGAGCGGGGGGGGGAGGTGCTTCTCTCCTGGCGAAGAGCTCGGAAAAGGGAGGACGGGCCGCTTGTCGCCCTGCGTGCCGCTGGGTGACCGGGTGCCCATCAGTGGTCCCGTGGCCCCACAGTGGGGCAAAGGCCGTCTGGCCCCCCACTCGGCCCGCAGAGGAGGGTCGGGGTGGGGGGGAATCCACTGCTTTTCCACTCCTGCTTTCTGCCCCGCGTTGGGCTTCTCCTTCCTCTCCCCGTAGCAGTTTTTAATCATGTTTTAGTTAGTTCCAGCCTTTTCCCTCAATGGATCCCATTGGAAAAAGCCTTTGAAAGGAAACAGTTGTACACTTCCCTTCCTTTGAAAGTCTGCTGGCACCTCTTCCAGCGCAGTAAACCATACAACATGGGCTTTCAGAGTTTCCAAACACAGACATGCTGGCGTTAAATTTAGGAAAAAATAGTTTACTCGGCCGGCCGTGCGTGCGTGCGCTCGGAGGGAGGCCCGGCGCTGCTGGTCAAAGCCGAAACTGAAACCTGGCTCGCAATGGCCTCCCTGAGCTAGCCGGCAGCCCGTCCTTCCCGGCTCCCCTGGCTCCTGCCCATGTGCAGAGCGGAATGCTGCCGTGGGCCCCAAGAGGATGGCGTTCCCCCCTCGGTGTCCCCTGTGATCTCTAGCCCACTGGCGGCCAAGGAGGGGTCCGGCCATCCTGAATTTTTGGCTCTAAATGGCGGGAGCCCGACGGGAGCTTTTTTCCCCCAAAAGGGGGTAGAGGGCCCCCCCCGCCCAAGGTGGTGGCTGTGGTGCTTTGCTTCAGTTTGGCCAGTCAGGAAAGGTGTGGGGCCAGGCCTCCCTCCCCCTTCTCCCCAGCCCCCAGGACCCCCAACTCTTTCCATCTCCCCCTAGTGCGGAGAGCAGCAGCGGCTTGCCCGGGCAGCGTGGCACAGGCGCCTGGAGGACGTGTGTCCCTCCTCTCCAGCTCCTAAGGAGGCAGAGCGCGCCCACCTCACGGTGCTTTTTCCCCAGCAGCCCCCCCAGCACTGCATGTGGCCGTAAAAGAGCCCCAGACGGCCCGGAAGCCCTGGCACCTTCCTGCCCTGGGTGCCCAGAGGCCCTGGCACCTTCCTGCCCTGGGTGCCCAGAGGCCCTGGCACCTTTCTGCCCTGGGTGCCCAGGAGCCCTGGCACCTTCCTGCCCTGGGTGCCCGGAGTCCCTGGCACCTTTCTGCCCTGGGTGCCCAGAGGCCCTGGCACCTTCCTGCCATGGTTGGCCAGGAGCCCTCGCTGCTGCCTGCCCTGGGTGCCCGGAGTCCCTGGCACCTTCCTGCCCTGGGTGCCCAGAGGCCCTGGCACCTTCCTGCCGTGGTTGCCCAGGAGCCCTCGCTGCTGCCTGCTTTGCACTTACTTTGGTGAACCTGGGGAGGCTGCAGAGATTGAAACCAAAAGTGAGATTGCATTTAAAAAACCAATATTCAAAACAGCCACTGCAAATGACTCTGTGGCAGCGTGTGAAGGCCTCCATTGCTGCCAGAGAATTGCTTTTGTGGTTTCCGTGAAGTGTGAGAGGCCCCGACCTCTGGGCTGTCTGCTGGGGGGGCTGCACAAAGCGAGGCCAGGCCGTGGCTCTCCCCTCAGGTGGAGTCACCGTATGAAAATCAAAATGCATACAGATATTAAATAAGAAAATAATAAAGGGTAATCAGAGAATCGTAGAAATGAGAGATTCTTGCTCTTTCTGATCATCACCGTTAGCTAGTTTGGGTCCTGAAACGTCTGCAAGGAAACAACCAAGCTCGGATAGCACCAGGGACCCCCCCCGGTCTCCCCCTCCTCCTCCTCTGTTAAGGAAGGGGAGGTGCCTGGGGGGCTTCCCCGCTGCACCCCAAAGCCCAGAGGCCAACTGAAATGTGGCTCTTTTGCAGATGGGGTGTCTGAAAACCCGTATGTGTGTGTGTGTGTGTGCGTGCGCGCGCAAATGGCCCACACAAGTTGCATTCCCCCCCCTTGCAGGATTCCATCCTTTTCAAGGTGGGGGGGCTTTGATGCCTCTGCTGCTTTTCCCAGCGTTTTATCTTTCCCTCCTTGACCACCACTTCACTATTTGCCAATACAGGCAGACCTCGGCCTACGGCCACGGCTGAGACAAAGTTTTCTGTTGCTAAGCGAGACATTGGTTGAATGAAGTTCGGGCCATTTTACGACCTGTCTCGCAGCAGCTGGTTAAGTGAATCGCTGCAGTTGTTAAGTGAGCAACCCGGCTGTTAAGTGAATCCGGCTCCCCCCACTGACTTTGCTTGTCAGAAGGCCACAAAAGGGGATTACGTGACCTCACCCCACCCCTGGGACGCTGCAAACCGTCATAAATATGAGTCAGCTGCCAAGCGTCTCAGTTTTGATCACGTCACCCCGGGGATGCTGCAACAGTTGTAAGTGTGAAAAACGGTCGTAAGTCACTTTTTTCAGTGCTGTTGTGACTTCAAGAGGGCTTTGATTGGGGGGGGGGGTGTTTCCCTGGCATCCGGGACGCTCGGCTGGTCCCTCCTCCGCCCCGGCCTTCTGCCCACAGCGGGTGGAAATGGCTTCTCAGCATGCCTCCCGGAGCCTTTGCAGGAAATTTCTGGGAATAACATGTTCTAAAAATGGGAGCCTGATTCCACAGATACTTCCGGGAAAAGGCTGCGCTGGTTCCGTTGCCCGGGCAGAGCGTGCCCTCCGGAGCAGAGGCCAGCAGCTCGTACGTGTGCGCGGGCAGGCGGAGGGTGGCGGCGTCCTGCGCTTGGCAGCCTGGGGGAGAGGAAGCCAGGGGGGGGACAGCCCCAGTGAGGGCTGGAGGGGGAGCGGACGGGGCCCGGATCCTGGCCGGGCAGTCCGAGGGCGCAGCGGCTCCTCCCGGGCACAGCCGGCAGAAGGCGGCCTTCCTGACGTTCTCCTGCAGACCCCCCTCCCTCGGCCCTTGGGCGATGCCAGGGGGGATTCCTCCACTCAGCAGCTGCTTCCTGGCGATGACGACGACGTCAGAGCGGAGAGCAGGGCCGGAGCCGAGAGTCGTGCTCTGGGGTGGGGGCGGTGGGGAGGGGGCCGGGGATGAAACAAATGAAGTGCCGAGTGTCTGATGGCTTCCATGGGGAGCTCCTTCCCCGGTTTTGGCAGCCTTCGGCTCTGCCGCCCCCCCCTCCCCAAATTGGACAGGCGGGGAGGCCCTGCCAGAATGAGAACCAGCTGGGCTTGGGGTGGGGGCAGGTTAGGGGGCTTTTGGGGGGTCCGGTCGGGTTGGCCCCTGCCATTGGGGCTGGCCTCCTGCACAGGGCTGGGGTGGACGGCCGGGAGATGCCCTGCAACTGGGCACGGTCACCACTCGGGAGTGGGGCGGCAGTGGCCGGCTGGAGGGGGTGCTGCCCTGGCCCTGTGAGGGATGATGGGGGGAGGCCTGCCCCATCGTCCCCCCTCCTTCCCTGCTGCCCTCCTTCCTGGTAGGGGGGTCCCCTTTGCTTTGGGTCTTGTCTTGTGTCCATCTTTGTCCAGAGCAGGGAGGGGTGGTCCGGTGCAGGACAAGCAGTGTCCGCGGGGCGGGGGGGGGGTCAGCCTGCAGAAGGTGCTCCTGGCTGGGACCCCCCTCCTCCCCCCTCCCCTTCTTCCTCCTTCCTTCTCCTCCTCCTCCTCTTGCAGATATTTCATGACCCGCCTGAGAACGTTCCCTAGTTGGGTCATGAGACGTCTGCAAGAAAACCACCCCACTCAGAGGACCCCACAGCCCCCCTCCTCTTCCTCCGTTCCCCAAACCCCACTCTCTGCTAGCACCGATGATGTCATTTAGTCTGGTAAGCCTCCTCCTCCTCCTCCTCGGGGGGCTGGATAGTCTCTTCTCTCTGCTTGAGAATCCTCTATCGGACCCCCAGGCCATTGGGGGGGGAATGGTCCGGGCTTGCTCCCCCCTCCGCCCCCCCTCCTTCCTGGCCAAGAGGTGCCTCCTCCAGCGCCCCTTGCTGGGCAGGGCCTGAAGCGCTCTCCCCCCCCCCCGGGGCTGATGGGCTTCGGGGTTCCTTGACAGTTACAATAACAAGGCCGGCCTTGCTCTGCTTCCCAGCCAGCGGACACTGGCGGCCGCTCCGTTGAAAGATGAACAGCGCTAATTAGAATCGCATAACATCCGGCCACATGGCCGCCTTCTCCCGGCCGATCCGTTTCCTGAGACCCAACAGCTTTGACGACAGTTGGTTTATGTTTTCCACGAATATTTTGTTCTCTGGGAAACCGGAGCCCCTGCAGCGCAACGGCGGCCCAGGTAGCTTGGCAGAGCCCAGGCCGGGACTTGCCCTGGACCCCAGGCCGGCCGGAAGTCCCAGGCCCTGGCTTGGAAAGGACTGCTCCTGGTGCTGGGGGGCCGGAAGGAAGCCCCCCTCCCTCCCCCGCTGCTGGCTTGGCCCCACGACCAGCCCTTGCCCGGGAGGGCAGCGTTGGCAGCTGGCAGGGCCCAAGGCTGCCAGGTGGGCCACCCGTCCCCTTCTGGGTCCTCCTCGGGCCACGGCGTGGACCCGGGAAGCAGCTTCCGGCCTTTGTGAGGCAGAAGGTGCCCCCAGCGGGCAGAGTCAGCGGAGGGACGGGCGCCAGGCAGTTTTCAGAAGGAAAAGGGGAGCCCACTCTCTCAGCCCCCCCCCCCATCGTAGGTGTCACTGCTCTCTGCACCTGTGTGACTATCTTATCATGTAACCATAGTGAATCTCACATGTCCACACTTTGGGCTCAAGTGTGGTCGTAAGTCGAGGACAGCCTGTCCTGGGGTTTTGGGGTGGCTTGAGTCCCCTCTGAGCCCGTCCCGGAGAGCTGCAGACGGTTGACCTGTTTCGGAGGGTCTTGTGGCGGCTGAGGGGTGGTCCTCGAAGCCCTCTGCTTGCCAGGGACCCCCGCGACAGAACCCCGGAGTCGGAGGGGATGCCGAGAACCAGGAAACACCGCTTAGGCTGCCTTGAGACGTGGACGAGGGGATTTCAGATCCCGTGGCCGGGTTCTTCTTCCTTCTAGCTGAGGAAAATCTGGGTAGCCGTATTTGCCCCCCCCCCCCCATTATTTCTGGTCCGGGTGCCGTTCCAGACAGGCGGCTGTCCACCCCCATCTTGGAAGCCCCCGGTGACAGAGCAGACCCCACTTCCGGAGGCGGCTTCTGTCCCACGGGTCGCCAGGTTGCTTCTCTCCTCGCTCAGTCCCCATCCGTTGCTTCCTTCGGGGGGGGGGTTGGGAAATAAGTTCCCCTTCCCTTTTTTGCGGCAGCCCCTCAAACATTGGAGCACTGCCATCACGTCACCCCGGTTCTTCTCTTCGCTAGACGAGACGTGCCCAGTCCCTGCCACCGTTCTTCGTATGCTTTCGCTTGTTTGTGCGGCCCGGTTGCTGGCATGCTGCGGCCCGGTACCGGTCCACGGACTGGGGGTTGGGGGCCCCTGTTCTAGTGCAGCCCCCTGCTCAAGCAGGAGACCCTAACCCATTTCAGACAAGCGGCTGTCTGGTCTCTTCTTAAAAGCCTCTAGTGATGGAGCGCCCACAACCTCTGGAGGCAAGCTGCCACAGCCATTCCTGGAATCAATAACCATGATAGAGTTGGAAGGGACCCTGGAGGTCATCTAGTCCAACCCCCTGCTCAGGCAGGAAACCCCATACCATTCCAGACAAAGGGCTGTCCAGTCTCTTCTTAAAAACCTCCAGTGTTGGAGATGGTCCTTGGATCCCAGCTGAACCTGCCCCTTCACCCACTGATGGCTAGCTAGAGGCCCAGGCCTAGTTTGCATCCTGTCTTGACTGCTGCAGGCTTCTCCATGTGGGGCTCCCCTTGAAAAGTCTCAAAAGTTGCATCTGGTGGAAAAGGGGGGCAGGCTGCCAGTCTGGGTGAAGCCCCGGGATTGTGCGATGACCGCATGGGAAGGTGGCAGCACGCTGGTTGTGTACTGAGCCCCACTCTCGGGAGCTAACATGTCTTGGCCCCGAAAACCTGAGCGTCTCTTCTGAATTTGACCAGTGGCTGATAGCCCCTCCTCCTCTCTCCTCCCAGCTGTGGCCCCTCTCCTCTCCTCTCTCGGGCCCCCCTCGTTGCCTGGCGGTCAGCTCAAGGGAGTGACTTTTTGCGTTTTCTGCATTTGAAAAAAATGGTAACGCTTGACCCAGAGGGGCTTTTTCCCCAAAAGGCAACTGGACTTTCTTGGTTTGTTTCCCTTGAAAACATTTCACTTCCCACCCAAGGAGCTTCTTCAGCATCAGAAGCTTCTTGGACGAGAAGCAAAACGTTTTCAAGGGGGGGCGGGGGGAAATCCCCAAGAAAGTCCAGTTGCCTTTTTGGGGAAAAAGCACCTTTGGAGGATGGAGAATCTCCTTGCACACGTAACGCATCTCGAGTGCTTGACCCGAGTTTGAATCGGCAATCGCGGTAATGCAAAGTCCCCCCACGGCTGGCTGCGGGCCATATTTGGGTGGACAGTCCCGGAGCATCGCCCCTCGGCTGCTTCACAGACCGACATTGTTGACTGCAGGAGTCCCAAGCCGGAACCGCCTCTCCTGCCTCCGTCCCTGCCCCACTGGGGGGCGTAGCTGGCCCACTTCTTTGGGGTCAGAGCACTCTTGAGCTACTCGGGGTGCCCCCTCCAGCTTTGCCATCTTAGTGAAACTAGCAGGGCTGATTTTAAAGAACCCCTTGCCGAGGATCCAAGGCATTACAAGAGGCAGCCCCTAAGAAGGCCGTTAAACAGCCTGCCGGCCCCACGGGATGCCCCACCTCAGCACCCCGGAGAAGCTTTGGGGTGCAGGGCGGGGCCTTGTGGGGGGCTCCTCCCCTTTCCTCCCTGGGCAGCTGAGGGCTGACGGCCTCTAGGGGGTGAACTTGCCGATGGGATGGGCCGGACTCCCGCAGCCAGAGCAGCCCCTCCCTTGCCTCCTGGGGGGCAGCACCCCCAGGCTTGGCCCCCTCCCTCCCGCTCTGCAGCTTCTTGCTTGTCTCCTAGAGTGCCTGTCCGAAGACTGCCGCTCCGTGATCCAGCAGCAGGCCTGTGCCCTGGGCCTGGCTATGTTTGCCATCCTGGTCAAGCGCTGCACCCAGCTGCTGCAAGACGTCTCCCTAGGTAAGGCGGGGGGCACAGGGGCATCCCTGCAGGAGATGCCCACAGGCTGCGCATCCAGCACTTTTCTTCGGGGGGGTGGGGGTGGCTGCAGCTGCAGGGGAACCCCCCATTTCACTACTATCCCCATCACTCTGGGCAAGGGTGAGATGCCGGTCAGCCCGTCCAGCCCCTGTTCAGCGTGGCGGTCCTGGCCTCCAGGATTGGGATGCGTGGGCCGGCCTTGGGGAGGAGCCCTCCCCAGCAGACGCGCCCAGGCCACCCTCTCTTGACTTTTGTTGGGTTTGGGGGGGCAGATTTTGGGATTCAGATCCCTCTGGGTCTCAGGGCTCCTTCCGCTCCCCCCGCCCAGGAGCCTCTCCAGGGTCCCGGCAGAGAGGGGCTTTCCCCACGCATGGGGCCAGGGCTGAGCTGGAGAGGCCGAGGGGGAGGCCCCTGCTGCCACACTCACACAGTAGGCCACCTGCTAAACCTGGGCAGACTTTGCCGCATCCGTCTGACTCGCCCCGCTCAATGTCCGCCTGAGTGTGGCGGCCTGGGGTGCCCGGCGTGCCACGTCCGGCTTCCCAAATCCATGTTACCCTGGCCCAGCCCTGCAGCCGGAGCCTCGTCCTCCCCACGGCCTGCAGAGACGAGACTTGCTCGGGGTCCCCTCTTTGCTCCTTTCGGCCAAGAAGCCACCGGGGTGATGAACACTACCGCAGCACGTACAAACCACCGTTGGTGGACTCCGGCTCTCTCAGGTCCGCGATAAGAATAGCCCTGCCGGCTTGGCTTGTCGAAAGCGGTTTTCATGGGGCCTCCGGCAGCCTCTGCCCCCCTGTGAGGAAGTGGCCCCCAGCCCATGTTCCCCGGCCCGTCTGCTGGCCGGCCTGGCAGGAGAGGTTCCCCCGGTCTGCCCAAGGACAGCCAGCCCCGAGCGTGCACAGGGACCCTCTGGGCTGCCCCCCCCCATAAGGGCAGGGAGCTCTCCCCCCCCCCCGGGACTGGCACCTGCAAGACGGGGGGGGGGGTTTCCTCCTTTTGGGAGGAGCTCTTGCGGCTCTCTGCAGGCCCTGCGCCTCGCAGCCTCCTCCTGGGGGGGGCGGGGGCCCAAAGCCTTCGGCAGCTTCTCCACTCTGCACTGCAAAGTGTCACTCAGTTCACACACCCCCAAAAATATTCAGACAATCCAGTTTGCTTGTTTGCTTATGTGTGTATTTACTTCTGGGGCCACCGCCCCAATCTGTGCAACTCCGGGCGGAACTTGACATCAGATCTGTAAAAAGGAAACACAGGCAGTCCTCAAGTTACCACACCTCATTTAGTGACCATTCAAAGTGACATCTATCCTGAAAAAAAGTGAATTGCAACCGTTTTTCCCACTTTCCCACCCCATTGCGAAACACACAAACACACCCCATGGTCACCTCATCGACTGGCGTTCTGGAGTTACGACCGGTCCAGTCTGCCCCGTCCCTTTTTCCAAATTCCTGACAGGCGGAGTCAGTGGGGAAGCCAAATTCACTTAAGGACCGTGGCAAGCAAGGTCATAAAAAGGGCCAAAGTGCTCACTCAACCACTGCCTCACTTAGCAACAGAAATTGCAGGTTGGAGGCTGTTCGTAAGCCAAGCACTCCCTGGATAGCATCCCGAAAGAAACCCATAGACAGGGAGAGAATCGAAGTCTCCCCGCCCCCCTTCTGACCCAGGCAGGTTCGAGGGGTCACTTAACGGGGGGGGAGAATAGGCACCTCGAATGGGGCTGCGGAGGGGGAGCGCAGCTGGCCCGTTGTGTTCGTGCGAGGGCAGCCTTGGGGAGCCCCTGCGCTGGGCTTTCCCGGGTGCGCCTCGGCAAGCCCAGGGGGGCCTTCTGACCTGCCCCCCCTCCTTCCCTGCAGCCGTGGCTCAAGCCCAGGGGGACGCCGAGGACGACAACGACATCAAGGTCTCTGCTTTCCCGCCAGACCTGAAGGAGCTCCTGCCCAGCATCAAGGTGTGGTCGGACTGGATGCTGGGGCACCCGGAGACCTGGAACCCCCCGCCCAGCGCCCTGGAGCTGCCCCCCGCGTACGTCTGCTGCTCCTCTGCCCCCTCCCTTGGAGCCAGGCTGCTGCCCCCGCCTCCTCACGTCCACAGACACGCCCTGTGGGTCCTGCGGGCCCATCTCTCCCAGCCCAGCGTGGTGCCGCCTCCGCTCAGCTGGACCAGCTGGGTGGCTCTGGATGCTGGGAAGGCTGGGGGGGGGGCGCTCCAGCGAGGAAAGCCCCCCTCCTTTGGAGCAGAGGAGCAGGATGTCTCCCCCCCCCCCCGCCGCCTTCTTCCCCCTTTTCTCTCTCCCCCTTTTGGCCTTTTTTTTTCTCGTTTTGGCCGAGGAAATGGAGCTCTCACACAGGAAGTGCCGCCCCCCCCCTTGGGGGAGCAGGATGGGCCTGTTTTCTGTTTGCTGGCTGGCTGGGAAGGAGCCCGGGAGGGAGAAGGGGGGCAGGCAGGAGGGAAGGGGGGCTGCTGCCCTCCCTCCCCCCCCCCCAGAGCCATCGCTGGGCCCTGCCAGGCAGCAGCTCCGGCCCAGAGCGGGCAGAGGACGGGTGCCAGTCGGGGCCGTGCCCGGCTCTTCCTGCTGCTCTTCCCATGGGTGGGGTGCCAGCACAGCCGCCTCCGTCCCTAACGGTGGCTGCTCAACCTGGAGAGGGGCAGAGCTGCTGAAGGGCCCAGGCTGCCTGGCTGTTCTCATCTCTCTTCTCCAGAACCCCCCCCCCCCGGTCTCCCTCGCAGGGCCGTCCTTGATGGGGGGGCAGTTCTGGAGAGTCGGGATCTGGGACCTCCGTTGCTCAGCTGGCTCAAGCAGAGCCAGTTCCCGCTGCTGCCTCCTGCCGAAGAAGGCCAACGGTGGGGAGGGCTGGGGGCCCTCTGACGAGGGGCAGGAACTCTTTCCCCCCCCCCTGGCCGGCCCAGCGCAGCCCCGGTGTAGGGCGCTTCTCCTGTCCCCTGGCTGGCAGGCGGTTCCCAGGGAGCCAGCCCGACTCCGAGGCCTGGAAACACGGCCCAGCTGCGGCAGAGTCAGTTTATTGCTTTCAGCTGGTACTTGAACCCGGGTCTCCAGCTCTGGAGCCCTGCCCAGGCTTAATCCCCGGAGCTTTCTCTGCAGCTGTATGACACTCCGCTGACCCTGGATGAGGATAGGAAAAGGGAGGCCGTGCCAAGCCAGCGTCTCTTTTTCATTGGGAGCCTGGCGGGCTGCCCGTGACCAGGGTTACATAATGGGAAACATAGCCGGGACGCTGGAGAGCCCTCCTCGCCAGGCTGCCGGGGCCCTCCCGAGGCTGTAGATCTTCCTAATTGCCCCCCCCGCCCCGGAGATGGCTGCCTTCCGCTCCCCCCCCTGAACCGGGGGGGGGAGGGAGGGCAGGCGGTGGCACTGCTGGACGCCAGGTGTGGGGCAGGAGGGAAGCCTCTTTCGGGTGGCAGGCGGGCGAGCCAAGAGGCAGCTGCTCTCCTGCCCCCTCCCCGCTGCATCCTTGGGGGGGCATGGGGGGGCTCAAGGTTTCTCTTGGCGCTGGGTGTGCTTGCAGAGAGCAGGGAAGACGGCCCAATGGCTGCCTGGCCCACCTCCTGCAAAGGGCCTAGGCTTCTCTGCTCCAGTCGGGGCCCAAATCTGTCCCCGTGGGAGACGCCGGGGGGGGCGCCTTTGCCAGGCCTGGTCTGCCCATGGCAGGGCCTGATCCTCCCACCCTCGGGGCACCACCAGGCCTGCCAGGCGGGGTGGCTGGCTGGACACGCCTGAAGCTGCCTGGGCATGCTTGGCAGGACCCCCTCCGTCCCCCGTCCCCCCCCCCCAGCTGCCAAGGGTGTCCTCTGGGCCTGCAGGCTGCATTCTTTCCCCACCACTGTCAGTGGGGGAGCCTCGCTGCAGGAGACATTTTATGCCCCCCCTGGATTTCTTTTCTTCTCTGGCCAAGGGAGGGCAAGAGAAAAACTGGCCGCCCAGCGCTAAGGCCCTGGAGACCAAGGGGGCCGTAGCCCCTCAGCCCCCACTCCCCAGCCCTTGAAGGGGGTCCTCGGCAGGAGCCTGGCCCTGGTTCGCAAGGCCAGGTGGGTCTCTGGGGAGGAGGCAGCTGCGGGCTCTTGTGCCCGGCTGGGTCTCCTCAGCGGGTCCCGTCAGGGCCGGAGGGGGGGGCAGGAGTGCACCCCCAGACAGGAGTGGGAGGGAAGTTCACTCTCAGTTTAGCCCTCCTCCTCCTCCTCCTCCTCTGCCTTTCTCCCCACCGTCCAAGCCTTCTCGCCCCGTTGGCCGGCAGGCCAGCCAGCATCTTGGGCAGGGGTCCCAGGCCCCTCTGGCTTGGGTGGAGGGTTAGGTTTTGATTTACGGCCGCCCATCCCGCCCCTCTCCCAGGGCCATCGTGAAGCTTGCAAGATGTTTCGTTTCAGCCCGATGCTCCCCCCCCCACACGCCCCTCCCGCACGCTTATCCCAGCCAGTAAATGAGTGCAGATTCTCCACCTGGAGAAGCTTTGGGGAGGGGGGCTGGCTGCAAGCCTGCCCCAGAGAAGGTTAGCTCAAAGTCAGCCCCCTTTCCTGCCCCTTCCGCCTTGCGGGGGAAAGACCCCCTCTTCAGTCCCCCCCTCCCTCTGCCTGGGGCTGCTGGTGGGCCCTCCCCCTGCCCTGTTGCCCTGCCGCTCTTAGCTGCGCACCAGCTCCCTGCGCCTGCCCCCCAGCGCCCCCCCCTGGCAATGGGGCAGCCACCTTGGGCAAGTGTTCCCTGCCCCACAGATGTTCACAGATGTGTTTATTCCTTTCAGGGTCCTCCCTTCCAGCCACTTCTGAGGTTACCTCAGCCTGCCAGCCCCCCATTCCCCCCCTCCCCATGCCGGTGTTTGGGCCACGCTCCTTTTGCATGGGTGGGTTCCTCCCTCCCTCTGGGCCTGAGTAGGATTGGAGCCTCCATCCCTTCCTTTCCATGCTGCCCCTCCCTGGTTCCTCTGCCCCCCCCCGCCCCCCCTCCAGCTGTCCGGAGTGACTCAGAGGCTTCGGCCTCTGCTGGGCTGGAAACCTCTCCCTCCATGTCAGGATGTTTTAGCCTTGCCCCACATCTGCAGAATTGTCTGCGCCTCGAAATTTGTTTTCCTTATTTCCATGATTCGTAAAGCGAGGAGCAGATAAAGAGTGCAGAAGAATGCTGGTTTGTTTTTTCCCCACCCACCTCCTCACTTGGGGCAGTGAGGACTAGAAAGTTGCTGCTGGAGTTTGTTTGGGCGCGGAAGGGCTCTCAGCAGATAGGGGGCGGCAGAGAGAGAGAGAGGTGGGGAGGGGTCTTGGTCCTGGTTGCAGCAGGTGAGGGCCCACCCCCCCACCCCGCAGCAGCTGAGCCCGCTCCCCCCCCCCCAGGGCTTCGGTGGACGTGTGGGCGACCCTGGCCGGCTTCTGCAACATCCTGACCACGGTGAACCAGTCGGAGGTGCCGCTGTACAAGGACCCCGACGAGGAGGAGCTGGCGCAGCTGGGCCTGGAGGAGGATCGGCTGCTCTCGGGGTTCGTCCCGCTGCTGGTCGCCCCCCAGGAGCCCTGCTACGTGGAGAAGTCCTCGGACAAGGTCAGGCCGGGGGCAGGCAGGGCCCCCCTCCCTCCCCCCGCTCTGGGCTCCTCTCCTTGGGAAGCATTTTTGTGCAAACGGAACACGATTAAGTCATTGAGAAAGGGTGTTAAGGGAAAATATCGACCTTTTAGCCGCTGACATCCAGCTCTGTGTCATGAAAACCCCTCTCGACTTCCTTCTGCTGCTGCTGCTGCTGCGGCTGCTGCGGCTGCTGCGTGTGCGAGAGAGGGGGGGAGAAAAGCGGGGGGGGGGAGGCTCGCTGGCATGCCGCATCTCCGGTCATTTCCTCCCTTGTTTAGAGAGCGCAGCTTGCCTTGGCAGCCCTCCCCCTCACTCCAAATGGCTTGCATCAGGCTCCAGCAGCCTCCTCCTCGCCCCCTCCCCACCCTTTCCCCCACCCCAGCACCAGGAGGGGGGGCTGCGAGGAGGAGGCCAGCCAGCGTGCAGATCTTTGGGGCTGCTCCCCCTGCAGAGCAGCAGGCGGGCAGGCCGACTGACAGCACCAGGCGGGCTGGGCAGAGGAGGCTGCTGCCCACCTCCCGGCCCTCGTGCCCCCCCTACGCCTCCCAGGTGCCCCTCCTCCAACCGGGCAGAGACTGGTACCCCTCGGCTTCCCTGTGGCCAGGAGGGCCTGCTTCTGACGGCACTGAATCTGAAGGGGGGGAATGGGGAGAATGCCCCTTTCCCAACCAAGGTGCCTGGGCTCACCGCCCCCCAGGCCCTTCCCGAACCCGGGCCCCGGGCTGGGCAAGGGAGCACACCTGCCCCCCCCATTGACCAGCACGGGGAGCTCACTGCCACAGCACCTGTGGAACTCCCGCTGGGTCAGGACGAAGGGGGCTCCGGCTCCAGAGGGGAGCAGCGCAGGGGGGCCTGGAGCGGAGAGGAAGTGGAGTGAAGCCATAAATCTGGGTCTCCCCCCCCCAAGTCTGGTCTGAAGAAGAGCCACGTCCCTGTCGGGCCGCGTAGTAATTGATGTCCGTTGGGGCTGGGGCGCTGCCAGCTTCTCTTGGCCGGGCTCCAGCGTGCTGTAATTTGGGAGCCAGGTGTGAAGCGACGTCTGTTCCGTCTTGTTGCAAGGAGCACCTAGAGAGAGAGAAGCCGCCACGGGGAGGGGGGGAGGGGGGCCCTGAAGCCTCCAGGAAGGAAGCAGCTGCGCAGGTAGAGGGGGAAGGAAGTCGCCCGGGCGCTCCTGGCTTGGGATGGGAGGCCGTGGCGGCGTCTCTCTCTCCTGCACAGGTGTGATGACGACGCCAGGCGGCCTTCCTGCCAGGGGGCAGCGCAGCGGGGCCGGCACCTGCACGAGGAGGGGGGAGCGTCTCCTGCACTTGGGGGGACAGGCGGAGCCCCTCGCCAGAGGAGAAGGGGCACGCCCCCCTGCTCCCGGGTCAGGGGGTCCCCGGCTCCCACCAGCCTTTGGCAGAGGGGCCTTGGAGGGAGCCCCAGGACCCTCCTCCCTCCCGGATTAAGGGCCTGACTTTGGGGCCGGCCCTGCAGAGCCACGGGGGCTTTGGTGGAAGCGACGCAGGTGGCCCCACTCCGGCCAGGCAAGGAGGGTCTGGCGTGGGGAGAACGATGTGGGGAGGAAAGGGCAGCCCACCTCCGGCTTCTGCAGGGACCCCTCCAGTGCTTGCACAGACCCCCAGCCCCTCTTCTGCCCCCCCCCCCCGCCTTAACCTACCACTGGGTGTATCCATTCGCTCATCTCCTGAAGGCAAGCGGGAAAAATCCTTGGCTAACCAGACCAAGCTCTGGATTTGGACCGACGAAGGTCCACCCCTCAGTTCTCCCCTGTCCCCCCCCGGAAGTCTTCAGCTGTGATCCCCAAAGGAGGACGACCTCAGGCAGAAAGGGCTGCCTGTTCGCCCCCCCACGCAGTTCCCACCCCCCCAAGTGGGAACATTCGGTTCTCCTTGGCATGTTTCCTTGGTGGCTCCTTGGTCCCTTTCCTCTCCGTAGACGCTCTACAAATATCGGGGTCCTCCCGTCTCGGCCCAAAGCCCTCGCGAGACACACACACAGACACACACACACACGTGCGTGCAGGGTGCTGTTCTGGCAATGTGCGCAGTGGCCGTCCCAGCCGAACGTGCGAAGTGGACGTGTGGTGGGCCTGCAGTGCTCTTTCGGTGCCTCAAGGGCCGTCCCCTAAAACGAGGCCACGAAGGAACACGCGCACATCATGGCGGAAAGCGGATGGGCGCCCTCTTGGGAGAGGCCTCTTTACGGGAGAACCTTTGCAGCTCAGGGTGGGCCAGGAAACGCCCGCAAGGGAGCCTGCGCTGGGCTCTTCTCTTGCGGACGTCTCACGACCCAACTAGGGAACATCATCGGTGCTAGCTTATCACTGGAACGTCTGAGATTACCTAGTTTGGGCAATGAAATGTCTGCAGAGAAACCCACCCAGCTCAGAGATCACCCAGGACCCCACTCCTCCTCCTCCTCCTCCTCCACCCCCCCTCCCTTCTAGCACTGAGGATGCTACCTAGTTGGCCATGAAACATTTGCAAGGAAACCGCCCAGCTCAGGGAGCACCGAGGATCCTTCGGATGCTTTTCCCCACTCCTGACGGGCTGTTTTGACTCATCGGCTCAGCAAAGAGTGTAACGACTGGGGGCCATTTCTGCATACTGGACATTGAAAGAGGGGGGGAGTTGATACGGTGAAGGGAAGCGTCTCCTGCTGGGGTTTGGCCTGCTGTGAAATGGGGGGGGCGCAAGCTGGAGTGGGCTTGGCCAGAGGCCTGCAAAGGAGGTGAAGTCTCGGCCCTTTGCTCCCCAGCCCCCCATTTCTCTGTGTGTGTGTGTGTGTGTCTCGTGGTCAAGGTTGGCCAACCTGAACAAGGAGTGCATCAGGAGGAGGAGGAAGGTGGGGGGGCACCCGACGGAAAGTGCAGGGCAACCCCCCACCCCCTCTCTCTGCAAAGCCCCTGGGGGGAGGGAGGGGGCAGAGGAGGCTCCCGGGTTGCTTGTTTGCAAAGTGTGGGCGCAGAGGGGGGGTCTGGGGGCAGGAAGGTGAGGCCCAGCCAGGGCTACGGGGGGGGGGGGGGGCAGGAGCCACTCATCATTGGAGAGCCCCGGCCCCTGTTGCCCGTTTGGCCTTGGGGTCCCCGGGAGCTCCTGCCTTCCCCCCCCAGCTCCCCCACCCCGCTTCCCGCAGCATCCCGTCCCGCTCGCTCACTCTGGGGAGGCTCTGGCGGGCGTCCAGGTGTCGTGGCTGGCGGCGGTGCCCTGCCAGGGGAGGGGGCGGGGGGGGGGAGCCGATACGATCAGCAGCAGCCGCAGCCGCTGGAGGTGATGGCACCGTTTCAAATAAACCAGGCATGACCCAAAGCTCCCACTTCAAATGGGGAATGAAATTGCTTCATCCGTTTGACAGCTTTGCTCCGCGGAACGAAATTTATCTTCCCTTAATTGCCTCGGATCCCGAGAGGCTGCGTGCACTAATTCCGAGGAGATAATTACCTCAAATTAAAAAAATATGTGGCTACGCGTTGCACCTCCGAGGGGGAGGCCGTGGCCAGAGGTCCCCCCCCCAAAAAAGTCAGCAGTGTGAGGGGCTCTTCCCATCTCAGGAACAGGTCTCTGGTGCCCTCCCCTAAGCTGCCTTTCTGCCTCGCCCCCAGGCGCCTGGCAGCTCCCCTGGCAGAGGAAACATTGCCAGGGGGGCCACCAAGAGTTAGGCCCCGCCCTGCCGTGGAAAGAGGAAACGGACAGGCGGGCCGGTGGCCGCCCCGTAGAGGTGCCAGGAAAAAAAAGGGGGTACGGCCTGATGGAGGAAGCTCCAGAGAGGAAAGGGGCTCTGGAGGTCTTCTAGCCCAACCCCCTGCTCAAGCAGGAGAGAAACTCAGTTTGGCCACGTTTGGTGAGCCCTCTCCTGCCAGTCGTGCAGCTCTTCCCCCCCCCCCGGCGCCCCCTTTGAGAGTGAGGAGGTGGGCCCCCGTTCTCCCCCCCCTCCTTCTGGCTGCCTCGGAGCCCTTCTTGGTCTCAGCTGCCCGGGGGGGGGGTCCTCAGGGGAGCCAGCGCTTGGCCTCCCAGCCCGGCCAGCCCAGCCCAAGGCTGCTTAAGCGAAAAGGCCTGAAGGTGGAGCCCACCCCCCAGAGGGAAGCGAGTGCGAGGGGAGTTTTCCCCAGCTCCCTCCCTCCCCCCCACCATAAGGTCTAATGGAAGAGGTCTTGAAGGTCTTCTAGTCCACCCCCCTGCTTGAGCTCTGGTCTGCCTGGGGAGAGAAGAGGGCCAGGAGAAGACCCCCAGGGGGTCCCTCCCCATGCGCTCCTCTCTGTACGGGGGGGCCCTGCTGTTCTTCGCCTCCCTCCCTCCCTCCCACGGACCTGGATCTGTGTTGCTCAGTGAGAAATTAGTTAAGTGAGTTTTGCCCCGTTTTACGACTTTTCCTGCCACAGTCGCTAAGCGAATCGCAGCCACGGCTAAGTTAGCAACACGGCTGTGAAGTGAATCCGGCTTCCCCCTTTGACTCTGCTGGTGGCCAAAGGCGATCACGTGACCACGGGACGCCGCAGCCGTGGTAAAGAGAAGACGGCTGCCAGGGGATGCTGCAGTGGTCGTAACTGTGAAAAACGGTCCTGTCGCTTTTTCCAGTGCCGTTCTGACTTAGGACGGTCACTAAACGAACTGTTGTAAGTCGGGGACTCCCTGTGCTTTGTCCTCCTAATTTCCGCCTTCGGGGTCATGGCAGAAACCAGCGCAGGGAAGGGGGGCTTCTTCACGCGGGGAAGGGCGGGAATTGGCCCGAGAATAGAACAGAAATAAGAACGGAACAGAGCTGGAAGGGACCCTGGAGGTCTTCTAGTCCAGCCCCCTGCTCAAGCAGGAGAACCTACGCCATCTCAGACAGGTGACTGTCCAGTCTCTTCTTAAAAGCCTCCAGGGATGGAGCGCCCACGATTTCTGGAGGCAGGTAGTTCCACCGGTTAATTGTCCTCCCTGTCAGGAAGTTTCTCCTTAATTCCAGGCTGCTTCTCTCTCTGGTCAGTTTCCAAGCATTGTTTCTCGTCCTGCCCTCTGGTGCTCTGGAGGTTAACGTGACCCCCCTCCTCTTTGTGGCAGCCCCTCAGATACTGGAAAGCTGCTATCATGTCACCCCTGTTCCTTCTTTCCTTTAGACCGGCCAAACCCAAGTCCCGCAGCCGTTCTTCGTGTGTTGTAGCCTCCAGGCCTTGGGTCAACTTAGTGGCTCTTCTCTTGTTGATGTTTGTCCCGTCTGCTTCTCGGTGGCCTACGGTTGCCCCAGGGGTGGAGAGGCTGGGTGCCAGCCAAGACACGGAAGCTCCCTCCGCAGAGTCCAGTCTTCGGCATCTGGGCCTTTCCTGACCTGGGGCGACCTGCGGGGTAGGAAGGACCAGGCCGAGCAAGAGTCATCTTGGCCTGCTGGGACTGCTCAGGGCATCCTTCCGGCCCGGCCCAAGGCTGGCATCTCGGAGCCCCAGGCACCTTGGCATCAGTGAGAGCAATTACATGGATTATGTCGATTCCTGCAATTGGCACCAGTGAGAGCAATTCATCAGGGGAAGGGCTTGCCTTCCGAGGTTTGGGGTTTTTTAAGAAAAGACGGGGCAGCCACTTAGATGGCGGAGGGTCTGGAGCAGGGAGGGGTTGGACTAGAACACAGTCCCCCAACCTTTCCGGCTTTACAGACCGGGGAGGGGGGGGGAGAGCGTGGTAAAGAGGGGAGGGCCCCGTGCCAGCGGCAGGAAGCGTGCACGCTCACCGCTCCAGTTGTGTGAACGCAAATGGAGCTTCTGGTCGTGTGCTTGCCCACTGCTCGTGCAAGTGGGGATGAGTGTGTGTGCTCCTCCTACCTGCTCAGCCGCTGCTTCCACGGCCCAGTTCTGAACGGCTCACCACCCGGGAGTGGGCCAGAGCCCGGGGCTCGGGGACCCTGCGGCTGGGAGACCTCCAAGGTCCCTTCCAGCTGTATCCCCACCGATTGCTTGATCACCCAGACAGCTCAGCCCTTTGCCCCAACCTGTGCCCTGAGCTCCTGGCCGCTGTGGCAAGAATTTGCATTTGTGGTGTGTGTGTGTGTGTGTGTGAGAGAGAGAGAGAGAGAGTATCCTCCCTGGCCAGGCAAGGAACAGAGTTGGCAGAAAGCAGGGAAAATCTGCCTCTCCCGGGAACAGAGGAGGCCGGCTGGAAAAACGCGTCTCCGCTGGCATCAAAGCAGCCGGCAGGCGAAGCCTCGTCTGGAACGGGGTCCCGCCTGGCCACGGGCAGTGGAATAAAATCCACCGTTGCATCTGGCCAGCTGCAGCCCATTCCCCCCCCCCCGCTCCTCTGCTTGGAAATGCTGAGCTAATCCTGATGAAGACCATAGATTTGGGGGCTGGGGGGGTGGTCTCTTCTGCCGATGATGGCTCTTTCCGACTTTGCTTGCCCGGTGAGTGGGGAGCCGGGGCCTCAAATGAGGGATGGGCCTCTGGAGCAGAGGGACCCCGTCAGCCCCTTCCTGAACTCCCCCAGCTAAGCCGCTCCCCATTTCTTCCTTCCCTCCCCCTGCCCCCCCCTCCAGCCCTTGCTGCTGCTGCCGCCCCCCCCCCCCCACCTCTCTGGGTCTCCCCAGAGCCACTGGCAACCTCCGCCCCCGATTCCACCAGACCCGGTCGTGGTCGTGGGTGCCTCGGTCAGGGCGGGCTCCGGGCCTGCGGGAGAGCAAGGGTGGCTGCGAGGGCTGCATTGGGGCCCTTTGGGGCAGTCTGCTCTGCTCTCTTCCTCTCCTCGGACTCCTCCGCCTCCTCCTCTTCCTCCTTTCTCTTCTCCTCCGCTTCCTCCTCCGCTTCCTTCTCCTTCGCCTTGCAGGAAGAGAGCAGCCCGAGGGGGCAGACACTAACCGGGCTGCCCTGGGGGGTGGGGGGGAGGGAAGGAGCTGCCTCCATGCCCAGATTAGGAAGTGCCCGCGGGCATGTGGAGGTGAGAGGCTGCTCCCTCTGCCCCCCCCCCCGCCCTCTGCTGCTCCTCTCCAGCCCCCTCACTCTGCCCAGGCCGGGAGCTCCAGCTGGGGGCAGAGGGGGGTCCTTGGTTCTGTTGGGGCAGAAAGAGGCCCCTTCACGCCTGGCCTCTTGGCCTTCCTGGGGAGGGCACGGCCTGGCGCCCTTTGGGCATCATCAGCGTCCCTCCCTTGGAAGGGCTGAGCTTCGCCTCTGGACGTCCTCTGGCCTAAGCACCTCCTGCTCGGGGGGGGGGAGGGGGAGCCCAGGGCAGAGGCCCGAGTGGTCCCAAGAGCTGCTCTGGCCGGGCCGGGCTGGGCCCTCTTTGCTCTCGGCCTTCGCCCCAAGGAGGTCCGGAAGGAAACATTGTCCGTTGCAAAAGTGGACCCTTTGCACCTTCACCTCAGTCTGGCATGTCCGGTCAGGAGAGGGGAAAGAGACCAGCGGCCTGCCCGGCCACCTTCGTCCTTGGCTGCTGAGAGCTTGACGGTCAAGCGTGGCTTAGAAGGGGGCTCTCCAAACCTGGTGACCTGAAGGCTTGTGGACTTCAACTTCCAGAATCCCTCAGCCAGCCATGCACGGACAGCCCCGGTTTAGGAGAAGCTGCTGAAGTTCCCAGGAATCCTCAGTGCTTGCTGGGTGCACAGGGAGGGGGGAGGGGGGAGGGGAGGACAGGTGGGCTTTTGTAAGAGCCGCCAGCATCTTTCTGACTTGTTGGCCATTGGAACTGGTTGAGACACGAAGAGGCGACTTCTGCTTCAGTGGGTGCTCCTCTGTAGGCTGCTTAGTGGCAGTCGGACCGGGCTCCATGATGAAGGAGGGCAGTGCCAAGCTAAAGCAGCCGTGTTTACATGGGCATCTGGTAGGCCAAATGTGTCCAGCTTAGGTCTTCCTCTTGGTCATCACCCCTCCTGATGCCAGTCGTGGAGAATGTTTTTAGCTCAGGGTGGAACGGAGGGGTCCTCGGTGCTCTCTGACGTTCCATAGTCTTCCTCCGCTCCATGAACCCCCTCTGTCTCTGATGATGCCTTCCAATATCTCAGGGGCTGCCACAAAGAAGGAGGGGGGGTCCACCTATTCTCCAAAGCACCTGAGGGCAGGACAAGAAACCATGGATGGAAAGTAATCCAGGAGAGGAGCAACCTGGAACTAAGGAGGAGTTTCCTGATAGTGAGGACAATTAACCAGTGGAACAACTTGCCACCAGAAGTTGTGAATGCTCCAACACTGGAGGTTTTCAGGAAGAGACTGGACAGCCATTTGCCTGAAATGGTATAGGCCTATAGGGCAAGGGTGGGCAAACTTGGCTCTTTTGTGACTTCAGCTCCCAGAATTCCTGAGCCAGCCTGACTCAGCTTGGAAACCTCTCCCTTTCCCCTCAGCATGGCTGGCTCAGGAATTCTGGGAGTTGAAGTCCACCAGTCATAAAAGAGCCAAGGTTCCCCACCCCTGGTATAGAGTCTCTTGCCTGAGCAGGGGGTTGGACTGCGGTCTGCGGCTCACTACCGGGCCACGGCCTGCTGGCCACTGGGCCACAGAACAGGGTGGCCAGTTCACGCACATATGTGCTCGCACTCGCCCCCACTCATGCTAGCGCTGCCACTGCTATGCAAACGGGGCACTGCACGGCGCAAAAATGGCGGTGTGATGCGCTAAAACGGGGTGCTGCATGGTGCGAAAAGGTGGCTGCTGCTAGTGACTGTCACGCAGGTGCTAGCACTCCCCCCGTTTGTGTTGTGTGTGCTCACAGCCGTGTGTGTGTGTGTGCGCGCGCACGCATGTGCGCACGTAAAATGCTTCCCCCTCCCTTTCCCTCCGGTCCGAGAAAGGTTGGAGAGCTCCGGACTAGAAGACCTGCCAGGTCCCTTCCGACACTGTTAGTTTGTTAGTTGTGTAGCAAAACATCTGGAGGAAAACAACCAGGCTCAGAGCGCCCCAAAGACCCCCTCGGTCGACCTGTTCTTTGGAGACCCTTCCCTGGACCCCCTTTGCTTCTGGCTCCCCCCAGTTGAGCCGGAGTCCCGGGCAGGACCCGGCTGCTTCCATGAAGCCAGTCTGGGCAGGGACCAGCTGCTCCTCTCCAAGGGACGCTGCCCGGGCCTTTCAGTTGGGGGGGGCAGCCCAGGTGCAGCCTGGGGGTCTCTGGCCTGCTCTCCCGCCCACCCCCAAATACCCACAGGTGGTCCGGCCTGAGCGGCTGCCTCAAAACATCAGGGAGACCCTTTGCTTTTAATCTGAGCAAGGACTTGAGCTCTTTGGACTCTCGGACACAACACACACACACACACACACACACCACCGGAACCTGATTGTCTTGCTTTTACGAGAGTTGCTGCGCTGTTCTGAATGCGGCCTTGAGAGCCGTCGCATCGAAGTAGGAGATACGGCGAAAAGGGCACAGGAAACAGTAAAAATAGCTGCCCTGCGCCCAGCCTTGCGAGGCAGGCCGGCCCCTCTGGGGGGGGTGTTGGTGTGCACAAGTCACAGACACAAACAATGGCCCGTGGGGGGGGGGGAGGGGAGCTGCCCTTGCTTACGGCAGGAGGGGGCAGGGGGGACGGGGCCGCCAAGGTAACAGTGGGGTCAGCCCCCCCGAACCCCCCGCCACACGCCCGGCCAGCCAGCAGGCAGGGAGGAAGCCGCCCAGGGCAGAGCTCAGCCGAGGCCTTTGCTGCCCCCCCCCCAGAGCAGACCCTCGGCCACCCCTGGCCACTGTGACGGAGGGGGCAGCTCCCCCGGGAGGCAGGCCAGGTGTGTGCCGGGGCTCTGGGCCTGCCCCTTGGCTCCCACTGACCGGCGGGCTGCACCCTGGCACCTTGGTCTGGAGGGTCCCAGCCTTGGCTGGGGGGGGCGGCCGCACGAGTGGTGGGAGCCCCTTCCGCGCTCTGGGAGGGGGTCTGGCCCCCCTGAGCCCAGCGTCCAGAGGGGGCCAGGGAGGGTCAGCAGCATCGGGAGAAACTCATGGACGGGGTCTCCCCAAAACGGGTGGGGGCAGAAGGGGGCATTTAGCGACGAGCGGGAGCCCCCTGTCCCCCCCCAGGCAGTGCCGGCTGAGATGGTCGGCACCAGGAAACTGGGAGGGCCTGTGAAGGAGGCAGCCTTAGAATACAGACAGTCCTCGGCTTAATGACCATTTGTTTAGGGACCGTTCAATTGTTCAACAGCACTGAAAAATGTGACTTGGGGCTGTACGCGTAGGACCGTCGCAGCCGCCCCGCGGTCAGGCGATCAAAATACAGACGCCTGGCAGCTGACTCGTATTTACGACGGTCGCGGCGCCCACAGGGTCTCTTTTGCGACCATCTGACTAGCAAACTCAGTGGAGAAGCCGGATTCACTTAACAGCCGTGTTACTAACTTAAGGACTGCAACGACTCACTTAACAAATGTGGCAGGAGAGGACATAAGCTGAGGCAAAACTCACTCAACCAGTGTCTCGCTTAGCAACAGAAAATGGGGGCTCGGTTGTAGGTCGAGAACCCCCTGTATTGTAAGGCGCTTGTTCCTTCTGAAGAAATGGGGGGGGCTGGGAAAGGGGAGCGAAGGGGCGTGGACGGCCTGGGCTGGGCAGGGGGGGGCTTTTCTCAGAAGGGGGGCAGAGCCTCCGGGTGGGGGGCTCTTACGGCAAGGCAGAAAGAGGGGTCGGGGTGCCCCACTGCTCCCCTTTCAGGGGCTTCCAGGCTCCTCGGTGCCCTCCAGAATCAGGAGGCCCTGGGGAGGAAAAGGGCTGGGGGGGGGTCAGCCCAGACCCACACCCCCCCCCGTGCCAGCTATCCTCTTGGGGCTGATGGGGGAGGGTCCTGTTCTCGGGGGGGGGAATAGGCTGGATCACTAGCGCTCCCCCCCCAGAGACAGGCCCCCACCGCAGGGCAGGAATTACGGTGGCAGGGGGGGTGTCTGTTGGGGGTCTCTGCATTGTCAACCAAGCCTTGCCAGAAAGGGGGTCTCTGAGCTGGGCGGGGGCTCTTTCCCAGCGCCGGGGCTCCAGCCTTGTGTCTCTCCCTCACCTCCCTCCCTCCGTCCCTCTCTCTTCCTTCCTTTTATCTCTTCTTGCCTTTCCCCCTTCTCTCCTTCCTTCTCTCCTTCCTCCTTTTTTCCTCTTCCACTTCTTCCTCCTTCCCTTTCTCTTCTGCTTCCTCCTCCCCCCCCCTCCGCAGGTCATTGCGGCCGACTGCAAGCGGGTGACGGTGCTGAAGTATTTCCTGGAGGCGCTCTGCGGCCAGGAGGAGCCCTTGCTGGCATTCAAGGGTGGAAAGTACGTGTCGGTGGCCCCCGGCCCAGACGCCCTGGGAAAGGAAGCCGCCGCCAGCCGGCAGGGAAAACAACTGGAGGATCAGGTAGTGGGCAGGAAGGGGGCCTGCACACTCCCCCCCCCTTTGTAGCGGGGGGGCTCTGCGTGGCGTCCCCCGAGTGCCGGTGCCCTTTCCTGCCAGTCCCACCCAAACGCTCCCCTTGGTGACTGCGATGAGTTCCAGATGCGCTCTGCAAACAGAGTTTGAGGGGGGGGCAGAGTTTTAATAATGTGCGGCTCGGGCCCAGCAGGAAGAGGATGGGAGGGAGGGGGGCAGGGGGGGCAGGGTTCAGGCTCAGGATCGAGTTTAGGGGGGAGCCGGAGAGCAGGGCTGCACAGCCACCTCCAGCACACGTACAGGAAGGGGGACGGGGTGCTTGGCTCCCCCCTGCCCCCCCCCGCCTCTCTCACATCCTGATGTGATTAAGGAATTTCTCCTCTTGTTTTCCTGCCCCGGCCTGTTCCTGTAGCCCGGGGTTCTCGGCAGGCCGCGTGTGAGTGTGTGTCTGTGTGGGGAGGAAGCCTCCGCTCCGCCCAGCCCTGCCAGCCAGCTGCAAGGCCCGGCCGGCCGCCTGGGGGAGAGAGGGGGGGATTGGGGAAGGGCCCTGGGGTCCCCCCCCCCGTCTCCAGCTGCCTTCGCGCACAGGGGCTCTGGGGTCCCTGTCCCACTCGATCCACGGGGCAGCTGGGGGCGTAGAGGCAGGTGGCCCCTCCCCTCCAGTAAAGGGCTGGGGTCCCCCGACCAGTCACCCCCAGAATGTCCTGGCGGTTGCAGAGCCTCCAGCCGCTTCTCCTCCGCTGGGCGGAGAGGCTGGGCGGGCCATTCATTTTCTCCTGTTGTGATGGTTGCCATGGCGCTCTTCCTTCATTTTCTCTCCCCCCACCCACCCCCGCCTGCTGGAAGGAGGACGATGTCCAGATGGAGGCCTTGCCGGACGACTCGGAGGCCAAGGCCGAGGGCAGCGGTGGCGAGCTGGACATCAGGGAGCTGCGAGCCAAGAAGCAGGCGCTGACCAGGAAGGTGGCCGAGCAGCAGCGCCGGCAGGACAAGATCCAGGTCGGTGCGGCTCCTCCAGGGGGCGCTCCTCGGGGGGGGGAGCCCAGCCTTTCTCACCCCCTCAGGAAGAGGGGCAGGCCCCGCAGTGCCCTGTGTGGGGAGGCAGCCTTGCACCCGTGTCCAGGGACACCCGATGCCAGGGCCCCAGTCAGGCCTGCCCCTTTCAAAGGCTGGCGAGCGGGCGTTGCCCCGAGCAGCCCCACACACGCACGCCCCCCGGGTGCCCGGCGTGCTCCGCGCAAAGGCAGCCCAGCCTGGGACATCGTGAGGGACGTGTCCTCCGGAGCATCGCTGGGCTGGAGCCGAGCGGCACGTCCCACCCCCGGGCTCCCGGCTGGCCCCTCGGCCCCGCCGGCCCACCGATTCCCGACAGCCGAGGGAGAATCCCCTCCCGCTCAGCTGTGCCCAGGGCCCTCCTGCCACCATAACTCTTCCTTTCCCAGCCTTGAACCCCGGCCAAACACATCTGTCTAGCCATATGCGTGAACTCTGGAGTCTGTGCCGAAGCAGTTGTAAAACAGGACCGCCAAAGGGCCGACTGGGAGAGCGTGCACATGTGTACCCGCCGGCTGTTGGCTGCTGGCCTAGAACCCCCACCCCTCGGCTCTCCAGGCCCACCGCTGCCTGCTACAGCCGCCCAGCGAGAGCCCCCCCCACCCGCCAGGACAGCGCCTGGGGCAGGGGGGGAGGGCCGGGGGGAGAGGAGGAAGAGAGGGAAAAAGACAAGGACGGGGGTCGCGCCCCTTCCCCAGTCTCATACCAGCAGTGACCCCAGTCCTGCCAGGCCCAGGGAGGTTGCTGGGCCTGGGGAGGCAGTGGTGCAAGGACTCACACACACACACCCTTGCCAGCTCAGCTCAGCCTTTCTGCCCCCAGAGGGGCTTCGCTGGGATTTGCACCAAGGCCGGAGGTCCTTCGCAGCCTGGACCTCTGTTGAGGCCGGCAAGAAAGGCTGTTCAGCCCCGGGCTGACCGGGCATCTGGACTGCGGGAAAGGGGGGTCTTGGGCCACCCAGGGGGGGTTTCAGGCTGCCACGGTTGGGGTAAGAGGACCCTCCAGCCCACAGGTACAGCACTTGGAATGGTGGAGGAGCCGGCTGCCGGAGGGGTGGGGTGGAGACGCAGCATTTCCGGAGCAAACTTCCCCACCTGAAGCACAGCATAGGCCTTCCCCCTCCCCCCCTCTCTCGGCAGCCCCATTCTTTTCTGGGCACGGCAGCTGGGCAGCCCCTCCCCAGGGAACTCCAGCGGCGGCAGCAGCGGGGCTGGGAGGGGCAGCCAGAGACTAAATTTAGCCCCGTCCGGCCCTCCTTTTGCGCTGGGAAACAATGACCGAGCGCCCGCACACAGCCGTGCACCTGCCAGCAGCGGAAGGGCACCCCCACCCAGCGGCTCCGCCACGCTGGGGCAGACGAGTCCTACTGGGCAGCGGACACGTCCCAGGCGGCTGCCCGCCGTCCTCCCCCAAGGGAAGGGGAAGGCGTCAGCCAGGCCCCCACCTGCACGGCCCCTGCGGCTCATGCCCCCTTGGTGGGGGGCTAGTCCTGTCCTTGCACTCTGGCCGGCCGCCGCCAAGGCAAACGGCCCCCTCCTGAGGCCGGCTTCCTTGCGCTGGGGAGGGAGGCTTGGCACCGGCCCACCACGGCCGCTCGCATCCTGTCGTCCTCTCTTCGGCCAGCCCAGGGGAGCCGAAGGGACGTGACAGCCGGCACAGAGCCGCTTCAGCGCCTGGAGCCCGGCAGTCGGGCCAAGAGCCTCGGAAGGGCACAGGGCACGCTGGGCAGGGCGGCCAGCAGGCCCGGGGTCGGGCATGTGGGGCTGAAGGCCGGTGGCCGCCATGGCGTGCTGGCTTGTAAGGGACCCCAGAGGTCTTCTAGCCCACTCCCCTGGCCAGGGCAGAAATCCTCTAGCCTCAAGACCTCTGCCTTAGTAATGGTTTAATGGTTTTATAGGCCGTCTAGAACAGAATAGTAACTTTATTGTCACTTTGAATGTACCCTAATCGGCATACATTAAAATGAAATTTTGTCGCGCACACCTCTCAAAGGGTCACCACCTCCGATATACACAAGATAAATATGACAAAAATAAATAAATAAAACACAGGTATGCACGTGCCCGCATATATTATACGACACAGAGTAACAACAGCCTAGTTCAAGTTACGCACAGGTGTGCCTGGTGAGAAAAACGAATCTTGCGAGTTTACCAGACGCAGGGCGTAAGGAGGAAAGCTCTCTGATAACGGTTTGAGCAGGGGTTGGACTAGAAGACCTCCAGGGTCCCTTCCCACTCTGTTCTTTTGTGATATGCATTCTGTTACGTGACTTAATAAGCCATTTAATTAAACCTCTGGTTGAATAGTGGTTTAAATGGCCATCTGGTAATGGTGTCATAAGCCAGAAGGACGCAGGGGCCCAGCATCCTGGGCCTCTGTTTGCGATGCCTGGCCACAGGGACATGGACAGGGAGGGGATTTTGGGGGGGGGGCAGGGGATTCCCCCAGGTGTTTCAGGCAGCCCCCCCCCTTGATCATTTGGGGCTGCAAGCACTGAGGGAGCCGTCCTGCGGATGAGGCGGCTGGCAGTCCGATCCACCTGGCACGGCCTGATGGGGGCATGAACCCCGATCTCCACTGCCAGGGGCTTCCCAGCCCAACTCAGAGGGATGGTCTTGGGGGGGGGGGCTTCAGAGGAGTAAGAGCGAGCCTATCAAGCAGGAGCCCCTTCCAAACACAGTCATAGAATCCTAAGGCTGGAAGGGACCTTAGAGGTCTTCTAGTCCAGCCCAAGAGACCTCATATCAGGGCTGTCCGACCTTGGCCTCTTTACCCTGCCCTGGCAGGGGAATTCTGGGAGTTGAAGTCCACGGCTCTTAAAAGTTCCCAGAGTTGGCCAACCCCGCTTTCTATCATCCCGGACAAATTATTCCCTGATCTTGTCTTGAAAACCTCCGGTGACTTTAGGAAGGGAGGGGGCAGACCCGTATTCCCCTCCAGTTCTGGAGCACTACAGCTCCCATCGTGCCCAGCCCGTTCTTGCCCAGTCTGGATGAGGGTGATGTTGCTGCTGCTCGTGTGGTGGCTAACCTGCCCCCCCGGGGCCCCCACCCCCATCTGGGGCTCTTGCAGGCGGTGCTGAAGGACCAGGCCCAGCTGAGGCAGATGGAACTGGAGATCCGCCCTGTGTTCCTCGTCCCGGACACCAACGGCTTCATCGACCACCTGGGCAGCCTGGCGCAGCTGCTGGAGTGCAGGCAGTTCATCCTGGTGGTGCCCCTGATTGGTGAGTGGGGTGGGGGTGGGGGTAGGTGCCCTGATTCCCACAGTCCTCCGGGCACGGAGCGCGCCCAGAAGGCCTGCTGGATAAACGGGTTCCTTTCAAAGATGTTGCAGCCCCTTCCCCAAATCTTCCACCTCGGCACAGACCTCCCTAGACTTCCCCCCCCCGGCAGAGGTGGGCTTCCCCCAGCCGCCCTGGGCAGCCACCCCGTTGCCCTGGGCACCCTCGGCTCCATCGTTCAAAAGGAGCCTGTGGAACTGCCCGCTCAGTGGCCTCCTCGCCTTGCCTGCGCCTGGCCTCCTGGGGCTCCGGGGCCCCTGCAGCAGCAGCAGCGAGGGGCTCAGCTGACTCGGGCCCCTTCCTGCCCAGGCAGGCCGTGCCCCTCTGCAGGGACCGTCCAGCAGGGAAGGCCAGAGCCAGGCGGGGCACTCCCCCCCCCCAGTCCAGCCGCCGGCTTGGCTCTCCTCCGCTCCTTATAAAGCTGCAGCTCAGCAGAGCTGGCTCCTGCCCGGGGTAAACACGCAGCCGGGCAGCAGATAACAGCCTGCAGCTGGGTGGTCTGCGGAGGGGGGGGTTGACATGGGCACCCTCCTGTTCCCCTCCCTCCTCTGAAATGCAGAAGGACCTGGGCCCCGGCCATCCTCCTCGCAGGCGGCAGGAAGCTCCCTGTCCGGAGGGGGGGGAGGCCTGGTGTGGGGAGGGGTTCCCAGGCCCGCTCCTCCCTCCTCCGGGCTGGCTAGGGTTCCTTCTAGGGGGGAGGATAGGCAGTGGCCCCGTGCCTTCTCCCCCACACTGGGGGGCTGGCTCACTGCTCTGCCCTGGCCGGCCAGGGCAACCAAGAGTTAAAGCCTGCTCTGGCCGCTGCCCGCCCACTGGGGCCGGCTTCCCTGGCTCCGTCCCCCTTGCTCGTCCCCCTGGCTCGCTCGCTCGCTCCTCCGTGTCCCCTGAACCCGACCCCTCTGGCAGTGGCCGTGGAGGAGAAGCCAGCCGGGCTGGGCAGGAGCGCAAACAAGCCGCCCCTTTGAAGGCTGCTTGGCTTGGACACGGCCACGGAGCGCGGGGGGGGGGAGCGGCAGCTCCTCCCGTTCCTTCGGCCGGTCATCCGTTTGATCTTCCCCAGGCGGCTGCTGGCCTCCACTCTGCCCAGTGGAAACATTCGGAGCTGGGGGGGGAGACCCCCGGGGAAGCCGTCCCAGGAGGGGCAGCATCCCCGGGGGCTGGAGGGGAGGGGGAGACCCCCCTCCTCCAAGGCACGCATAGTTCCCGCTTGATCTCAGCTTTTGGCCCGGGCCAGCTGCCCAGAAGGTCCAGCAGATTGGCCACCCCAAGGCGGCCGGGGGGGGGGGCTCAGCAGAGTCACTTCGGCCCTTGCTTTGTCCCACGCTCCCAGCCTTCCCCCCCCTCCCAAATAAGCTCTGGAAGCCCTCTTCCCTTCCCCAAATGCCGGCCTTGTCCCCCCTCCTTCCTTCTGCAGCAGGGAGCCAAGGCTAGTAGCCCCCCCACACACACACACAGCCCAGGACAGCCAGCTTTGCCTCGCCCCTCCCCCACCTTAGGCCAGGCAGGACTTGAGGCAGGAGTGCGAATCCTTCCCGTCTCTCTTTCCTCCTGCCAGTCATCAACGAACTGGACGGGCTGGCCAAGGGCCCCGAATCAGAGCGCCGGGCCGGGGGCTACACCCGCCTGCTGCAGGATCGGGCCCGCCAGGCGGTGGACTTCCTGGAGGGCTGCTTTGAGAGGCGGGACAGCTACATCCGGGCCCTGACCAGCCGCGGCAACGAGCTGGAGTCCATCTCTTTCCGCAGCGAGGACATTTCGAGGCAACAGGTGCCCTGCCGGCTCAGCACGAGGGGGGGAAGGGGGGGGCTGAAGACCCTCCCCCAATGCCCCCCTTGGGTTGGAATCTGCGGTGCGGAGGATGCCCGGAGCCTCCGGGGAGCCTGGGAACAGGGGGGGGCACTGATGGCCCAAGGGGAAGGCCTCGCTCCGGGTGCAGAGGGCGCCACAGACCCGCCTCGACTGGAGGGAAGGGCTGAAGGGGCCCTTCAATATGTAGGTAGTCCTCAATTTACCACCACTCAGTTAGTGGCCGTCCAAAATTACGACAGTGCTGAAAAAGGCACTTATGTGCACTTCTCACACTTAAAACCGTTGCAGTATCCTCATAGTCATGTGATCAAAATTTGGAGGCTTGGCGACTGGCCTGTATTTATGACGGTCTCAGCGACCCAGACTCACCTCCTTTTGCGACCTTCAGATGAGCAAAGTCAGTGGGGAAGTCGGATTCACTTAATAGCTGTGCTGCTCACTTAACGACTATGGAAAGAAAGGTGGTAAAACGGGGCGTAACTCACGTGAGAGCCCTGGTGGTGAGAATGCAGCATTGCAGGGGGACTGCAGTCCGCAGCCTAGAGTTCGATCCTGACCGGCTCAAGGTCGACTCAGCCCTCCGTCCTTCCGAGGTCGGTAAAAGGAGGACCCAGATTGTTGGGGGCAAATAGGCTGACTCTGTAAACCGCTCAGAGGGGGGCCGTCAAGCACCGGGAAGCGGCATATAAGTTGTATGGCTAAGTGCTGTTGCTATTAACAACTGCCTTGCTTAGCAACTGAAATTTTGGGCTGAGTTGTCATAAGTCAAGGACTGCCTGCAATGACAAATGCTTTGCATGGAAGGTGGGGGAATATAGTGACCCCGTCTGCAGACAAGGCTGGCTCCCCGGGGGTCACGGCCAAGATTCAGGGGCACTTCTGCTTTGAGGTTGAGCGGAGAGAAACAAGCGTGCTGCACCCTTTGTGGGGTGGAAAAGCCCGTGGCCTGAGGGCAGAGCGTGGGGGGGTGGGATACACAAGGGGGTTAGGGTCTGGGGGTCTGGCTGGACCCTTCCCTTCTACAAGCCCCCCCCCGGGTGCGTGATGTGGCAGCGGAGGCAGCCAGTGCGACTCCAGAGCTGCTGCTGCTCCTCTGCTGTCGCCCAGAACGGGGAGGGGGGGCTGGTCCTGGGAACCCCCTTTCTGAAGACCCAGCAGAAGCCAGATACAAACCACATGCAAAGAGCTCAGCCAGGATGGAGGGAAGAAACACGCTGGGCCGGTGAAATGGGCGGCACAGGAATCCCATCGGCCAATAAACAAAATCAGCCCCTGTTGCCATTGGGGAGGGGGCTTCAGTGGGACACCCCCCTCTCATTTCAAGAGGCAGGTGAAGATCCGCTTCCAAGGGGCATCTTCTCTGTCCCGGAACCGAATTCCCCCAAATATAGTACAAGCTCAGGACAATCCAATAGCCAGCCGGGCTGGGTCTTCCTCGCCCAATTGGGGGGGGGCTTTCCTGCTGCCCCTCCCGGTGAGATTGTTAGCCCCTCCCGGCAGTTCCCATTGGCAGCTGCCCCCTCCGGCCTTCCCGTCTCCTGCGGGGTTCCTGCTGTGCCTGGGAGGCGGACGGACGGACGGGGCCAGGTGGGGCTGGGGACTTGGGCCGACTTTCCCCCCTAACCGGCCTTCCGGCCAGGAGGGCCAGCTTTGGCCCGGGAGGCCGGCAGCCGCCTCCAGCAGGCTGGTCCCAAAATGTCACTGGTCAGAGGCTGAAGAGCTTCCTGCCCCACCTGCCGGGCGCTCAGCCTCTCCTCTCTGCCCCCCTTTTCCCCAGGGAAACAACGATGACCTGATCCTCTCTTGCTGCCTCCACTACTGCAACGACAGAGCGAAGGACTTCATGCCGGCCAGGAAAGGTGGGTCTGGGGGAGCTCGGACGCCCCACAGGAGGGCCCAGCAGCCCCCGCCAGGTTTCGCAGCCGGGCTCGCTCTGGAGGGAGGCAAAAAGTGGGCTGGAGCGGAGGGGGGCACGTGAGGTGCCTGGTCCCTGACGCCTCCGTCGCCCGGCCCTTTCCTGGAAGGCTGCGGGGGCCCTTCCGCCGCCTCCCGGCAGCCCCGGAGCCATTTCCAGTAGAGGCCGCAGCCGCTCAGCCCAGCCCCGTGCCTGTCGGGCCAAACTCTGAGCAGCTTAACTTGTCAGCTTGACGGAGAAGGCCTTTCGCAGTGTTTACGCCTGGCTGGGGCGGAATCGAGCGATCAGGGGATTATGGCGGATGGGGCCTGACAATCTGACAGCCTCTGGTTTCTAGCAATCCTTGCTGGCCCAGGGGATGGTTATTGTTAAGCCCTGGAAGGTTCCACTGGGGGGGGGGCGGGCAGTGTCCCGGGGCTGGGTGAGGCCCAGGCAGAGCGGCCAGGGACCCATCATCCCTTCCCCCGCCTTTCGCAGACGACCCTATCCGCCTGCTCCGGGAGGTGGTACTGCTGACAGACGACCGGAACCTGCGGGTGAAGGCCTTGACCCGCAACGTGCCCGTGCGGGACATCCCCACCTTCCTGCGGTGGGCCCAGGAGGGCTGAGCGGACCCCTTCCCTGGGAAGCCGTGCAGCTCGTCGCCAACATGGAGGGCGGCCTCAGGGCGTGCCCGTGCCCCGTGCCAGGGCTGTTGTGCTGCCACCGCTGCCACCCCACCCCCACCACCATCCTTCCAGGAGAACACCCAGCACAATAAACGCAGCGTCTTCAACTCCACCTGGAATGGCCGTGCTGTGGGTGCACGCACACGCGTGGAGAAGGAGCCCGGGGTAGGCGGTCACTGTGGAGGGAGGCGAGAGTGAGCAGGGTTGCTGGCCTCTGGGGCCAGGAGGAGAGGCCGGTCGGAGGGGCCTAAGCGGGCCTCCGATCCCCCTGGAGCAGCCCCCCGCAGCCCTGGCCAAGTCCTGGTGGGCAGCCAGGAGTTCTCGGTTCAAACTGCCACTGCTGCTCCTAGGTGCCATCAGGAGCCGGGGGGGGGGAGCCCTCCTCCAATTTCTGTCAGCAGCCCCCCCCCCGCCCCCCCCAGTGTCTGTCTCAGGTTTTTAGCCCCTCTCCCATCCCTGCCACCTTCCGTTCCCTCGTTCCTCTGTGCCATGGACTAAAGCACCCTCCCTGCCCACCTGCCAAACCCAGCCAGCTCTGTCTCCTTGGGAGGGAGGCCAGGAACAACCCTTAAGGTTGGGGGGAAGATGGCCACGAAAGCCCCCCCCCACAGGAGAGCAAGGGAGAGGGCAGAAAAATGGGGGCTGGGGTCCAGCTGTTGTGCCCCTTGGCGCTCAGCGAGGTTGCGTGGGTCGGGACAGCTCCTTTCCCAGCCAGAGCCCTTCCCCATGGGAAGACTTTCTTGCCAGTTGGGGGGGCACGGAGTGCCCCCGTGGGGCCCCATGCCGGGACTGGGGGGAAGGGGCCTGGTTTGCTGCAGGGCAGAGGAGTCCACCTGCCTTCCCTTTGGATGGGATTTGCCCGCGGTGGGCTACGTGTGTGTGCCTCTCCCGGGGTGTGGCGCGGCCCCTCCTTTGCCGAGGAGATGGGGGGGGGTCTCTTCCACCCCCTGCAGCTTCTGACTCTGCCTGACTGGCTTGGACGGAGGGCCTTTGCCCACTTTTGTTCCCTTGTTTTCTTAATAAAGTTTTAGTAGAAACCTTGCTCTCCGCGGCTTCCTTTGGGGCGGGGGGGGCGGCAGAAGAGAGGAAGAAGGGGGGCCATCCCAGGAGAACGTTTGGGGGGGCAAGAGCCCCTTTCCAGCCAAGTGCCAAAGGGGAAGCGCCGCCAGGAGGCCAGGAGTTCTAGGCTGCCTTTAGGCAGCGCACGTAACACCCAGAACCAAGGAGCCCAACTGACCAGCCGCGGTTTCTGTCCGGGGCAGCCTGCGGAGCCCCAAATGGCCAGCTGCCGGGTTAGGACAGCCAGTGAAGCTGGCCCTTCTGGGGACGGCCAGATCAGGCTGAAGTGCCCAGCGCCATGGCCTTTGCGTCCATCGTGCTGAAGGCATGTGCTGTGTGTAGGGGGCAAACAACACGCTACACGCATCAAACAGGAGCATGACCGCCACTTTGGGTGTGGACGGAATAGCCGCTCAGAAGTTGCCGGGGGCCGCTGCTGGGTCTTTGGCCAGATTTGAGCATCTCAAGGAAGTGGGGGAGAATTTCCTCTGAGCAGCCGAGCGTGAGGGTCCGTGGGGAGAGCTGACCCCTTCCCATTTCCTGCATCAGCTGTGCAAACAGGGCAAGGCACCTGCAGTCGTTCCCCACCACCACCAGCACTTTCTGGCATTGAAAAGGCACCAGCCCCCCCCCCCCCCACACACACACACACCTCTGGCACCATCTCTACATCCGGCTTCACTTCTGGCACGCACGCACACCCTGTCTAAAAGGAAAGCGGACAGAGGGGAAGGGGCGCCAGTGCCGGTGACCCTCCTGCTTCACTGCATCCCGTTTCTGGGCCTTGCTTCTCCCGACAGGAGCCTCTGCCCCTTCCCCAGTAGCGCCCCAAAATTCGGACTTTCACACACACACCCATCTTCGCCCCAAACCCACTCAAGGAAGCAGAGGCCTGGATGGTGGCAGCAGTGTTAAAAAAAACCTTTATTGCTTTATGGGAGGCTTAAATGTTGCTTGGTTTTGGTCTCCAATACAAAAGGAGAGGCGTCCCTTGGCCAAGGCTACAGAAGGCACGGGACGCTGCCCCTTCAGGTGCTCAGTTTCCTTTGGGTAGGGTCCCCCCTCGGGGGGGGATTCCGCTGGGTCCTCTCAGGGCTGGGGGGAGAGGCAGCTGGCTCAGATGAAGACACAGCCCAAGGGGGGGGCGGGGGGAGGCAAGGTGGTGTGTGCAAAGAGAGAGCAGTTTCACATTTTTCCGTGGTTGGTTGGGGTCAAGGGGGGAGGGAGAGGGGCAGCTGGGTGCCCCCCACCCCACGAGTGCAGCAGAGGCCGGGCGGCAGGTAGCTGGCCCCCCCAGAAGTAAGGCAGAGACCCTCTGGGGCTTCAGGGAGGGGGGGCAGCAAGCCCAGCCCCAGATGATGCTCTCCCGTCCTCAACGAAGCGGACAAACAGATGGCATTTTGTCTTTGTCAAATATTATTGGGGTACCGAGTGCCCCATCCTGGAAGCAAGTCGGGGTCTTCACGGGCGGGGGGGGGGGGAGCAGCTACATTGGAGCTCAGAGGAGGTGCTGCCACCTTCAGGCCAGGGCAGAGAGGCTCCTTCCCCTTTGGTCCCTTTGACCCACAATCTGGGGACTGAGGAAAGGGGCGTCCTCCCCTTTTCACATTAGAATACAATACAACTCCCCCCCCAAGCCCGGCTGCTCCAGACACCCCCCCCCCCCTTGCAAGGCAGCGGCTCCAGCGCAGCAGCTCCAAGCAGGCCGACTGTGGGCTGGATCCGATGGCGGGGGTCTGCGCCGCCCCCCACCGCCACCTTCTGGGGGCTTGAGGCCGGCCGGGGCTCCCCTACCTCTGCCTGAGCCTCCAGGGGTTTCTGGGGCCTCTCCGGGGAGGCGGGGGGCTCATCCCGGCCCAGAAAGGCTCGCCACAAGATCGCTCCCCCCCCCCGCGAGTATTGTTCAGGAGCCCTTTTGTGAGGAGCAGAAGAGGGGGCCGTGTGCTTCCAAGGGGCTGCAGCCCCGAATCCCAGCTAGGCGACCCGAGAGCCGAAAGGGCGGGCCAGGCCTGCCCCTCACCAGCTACCTCTGCTGCCGGCCCCCTCGAGGCTGGGGCGAAAGGCAGTTGGCTCCGTCCGGCTTCCCCGTCCCCTACAAGCCTAACCGCGGAGGCCCCTGTAAAGTCTCTGCCGGGGGGGGGGGGGAGGCGTGAACGGGCCCGATGGAAGAGGCCCTTCTCCCTTCCGCCCGGGGGAAGGAACGCCAACCTCCGCTCGCACCCAGCCCCGGCAGGCCTCGCCGACGCCCCCTTCGGCGCAGGTGCGACGCTGCCCGGCGCGCCCTCCTCTGCAGCCGGAGACCTCCGCAGTCGGGGGCGACTGAGGCGGAGGGGACCCTTTGAGGTAGGGACGAATTGGCTCTCCTGGGCTGGGGGGGAGCGCGAAAGCGCAGCGGAGGAACCGGGCGCGCAGCCGGGGGTCGCCCTGGCGCTGGTGCACCCCGAGGGGGCCGCCTCCGGGGAGGAGAGCGAGTAGGTCCCCGGTCGGAAAGGGCGCCCCCCAGGCCCGGGATGGGGGCGCGTCAGGGGGGCGAGAAGCGGCCTATGGTCCGAGCGTGATGGTCGTTGTGCAGATGGTGGCTGGCGGCCACCACGGCGCCCTGGGCCAAAACCTCGGCCGCCTTGTCGGGGCTGAGCCCGAGGTAGAGGCTCTCCAGGGCGGCCTTGGGGTCGGCGGCGGCGGCGGCGGCGGCGGCGGCCAGGAAGTGCGAGGTGTGCTGGAAGAGCTCCTTGTCCGGCGGGGGCTGTTGCGCGAGCCGCGCCATGGCGAGCACCCCCTCGGGGAAGTCCAGCTTCAGCTTCCCGTCGGGGCCGGCGGCGGCGGCGGCGGCGGCGGCGTGCATCTTCATGTGGCTGAGCAGGTTGCGCTGCTGGGCGAACTTGCCCCCGCAGACCTGGCACTCGTAGGGCTTCTCGCCCGAGTGGATGCGCATGTGCTCGGTCAGCCGGTACTGGCGGGTGAAGCGCATCCCGCAGGCGTCGCAGGCGAAGGGCTTCAGGCCCAGGTGGCTGCGCATGTGGCGGGTCATGGTGCCGCGCTGCGTGAACTTCTTGCCGCAGATGGAGCACGGGTAGGGCCGCGTCAGCCAGTGAGTCTTCTCGTGCTGGCGCAGCGTGGCCGGGTCCTTGTAAGCCTTGTCGCAGGAGGCGCAGCGGTAGGGGCGCAGCAGGTCGCAGCCCGGCGGGCCCCCCGAGGGCGGCGGGGGCGGCGGGGGCGCCGGCAGCGGCGGTGCCTTGTCCAGGTAGGGCGAGCCCTGCCCCGCCGCCGCCGCCGCCGCCGCCGCCGCCGCTTCGGCCGCCTCTTTGCGGTACAGCTCGTCCTCCTCGTTGTGGGCCTCCACGTGCGCGTTCAGCTGCTCGGAGGACGGGAAGCCCTTCCCGCAGGGGATGCAGACGTAGAGGTTGTCGCCGCCGAAGCTCTCCGGCTCGTAGCCCAGGTAGCGCTCCAGGCTGCCCCCCGCGGGGGAAGGGCCGCCGCTGCTGCAGCCCGTCTCCTCGCTGGTGCTCTTGTCGGGCTCCAGGTCCTCGGCCTCGCCGTCGGCCTCCACGCTCTCCAAGTAGCGGCGCGGGGGCGGCGGGGCCGGCCCGGAAGGCGACGGGGCCTGGGGCTCCAGTTCTCGCTCGCCACCGCTGCCCTGCTCCCGCCGGGCGCCGCCACAGTCTCCCTCGTCCTCCGCCTCCTCCTCGTCCTCCTCCTCCTCCTCCACGTAACCCGCCACCAGCGGCTCGTGCTTCATCCAGCGGTACAGGAATTCGGGCGCCACCTCGACGCGAGCGCTCGGCTCCGTCCCGGGGCTGCCGCCGCTGCGATGGTGCAGGTGGGCGAAGGCGGCCTGGAGCGGGGCCGTGGAGCCCGGATCCCCGAAGGCCGCGTGGGGAGGCAGCAAGGCCGGGCTCTCGGGCCGCGGCTGCAGGACGCCCTCGCGGCTCTCCACCGCTGCTCGGAGGCGGCTTTCGGGCGGGGGCGGCGGGGGCAGTTGCGGGGAAGGCCCGTTCGGGCTCTTCTTGGAGAGGTCGAGGCCGCAGAGCGGGGGGCAGAGCCCGTGCGGGTGGGCGGCGGCAGCGGCGGCGGCGGCGGCGTACAGCTCCCCGCAGTGGGTGCTGAGCGGATTGCTCGGCTCCACCGGCCGCGGCGGCGCCCCGAAACAACTCTGGATAACCGGCGTGGCGGCGCGGAGGCCCCTGGCCAGCTTTCCAAAGGGCGCGGAGGCCGAATAGCTCCCGCCGCCGCCGCCGCCGCCGCCGCCGCCGCCGCCACCGCGGAGCTGGTAGTATTTGCCGGAGCGCTTCAGCTTCCTCTTGCACAAGGCCACCAGGTCCGGGATCTGCAGGTAGCTGGCGGCGGCCAGGATGGCTCCCAAAGCGGGCTCCGCGCTTGTCACGCCAGCCGGCTCAGCCTCGCCCTCGGCCCCGGGGCCCAGGCGGCCGGTGTAGATAAAGTCGAGGACGGCGCGGAAGACGGCCGGGCTGACCATCTCCTGGTCCAGGTTGATGAGGTTGTCGTGCACTACCAGGGCCTTGAGGTAGGCGCTGCTGGCCGCCAGCACGTTCTTGTGCGCGCGGAAGAGCGCGTTCTGCACCACCAGGATCACGTCGCAGAGGAAGCCCTTAGTGCGCTGCGCGTTGAGCTGGAGCAGCAGCTGCCGGGAGTGGCCCGTGGCCTCCGAGGCCTCCAACATCGCTGCGCCTGCAGGGGGGAGAAGAGAGCGCCCAGCGGGCCTGAGCTGGCCTGGCCGCGCTCGCCCGCCACGCGGAGGCCCGGGCAGCGGGCGCCTCTCCTGCTCTCCTCCGCCTCGTCTTCCCCCGACTCCCCTTATAGAGGGGCTTTCCCTCTTAGGCGGCGGAGGGGGGAGGAGGAGGAGGGGAGGAGGAGGGGGCTCAGCCCCGGTGTGTCCCGGATCACAGCCTCGCACGCCCTCCTCCGGGTGGGGCCTCACACCTGGCGGGACAGCGACGGTACCGCTTCCTCGCATCGCCTCCCCCGCCCCCCTCCGCCGACGGGACAGATCCACGGCCGTGGACCCCTTCTGCTTCCGGGCCGCTTGCCGCGGCCCCGACGCTGCGGGCTAGATCCGGGCGACGTTTCTCTGTCCGTCGCCCTCCGGAGGCGAAGGAAAGCGAGGGCGCCGTTAGCCACCCGCTTTCTCACTGTCAGTGGCCGGATTTGGGGGGGGGGGGTAGGCAGAGAGAGAGACCCCTTCAGGGCTGCCGGCCTGAGCGGAGAAGAACGGGGGAGCCCGGCTGAAAGGGTGGCTCTGCGCGGCAGTGCCGCGGCTCGGCCTGCCTGGGGAACCGCCCTGCGGCCCGATCCGCCAGTGGGCAGCCCCCTTCTTATCCGCTGCGGCCGTTCTTCGCCAGAGCACACAAACACCCCGCCCAGGGTCTCTGGTCCGGCAGCCCTAACCGATTTGCTCCTTTTGGCCGGCATCCCTGTCCAGCTGAGGGATCGCCGGGTAGGGCTGTCTTGCCTGCGCGAAGGGGCTCCGGGCGCGAGACAAGGCCGCCCAAACCCCCAAAGCCGTCCCGAAATCCGGCAGGAGCAGCTGCCGCCACCACCGCCTGTCAAAAGCTTCGCGGGGCGGGCAGCCGCGGCCGAAGGAGTTGGGTGACGGCCCTGCCGCCGCCTCGGCCGAGCGAGAACGCCGAAGGCCGGGCGGGAGGATGAACGAGCGCGGCCGCAGCAGGCCTTCCGTCGCCCAGGGAAGGGGCTCCGGGGTCGTCCGGGGCCGAGGGAGAAAGCCGGACAGGCAGTCGGACCGGGTCCCGCTGCAGCCCCCGCTTCCCCCAAAGGAGCCGCCGCTCGCGGACGGGCCGGAACCCCGGAGATTTCGGGCTGAGCGGCTCCTTTCCTCCCGCTGACTTCGGAATCCGCCCGCGAGGAAGCCGCCCGCCCGCTTCCTGCCCGGCAGAGCCAGCTTGCGGAGCGGGCAAGAGGCGCCAAGTCCGGAGGCTCTGGGGTCTTCCCGCCCGTCCCCTCCCCGTCTTACCTGGGAGCCCCGTCGGATCGGCCAGGCAGGCGAGGTCCGCGTGGACACGCATGGCTCTTCTCTTCTGCTGCCACGGCGGCGGCGGCGGCGGCGGCGGCCGCTCCTCTGCGCCCCTCGCAGCGCCTCAGGCCGCTTGGTGGAGGCTGCGCCGGCTGGTCCCCATGTGCCGGGAGCGCCGCGGCGGCGGAAAAGGTAAAGGCCGGGCCGCGAACTCCACCTGACCCCGGGCTGAACTCGGGCGTGTTAAAGGAGCCGCCGCGGCTTCCTCCGCCTCCGAGCCAGTCAGCCAGCGAGCGCCGAGCTAGCAGGCGAGCGGGCGGGCGGGCAACGGGGCTGGAAGAGTGCGGCAGGAGGAGGAGCCACCGGCGGGGTCCCGGAGGAGCAGCCCCGGGGAGGAGACCGCGCCGCGACCCCCGCCCGGCGAAGAGGGCAGGCAGGGGAAGGCTGGGCCCCCGAGAGCAGGGCGGGGCCAGCACGGCGCGCCCATCGGAGCAGGACCCGCCGCGCTCTGCCGGGAGCCCAGACCGCCCCGTCGAGGAGACCGGCGCGCGGGAGAGCCGGCTGGGACGGCGCCGGAGGGAGCCCGGGGCGCGCGGCTGCTCGGCGACCAGGTGGGTGTCCGGGACCGGACGGGACAGTCGGAGCGGGGCGAAGCTGGCGCTCTGCGCGCCCGTCCGCTTTTCCCTCCGGCCGCGCTTCCTCTGCCAGCTCTTTCCCTTCGGGCCCCGGTGGTCTTGACTTGTCCCGCGGCCTCTGTCCAAGAAATTCGCTCCCCGCCCACCCCCAGGGACCCCCAATTCCTGCCGGTGCGGCGACCCCTGGCGGCCGCGGCGCGGCGGGTCCGGCAGCAAATCCTGCTCTGGGCCGTTCGGAGGTCCGGCTGCGCGCTGTCCAAGTCCCGGGGCAGGCAGGTCGGGGGGAGGGGGAATGAAAGTAGGGGGGGCATAATTCCCCCACCCAAATATGACGGTTTTGGTTCGGGACTCTTCCTCCGCGGTCGGGCAGGGCTATTTCAGCGTTTCCGGCCTGGTCCGTGTCTGCGGAGAGAGCAGGGCCCAGGCCGCTGAGCAGAAAGGGGCCTCCGTGGCTGCCAGACCCACCGGGCCATCGGTCAGGCGCTTTGGGGCCCCTCCGACACTGTCGACTTCGCATCCGGGGCCCTCTGCCGCCACCAGAGCCCGACAGGGACAGGGCAGCATCTGACAGGCGCGGCGTGGCGCAGGGTCAGGGGGCTTCAGGCGCGGCCAGGAGGGCACAGGCCACCCAAAGTGCCCCGCCGGCCCTTCCGCTGCCCCCTCTGGACGGTTGCAAAGAGCAAGACGGGGGGGGGTGGATTTGTGAAAGGGGTGGAAAGGGCTCTGGCCTCGCTTCTGTCCGGCTTGAAGGGCCTTCATCCGGCCAGTTTACCACTCTGTCCGCGCAGGCGACGAACGGGAATTTCTGTCAGGGCAGAGAAATGTGTCTTTGCTGGCCACGTCCTGGAAATCTGGGGGTGGTGGTGGGGTGGTAGCGGCTGCGGGGGCTCCTTCCAGCCCAAAGCCTCTCCCGTGTCTGGAGGAAATGCTCACCCCTCCCCCGTCTTCCTCCGGGCCAAACAGCCCCCCCTTGTTTTCAGGCCGAGCGGGCCCAGGAACGTCGGGTGGGCGAAGCGCCCCTCGATTTCACGCATTTGCAAGAGAATATTTTAAGAAAGGAAAACAAAGACTTTTGCGTAAGATAATTTTGAAGCTAACAAAACTTCCGAAGTGATTTCTCGGGAGATAAAGGGCGGGGGGCGGGGTTGTTCGGGCTTGCGGGCTTCCGATTCTGCTACAGGCTCGTTCTGGGGGTGTCGCAGAGGCTGGAAGGGAAAGTTGCTTTCGCTTTCGTTTTCTCCGCGCGCTGACAGGGTCGCCGCCACCCACTCCCTCGGGATGAAAGACCCCTCCAGGCCCTGCCCCCCTCCGAGGATCCTGCTCTTTAGTGGGGTTTTAAAACATAGGGCTGCTTCGGGTTCCCCCGATCCTCCCCCCCCACCCCCGACTTCCGAGAGTTTCACGAAGGCCGTTAGTGAGACTGAAAACGCGAATCTCCTCCGCGCAGCGTTATTCTTTATGGATGCTTCTGGGTTAGACACGAACATTTTTAAAAATAAGTAAACTCCTGATTTTCTTGTACGAGATACTTTCCGTCATCACTTCAGCCTGGAAAACCTGTTTCAAGGGGCCATCATCGGCGCTCACTGACAGTCAAGAAAAATAAATAAATTTTAAAATCCGAAAGTGGAATAATAATAACTTTATTCAACCGAAAACTAATCTCATTCCGGGCTTCCTTGCTGGGTAACGAATAAAACCCGATTCCAGTTTCGTGGCCTGTGTAATTTATTGGGCCGTTTAATTTTCATTCCCATCCTTCATGCCTTTCAAATATTTTCGAATATAGTATATCTTTTTTTAAAACGTGTGACGTTTAGGCACTCCTGTGTCTCTCTGCCGATCCGATACAAATAAGGTGGTATTTTCGGCAATATTTTTTAAGAGGTCGCTTTACAGCAACGCCAGTTAAAGTCCAACCAGACACTAAAAGTTTTTAGAACGAAAAGAAGAATCGTAGATGCTGCTCTAAAGAGTCTTTGGCTTCCGGGAGGAGGTTATAAAGGACACTTTCGGGGCTGGTGGGAGTCCTGCAAACCTTTGGCTCCCCCCGCCCCCCTCCCGTCTTTCTCATTCCTTGATAACTGAAACGTTCACTGCGACTCCAAAGGCGGCTCCGATCGATCGTAAAACAAATTGAACCCCTGCCGCGGTCCAGCCCTTCCCACCACCCACTCTTCAGACCCACAGGAGGAGAATTCCGCCCACACACACACGCGTGCCTCAGTTCCACTCTTCAATAAATTAATACTAAATAAATAAGAGGATACAATCAGTTGTGCGGTCCGTGTTCGCCTGCTTCCCCCCCCCCCCGACGTCCGTTGCCCTTTTGGCGGGACGAAAAGAGCTCCGGTTCCGTTCGATGGGGAGAGGGGCGCCGGTGGCCTTGCGCTCTCGGAATGTCCCCAGCGGAAGGGACCTGGCGGGGGAAGGGCCGTTTCTCGAAGGAGCTGGGGGGGGGGGCGGCGCGCTTCGGTTCTCCCAGGACGGATCAAGGAGGGCGAAGGCCGGCTGGTGCCGAGGTGTTGGCTAGCGACTTCCTCGAAGGGACTCGTTCTGCGCCCCAGAAGGCCGTGGTTAGGGGGGTCTCCCCCCGCTTCTAGACTGCTTGGGACCCGCCCCACCACCCCGGGCCTCTCCCTCGGGGGTGCTCTGTCGGGAGTGTCCCCGAACCTCGTGGGGCTCAGAAGCCTCCACTCGGGACCAGCCGCCCGGCCTCCCTTTGCTTCTGTCTCACAGGCACCGGCGCAGGTTGGGGCTAGTGGTGTCCCCCACCCCGGGACTCGCGTGGCTCCCTTCTTGTGGATGGGATTGCAGGGGCGCCGGGAGTGGCAAGGGGGCCGAGGCAGAGCCGCCTCCACTGGCTGATAGACTGCCGCAGGCCCTGGACGCTCTCTTTAGCCATCTAGCAGCCCGGGGCCTCGCCTCCAGCTGAGGGAGTGAAAGGCGGCTGCCTTGGTCGCCCCCATGCTTCGGGAGGCCGGCGTCATCCTCGGACGGCCTCCCCGCCGCTACTTTACCCGGAAGGAGGGGTCCCCGCAGAAACCTCCCGGTCTCCCCCAGAACCGGTTTTCCTGGACCCCGCCGGCCTCCGCGACCCGGTGCGAAAGTAGGCGCTGTGCGTGCGGAGGGCGGGCGGCTGCGCCTGGGCCGAGGAGGCCGTGGTGCGCGGCTAGGGCCGGAGCCGCTGGGGGGGGCTTTGCACAGCCCTGCGGTTCTCGTTTCCGTTCTCCCACAGCTTCTTGCGCCCATGCAGCAGCGCTTGGGGGGCATACGGCCGCCGCTGCGCGTATCTAAGCCAGACGGCGAAGGGCGCCGAGCCCCGCTTTTTCTGGGCAGGCGGCGGACGGGCCACCGGGGAGGGCAGCGATGCTCGTCTGAACTCTCAGCGCCCGGCCTTGATGTCGCCCTCCCAAAGCAAAACCCAGGAAAGGAAGTTCGGTGGTTGAAGCGCGAAGGTGGGAACCGGGAGAGCTGAATTCTAGTCCTGCCTGAGGGCCGAATCCAGCTGGGGCTGGGCCACTCCTTCTCCCCCAGCCCAAGGCGGCAAGGCAAAGGATTCCCCCAAATGCGCCCCCCCCACACACAAACCAAAAAAAGGCAAAGCCTAAAGCAGAACCAAGGGGTGTGTGTGTGTGTGTGTGTGTGTGTGTGTGTATCAGCCTGGGAACCTCTCAAGGCCAGCTTTGGCCCCGGAGGCCACCCCGTACAGGAAGGAGAGGGAGGAGAGCTGCCCACCAACCTGCCTGAGCCAGAAGCCCCCTCAAAGGCAGGCCGCCAGAGCCCCTGGCCCCAGCAGAGGCAGAGGAGAGGGCTGGCTCCAAGAGAAAGCTTCTCCATTGCGGTGCCTCTGCTTTTCTGGTTTCCCCTGGGATGGCGGGTCCCCCCTTCCCCGTCTGGCCCAGCTGCTGGGACCCCTGGGGGGGGGCTTGTGGCCCTGCCGGCCTTTCCAGGTGAGTCATGGGAGCCGAGCCGGGTCGTCTGCTTCCCTCCACCAGGCTGGACCATCCTGTTTCCTGGAGCGACCACCACCAGCAGCAGCACCATTTACCCCAGGCAGAGCTTCCAGGCTTTAGCTGCCTTCCTCTGGAGCCCTCCTGGGCCATGCAGCACTGGGGACCCCCCCCCTCTCTCTTCTGAACTGCCAGGCAGTGCTGGGCTGTCCTGCCTCCCTTGGGGCCGTCTGTGTCTCAGGTGGGCCTGGAGAAGCAGAGGCTCTGGGGGAGAAGGACCACCCTTGGGGCGGAGCTCCTCCTCTTCCTCCTCCCCAGGCGCAGCTCGGGAGCCTTTAAAAGGGGGAGAGAAAACAGACCCCCAACGCCAAGAATCTACTTGCTCATCCCTCACTGGCTGCCTTAATTACAGGTAGTCCTCAATTTACAACCACAACCGAGCCCAAAATTTCTGTTGCTAAATGAGACAGTTGTTAAGTGAATCTGGCTTTCCCCCCCACACACACACACCGTTTTGGCAGTGGGGGTTGTTTTTCATATTGATTGCAAAGAGGTCTTGTCACTACAGACGTTATTGGAAGATGAGTCGCCTTCTGGGTTTCATCCCTCAGATGGGAAGGAGACCAGGATCCGCTTCTGGGTCTCTGGATTCAGATGACAAAAGGGTTGGGGTTTCTCTTCCCTTTCCGGAGAGACAGCTGCCTTCACTTGAACACGCAGGCTTCTCTAAACCAGGGGTGTCCAACCTGGGCCACTTTAAGAGCTGTGGACCTCAACTCCCAGAATTCCCCAGCCAGCATAGTTGAAGTCCACAGGTCTTAAAGCGGTTGAGGTTGGACACCCCTGACCTAAACGAAATGAAACATTGCAAAAGAGTCCCAATTATTCGTGTGTGTGTGTGTGGGGGGATGTACAGAGGAAAACCTGCACGCACACACACACACATACACACAATCAAAGATCACCTTCCTAATCTGCTACAGACCATTTGGTGGCTCAGCCACCTTCATTATTGGAAACTTAAACCAAGCTTCTTCCTTAGGAACAGTCTACCTTTGACTAGCAGCTTCTGCCTGTCAGCCTTGTCAACCCTGGTTGTGGGGAAACAGAGGCAGGTCTTACTAAGGCCGTTTCTTCGCTTCCAAATATTGCTCAGGTTTTATTTTTCCTTGGAGAATATCCCAAGGGGAAGATCTGCATTTAAGGGACACCTCCCTGAGTTCCCCTGCTGGAGTACCTCAGTTTCCCCTGGAGAGCTGTTCCTTCGCCTTCCTGGGCATGATGGCAGCTGGGAGCAGGGAGGTGCAGGCGGTCCGTGCCTCAGGGGGAAAACGGAAGGGCTTCACTGTAGCTTGGGCAAAGGGGGTTGTCGTGGGTGGGGTGGAGAAGCCGGAGAAGCCGTGGACACAGCAGGTCTGTTGATCTGAAGGCAGGCCAAGAAGCCGAGGATGGAAACTCATCAAGGAGGGAAGCCACCAAGAACTAAGGAGGAATTTCCTGACAGTGGGAACAGTCAACCAGTGGAACGGCTTGCCACCAGAAGCTGCGGGTGCTCCATCACTGGGAGTTTTCAAGGAAAGACTTGACAACCATTTGACCGGGATGGTCTCCTGTTTGAGCAGCAGATTGGACTGGAAGACCTCCAAGGACCCTTCCCAACTCTGTTATTCTGCTATTCTGGTCAGGCAGAGGGCGGGGGGGGGGGGGGGAACAGGCTTTCTCCAACTGGAAAAAAGACCTCGCTCCGGGCACAGGTTATTGTGCAGCCAAACCCCCCCCCCTTCTCCTCCTTGATCTCCGGACAGGCCAAAGAAGCACCTGATTCAGATGACCAGCTGAATCCTGTGCGCTACCAATGCTCCTGGAGGAGGAGGAGGGGCCTGGAGGAAGACCCCCACCAAGGGTCTCACCCACACGGTCCAGCTGGCAGCGAGGACCAGCATAAGTCATCAGTGGCAGAACGGAGGGAGGTGCTCCCCCCGCGAGGTGACCACTTTAAAGGCAGCAAAACGGTGAGCTTAAGACGTGAGGGGGGGGGGCTTAGCCCCGCCCTCCTTTGGAAATTGATTCTGCCCTCCCTTCGCCTTGTCTTCAGCTAATTGTTGGAAACGATCCTTGGAAGGTCTGGCAGCGGCTGTTGTAAGGAATGGCTCCCCGAGGCCCCGCGCAGGTAATTTATTGGCCTGGTATGTATAAATCACCCCCCCAACTCTGCAACGTGGAGACAGCTGCCTCCCGGAGGCTCTGTGGAGCCCCCTGACTGACATCTCAAGTTGCCCTGATTGGGGGGGGAAGTGAGAGACGCCCCCAGCAGGTTTCCTGCCCATTGCCAGATGCCTTCCTGCTTCGTGGGGGGGGGGCACAGAGAAACTCCAAGGCTGCAGTGTCAAGGGTCACTGAAGAAGACCCCCCCCTCCAAGGGGAAGGTTAGCTGGACAGAAGCTCGCCTTGCCCCGGAGGCTCGGGGAAAGGGTGCCAGCGGGGCCGGGGGGGGGGAACAGAAGTGCCCCCGGAGGAGCTGAAAAGAGCAAAACACAAATACAGATCACAACCGGCTACACCAGGCTGCCAGGACGGGCCTCCGGTCTCTGCCGACCGACAGACGTGTTAATGCCAAGAGCGGGTCACGCTGGCGCCCTCCCGGCTCCCCGAAGGCGGCTTTGGGAATACCTGGGGCGCAGGAGGAAGGTTCGCCTCCTCCAAAGCCGGGCCTGGGCACACGGTGCGCCCCCACCCCATAAAGCTCCGCCCACCCTCACACCAGCATTTCCTTCCCCGCCCAAAGGGCGATTTCTGTGCAGCCCCTCCAAGGGGACCCCGAATTGCTGCAGGGCGAGGGCTGGGCCCTCTCCCCCCCCCCCCAGCTCTGGGACATTCGCATCAGCACAAGCGAACGGGGCGGGGGTGGGGAGGAACTGATCCTTCATGAGGCCGCGGCGAAGTCGACTGCGTGATAATAAATAACGGGGGGGGGGGTCTAGAGCGAAGGTTCGCCCCGGGAGTGAGGCTCGCTTTGGGGAGGGCACGGGGAGGGCACGGTTTCCGTGATGAGTTCAGCACATTGGAGCGCTCCGTGGTGGGGAGGCCCGGCTGGAGGGGCTCCTGCGCCCGTCCCCTCCCTGCCATTAATCAAAGGCAAGCGAGGCAGGCCAGATGCTGGGCGCCTCTGCCTCTCCGCCAGCGGTGGCTCGGGCGCATGCTCCGAAGTCAGCCCGGACAGCCTCCTTGGACGGGAGACAAGCCCCGATTTCCGAACTTTCCCCCAAAGCCCTCCGCACCTGGCTTCCATTAGCGGGGTCTTGGCTGCCCGCACCGACCCGCTCTCCGCGCGCAGCCAGGTCGGAGCCCCCCCGCCCCCCCCCCCCGGGGCCAAGGCGCTGCGGAGTTTCCTGCCGGCTGCCCTGGTGCCTCGCCCCTTCGGGGGAGGGTCGCCTCTGCCTGGGAGACGCCGAGGGCTGCTGCCCGGGAGGGAAGAAGTGTGTGTATGTTGTGTGTGTGTGTGGGGGGCTCTTGTGCCAGTCTAGTCCAAGCGCGGCCAGGACAACTCGGCAGACCCCGAACCCCTCATTTCGGGAGGGTGAGTGGTTGGGGGGAGGGCGGGGGGGCCCCCAGAAGGAGACCCCTGCCGCCTCCAAGGAGCTTTTCGCCATATTTATATATATATTTATATATCCTGTTTGGAAAGCTTGGCAAGAGGGAGGCTCCACATGTGGGGAGGGGCGCATTCCCTGCCGCGGTGTCACAGGCTGATGTTCTCCAGGGAGAGGCCCATCTTCTCCGCTTGGCTCGCACCCACCGCCCTGACAGGGCCTTGGCAAGGGGGATCGGAACAGGAGAGCGGGAGGGGCCGGGCGCAGCCAGGCAGATGCATCCGGAGGTCAGGGAGACCTTGGGGGGACAGGAGGGCCAGCCAGGGAAGCCAGGGCCACTGGCCGGGACCGGGCCATGCTCCGGGCACATCCCAAGGCCACCGGCCTTGACGGCCCTGGGAACTGGCAGAGGAGCCAGGAAGGGAGGCTTGTCAGCCCTTTGTACTCCGCAGCTCTCCGCATCAACAGCACGAAACCATCCTTCATAGTCCTCAGCCGGAGAAAGTGGCTTCCAGACCCAGCAAGGGCAGCCCTGCCTGGCTTTGAACCCTCCGGGGGTCTCCTTGGCCCACCAGGAGCTTCCTGGACAGACCAGAATGGAGGGGGGAGGGATCTGAGGCCAGCTGGTCCCGGTGGGATCCACCTTTCGTGTTAGTTCACATTTCGAGCCAAATGACTTGCCCGGCCACAGCGGGGCAGTGAGGGTCCCACCAATTGGGTGGGAGGGGAGAGCGTTGTCCCTGCCCTCCCTCCCCTTGTTACTTTATTTTGTTTGTCTGTCAAATTTAGGCACCGCCCGCCTCGGTGTGATTCTCCTGCCTGGTGCAGTGGGATCCTGGCAGCGCCCTGGTTTGGGCAGCCTTTCCTGGTTCAAAGGTTCAAAGCCACGGACACGTTTTCTTCTGGTAAGCTGGGCACAGGCAGAAGAGAAGCAGGGAGCCCTTGGTGCCCTCTGAGCCCGGTGCTTTTCCTGCAGGCCGTTCACCACCCAACTAGGTAACCTGATCGCTGCTAGCAGGGAGGAGGGGGAGGAGGAAGAGGACTGTGGGGTCCTTGGTGGTCTTCGAGCTTGCTTGTTTTCTTGCAGACATTTCATAATTATAACTGATGATGTTCCTAGTTGGGTCGTGAAGCATTTACAAGAAAACAACAAAACTCAGAGAGCACCAAGGACCCCACAGTCCTCCTTTCCAGAAACCTCATTTCCTTGTAGTATTGATGATGTTAATTGTTGCATCATGAAACATCTGCAAGAGAACTACCCAACTCAGAGAGCAGCAAAGACCTCACAGTCTCCTCCTCCTCCTCCTCCTCCTCCTCCTCCCACAGCACCAAGGATGCCATGAAGATACATGTCAGCACCTGTCATTTGCAGGTGCCAGCCTTACTGGGTGCTTGGGAAAGAGAGAGAAGGAAGGAAAGGTTGGCCAGGCGCAGGCAGAGCCCTTCATGAGAAATGGGAAAGTACTCTTTGTATGCTCAGGGACAGCCTGCTATTTCTTTTCTTTTAGACTTCAAGCCAGGCCACCTCGTTAACTGAAAATTGATGGAGCACACATTGAAGCTCCTTCCCCCCCCCCTTTTTTTCATTTTTACCAGATTGGTCCCCGGCTCGTCCAGTGCTGGCGCAACTTTTCAAGGCATCTACAGGTGAGCAGAAATGAGACGGACAGAAGGGAACCTGGCGCATGAGCCAGCCGCGTGCTGCAGCAGCCAGAAAGGCCGACGCAGTCCTGGGCTGCGTCAGCATCAAGAGCAGGTGAGGTTATCGTGCCTTGGTAAGAGCACGCTTAGCATGGTACAAAAAATATGCCGAGACCGTAGAAAGAGCACAGAGAAGAACAGGCCGAGAGGGTCTACTCTAGGGTCTTCGGCAGGGGGACGGACTAGAAGACCTCCAAGGTCCCTTCCAATTCTGTTATTATGAAACGTCTCTGCCAACAATATGGAAGAGGATCTGAAGTCCAGCTGCCAGACCGGGGATAAAAAAAAGTCCGGACAGACACTAGACGGAAGCAGAATGGAGCAGAAGGCTCCCACTTCCCTGCCAGCGAGGGACGAGGGGCTGTGCAAGCGGCAGCCCAACCGGGAGTGACGAGACCCCCCCCAAGTCCACCCCCGCTGCAGGCGAGTTCTCGCCTTCTCTCGCCACTCGGCCCGCAATGCCCGTCGCTGCCACCGGAGGGCAGCACGCGCCGCCCTGGCAGCCCTGCGCCCGCGGGCGCCCTCCCCTACCTCGCGCGGCCAGAGGGCGAACGGGCAGCCGCGGCTCCTCGGGGGGTCTCGCGTGGCCGGGCGGAGCGTGGTGGCGGCGGCTGTGCCGGAGGGAGGGAGGGAGGGAGGGAGGGGAGGCGGCGCTGCCTCCCCTGCGTTGCCCCATCCCTTTTGCCAAAGCGGCGGGACGATGTGCCAGGCGCGCTCCTGGCACGGATTTCTTGAAGAGATTTTATTCTCGCGTTTGGCTGCCAGCCCCCCCCCCCCGCCGACTCCCGGCTCTTCTTCCCGGGGAGTTCCAGACCCTCAAGGCTCCTGGGTGTCTGTGCGAAGTGGTTGCCCCCCCTCGACCCCCGCCCCAGTCACGGGCTGGGGGCCCTCTGGGCAGGGGAGGCTGCCCGTGGCCTCTCCCGAACGGAGGGGCGGCTCCATGAAGGCCAATTCCAGGCAAAGAGGTCCTGCAGAATCCAAATACTGAGATTTATTTCACCTTCCGGGCCCGGGGGGGGGCGTTTTTTGCCAGCCTTGCCCACTACAATATTATTTCCTTTTGGAGTAGGCAGTATTATGCGGGGTGGGGGGGTGGGAGGGTAAGAAATGGCCAAAAATAATAATAATGAAAAGCCAGAGAAAATGAAAAGCAGATAAAATGAGCACGGCCTGCTGGAGAATTCTGGGAGTTGAAGTCCACAGGTGTTAAAGTTGCCAAGGTTGGACGTCCCTGGTTTAGCAATAGCAAAAGCACTTAGACTTATATTCTGCCCCATAGTGCTTTGCAGCCCTCTCTGAGCAGTTTCCGAGTCAGCATATTGTGCCCAACAATGTTTGTCCTCATTTTACCGACTTGGGAGGGATAGAAGGCTGAGTCAACCTTGAGCCGGTCAGGATTGAACCCCCGGCTGTGGGCAGAATTAGCCTGCAATGCTGCATACTAACCACTGCGGCACCATAATTTAATAACACCGCCATCTAATATTTAAAGTACAGGGAAGCCTAGCGGTGCTGCCAATTGCATTGATGGTGCCTAAAGGCCCTCTGAAGCAGCCTGGGATCAGGGTGGGATTCCTCCTCACCTCAGGAGGTGCAATTCCGCAGAAGAGCAGAGTGCCCACCTGGTCCCCCTACCATCAAACCTCCAGGCTGGTGGCCGCCGTTTCTCCTTTATTCAAGGAGAGAAGTAAGGAGGAGTTTCCTGACAGTGAGCAACAATTAATCAGGGGAACAATTAATCTGGGGTAATGGTGTTTAAAGCCCTACATGGCAGGGGTCCGGAGTACCTTAGGGAACACCTGCTGCCGGCATCAACCTCCCTCCGCCCTGTGCGTTCCCACAGAGAGGGCCTCCTCAGGGTGCCACCGGTCAGAGAATGTCGATTGGTGGCCCCCAGGGGGAGATCCTTCTCTGTGGGCGCCCCGGAACTATGGAATCAGTTACCGGTAGAGCTCCGGACGGCGCCCGATCTTCGCTCCTTTCGCCGCGATCTGAAAACATTTTTATTCGAACAAGCCGGCCTGGCCTGATGGGGGATTGGTGGGGTTTTTATTGTATTTTATTGGGGTTTTACTATGTATTAATTGTTTTTAGTGGGCATGTATTTAATCTTTTTTTAACTTTTGTAATTCTGTGTTTTTTATTCTTGCCCTGTTCACCGCCCTGAGTCCTTCGGGAGAACGGTGGTATAGAAATATTAATAAATTAAAATTAAATTAAATTAAATTAATCAAGGGAACGCTAGCCTCCAGAGGTTGTGGAGGTTTTCAAGACCGGACTGCCAGTTGGCTGGCATGGAATGAGGTCTCCTGCCTTGGGCAGGGGGTTGGACTAGAAGACCTCAAAGGTCCCTTCCAACTCTGTTACTCTCTATTCTATTTCCTGGCAGGGCAGGAATCGAGTGCACAAGCCCCAGGTGTCCCCCACAGGCTCCATGGCCTCCAAGAGCAACCAAAGGCAGGCCTTGCACCCTCTCAGTTGGGTCTGGCCACAGGTCTTTCACCTGGGAGCAAATTTCACACTAAGTGCATGAACCATTAGGTCAGGACTGAGCAGGTGATCTGTCAAGGTAATGATATAATAATAATAATAATAATAATAATAATAATAATAATAATAATAATAATAATAATAATAATAATAATTTAATTTCTATACCGCCCTTCTCCCGAAGGACTCAGGGCGGTGTACAGGGCAATACAATAAAATACAACATACAAAAATTAAAAAATATTAAATATTACAGCCCAATTCAATACAATTAATACAATAACATTAAAATACCCCTAAACCCATCAGACTAACTAACTTAATAACTAACCAGCTTATATAATGTAAGATGTAAGATGTAAGATGTAATGAAGGGAATGACTACGCAGGGTTTGTGGCCCTTTAAGGACCAACTAGGTCTGTGTCTCTTTAAGAGCCTTTGTATAAAAGGGAAGGCTCTGCTGCTGTGTTGTCTCTTCTTCCGTTTTCCTGCTGTAACTGCTGTGTGTTGGACCCTGCTGTATTGGCACGTGTGTGTATATTGTTCCTGGTGTATGATATTGTAGATAGTGTAAGATAAACCACCATTTTAAATAGACCACTGTTTACTGTGTTTACTCCTGGGTTACCTCGCGCAATAAGACTGTGCAGGCTCTGACATGATCAGTGAAGGTAGACTGCCAGAGAGTGCCTAGGATGGAGCTTCTCTGGGGTGGTTGAGGAGAGACAAGGAATGAAGCCTGAACTGCAAGACCAACATCGGAAAGAGGAGCGAATGGGTGGAAGAGAAGAGGAGAAAAATATGGTCGGATGGGGGGGGGGGGCGTTGATCGGTGCCCCAAACACCGAGAGAGAAGGGGCAGTTTAAGGAGACAAGAGCAGAGATGACGTGCTGAGTGGAGATGGTGGAAGTGAGGATAAAGATTAATAACAGTGAATGGTGTAGACCAGCAGGGTACAACCTTGCTGGCTGGGGAATTCTGGGAGTTGAAGTCCACAGGTGTTACAGTGGCCAAGGCTGGACGATCCCTGGTTTAAAGAGAGTTCGGTTGAACTGAGGTAATGTACAATTTTGAAAAATAAAAACTCATCTTGTTTCATCACACAACTTCTCAAGCACCACAGTCTTTCTGTTTCCCCTAACATGCCTCTCCCTCACAACCCCGTAACAACATGGGCAGAAATGCACTCTTAGACACAGACACGCCTGTCTTTTCCAACCAACATTCACTCATTTACCTTCAATCCGTGCCCTGAGACTCTGCGTTCCCCTCCTAAGCTCACCCGTTGCATTGCTCTATTTTTGTATACCTTGAAATGGTTTCCATTGCCAGACCCAAACTCCTCAGCCTTGGCAGTTCCAATCTCTTCGTTGCATCATACAATCGCTTCAATATTTTCTGCAAATCAGTCAGATTCTCTGCCGGCGATGTGGCTTCTTCTAAATGCAATCTGCATGTCTATAGTTCACCCTCCCCTATGGTCACCGAGAGAAATTCCTTTAGATTTGTCAGTGTGTGCGTGCCTGCCTTCCATAGAAGAGCTGTATGTTGCAAAAGGGGGGGGGGGGCTGGGAAAATATCTGCAGACCCCTCGCATCCATGAGATAAAATGTTTCAACTCCTCCCCCCAGGATAGCACTGCAGGGCATTGCATGCCAAAACAACTAAAGCCAAAGACAGGATTTCCCCTCACACCATCCCTCTGTTGAGCAGCCAATTCTCACAGTGCTGCGTAAAGTCTATGTATATTAACCCATGTAGTGTGGCTGTAGTAGTCATAGCTATCCTTATTATTATGTTCTTTACTCCTCTTACTCGTATTACTATTATTATGATTATTCTGTTGCTTGGCATATACACCAAGTGCCATTTTCATATTTTCTATTCTATTCTATTCTATTCTATTCTATTCTAATTTTCTATTCTGTTCTGTTCTATTCTATTCTATATTCCATATTTTCTATTCTATTCTGTTCTGTTCTGTTCCATATTTTCTATTCTGTTCTGTTCTGTTCCGTTCCATTCCATTCCATATTTTCTATCCTATCCTATCCTATCCTATCCTATCCTATCCTATCCTATCCTATCCTATCCTATCCTATCCTATCCTATCCTATCCTATCCTATCCTATCCTATCCTATCCTATCCTATCCTATCCTATTCATACAAAACACTCCTTAATTTAAGCCTATTCATGTTATTGTATTCATTCTCCAAATCAACACACGTACAGTGAATGTCAACATTCGTACATTTCCCTCTGACCTGCTAAATATACCCCCCTCCCCCCCAGGGGGTGTCTCCTCTCCTGCCTTTGAAGGAGGGGGGGCAAAGACTCTGGTCCCCCAGCAGGCATTTTTCGTCCTGTCCGCTCCCCTCCCGATCCTCCTCTGGAGAAGGAGAGCCGAGTTCCCCGTTCTCCGTGCAAACACCAGCCGGGGCTCCTCGGCCCTCTCTGAGCTTGGCTGCTTTCTTGCAGACATTTCTTTGCCCAACTAGGTAACCTTGTCAGTGTGAGGGAGGGTGGGGCTTGCTCCCTGTTTATGCAGGTCAAACTGTTATATATAAACAAGGGAGCAAACCACACTTCCCTCCTAGCACTGAGGATGTTCCCTAGTTGGGTCATGAAACGTCTGCAAGAAAACCACCCAGCTCAGAGAGCACCAGGGACACCATAATTCTCCTTGCTTCCTCCTCCTCCTCCTCCTCCTCCTCCTCCTCCTCCTCCTCCTCCTCCTCCTCCTCCTCCTCCTCCCTTCCAGTACTGATGAAGTTACCTAGTTGGGTCATGAAACATTTGCAAGAAAACCACCCAGCTCAGAGAGCATCAAGGACCCCACAGTCTTCCTCCTCCTCCTCCTCCTCCTCCTCCTCCTCCTCCTCCTCCTCCTCCTCCTCCTCCTCCTCTTCCTCCTCCTCCTCCTCCTCCTCCATTTCTGCAATCCCCCCTCTCTTCCAGCCCTGATGATGTTCCCTAGTTGGGTCATGAAACGTTTGCAATAGAATAGAGCTGGAAGGGACCTTGGAGGCCTTCTAGACCAGCCCCCCCTCAAGCAGGAAGAGCTATTCCACCTCAGACAAGTGACTGTCTAGTCTCTTCTTAAAAATATCCACTGATGGAGCACCCACAATTTCTGGAGGCAAGCTGTTCCACTGGTTAATTGTCCTCACTGTTAGGAAGTTTCTCCTTAACTCCAGGTTGCTTCTCTCATTGGTCAGTTTCCAACCATTGTTTCTTGTCTCACCTTCTGGTGCTTTGGAGACTAGCTTGACCTCCTCCTCTTTGTGGCAGTCCCTCAAATACTGGAACTCTGCTGTCATGTCTCCCCTATTCCTTCTTTTCTTTAGACTAGCCAAACACAAGTCCTGCAGCTGTTCTTTGTATGTTTTATCCTCCAGGCCCCTTAATCATCTTTGCTGCTCTTCTCTGCACTCTTTATTGCACGGCTGCATTCACAGAACCTTGGAAGTGTGAAAGGGCAAATTTCCTGCCTCCACTTTTAATTGCCTGTTCCATCAGGGTGGGTCTTCCCACGTTTCTTCCCCTGACCGTTAAGCAACTGGGGCTCCTGCCTCTCTTCTCTGACGGTTTTCTAGGCAGCCCCTCTCCTTCCCTTCCCTCAAGGCCAGCCCTGCGTTAGAGGCTGTCGGGGGCCACAGAGAGCAAATTCCAATTCCCTCCCTCTCCGGGCCTTCATCACTCGTCTGATGTTCGAAGACTCCTGTCATATCTCCCCTCGGCCACCTCTTCTGCAGATCGTTTCTCACAAAAGGGGAAAAAATGAAGCTCAGCTCCGGGCAGGAAGCTTGGTTGACACAACTGCTGTGTTCCAGCCTACAAAGTCGGAGGACAAAAGAAGGTTAGGACCTTTTAAAAGAATTTGACCGTACAGCAGGAGACGCAACTGCTCTGATTTGCTAGCAGGATCTTGGCATTCTACAGGGAAAACGGAATAACTCTGGCTGAGCACACCTGGGTTATTGTTAAGGAAAACCACATTTTTTGAGATGGCAGCAGTGCTGGAAATAGCCTTTTCTAGTTGGAAGGGACCTTCAAGGTCTTCTAGTCCAACCCCCAGCTCAAGCAGGCGACCCTAGACCATTTCAGACAAATGGCTGTGCAGCCTCTTCTTGAAAATCTCCAGTGACGAAACACCCACAACTTCTGGAGACCAGTCGTTCCACTGGTTCATTGTTCTAATTGTCAGGAACTCCTTGGCAGAACATTTACGGGAGCACCTGCTGCCGGCGTCAACTTCCCATCGCCCTGTGTGCTCCCACAGAGAGGGTCTCCTCAGGGTGCCGTCGGTCAGGGAGTGCCGGCTGGCGGCCCCCAGGGGGAGAGCATTCTCTGTGGGCGCGCCTGCCCTCTGGAATCAGCTGCCTGTGGAGCTCCGGATGGCTCCCGACCTTCACTCTTTTCGCTGTGACCTGAAAACCTGGTTATTCGAGCTTGCCGGCCTGGACTGAGGGATTGAGGGTTTAAATTTCATAATTTAATTTATTTTGTTTGGGGCTAAATGTAATTTAATCTATTTTTAACTTTTGTATGTCATATTTTAATTGCCCTGTACACCGCCATGAGTCCCTCAGGAGAAGGGCGGTATAAAAATCTAATAAATAAATAAATAAATAAATAAATAAATAAATAAATAAATAAATAAAATGCGGCTTCTACCCAACAATAGAAACCATCTCACCTATGAGAGCCACCCACCCCTCCTAGAGCAATGGAGGAAGGTCCCAGCACCAGAAGTTCCGAACACTCAGTCACTCTTCTTTGGGTTGAGCCAAAGCTGTGGTGCCCCATGCAGGCCCCCACAGCCCCCGGATCCTGGCACAGGGGGCCTGTAGCATCACTGAGGAAGCCATAGGGAACTGCAGGCTGAAACACACGAAGGACGGTTGCAGGACGTTTAATGAAGAGAAGGACCAGGGGGGACATGATAGCATCTTCCAATATCTCAGGGGCTGCCCCAAAGAAGAGGGAGTCAAGCTCTTCTCCAAAGCCCCTGAAGGCAGGACGAGAAGGAAGGGATGGGAACCCATCAAGGAGAGAAGCAGCCTGGAACTAAGGAGGAATTTCCTAACAGGGAGGACAATTAACCGGTGGATCTCCTTGTCTCTAGAAGTGGTGGGTGCTCCATCCCCGGAGGTTTTTAAGAAGAGAGTGGAAGGCCATTTGTCCCAAATGGTATAGGGTTTCCTGCTGGAGCAGGGGGTTGGACTAGATGACCTCCAAGGTCCCTTCCAAGTCTGTTATTCCGTTAAGCCTGGGCTGGAGACCCCCCAGCCCTCATCCAGGGTCCTCCTTTAGAGGTGAAGCAAGGGAAGAGAAAGAGCCCAGCCATCAAGGACAGCGGAACGGAGGGGTCTGGACTGGACCTCCCCCCTCCCATTAACGCCCATTGGAAAGAGCCCTGGAGGAAGGAGAGGAACAACCCGGCATGGGCTGCCCACCCAAAGCTGGCCAGAAGGATGGCATCCATCCTCGCTTACTGTCCAATTCCCTTTGTGTTATTTCTACTCTGTGTTTCTCACATCTCAGAATAACAGAGTCGGAAGGGACCTTGGAGGTCTTCCAGTCCAAGCCTCTGCTCAAGCAGGAGAGCCTATAATAAACCTTTATTGTCAAAGTACAACATGTGTACATTGAGATAGCTGAGCCTCCCCCCCCCTGTGCTCTCTCCCCCCAACACACAGTGACAACAAACCCTCCGTCCTACCACCTATACCAAAGGTGTCCAACCTTGGCCACTTTAAGACTTGTGGACTTCAACTCCCAGAATTCCCCAGCCAGCTGTGCTATGCTGTCCACAACTCTTAAAGTTCCCAGGATGGACAGCCTAACCTTATGTCCAATGGCTGCCCACTCTCTCCTTGAAGACCTCCAGTGATGGAGCTCCCACAATCTCTGGGGGGAAGTCTAGAGCAGGGGTCTTCCAACCTGGCCCTTTTATGACTTGTGGACTTCGACTCCCAGAATTCCTTAGCCAGGCATGCTGGCTGAGGAATTCTGGGAGTTGAAGTCCACAAGTCATCAGAGGGCCAAGTTGGAAGACCCCTGGCTTAATTCTTTCTTTGCATCTGTTTTTACGCAAAATGCAGCCCGACCTCTCAACAGCAGCACCGAGGGGGGCAGAACAAGAGTCAAAATAGGCAAGGGATTCGTAAGAAAATATCCATCCACTTGGGAGGAGCACAATTCCTCTCCTCCGGATGGTTTGCATCCTGTGACACGGGGGGGGGGGAGGAATTACCAGAGGACTGGAAAAGGACTGCTGTGGTGCCAATCTAGAAAAAGGGGAAGAAATGGATCCGGAAATTACAGGTCAATCAGAGTGACAAATCCTGGAAAAGGTAATGAAATGGAGGATTTGTGAGCACTTAGAAATAAACAAGGTGATCACTAGAAACCAGCATAGGTTGTTAAAAACAGATCATGTCAGACAAACATTACTGCATTCTTTGATAACGTGACTAAATTAGGAATGCTACGGAAATCAATCAATCTATCAATCATAATCAATCAGAATAGAGCTGGAAGAGATTTTAGAGGTCGTCTAGTCTAACCCCCTGCTCACGCAGGAGACCCATATAGCATTCCAGGCAGGTGGCTGTCCAGTCTCTTTTTAAAAGCCTCCAGTGATGGAGCACCCACAACCTCTGGAGGCAGGTTGTTCCACTGGTTAATTGTTCTCACTCTCAGGAAATTTTTCCCTAGTTCTAGGTTGCTTCTCTCTTTGGTACATTTTTAGCCTCCAGCCTCTGAAAATCATCTTTGTTGCTCTTCTCTGCACTCTTTCCAGAGTCTCCACATCTTTTTTTATATTGTGGTGACCAAAACTTGATGCAGTATTCCAAGTGTGGCCTTACCAAGGCATTATGAAATGGTATTAACACTTCATGTAATCTTGATTCAATCCCTCTGTTAATGCAGCCTAGCACTGTGTTGGCCTTTTTGGCAGCTGCAGCACACGGCTGGCTCCTATTTAAGCGATCGTCCACTAGGACTCTGAGATCAAATCCAAGCTAGCAAATACCGATCGCAGACTCTTGAAATAGGACATGGTTACCAATGTAAATCAATACATCTTCTGAGATCTGTCTCTGGCAGATTTAATGTTCCAACAAATCCACGGTGTTTGAATTGTCCTCCCATAAGGGACACGGTGGCTCAGTGGGTTTAGGAGGCTGAGCTTGTCGATCAGAAGGTCGGCAGTTTGGCGGGTTGAATCCCGCGTAACAGAGTGAGCGCCTGTTACTCATCCCAGCTTCTGCGAAAGCACATAAAAATGCAAGTAGAAAAATAGGGCCAACTTCAGATCAGTGGGCCTCTTATTCCTGACAGAAAATACCCCATCGCCGTCTCCCGTGCAATGCAAACAAGGAGGCCTCTTTGAGCCAATTTGCCACTGATTCATCCTGCTATGTTTCTGTCATCACTATTATGTCACAAGTATCCAGACACCTTTTGACACCTTCTTGGTTTCTTGTGGTTTGTGCAGTAAAGTGGAGACATTTAAGATAATGAGTTAGTCAGCTTCCCCCATACTTTTAAGCCTCTGCCTTCCATTTTTTCTCTGTAGAACAAGGAGTTCCTTTCATCCAGAGTCAGCTGTCAAACTCTAGAGCCAGCGTGGCCTAGTGGTGAGGGCACAAGGATAGAAAGTGGGAGACGGTGAGTTCGAGTTTCACCTTAGGCATGAAAGGCAGCTTGGTGACTTTGGGCCTGCGCCTTCCTCTCTCTCAGCCTGACACCCCCCCCCCCGAAAGGATGGTTCTTGTGGGGAAAATAGGAGGAGGGAAGGTTAGGCGTGCTTTGCACCTTGAATTATTTGTAAAAATAATAAAGGCAGGATACAAATAAACAATCTATCTACCTGATAGATGTTTGCCACTTTCAGTTATTTGTAAAAAGAAAAAAGGCAGGACACATTTAATAATAATAATAATAATAATAATAATAATAATAATAATAATAATAATAATAATAATTAATAAAGTTGGAAGGGACCTTGGAGGTCATCTAGTCCAACCCACTCCTCAGGCAGGAAACCCTATACCATTTCAGACTGGACAGCCATTTGCCTGAAATGGTCTAGGGTTTCCTGCCTGAGCAGGGGGTTGGACTAGATGACCTCCAAGGTCCCTTCCAACTTATTATTATTATTATTAAATGTGTCCTGCCTTTTTTCTTTTTACAAATAATTGAAAGTGGCAAACATCTATCAGATAGATAGATAGATAGATAGATAGATAGATAGATAGATAGATAGATATAGATACATAGATACATAGAGATAGATAGATAGAGATAGAGATAGAGATAGATAGATAGATAGATAGAGATAGAGATAGATAGATAGAAAGATAGATAGATAGAGATAGATAGATATAGATATAGATATAGATATAGATAGATAGATACATACATAGATACATAGATAGAGATATAGATAGTTAGATATAGATATAGATAGATAGATAGAGATAGATAGAGATGATAGATAGATAGATAGATAGATAGATAGATAGATAGATAGATAGATAGATAGATAGATGGATAGATGGATAGATTCCCTAGAAAGGGAAGGTTTATTTCATGTATTCTCTTGCATTTATTAAGAGGCCACCCAACTCCACAGCCACCGTGGGCAGCTTACGATTCAGAAGAGACCGGATGAAAACGGATGAATGTCACCGTTGGATTGATGGATGTCTTCTGGAGGAGGAGGCCACAATCTCTGAAGAGCTGGAGATGCTGCTCCCTCCTTGAAGGAACAACCTCAAACCGTTTTTGGAACCCAGCAAGGCCCAGCGAGGTAGAACTGTCCAATAGGATCCTCCTCCCTGCAGGCACGGGGGCTGCAGAGATCTCCAGAGCTAACAGAAAGTGATCCAGGGGTGATCCAGCAGGGGATGAAGGTGAGGAGGAGGAGGATCTCCCCAAGTTCCAGATCATGCTGAGATAAAAAAACAATCCAAATTGTGGCCACCATCAGCCTCCTAATCAGCCCAGCCAAATCCAGGGTGGCCATGAACTCCTGAACCGATGCCAGGGTCTCTCCCCTGCCCTGGGGGGTCTCAGCCGCTGTCTTCCTTGACCCCGGCGGGGGTCCCTCTTCAGGAAGGGAAGTCCCCCCACCCTCGCCAGCCACACAAACAGGCCAGGTCAGCCTCCTGATCCAGCATTAAATCATGGACAAGGGGAACCTCGTCACTAACCGAGCAGGTGCCCACTAGCGAGGTCTCCAGATCTGGGCCACGGACGGTCACTGATATCTGGGCACTGAGGGGGGAGCGCAGGGGCTGGAGAGCGAGGTCAGGGCTAGCCACCAAGGCCAGCTCCCCAAGTGCAGCCGGTCCCTTGTCGTCCACCTCACCTCTGCCTGACCATTACTTCAACTCTCCTAGCATTTGCCCTTATCCCCCCCCAACTCTGACCTTCAACTCTGGCTCCCTCTTCCCCCAAACAAAGGGCCCCAATTCATATTCCAATACTGCTGACGTCCTTCGAGCTTCCTAAGTAGAACCGAACGTATCATTGATGCTTTCGGAAGGACACTGAAGAAGCTGCACTGAAGACAGCCCAGCATGAAGTCTCACCGGATGCCCGAGAGACACAATGGCCTGTAAGAAGGGCCAAGCGAAGAAAGGACAAGAGGCAAGGCAAAGTATTGCATGGCTAGTAAAAAAAAATTTTTTAAACCTAGCTTGCCACACTGATAACATGAAGACCTGGCTGTGGAGTGGAGAAGATGGATTGATTATATCCAGAATAAATATGGGACTAAAAAGTTTCACTTAGCATTTGAATAAGTAGTGGATTTATATGATGTATAACTAGCTTGTAGTTATTTTATTAAGAGTTAAAGTGCGATAGAATTTAATATTTTATTGTTATTTGCATATTTTAGATTGTTTGTTTGTATTTTTATACCCTGTATTTAGCTCTGGGAAGTCGGGGAGGGGGGAGGGCAGGGGAGGGGAGAGTTGGGGAGGTTTGGGGAGAGGGGAGGGGGAAGGGAGGGGTTTTGTATTTAAAAATGTACTGTAAAACTTTTCAATTAAAAAAACAAAAACATGAAGACCTGGCAATGGCTAAGAGCAGGGAAGTTGAAGGAAGAATCACAGGGGCTAATTTGGGCTGCTCAAGGCCAGGCCCCAAGTGTGAATCTGGAACTGAGGAGGCAGCGACAGACAGGAAGTGCCACTTCTGCAAAGAGGCCGAGGAAGCGGAGATGGACTGTGATTAATATTTATATGTTACTTATATGTAAGGGTGTGGTCTATACATGTGTCGTATATAGTATGTTTAAATGTGTGTTATGTATGTGTACACTTTGAGAGCAAGCAATTCAATTTCATTTTTAAATGTGTGCCATTGTGCCCACTGTAAAAAATGACAATAAAGGTTATCTATCTATCTATCTATCTATCTATCTATCTATCTATCTATCTATCTATCTATCTATCTATCTATCTATCTATCTATCTATCTATCTCTATCTATCTATCTATCTATCTATCTATCTATCTATCTATCTATCATCTATCTATCTATCTATCTATCATCTATCTATCTATCTATCTATCTATCTATCTATCTATCTATCTATCTATCTATCTATCTATCTATCATATATCTAATCTATCTATCTATCTACCTACCTACCTACCTACGTGGTGAACCACCTGATGAGATGCAGCAAGATCACCCAGACTGACCATCTGCAACGGCAGGACAAAGTAGCAACAATGGTGCACTGGAAGATCTGCAAGAAACACCATTTGCCTGCAATCAAAACTGGGGGGACCACAAAATAGACAAAGTCATAGAGACTTGCGTTGTGGAATATCACATGGTGCAATAAGATTGTGCGTCTGTTAATAGCATTCACTGGGTTAGGGATTTCTCTTTTTTTCTTTTGTCTTCACTGTGACTTGTGTGTGTGTGTGGGTTCACAAAGGGAGGCTCAGCCAATCTCATTGTACACATGTTGTACTTTGACAGTAAGGGTTGATTTGATTTGATTTGATTTGATTTAGAATGAAGATGGTAAACTGCTCTGGAGATACCAGAGCAGCGTCTGCAACCTTACAACTTTAAGACTTGTGGACTTCAGCTCCCAGAATTCTGCCCTGTACTGGAGCTTGCAGATCCTTTGCCGTTTCAGCTGCCAGCAGAGGGCAGGTCATGGATGTTGCTCCCCCTAATTCTAAAACCACACTCTTCTTCCAACGGGCTTTCCTTAACACAAGTAGTCCTTGACTTACTATGGTTCATTTAGGGACCATTCAAAGGTACACTGGCACTGAAAAAATGACTTATGACTGTTTTTCACACTTAACGACCATTGTGGCACCTCCATGGTCACGTGATCAAAATTCGAACACTTGGCGCCTTGGTGTCCCCGGTGTCCCCTTTTATGGCCTTCTGAGAAGAAAAGTCAATGGGGCAGCCAGATTCGTCTGACAACTGTGTTACTGAACAACTGCAGTGATTCACCTGACAACGGTGGCAGGAAAGGTCGTAAAATGGGGCAAAACTCAACAAATGTCTCACTTAGCGACATGCATTCTGCTCAGAAGTGGGCTTGAGTGGTACATTTAGCACATAAGCTGAATCAGAGGGTGGGGCCTTGTCACGCTCCTTTGCTGACCCGGAAGCAGTTCGTCTCCTTCTGTTCCCTTCACGCTTCCCGGCCTGCCGCTTGGCCTCCCAGTCTCCAACCGCAGGTCCGCCTGGCCCACAGGTCGGCAACCTGCGGCTCCGGAGCCGCATGCGGCTCTTTGAGCCGTCTCTTGCGGCTCCCAGCCGCCCGGTGCGCGCGCACCTCTTCCAACGGGCAGTGGTGCGCGCGCACCTCTCCAAATGGAGAGTGGCACCGCCCGTTTGGAGAGGTGCACGCGCACCTCCCCGAATGGGCGGAGGTGCGCGCGCACCTCCCCAAACCTTTGGAGAGGTGCGCGCGTACCTCCGCGCGAAGGGGCAGCGGTGCCGCTCTTTGAGGAAGCTGCCGCGGCCCGTCTCTGAAGCTGCCGAAAGCGGCAGCTTAGCAGACGGGCTGCGGCAGCTTCCTCAAAGAGCGGCGCCCCTGCCCATTCCGAGAGGTGCGCGCGCACCTCTCCGAACGACCGGAGTTGCGCGCGCACCTCCCCAAACCTTTGGGGAGGTGCGCGCGTACCTCCGCGCGAAGGGGCAGCGGTGCCTTCGGCAGCTTCCTCAAAGAGCGGCGCCGCTGCCCCTTCGCACGGAGGTACGCGCGCACCTCCCCAAAGGTTTGGGGAGGTGCGCGCGCAACTCCGGTCGTTCGGAGAGGTGCGCGCGCACCTCTCGGAATGGGCAGGGGCGCCTCTCTTTTTGAGGAAGCTGAGACGGGCCGCAGCAGCTTCCTCAAAGAGCAGCACCGCTGCCCATTCGCGCGGAGGTACGCGCGCACCTCCGGTCGTTCGGAGAGGTGCGCGCGCACCTCTCGGAATGGGCAGGGGCGCCGCTCTTTGAGGAAGCTGCCACGGCCCGTCTGCAAAGCTGCCGAAAGCGGCAGCTTTGCAGACGGGCCGTCGCCGTCGGGCAACCGGGAACCGGTTCCATCTCATTTTTTAAAAAATGGCAGCCGCGTGCGTCCGCGCATGCGCAAAAAACCTTTTTGCGCATGCGCGTGCATGGACACACGCACGCGGCTCCCTCTTTTTTTAATTTGTGATGGAACCGGTTCCCAGTGGCTCTTTTTCTTTTTTAGGTTGCCGACCCTGCCCTGGCCTCTTCGGTCCGTTTCCAACCGGACCTGATGATAAGAGTGCTTGGCCTCCCCTCCTTCTGCCCAAGCGGTTGGCGCAAACACTGGGAGGATTGCAGGCCTCCCCACCAAGTCCGGCTGATCCTGTTCGGCCATCGATTGCATTGCACTGATTGCGGCCAAGTCTGGTTCTTGCTATTACAGTCTGGCAGTTGAGTCCCGACAGCTAGACTCCTCTTCTTGTTAATTGGACCCAAGAAGAAACCACGTCCTGTTGCCATGACTCAACCAGTATTTGAGGGGCTGCCCCAAAGAAAAGGGGGTCACGTTATTCTCCAAAGCACCAGAGGGCAGGACAAAGAACAATGGTTGGAAACTGACCAAAGAGAGAAGCAACTTAGAATTAAGGAGAAACTTCCTGACAGTGAGGACAATTAACCAGTGGAACAACCTGCCTCCAGAAATTGTGGGTGCTCCATCAGTGGATATTTTTAAGAAGAGACTAGACAGTCACTTGTCTGAGGTGGCATTGGTTCTCCTGCTCGAGCGGGGGGATGGACTAAAAGACCTCCAAGGTCCCTTCCAGCTCCTCTCCTCTCCTCTCCTCTCCTATTCCATTCCATTCCATTCCATTCCATCTATTCTATTCTATTCTATTCCATTCCATCTATTCTCTTCTCTTCTCTTCTCTTCTCTTCTCTTCTCTTCTCTTCTCTTCTCTTCTCTTCTCTTCTCTTCTCTTCTCTTCTATTCTATTCTATTCTATTCTATTCTATTCTATTCTATTCTATTCTATTCTATTCTATTCTTAACCTCCAGACAAGATGGCTGAGAATCTTTATGGACACGTTCTTGCTATGACTCTTTCCTAAATAAATTTATTTTTCTATCTAGAGATTTGGCCTCTCTGGCTTAAGAGGAGCATTTTACATTAAACCTTCCCCCATGTGCCCAGGTGTTCCAGGACTGTCACATATTTATTAAAGTTGGTATTTCTGGGCAAGGCCCGGGGCTGTGTTGACACGAGGACCCCCCGTTGGGCCGGGCTGGGAGCCTCACCTGATGGGGATCTGCTGGTCAACCTTTGCACGGTGGCTTCAAATTCCTCTTGGTGACCCTGCAGCCAAGTTCACCAGATCAAACCCGAGCAGAAACAGGGGCTGCTTCCTTCTGGGTTCCTCAGAGAGAATCCACAGTTTCTCCAACTGTTGGGGGTCCAGCTGCCTCCCACGAGTGGCCGCTCCCTCTTGCCCTGCTGGTTGTCTGGGGGAGGGAAGGGGGGATGTTTGGGGTTCGCTGTTAAGGAGCTCCTTTCCCCTTGATACCCCCCCACCCCCATCCCCACAAAAGCAGCACAAACCTGCCCTGAGCATCCCCCCGGCCCTGAATGACTCCCCCCCACACCATCATCTAATGCAGAAGAGAAGCCAGAACTATTTTTGGGGGGTGGGGGGTTTGATATCACCCACCTTTGCTTAGAAGGGAGGAAACCCACTACTATTTTCAATGCAGTTGATTTATCTTAACTCTCTTTTAAAGTTGAAATATTCCTACCCAGAGTCTCCTCAAGGCTGGCATTCAGCCGCAGGGTGCAGCCAGCCTGGTTTTTATTATTTATTGATTTGATTTCTGTAGCCACCCATCTCAGCAAACAACTCTGGGCAGCTCACAGTTAAAAACACATATTAAAATATTAAGAACATTTTAAATCAATGGCAATGGCACTTAAACCTATGTACCACTTTCCAGTGCTCCACAGCTCCCTCTAAGCGGTTTATAGTGTCAGCCTATTTGCCCCCAACAATCTGGGTCCTCAGTTTACCAACCTGGGAAGGATGGAAGGCTGAGTCAACCTTGAGTGGGTCAGGATCAAACTGCTGGCAGTGGGCAGAGTTAGCCTGCAATGCTGCATTCTAACCATTGCGTCACTAAAGCTTCCTTCCTTCCTTCCTTCCTTATAAATAAATAAGAGTAAAAACCATTAAATTTTTTAAAAAATTCTTAAAATGTCTAATATCCTTGTTTATCGTGTATGCTAAATAAATAATAAAATTAACAAAAGAATGAATAGCGTATTTCTAGACTGCCTGCAAGGTCGTGGCTGCCATGGTTTAATTCAGGGGTCTTCAAACTTGGCGCTTTTATAACTTGTGGACTTCAACTCCCAGAATTCCTCAGCTGGGACGCTTTAAGACAGGGGTCTTCAAACTGGGCCCTTTTTTTTTAATTGAAAAGTTTTAACATACAATTTTTTCTTTAAAAAATCCCCCCTCCCTTCTCCCTCCCCCCCTACCTCTCCCCCCTCCCCCCCTCCCCCCCCCCGACTTCCCAGAGCTAAATACAAGGTATATATATAAAAAAAAACAACCATATACTAACAACCATAAACTCTAAAATCCATCACTCTCTAGCTTATATAGGATAAAACAAACCTTAGTAATATTAAATATATATAGAAAACAAAAATAGAAAAAGAAGAAAAGAAAGAAGACTTATTCAAATGCTACATGAAACTTCTTAACCCTATACTTGTTCTGGATAAACTCAATCCATTTTCTCCATTCCATAATATAGCGTTCTTGCGAGTGATCTTTCAAATAGGCCAAAATCTTCGCCATCTCAGCCAGGTCGGAAACCTTTAAAGTCCACTCTTCTATAGTCGGCAGTACCTCTTTCTTCCAGTACTGACCTATCAAGAGTCTAGCTGCCGTAATTAAATTCAACATCAACTTAGTGTCCACAACTGTAGCATCTATAATTATTCCCAACAAAAAAAATTGCGGACAAAACTTTATCCTCTGTTTAAAAATCTTCTGCATGTTCCACCAGACTTTTATCCAAAAGGCCTTAACCTTTTTACAAGTCCACCATATATGAAAATATGTTGCGTCTTCATCACCGCACCTCCAACATTTAGGCTGATAATTCGGATACATACTTGCAAGCTTTTTAGGATCTAAATGCCATCTATAAAACATTTTGTAAAAATTCTCTCTTAGATTTTGAGCTTGTGTAAATTTTACATTCCTCACCCAGATCTTTTCCCAGGTGTCCATTGTGATAACTTCCTGGATATTTTGGGCCCATTTTATCATACAATCCTTAACAAGTTCTGTTTCTGAATCAATCTCTATCAACGCAAGATATATCCGTTTAATATGTGCTGGTCCCTGATTTCTGATTTGCTTTATCAAATTTTCATCAGTCATTGTAAAACCATTTTTCTGGTCTTCTTTCCACCTGGCCCGTAACTGAGTATATTGAAACCAATTTTGAACAACCTTCTCTTCTCGCAAGAGGCTATATGATTTCAAACACCAAACATTTCTTTCCAAGCTTAGGATCTCCTTGTACGTAGTCACATCATGTTTGAAACCAGCATGTATATTTTCTATTGCGTGTTTTGGAATTGCCCACAGTGGTATCTTGCAATCTAACTTATGTCTATACTTCTTCCAAACTCTCAACAATGCCTGTCTTAAAATATGCACTCTAAACACATTGTCTACCTTCTTGTCATACAACAGATATGCATGCCAGCCAAACAACAAATCGTGGCCCTCAAGATTTAATAATCTCTCTTGTGTCAAATTAATCCAATCACTTATTCCTACTAATGCAGCAGCTTCATAATATAGTTTAAAATTAGGCATTTTAAGACCACCTTAAAATGACTTCCGGTGGCTGCGCGGCGCCGGAGACAGCCTTCCCGGGCTGCCCGCGGCTCAGCTGAGTAATTTTCGCCCGAAACAGCGCCGATCAGCTGTTCGGGCGAATTTCAAGCCCCCTCCTCGGGAGAAGAGGAGGGGGTGAGGCCCCAGGTAGGGGTCGAGTTCTCCGGGGCCGCCTGAGCTTGGAGCTTGGGCGGCTGAAGGATTGAACTCCCCCGTAGCCTGGGTCGCTCCCAGCTGGTCAGCGTCTCTGCTCCGGATTTCTTGGAGCAGAGCCAGGCGTCTGCGACCACCCCTGCCTGAAGGAAGGACTATGGAATAAAAAGAGCAGGCAGAGCGGTACAAGAGGAAAAGGTGAAGAGGATTATTTTATTTTACTCTCGAGCTTGATGGACTTTTTAAACTTAAAGTGAAAGTGCGTCACAATTGAAAGTAAAAGATGGCGGCTAAACCTCCCCCTAAAACTCTTCGGAGTGGTGGAACTTCTCCGGTGCAACAATCATCATTGCAGGCGTTGCATCCTCCTGATGTATTGACACCGAAGGATTTACAAGATGCTCTTGAAAAACATACCCAGGTAATTTTGGAATCAATGGGTGATAAATTTGCACAGATGGAGGAGAAATTGGAGAAATTGGAGGAGAGAATGGAAGAGAGGATGGAACAGAAGTTCAGTGTGATGAAGGTAGACATTTTGTCCTCAGTGCATAAAGTGGCTGAATGTGTGGAAGATTTGGATGAAAAAGTGGAAGATTTGACTCAAAAGAATGCCACATTAGAAGCAAAAGTATTGCAGAATGAAGATTTAAGAGACAAAATGGATAGAGAATTGAGTCTTGCTCAATATTATCAGATGCAGTTTGCTGTTAGAATTAGAGGCTTAAAAGAGAATATTAAGGAAGATCTAAAGCAGCTGGTTTCTGAGGCTCTCGAAGTGGTATTGAATCAGCCAGCATCTGAAATAAAAGGAGGCATGGATAAAGTGTTCCGTGTGAATTCATGGATTGCTAGACAGAGAAAGTTGCCTAGAGATGTGGTGGTTTATTTTGCAAAAAGGGAAATTAGAGATGAAGTCATACAAGCTGCCTATGATGCTAAAGTTGTGATTGCTGATCAAGAAGTCTTGGTTCTAAAAGAAATTCCTCCAAAGATTTTAAGGAGAAGGAAGGATTTTGCATTTCTTGTGCAAGAGCTCAAGCAACGAGATATAAGGTTCAGATGGGAGATTCCAGTTGGGTTGATGGTGATGCATGAAGGTAAAAGGTACCGTCTGGTTACTGTGATGCAAGCGCGTGATTTTTACAATAAAGTCTTAAAAGCAACCCCATTAACACTTCTGGAAGCTGCAAAGGGATCGGGAGAAGGAGAACATCAAGAAGCTGAAGATGGACAGACAGAGGAGAACGGTGCTGGAGGAGATCAAGCTACAACTTCTTTGGATGATCCTAGAGAGCAGAGGGTGACGCGTGCTGCTTTAAAACGATCAAAAAAAATAAAAGAACAAGATCAGCAGAAGTCTATGGTACTTCCACAACGCACTTACAGCCAAGCAGTGGGAGGAGCACGGCCTAAAAAAGATAGCCCTATCAAAGCAGTGCTCCAAGAGCTTTGGGATGATCTGCATGGCAACTAAATTTTTAACTTGGAACGTTAATGGACTAAACTCACCACAGAAGAGGAAGAAAGTTTTTCAATATTTAAAACAATTTAAGATAGATGTTATATGTTTGCAAGAAACGCATATTAGGGTTGCGGATCAAAAGTATTTATCGAACTCAAGGTTGGGCACGCAATTTGTTGCTTCTGCAATGAATAAGAAAAATGGAGTGGTTGTTCATGTTAAAAGTGCTTTAACAGCAGACTTAATTGAAGCAGATAAGCATGGAAGATACGTTATGATAGAGCTGCTGCTAGAAGGTAAAAAGACGCTTTTAGTTGGATTATATGCTCCTAATCAGCAACAAGCTGACTTTTTTAGTTTACTTCATACAAAGCTTACCCAGTTGGATTATAAATCTTTTATTTTTATGGGGGATTGGAATGGTGTTTTGGATGTACAGATGGACAAGGCTGGAGCTTTTAAGCGCGTCCCAAGTCATGCTAGACTGCCTAAATCTTTTTTTGAAATGAAGGATGACTTGGAACTGCGAGATATCTGGCGCGAGAGACATTTGCAGGAAAAGGATTATACTTTTTATTCTGACAGACATCAATCTTTTTCCAGGATTGATTTTATTTTGTTGACTAATGATTTTTTTTAAGGACCAAAAAGGTGAAGATTTGTGTAAGAACTATCTCTGATCATAGTCCAGTTTGGTTAGAGATTGATAAGGACAATAGAGACAGGCGCTCATGGCGCGTAAACGAGAATTTGTTTAGAAATCAGAGAAATGTGGAAGAATGCAAACCGCGGATGAAGGATTTTTTTGAAATTAATATGAACAAGGGCACCTCTATGGACATGGTTTGGGATGCTAGCAAGGCCTATATGAGAGGGGTGTTGATATATATGAATAATAAACATAGACGTGCTGTGGAAGCTAGGAGGAAAGAACTGGAGAATGAAATAAAGGAAAAAGAAAAGGCTTTGATTTTGAACTCAGAGGATGTGAAGACTAAGGAGGCTATTAAACTGTTAAGAGGACAATTTGATAAATTAATGGCTGACCAAGTGGCAACCAATTTGCGGTTTGCCAGGCATAATACTTTTTGCAACGCTAATAAACCAGGTAGATGGTTAGCTTATAGACTGAGGAAAAAACAAAGGGCTTCTAATATAGACAAAATTGAGTATAAAGGAAGGGTTGTGTTTCAACAGGATCTTATCAAGGATGCTTTTGTGGATTTTTATTCTAAATTATATGCTAAGGAGAAGATTAATGGAAAAGACATTGATATATATTTGGAGAATGCTAGCATCCCGGTTCTTACGCAAATACAAAAAGAGGAGATTAACCAATTAATTACAGAAGAAGAAATTTTTACAGCAATTAAGGAATTGAAGGTGGATAAAGCACCAGGTACGGATGGTTTGTCTGCGGCTTACTACAAAAATTTACAATTAGAGATGATCAAACCGTTAAAGGAACTGTTCCAGACAATCCAGAGGGGGGGAAAGGTGCCACCGTCTTGGAGAACAGCTTTTATTTCTTTGATTCCGAAGGAAGACCAAGATGCTACTCAAGTTAAAAATTATAGACCGATATCGCTATTAAATACAGATTACAAGATATTTGCTAAGGTTTTGGCTAATAGACTGATGAGGGTTCTGCAACAGGTGATTCATGGGGACCAAACGGGGTTTATTAGTGGTAGACAAATGAAAAATAATGTGAGGCATATAGTTGATGTGTTAGAGTTTTTGGAAAGGAACAACCAGATCCCTGCGGTGCTAATTTTTTTAGATGCTGAAAAAGCTTTTGATCAATTGAATTGGCAATTTTTGATGAAAGTTTTAGAGAAAATGGATTTTTGGGAAAAAATTTTACAACCGATTAGGGCATTATATCAAAAACAAACTGCCCGAATTATAGTTAATAATAGTCTGACAGAAGCATGTAATATTGAGAAGGGCACAAGGCAAGGGTGTCCGTTATCGCCCTTGTTATTTGTGTTAACATTAGAGATATTATTGGTTAAAATACGGAATTCGGAAAAAATTAAGGGGATACAAATTAGAGATCAGGATTATAGATTGAGAGCATTTGCAGATGATCTGGTTGTTACAGTGACCCAGCCAGAGAACTCTGTTGTGGACCTGATGGAGATAATAACACAATATGGGAAGGTTTCTGGATTTAAAGTTAATATACAGAAAACCAAAATTTTGGCCAAAAATATGACAGTTTCGCAAAAGGCTCTCTTAGAAGGATTAACTGGATTTGAGATTGTTAAAAGGGTTAAATATTTGGGGGTGCTTTTGTCGCCCTCTAATACAAAGTTATATAAAAATAATTATGAAAAATTATGGGGGAAAATTCAAAAAGAATTGGAGAGTTGGGAAAAATTGCAATTGTCTTTGTTGGGACGGATTGCAGCAGTGAAAATGAATGTCCTGCCTAAATTTTTATTTTTATTTCAAATGATACCGATTCTTAAGAAAGATTTTAATTTGGAGGAATGGCAGCGAGGTATCAATAAATTTGTCTGGGCAGGGAAAAGGCCACGAGTTAAACTTAAGATTATGCAGGATACTCGTGAGAGAGGTGGTCAAACTGGGCCCTTTTTTAACTTGGGGACTTCAACTCCCAGGCTGTCTGAGGAATTCTAGGAGTTGAAGCACACAAGTCACAGAAGGTCCCAGTTTGAAGACCCCCGGTGCAATCACAACACTGCCTGCTATTTATCATGACTTTTTATTTTTGCCATAAAACCTACGGACGCTCCTGCGTTTGTCTCAACAGTGGGATGGGCAGCATAACAATTTAACATTTCCCCCTGACTTTCTGTAAGAAAATGACATTTCAATGTTTCCTCAATCAATCAATCAATCAGAATACAGCTGGAAGAGACCTTGGAGGTCTTCTAGTCCAACCCACTGACCAAGCAGGAGACCCTAACCCATTCCAGACAAATGGTTGCACAGTCTCTTTTTGAACACCTCCAGTCTTGGAGCACTCACCACCTCTGGAGGCAGGTTGTTCCACCAATTAATTGTTCTAACTGTTAGGAATTTCCTCCTCAGTTCCAGGTTGCTTCTCTCCTTGCTGAGTTTCCATCCGATGCTGCTACCCTTTTCTTCGGATGCTCTGGAGAACAGGTTGACACCCCCCCCTTCTTTGTGGCAACTCCTGATACACTGGAAGACAATCAGGTCCACCCTGGTCCTTCTCTTCAATGGAGTAGCCATACCCCGTTCTTCCATTGTGTTAAAAAAGATGAGGCCCATTTAAAATATTTATTTAGAGATTCTGTACCCTTGGCTCATAGCAGACTGACTTTCGCACTCGCCTCTGATTCAATTACACTAAACAGCAGCAGGATGGCCTCCGATCAAAATGTAGAAATGGGAAAGAAAAACAGGAGCTGATTCTGAAGGGACAGTTGCGGGTGTGTGTGTGTGTGTGTCTCCTAGCAGAGTCAGGCGGTACTACTAGGATCCGTTGTCCAAGATTAAACCCTGATTCTGCTTGTTGAACCCCCAACCTCAGTTCTGCACTCAGCGCAATCTCTGCAGGATTCAGCACAGCCTGCTTTGTGGATTCAGTACATTGCACTTGGGGGGGGGAGATTATTCTGCTTCCCTTTATTATGTTGCCAGGTGCTGCAGGAAGAGGGGCGTGGGAAGAGTAGCCCCCAGCCCCTCCATTCGGGCTGCGGGACCTTTAGAGCAGGGGGGGTCTCCAAACTTGGGAACTTTAAGACGTGGACTTCAACTCCCAGAATTCCTCAGCCAGCCATGCTTCAACCAAGAGGGCCATGCTGGCTGAGGAATTCTGGGAGTTGAAGTCCACAAGTCTTCAAGTGCCAAGTTTGCAGAAGCAGCTCCACCCTTCTCCTTGGGCCAAGAAAGGGGAGGGCCCTCGTGAAGACCCGCCCCCTTTACCTGCCTGTGGGCCGGAGTGAGCCCAAGAAGAGGGACCCTCTGTGTCACACCTGTGTGTGCGCACACATGCACATTGTGTGTGTGCTTGTGTCTAGAGGCCCCATCCTTCTTCCACACTGCACCAGCTGAAGCAAAGGAGAATGGCCCATCTGGGCTGAAGCCTCCGTCTTCGTCAGGTTTTCTCTTTTGGGGGCAGGATCCGGGGGTCCTAGTGGGAATAAAACTCAGCTCAGCAGCCAGAGAGGAAGCCCCCCCTCTTGCCCTGAGGTTCTTTTGGGGGGGCAACAAGGGTGCAGAATGCTGATGCACCCCTTGCCTTGAAGAGAGGCTGGCTGAGAGGGGAACAGTCAGGAAAGGTGCCAGCTCGCCCCCTCCCAGGGAGAAGAAGACCCCAGCCCAGGTCAAGGGCTGCAGTTCCGCGAAGGCGGTCTGCTTCTCCCCGGTTTCTCCCTTTTGACCCAGCTGTTCCCAGGAGGAAAGGTCTGGGCAGAGCAGCCAAGAGATGGGGGGGCACCTGGACCTGACTTGGGAGTGCCCCCTCCCTCTTTCCTGGAGTTGCAGCTGCAAAACCTCTGGAAGGGACCAACCGGGGAGACGGACAGAGCGGCTAAACAGGGGCCCTTGGGGGATGGCAATAGGTAGTAACCCATGGAAACTCCGAGAGTAGGGAGGGGAGATCCAGTCTCCTGGCCTGCTCTGGGGCCGCCCCTTACCCAGCGAGTCTCTCGGGGGACACCCGGGCAAGGGAGAAAACGCCTCTGCCACAACGCCGCATAGACTGGAGGTGCCAACGAGGCCGCGCCAGCGGACCGCTGACTCTTTTTGCAAGAAATGCATTCTGCCCATGCTCTGGAAACCGTGTCCCCCGCCGTGACTGGGCGTAAAAGCGAAGACGCTTTCAAATAATACCGGACGAAGGGAGCATCCGGCGGCGTGAGTGGGCAAGGAAGGGGGGGCAGCTAAGACTAGCTTTCCCCCCCCCCCGCTCGCTGCCTCTTTCCCGTAGGCCCTTCTTTCCCCCCTCCCTCCACGACAGTTCCGCCGCAGGGAAAGGCGGATTCTGGGGGGCTCGGAGCCAGGAGCGCGGGGGGGGGGGAACTGGTATCGCCCGCCCGAGGGAGGGGCCGGCAGCGACGCTCGGCAGACTCCTGGCGCAGCCGCCTCCATCCGCGGTTGCCACGGCGACAGTGCGGATGCTTTTCCAGGGCAGCAGTGAGGTCAGGGGGAGGGGGGCGGCCTCCAACGCAAACAAGCTGTCGGGGGGACGAGGCCAAGCCCAGGCCCCTCTCTAAGCGGCCGCGGACGGGACTCGCTGCCGGCCTCCCATCCTCCGCGGCTCGAGGAGTTTCGTGGGAACGTCATTTTCCCGCCTCCCCCCCCCCAGAGAAACGCGAATCTCTTCTCCGCTTCTCAAAGGCGCTACCGCCCGAGTGGAGAAGGCGAGCTTGGGCCCGGGGCCCTGCGGGTCTCCTGCCTCGCCGGGGGCTCCGTCCCACCCAGGGCCCCGCGAAGTCTCCCGGGGGGTCCGAGCCCAGGAAGCTGAAATGCCATCCTAGAAGCGCTATGGGAGGGGGAGCATAATTAGGGGAAAACAGGCCCGGGCATACAAACGCCCCTAGAAAGAGGAGACGGGCCTCTCCTTGGGGACGGCCTCTGATGCCCCGGAGAACCCCGGGCCGCCGCCTCCCCCCCCCCCGTGAGCAGAATCCGGCCAAGCGGGGGTCCCGCCGCTCCTCCGGGTCTCGAGACCGGCGCCTTTTGGGCACCGCAGCGCCGGCTCACCATTCATTGCGGCAGAAGCGGGGGGGGGCCGAAGAGGGAGGCGCAGGAGCGCGGGCAGAGAAGCCCCCCCCCCGCAGCTCCTGCCGGCCTCTGGGCCTTCCTGCCCTTCCCCTCCTTCGCCTCCCCCGCGATGGGGCCAGCTGGACCCACGGGGGGGGAGGGGAGAGCAGCGGGGAGGGGGGCGCAGGCCGGGCATCCGCGGGGCTTGGGAGGAGGGCCCGGAAGGCTAATTCAGGAGTCCTCTTCACCATGGACGCCTGCACTGGCTCGCCAGAGGTCGCTCGGGGCGGAAGGCGCCTCCGAGGCCATCTCGTCCGACCCGCGGCTCAGTCCGACCTTAGGAGTCCTGCAGGAAGCCCGGAGAGCCTCCCCCCCCCAGCCTTGTTTATGCTTTCGCTGGATGGAGGATTGGTTTGACCCCGCCGGAGGCAGAAACTGCGCGGTGGGAGGGGCGGAGAGGGGAGGGCTCGGCTGCCGGTTCCGGTGCGTTTGCGTAACTGCCGAACGCGGTTCAGGCTTTCTCCTACTGAACATAATTAGCGATGAAGCGTTGTGGGTTGTTGTGGGGAACCAGGCAGGCGGGGAGCGGGGCGAGCTGACCGCCTTCCTCCAGCGGACCGCAAAACGAGCGGCGAGGGTTCGCGGTTCACAGGCCCGAGCGAGGCTCCTGCGATCAGCCCCTCTCGCCCCAAAGGCGCGCCGCCGCCGTCCCGCCCCACCCCGATCCTTAGCGGGACTCCCAGGGGCTATCTAGTCCGATCCGCGGCTCAGGGCGGGGAGCGGAGGCGAGCCTAGAGGGACTGGCGGGGCTTCAGGCGCGCAGGGAGATCGCTGCCCTCCCGCCGCCCGGACAGGCTCTCCAGCCGCTTAGGCGAGCTCTGCACCCCGCCCGACACCCCCCCCCCCAAACCGAAGGAGAGGCGCTCGGGCTCCCCTCTCCCTCCGCAGGTTGCCGAGCGCCGCCTGCGCGGAGCGTTCCTCGCTCTCGCTTGCTTTTCTCTGCGGAATAATGGACCCTCCAGCCGCCCACACGGCTTCACGTCCCCGCGGGAAGAGAGCCCGCCGCGCTGCAATGCAGGGAGCTCGGACTCCCGGGCGGGGAGGGGGCCCTGCCCCAGAGCTCGCTCGCGGGCGTGGTGTGGGGGGAGACACTCGACGGTTGTCCGGACGGGAGGCGACTCCCCCCCCCAGACCTGGGCTTGGCCTGTAAAACGCTCGGGAGGCTGCAGCGGGGCCCGGGGTGGGGGGGGGGCAGACCCCCTGCCGCCGGCGCTCGGCCCTTGGGAAATTTCGGAAGAGGGCGAATTGTGCAGCGGTTGCCGAAAGCAGCTGATTGGCAGCCCCAGAAGCGAAAGGAGGTGGGGGTCGCTTCGGCCAATAGCAGAAGCGCAAAACGGTCGGTTCCGTTTCGGCTTAAGGTTGCTGTGTAAACAGGCCAATTCTGAACCGACCTAAAGAAACCGAGACTCGGCCGGATGTGTAGACCCGGGTCACGTGATTGCACAAGGTCTCCAACATGGGGGGTGGGGAGGAAGAGAGAAATTTCCTGCAACGAGGCCCGTTGTGTGGGCTTCAGTCCCGTTTGATTTCGCTGGCGTGTTTTTCTGTGTTCCGTGTCTCCTGTAAAAGGGCTTCCGGCCCAGTCGCAACAAAACAACATTGATAAATAAATGCGTGTAACAGATTTGTTGGTCTGGATGGTTATAAAATGCCAGGTTTTAGCTAAGGTGGCCTACAAGCCTTTCGGTTAACATAAATGCAGGTAAATAAACCCAGTCCAGCCAATGCCAGGCAGCAGCACCCGTTCAAATGGGGGGCCGGGGAAGGCAGGGACGGCCAGGAGGGGGCCGATCCTGGGCACAAGGGACACTGACACGTCCGCGGGGGATCTTGGGGAAGAACCGCATCAGGCAGTGCTCCGAGTTGCAGCCCTGAAGTGCGCAGGAGTCTGAAGCACCTCCTGCCCAGAGGCCGGGGCAGTGGACTGCCAGGCAGAGAGGCGAGACACCGCTGTGGCCGCTGCCCGGGGGGGGGGCTCTTGGGCCCAGGCCTGGATGCAGGAGTGGCGGGGCTTGGTGTCCTGCCGGTCCACGGCCTCCCTGACCACACACCACTGACGGAAGGCCCTACTGGAAAGTTTCAGCCCCCCCCACCCCCCCCGCGGAAGAGCATGGGTGGCTTTAGCTGATGCCCAAGGAAATGAAGCCCTCTCAGACCGTCCTCCACGGAGCCCCCTCCCGCGTTCGTTCCCTGCCCCATGGTGTGAACTCATTTGGCCTGCGAGATTGCTGGGGAGACCCTGAAACACGCAGGAAAGGCCAGCACTCAGCACTTTTTCACAGCAGTTTGGCAACACATATGTACTGTATGTATGTATGTATGTATAGGTCACAGGGGTTGGAACAGAGGAGTTTTAATTCTAGGGAGGAGGGAGTTGCTGGCTTCCTTTGAACTGCTCACCCCAACCCTGCCTGACCCCTCCAGGTGGATCATCGGGTACCAGAAGGTCCTCGGTTCGGCCCAGACAGGAGCATCCGAGGTGAAGGAGGGAGTTGATTCAGATGGAAATTTCCACAGTGCTTCAGAGCTGCTATTTTCCCCGAGCAGAGGCTGCTCCCTGCATTATTTGCAGGTCTATCTGAGCCCTCACTAGTCTTTCGCTCTCCCCCCCTCCCCCGCCCCCTTCCCTTATTCGGGATAACAGTTCCCGGCCAACTTCTCAACCATGAGATAACCGGAGAAATGGCAGAGACTGGAGCAAAGAGATGCCTGCAAAGGGGCTCCCTTGAGGCTCTGTATCGGGTAGCTACAATTCCTGCAATTTGTCAACGAGTGACCTGGTAGGCTGGTGACACCCACATTTTTGCAAGCAAGTGCCAAACCACGCACACTGGAGCAATCTACACCACCCCCGCCCCAGCGATCCGAATGACTGAAAGAGTCACCGATCCGATGCGCAGCTCTGGGGAAGCAGAGGCAGGTGGGGTGGAGGCAGCCAAGGTGGACCCAGTTAGGAGAGGAGCCGGGACTGGGACCGCCCTGGCAGATGCAGCCCGTCTGGAGGAATAGGACGGGGATCCCGAGCGCAGCGCCCGGCAGAGGGTGCCTGGAGAGCTGGCTGAGAGGGTGGCAGCCGAAGGGCTGGAGGTAAGGCTAGGGCTGGCTCCGAAGGAAGGGGGAGCCGGAAGCAGCGAATGGGGGGTATGCCTTGGGGCGGGCTGCCCGCTTTCATGCGGCCTGGACCTGCATCCAGCGTGGAAGCTCAGCAGTGGGAGAGGCCCAAGGAGGAGAGCGATGGGATGGCTTCAAATGACAGCTGTCTCCTTGGAAGGTGGCAAGACCACAGAGAAGGGGGGAGGCTAGCAGCTGTGCCTCTCTTGGTCTTCTTCCTCTTCTCCTCCCCCCTCCTCCGTCCATCTTTTTTCTCCTCCGTCTCCTCCTTCCCCTTTCTCTCTTTTTTCAGTCCGACCTTCTTGGCTGTCTTAAGACAGACCTCAACCTGTGCGTCTATAACTGATGAATGAATGCTCCCCCAAAGGTGAGCCTGAAGGTGGGGTCAGGTGAGGAAGCGAGTGTCAGAGGAGGGGGCTGCTGCTGTCAGCAAGGGGGGGCACCTCCCCAGATGGAAAGAGCCCAGCAGGGGCGGAAAGAGGAAAGCGGGACACCGATCAACTTGGGTTGCTCACATCAGAGTGTGTGTGTGTGTGTGTGTCTGTCTGTCTGTCTGAAGGAGCTGTCCACCCAAGGAAGTGCTGACGTCCTCCGGCCAGCCCCTTCCCCCCTCCTTGCGGTCGGTGGGACCTGCGACCCCCTATGGGGAGGAGCCCAGCTCCTCAGGACTCACTTTGGAGGGAATGGGGGAGGAGCTTGGTAGTAACAGCAGCAACATCCCAAGTTGTTTTACTCTTCCTAATAGGAAAAAAAATCTTTAAAGTTTTTGTGACCCGCTAAACTTGGGCAGAGGAAGCACCCAAGCTGCGTTTGCCCATCCATCCACCCAGCCCCGTCTCGAGAAGTATCCGAAGCATCCCGAACGCTACATCCAACGGGCCACTGTCCACCTCCCCTGGTTTGCCGGTGGCTTGGCTGACAGGTGTCACCTGGAGAAACGAGGGGGAGACCCAAAGGAAGGCATGTTGAGCGGAGCGGCGGACATTGGCCGGCCTCGAGAGACCCAGAGATGGGAAGGTCTAGTCTGCCTGGTCCTCTCTTGCCAAAAATGGCCCCTCCCACAAGCCATATTTGGGAAATAACTCTAGACTTTGGAAAGGAAAATGAAGTTATCTGAAGTTCGGGCCGCTGCTCACCTTGGCACCAGCCGAGAAGCTGCCCCTCCCCCCCACGTCCCTTAGCAGGACTCGCTTCTCTTTAGGGTCTCCAGGGCAGATTTCCCCTCCCCCACCTGCAGCCAGGATCTGGGATGCAAAGGAGGAGGGGTAGATGGCAACTACGTCGGCGCCACTAGGCACCACTTCCTCTCCATCCTTTGCCGGACTTGGCTGAATCCCACCCTTCCTGGTGCGAAGAGTGACCGGTGCCTCCCCGCCTCCAAAGTGTTGCCCCTCTCGATGGCCATGAAGGCAAGGCGGGTCTCTCCCGGGCAGGACCCCCGTCCTGCAGCCCCTTCCAGGGACCCCCTGGATGCTTGCTTCGTTAGCCGACCGGCTGGCCGACCGGCCGCCCCCCGCAATACTCCCTCTCGCTCCCCCTCCCTCTGCCGGTTATAAATAGCTGCTCTGCCCGTTCCCTAAATTTCCCGCTGACGTCGCGCCCGCGTCATTGCGTAGGCTGATGCTTTTCTGTGAATGAGCCGCGAGATCCCCGTTACTACCAGCCGGTCTCTATAAAAACCTCGACGGCGCCAGGAACAGCTCCGCAGCCCAGCCGTGGCCGAAGGACGTCGCCGCTCCGCGCCCAGGAAGGGCGCGCCACCCGCGGGACCCCCGGAGGGAGAGACGACGGCGAGGAGCGCGGCCCGAAATCGGCGGGGTCGACTGCCGTCCGGGCAGGTAAGAAGTCGCGCTGGGCCACCTGAAGCCCCCGGCCGGTTGGATCCGCGCGCCCCGGCACCTTGGCAGCGCGGGCCCCGCTCTCTTGGCCCCAGCTCTGCGCTGTCTGGCTTCCGACGAAGCGCCATCCCCGAGCCCTCGGGCTCGCGGTCCCAGGCGGAGTGTGGCTGGCGGGAGGGGGCGGAGGGGGGCCCGTAGCCCCTCTCGGCGCAGCGTGAGTCAACCCGGACCCCATTGGCTGCCAGGGCGAGCACGTGGGTCCGACCTCGACGCCCCTCCCGGAGAGCAGCCCGTAAGGCGCGGGGCAGCGGGACCGACTCCCCTTCGCCCGAACCGTCCCGCGCGTGGGGTTGATCTCTGAGCAGGGTCGGAACCTTTCTGGGGCTCAGATGGGCGGAGGAGGGCCGGAGAGGGGGTGGGCGGCGCTTTCCCCCGACGCCAAAAGGCTTTTAGAGTCTGGTAGCAACAAACACACGGGGGGGGTCTACCTTTGGACACGGTCACGCCTCCCTAACCCAGAGAGCGCACAATGGGGGGGGGGAGCTGGGAGATCACCCTTCTTGGCGCCCCTCCTCCCTCCTGCGGATCCGCCCCTCCTCCGCTGCTACCTGTTGCCAGGCGTCCACCGGCCGTCCCCGCCTCTTTCAGTGCCTCAAGCGGGGGGGGGGCTCCTCTTTCTCCGCCCCCAGCCTACCTGAGAGGCGGAGGCGGCAACGCAGCGTTTGCTACGGAGGCGCTCGAATCACCTTGAGCCGAAGAACGAGAGACTGCCGGAAGCCAGGGACGTGGGGGGGGGGAACGCAAGCCGCCAGCCAGTTCTGCCCCCTCCCTCGTCCCGCGAGGCCCAGCTTTCGCCTCTGTCTCCGCCCAGGGAGGGCGGGCAGTACCCCAAAATGCAGGACGGGGAGAGAAAAAGGGCAGATACCCCCACCCCAGGCCTTACCCATTCGGGAAGGGCTGTGCGTGGGAGGGGGCTTACATTCTAGGGAAGGGGCTCGCTCTCTTGACGCCTTTAGTAGCGCGCAGAGACCTCCGGAAGTGACACTCAGATTGTGATCATGAATAGGGAGTTTTTAAAGGGTGGAGCAGAGGCCTCGGAGTCCCTCCCCTCAAACCCCCCCCCAACTTTGAGGCTGGGCATCCAGCTGTGGAGCAGTCGGCGGGGTCCGAAGCGCTTTGACTCTAGACGCGGAATAAACCAGGAGCGGGGATTAGCCGTGATCGTGAGAAGTAGAAGGAAGCGTGTTGGAAATGCACAGCAGCACCGGAGACTGGGGGTGGGGGAGGGGGTTTATCGGGGTCTTTGGCTGCTGAGACGTTTGCCCACGGAGTAACAACGTGCCCCTGGCTCCACCTCGGCGAGGAAGGAAAGTGTCTCCGATGACACCCGAAACCCCCCCCTCCCCGCCCCCGGCCAGCTCGTCAGGACCTTGGCTCTAGACTGCTTACTGCTACAGGCTGTGAGAGACACAGTAACAGTCTACAGTCATGGCCACTGAAGTCTGGCAGCGGCAACGGGGCTTTCTCCAGCAGCCTTTTGCGAGGGGGGGGGCAAGGAACGAAGCTCCCCGCCACCACAAGGGATGGGGGTGAAACCAAGAAAACTCTGAGGCTTTGGGAACCTCGGTCAAGTCACATGACTCTGCCTTGGCTATTCCTTCAGTCCCATAATTTATTTTATTTATTAAATTTCCCCATCTTCCTCTCCCCAACTAATCTCTACCTTGCCTGGGCTGGCACAGACGTTGATTTATCAGCCTCAGTGTTCCTCACCTTTAAAATGGGATGATAAGTGGACCATGGAGCTTCCTTCATCTGAGCCTTGTGCCGCTTTCTCTGCTCTTTGTGTCTGCAGCTTTATCCTCTCCTGCTGGCTGATGCTGCTGGGCTGTGGAGGCCTAAGAAAAGGCTTGCCTCCCGAAGTTGTGGGGTCAAGGAGAAATTGGGCAGCCATGGGGCTGAAATGGTATAGGGTTTTTTGCTTGAGCAGTGGTTGGACTAGAAGACCTCCAAGGTCCCTCCCAACTTTGTTATTCTGTTAAAAAAGCCAACCGGGGCCTCTCGGCTCCCTCGTGGTGCTTCCGCTCTGTTTGGCCAAGAGTGAAATGAGCCCACTTCAGAGCTGCAAGGCTGGTGTTTGTGTGTGTGTGTGTGTGTGTGTGTGTGTGTGTAGGCTGTTGCCAAAGGGGTGGTGGATCAAGGTCTTTGCATAGGGCTAGGAGAGGACTTGCCAGTGGTCCTGGCAGGAAATGGCTGCCTTGTCTCTCTGACCGCTTTCTCCTTTGGTGGGGGAGGGAGGACCAGAGGACCAGCTGTCCAGGTGAGGCCCTGGGTGAGGAAGGGGCTGTGGAGGGACACGGGGGGGGGGGGGTGTAACATGACCCTGCAGTGCTGGAGGTCTTCACTTTTATGAGGACAGTCGTAAGGGGCCTTGGCAACCGATGACCCCCCAAAGGACAGCAGCAAAGGCTCTGTGGCCAACCGAGAAAGGAAAGGGCGGCCAAGTAAGCAGCAGCCAACAGGTGATTCCCAAAGGCCCTGAGGGGTCCTGGAAGGAGGGAGATCCAAGGGGGAGCAGCCCTGGGCAGCCCCCCACATCCCATAGCCCTGGAGCACGAACACTGGGGAAGAAAAAGGGGGTCCTTCACTTGTCTTGAAGAGAAAGAAAAAAAATAGGAGGCCAACTCTCCACTTCAGAGGGCAAAACCTAAAGGTGCCAAAGGCAGAGGTACCCCAGTTTTGTTATTTCGGGGGGGCGCGAGCAGTGAGCGTTCCTTCAGGACACCAAAAGGCGAGGAGGAAGCCAGAGATTGTATGAAACGGGATCAGAGGAAACCTCTCGGTATCCTGAATGAGACGATAAGATCTCCAGGATCGGATGAGCTGGGGAAGGGGCGCCCAGAGGGAGCCAAAAAAGCAAATAAATATTTAAACGTTTTTCAGTATTTTCAAACTGTTAAATGTTTTTGAAACATTTCTAATACAAGTAGTCCTTAACACAACTATTCATTTAGTAACCATTCAAAGTTATGACAGCACTTTAAAAAAGTGACATGACCGGTTTTCGCATTTGCGACCGTCGCAGCGTCACGTGATCAAAGCTCAAATGCTGGGCAACCGGTTTGTATTTACAACCGTCGCAGTGTGTCCCGGGGTCACGTGACCCCCTTTTGCGACCTTCTGACAAGCAAGATCAATGGGGAAGCCGGATTCACTTAACAACCGGGTTACTACCAATTGCAGTGATTCACATAACAACTGTGGGAAGAAAGGCCGTAAAAAGGGGCAAAACTCACAACTGTGTTGCTTAGCGACAGAAATTTTGGGCTCAGTTGTGGTCGTAAGTCGAGGATTACCAGTATTGTACATAACCCACAGCGCACTACCACAATGGACAGCATTGTGTGTGAGCCAAAGGTCGTCAGTTGTTTACAAGAATCTAAAAGGCCAAAGAGTGGGTCACCTCTGACCGATAAGCCTTGGGAAGCACTGGGGACAGCAGTGTGTGTGTCTGCGTGTCTGCGTGTCTGTGTGTGTGTGGCTGGCTGGGTGGAGGAGAGCAACAGGTGTCCCAACCTTCGTAAAAGTAGGAAAGGGTGGACTCTGCACAGCCTCCATCTGACGCCCCAAAGGTGCCTCTTCCAAAAGGCCACTGGGCTTTCCTGGTGGTCTCTTTGAAAACCTTGCACTTCTAAGAACTGAAGAAGCTTCTGGGATGAGAAGCAAAATGTTTTCAAGGGGGAAAAAAGCCAAGGAAAGCCAGTTGCCTTTTGGAAGAAAAACGCCTTTGAGACAACTGTGAGACCTGAGTGGTTGAGTCTGTCAATCTGATGGATATCAAGGAAGACTCCATAGCAGTGGGGAAAAAATGATTAGAGAACAATCAATGTGGAACCACCTTTAAAGGGATACAGCAATTGCTAGTGTTGATTTGACAAGAAAGAGGTTTGCCAGATTATTCTTTTTCTCATATTTGTCTGTTTTCTCTGGTAATAACCAGGATTGCAATCCAAGAAACAAGAGTAGAGTAGAGTAGAGTAGAGTAGAGTATTTATTTTTTATTTTATTTTATTAAATTTATATACCGCCCTATTCCCGGAGGACTCAGGGCGGTGTACAGGGAGGATTAAAACAAACATACAAAAAATAAAATCAGATTAAGACAATTAATTAAAGTAGAGTAGAGTAGAGTAAAGTGGAATAGAATAGAATAGAATAGAATAGAATAGAATAGAATAGAATAGAATAGAATAGAATAGAATAGAATAGAATAGAATAGAATAGAATAGAATCAGAGTTGGAAGGGACCTTGGGGGGTCATCTAGTCCAACCCCCCACCCAAGCAGAAGACCCAACACCATTTCTGACAGATGGCAGTCCGGTCTTTCCTTGAAAGCTTCCAGGGATGAAGCTCCCACAACATCTGAAGGCAACTTTGGTTCCATTGGTTGATTGTCTGAGAGATTAGCAGTTCTATTAGGAATCTAATTAATTAGAAAGATTTATTAGGAAAATATTACGGTGGCAATGCAGGAATTCCTTTAAGCATTTTCTTTCTCAAGCTCCTTCAGAGACAAATCAAAGCATTTAAGAGTCTTGTTCTTTTTGTTCTGCTCTTTAAGGGGGAGGAGGCCTGGATTTTGAAGATGAACCAACGTGGACTTGTAGATAATTTGGAAATGGTTACTAACCAGCTTATCGCTCGGCTCTTACAGTATTTTTGATCAGCCAGCTTCCTCAATAGACAGTGGGGATGCTGTAGATGTAATATGTCTTCATTTCTGCAAAGCTTGATTTCAAATTATAATGAGCAATCTAACAGAATAACAGAAAAACAGAGTTGGAAGAACTTCTAGTCCAATCTCCTGCTTGGTCAGGAAACCCTGTATCATTTCAGACAAAACTTCCAGTGTTGGAGCACCCACAACGTCTGGAGGCAAATGGTCCCATTGATTGGTTTTGACTCTCTAGTTAAGTGGGAAGTGGACTGCATTATGTTAAGGTGATTACATAGCTGGCCAAAGGCTGGTCATGGCTCTTCAACAACCTGGGGAGAGAGATCAAGTGGGTTGCCATAAATTCAGTCCTCTGTTCATCAATATTTTTACTAATTATTTGAAGGAGGACACGGAAGGAATGTTTGTCTAATAGGCAGATGTTAGCCACACAGTGGAATGAGATTTATTGAAAAAAAGTCAGCATGGAATCTTGTTTCATCAACTCCTGGGAGTCTTCTGAAAGCACAGGTAGATGATAGAGGCATTTGGTTGAGAAATTATAGACTTGTCAGCTTAACGTTGATACTTGTGAAGAATCTAGTGCTGATAACGAAGAGATAGAATAGAATAACAGAGTTGGAAGGGGCCTTGTAGGTCACCTAGTCCAACCCCCTGCCCAAGCAGGAATCCCTTCATCATTTCTGACAGGTAGAAATCCAGTCTCTTCTCGAAAGCCTCCAACAACATCTGAAGGCAACTTCTGTTCCATTGGTCAGGAAATTTCTCCTTATTTCCAGGTTGAATCTCTCCTTGATCGGTTTCCATCCTTTATTCCTTGTCTGGCCTTCAGGTGCTTTGGAAAATCAGTTGGCCCCCTCCTCTCTGTGACACCCCCTCAAATATTGGAACACTGCTATCATGTCACCCCTGGTCCTTCTCTTCACTAGACTAGCCATGCCCAGTTCCTGCAACCGTCCTTCGTATATTTTAGCCTCCAGCCTCCTAATCCTCTTCATTGCTCTTCTCTGCACTTTCTCTAGAGTCTCAACATCTTTTTTATAGCGTGGAGACCAAGACTGATTGCAGTATTCTAGCTGGGGTCTTACTAAGGCTTTGTGGAGTGGTATTAGTACCTCACGTGATCTTGATTGAATCCCTCTATTACTGCAATTTAGGATTGCACTGGCTTTTTTGGCTGCTGCCCCACACTGTTAGCTCATATTTAATTGATTGTCCACTAAAGATTCCAAGATGCCCCTCAGAGTTGCTGCTATTACACCTGGTCTGACCCAATCCATATGTGTACTTTTGGTTCTTCTTTCCTTGTAAGACTTTACTCTACATTAAATTTCATTTTGTTAGATGGGGCCCAGTGTTCAAATCTGTCAAGATCCCTCTGGATCTTGAGCTTATCGTTTAGTGTGTTGGCTATTCCTGCCAGCTTGGTGTCGTCTGAAATCGATCAGTTGGCACCTTGGACATAATGCAACTATTAGAAATGGACTAAATTTATCAGACAACACTTTATTTTTTTTGTCTAGTAATTTAGTTAAACAGTGAGAATTCTGTGGACATCATATATCTTCATTTCAGCAGAGAAACTAACGAAGTACCCATATTGTGCTCTTTAGAAAACTGTTTTGGATGGTTGAGAATTCAGTATATTGTGCTGTATCTTCAAAATTGCTCATCCATGATTCCTGCTCAAACTGGAGAGATTTATTGCAAGGTTAAGATGCACATTATTAATCATGTGGCTTAAAACATGAGGGAATACTTTCAGATTTTCAAATAATGTGGCATTATCTGGGATAAATAATATGCTAGAAGGAAGGATTAGGATTACAAACAATCTTGATACATTAGAGAAGCAGACTGAAATTTAATGCACAATTCTTTACTTAGGAAACAGGAATCAAATCAGAGTACCCAGATTGCTAATAAATAGTAATAATAATGCAGGATCCAATCTGGGTCGGTCACCAGGACCAGAGGTTTAGTCTTCCGAGTCATGCTGGAACCCCACTCCTCGGGGAATTTCTGGGACACACTCTGGCAAGTGAGAGAAGTTCCTCGAGGACGGGGGCTCCCAGATGGGGGAGTTCCAAAGCTCGGAAGGCAAAAATCTCTGGTCCTGGTGACTGACCCAGCTTGGATCCTGCAACATTATCCTGGGACATTATCCTAGATTCGCCTTCATTCGTGAGTAATAATAACAATTACGAATGGACAAAGATTGGGGCTATAGCTAACTACAGATGAATTGTAAGTCTGCAGGCTTACAGTAGGGCTGTTAAAAAGCTAAATTTGAGCTTACCCTCCATCTGCAAAAGTACAAATTGCGAATCACAGACAAGGCGTTCCGCTTCATCTTCCTTTGCCCAGGCCCACCGAGTCCTGCGTCTCGTGTTGGGCACCTCACTTGACAGGCCCAGAGAATTCAGAACCGCTTCGGAGAAGAAGAATGAGATGATTGGAGGACCAGAAATGAAACTCCCTGAGACAGAGATCAAAGGAGCTGGGAATGTTTGGTCTCTTGAGGCAAGACGGCTGAGGCTCAAGGCCTTCTCCCCACAAGCGCCCAGGGAGCGGTGGTGGTGGGCGTCCTTCACTGGTGAGGTTCAAATGAAGGTTGGAATCCCTTTTGCTGGGATGCTTTTCATGCACCGAGCAGAGAGTTGGACTTGATGACCTCAAGGGAACCTCCCAGCTCAAGGATTCCAGAGCAGAATTTTCCCCCAAAACAAGGACGGGGAACATTAATCTCAAGCCCCTAACAGCAAAACAACGAAGGAAGCAGAAGTTCCAGGAATGTCATTTAACAGATTTAAAGCCAGGAGAAAGCATGCAGAACCTTGGAAACCCAATGCAGGCAGTCCTTGACCTATAACGGTTCGTTTAGTGACCATTCAAATTTACAAGGCACTGAAAAAAGTGACTTATGACTGTTTTTCACACTTAAGGGCCATTGCAGCCTCCCCGTGGTTATGTGATTAGAATTCGGACACCTGGCAACTGGCCTGTATTTATGACGGTCGCAAGGTCCCAGAGTCACGTGACCTCTTTCTGTAACCTTCTTACGAGCAAAGTCAGATTCAGTTAAGGACTGCCTTATTAACAACAGCAGTGATTCACTTAGCAACTGTGGCAAGAAAGGTTGCAAAATGGGGCAAAACTCACTTAGCAAATGTCTTGCTCAGCAACAGCTGTGAGCAGAATTCTGGCTCCCCTTTTATTTGGGAATTCCTTTGAAGATGCTCCCCGTTAAACTGCTTGAAGCTGCTCCCCACTTGCTGAGCCGGAAGCCCAGCGGCTGCTCAACAAAGTAAGGTGGAAACGTCCTTCCGCTTAAAATGCTTTCAGAGACTCCCTTTTCTCTCTCAGCCCCTGAGAATCCTTTTGCAACAGTTCTGCAGCAGGATGTTGTGCATCTTAGGGCGAAGAAAGTCCTCGTCATCCAGAATGGAGAATCAAAAAGGAAATGATAAGAAGACGGACCTAAAAGCTCTCTGGGAAGGTCCCCTTCTCTTATCGAATTCTCTTCTGAACGGCCAAAGATGCTCAAAAGCTTGAGATAAGCAAGACCATTCCGCAGTCTGGATGTTCCTCCAAGGGACTCAGAGTCCTTCAGCGACTTGTGGTCTGAAATGATACAGGGCTTCCTGCTTGAGAGAGGGTTGGACTAGAAGACCTCCAAGGTCCCTTCCAGCTCTGTTTATAAGACCCACATTTGTTTGCCCTGGCCGGGCAAAGGGGTTGCAGGGAGGACGCCGGGATCGGGCCGCGGGCGCTGTCCGTGGTGCTGAACTCCAGCCTTGAGAGTTTGCCATGGCAGCCCAACATCCGGTCTCTTGCCTTGCTGGATTTCCCTTAGAATGGGGGTGTCCACCCTTGGCGATCTTAAAATCTATGGACTTCAAGTATGCTGGCTGGGGAATTCTGGGAGTTGAAGTCCACAGGTCCTAAAGCTACTAAGGTTGGACACCCTTGTCTTAGAGGCCTCTTCCTAAACACACCCCTATAGAATCAGGCACTTCCTAGTGAAGCAATGGAAACTTTTTGGCAAGTCGATTGCTTTCTGTTCCCAGAAATCCAGCCAGGAGCCACGTTGTGAAATAGTGATGGATTGTGATGTTCTTTGCTCAGAAGACTTCCTCCTTGGGAGTGGAGCCTCTGCACGGCCACCATCAGCCACTGTATTGCAATAGTTGCAACCGAGGAGCCAAGAGGTGGGGGCAGCATCAGGATAGCAGGACATTGGATCAATTTACATGGAGCGGACTTTGCTCATGACCAGGGACCATCATGACCAGGGCTGCGTCTCTCGGGATAGCTGGCTTGGAGATCCTAAATGTAATTTGGATTTTACGCAGCTGGGTGAATAGACCAGGGATTGAGGGTCCTTGCCGTCTTTCAGACAAACAGTATAGTTGCTCTGGACCTGAGTCCTGCATCTAAAAGAGCTTCCTTTCTTCTTGAAGGACAGCCCCAGAGAGTAGGCCAGATCAGAGGTCTGTTGGGGTACATCTCTTCCCTTGCAACTAGCCCAAAGCATGGCTGGAGAAAGACTCAGCTTGAGGATGGGGGAGATGCTAAACAGAGCAGATATTTCACCAGCTTTTAATCTGAGATGATGATGATGATGATGATGATGATGATGATGATGATGATCCCGTTGCCCCGCCCTTCCTGCCAGACAACCTGCAATTAGCCCAGGTCTCTGTGAGTTCACACAAAGCTTGCTTTCTTAGTGGCAATGTGGTCGGGATGGACAGAAACAGCCCAGTATAAAACAAGGCAGACAAGGATGCATATCCACCTCTAGGCTATTAGCACTATTAGCCCAGGGTGGGAAACATTTGTTGCATGAGGGGGAGGGGTGGGAGGGGGGGAAAGGAAGAAAGTCTCCCAATTAATCTTCGTGGCAGGAAAGAGAACGTGGACTCCTTCACCTGTTCCTGGTTCCCCCTTCAGCCAAGAGGCTGCTGCTGACCCACACCAATGAGTGTCCTAAATGGGATGCTGAGGGAAGTGGGGGGAACCAAAGCACAGCAAAATGGGGAGCAGGCCTCCTTTATTTATTAAATTTATATGCCGCCCATCTCAACCAAAAGGGAACACTGCCCCCATTTTCAGCTTTGCCTGCCTTTCTGGATCAGCCTAAATGACATGATTTGGTGGCTCTGGAAACGGGACGGTCGCCAGGATCCTGTCCAAAGGATAGGACATTTCCCGTTGGAGACTTCACACAACGTTTTTGGAGATGGGGGGGCTGGGAAGAGCCTTTTGGGGCGGGGGCAGGGCTTTTTTGTCATAGAACGCTCAGAATGGAGTTCCGGCACCTTTTTTGGATGGAACCTTGTAGGGTAGGCAAGGCAGGTTGTATGACATGTGTGAGTTCCGGCACCTTTTTCTTTTACAAAAAAAGCACTGGGTGGGGGAGAGCAGAGAAAGGATCCAGCAGGGCTGATCTCCCTGTTCTGCACTCGCAGCAAGGACCGAGTTCTCAGGATGCCGTTCACCGCCATGCCAGCTCATCCAGCGTCTCCAGGGCAACCGTGGCTTTAGATTGTTACTGTGTGGATGTGGGCTGGTAACAGTCTACAGCCATGGTTGCCCGGAGTGGACGCCACAGCATCGGCCCAGGTGGAGAGCAGGAGAAGGGGGGACGGCTGCTTGGAAAGGGGCCGAGGCGACTCCTACCTGCGTCCCCTGAAGTGGAAGAGAGGGGGCACTCATCCCTCCCATGCTTCCCTATGGGGAGAGGGGCTAAGGGTGGCCGGGGAGCCGTTCTGCTCGCCTTGCTTTTTCCCTCGAAGAGGACCTTCTACCTCGAAATGTAGCTGAAGCCTTTGAGATGCAGGCCTGCCGCTGCAACCTTCCTGACTGGACTCTTTTCTGGCTGTTCAGCATCCAGAAAATCTTGTTTGCTCATCGGGCCGCCAAACAGACCTGTGTGTTCATTGAACTATCCGGATGCACTCACCGAGGACTGGTGCAAGGGGTACGGATGAATTCCTGAGCACCAGGAAGCAAGAGGATGGGCACCACGCTTCAATTCTCTGCACGGGGCGGGGTGGTGCAAGGAGGATTCACAGTTCAGGGAAATGCCGACCCTGTGCATGGATAAGGACCCAGGTGTGCCCCACAACACTCTGGTTAAAGAGGTCAGATGGAGACCCTGTGCATGGATAAGGACCCAGGTGTGCCCCACAACACTCTGGTTAAAGAGGTCAGATGGAGAAAGGGCCCTCCCTGCCTGAGTAGAGAAGGGTGCATCTCTCTCTCTCTCTCTCTCTCTCTCTCTCTCTCTCTCTCTCTCTCTCTCTCTCTCTCTCTCTCTCTCTCTGACACACACACTGCTCCGTCTTCACAGTCATTCTCCTCTGCTTATAGGAGCGGAGGGGCAGCAGCCACAGGGATCACAGGGACCCTCTGAATGGGGCTGCAAGGGTGTTTGTGCAAGGGCTGCAGGCCCCGAGGCTCCACCGACACTGGCTGAGGCTTTCAGCTCCGCTTCCTGCCAGCAAGTCCCAAGACGCAGCCAGTCCCTGCGCCTGGCGGCCTCCTGCAGCTGCAAGGAGGGCAGGAGAGGAAGTGGCGCACGCACCCTCAGGCTGGGCCCAGCGAGGCTTCAATTTCCCCCGTAGCTCTTTGTGAAAAGAAGACTTCCAGGCAAGCGTCCCTTCCTCTGAGGCCTCGGGATCTCCTGCATGGCTAGATCTCTGTCTGCCGTCTCCACTTCTCATCCTTAACCCACCAGAATGAATTCCATGTGGATGATCAGAAGAGATCCCAGCTCAGAGCGAAAAAGCCATTTAAAATGAGGGTGAGAAAAAAAAATTCTAACTTCTCCACTGTCTCTGTTCCTCCCCCCCCCAAGGCCTTCCTTTGGACTTTGAGTAAGTCTCTGTTGGCTGGACACGACCCACCGTGGAACCTGCCACTTTTCAAGGGCAGCGGGGGGGGCAATTGCCCCACATGAAAACTGGCACTCAGTCAACAACTCATCTCAGCAGAGGCTGGGAGTTGCTAGAAGGATCTTGACCCCAATCAAAGCGGGGGGGTGGGGGGAGAACAGAGGGAGGGTATCTCTTGAGACAGGCAGCCGCTGGGCCTGTTTCCTCCAGCAGGGCAGGAGCTGCTCTTGGGCAGAATGCCCAGGGAGGCAAGCAAACACTGCTGCCCCCTCCATGACAGCCCCAAATACATGGGGGGTGGGGGGGTAGCGGAGGTATCAGCTCAGCAGCAAAGCTTTTCTTGTAGCCCCAAATGTGCAAAGGCAGAACAGGCCTGGCTGCTCTTGCCCAGGAAAGGAGCCTGGCTTGGAAAGAGCCATCGAACACGGGCCAGGAATGGAGCGGGACCGGACTAGGCCGGCTGAGAAGGGAAGCGAAGGAACAGCAGCGCTGCCCCCACCCAGTTTTAAGGCCTTCCAGTTGCAACAGGTGACAAGGGTTCGGGGAGGGGGGTCCAAGGCCATCTGGGGTTGAGACTCGCCACCCTCCTTGCTCACCCACCCTGTGGCAATGGGAACTGGCGCTCAAACGTCACAGCCAGGCGGGAAGGCCTCTGAGGCAAGGAAGCATGCCAACAGGACCAAACTCCGGCAGGCAGAGTCAGCCAGGACTGCCAGGTTGCTGGTTTCTAGGTGGCCTAAAGGTGGGAAAGGTGGGTCAGGGTGGGCGAGTGCAGGGTGGAAAATCTCCCCCAGCTTCCCTCCCCCCCAAGAGGCCTGGCTGGGCACACCTGCCTCCACAACTGATTTTGCACCCTGAGCTCTGGACTGTGGCACCTCCGCTTGCCCCGACGGGGAGCCGGGACGTCCCCTTCCCCGTGCAGGAAAAGCCTCGGCAGCCAGAAGCCGCCCAGGTGAGCCTGCAGCCTCGGAGATCTGCCCCTCGCCCTGAACCACCCAGCCGAGCCGGCCTCCACCTGCGCTCTCCGAAGGTCCAGGCGTGGCTGGGGACCCTTTGCCGGCCTCTCTGAGAGCCGTGGCACTTCAGGGAGGGAGCGGGAACCGGACGCGGGCCTTCCAGCAGCAGCCCCGGGGGCGGCCAAGCCGGGAAGAAGCTCCGGCTGGGGAAGGTACATCCGGCGCGCCTCTCATCTCCCCCTCTGTACTCCCCCCCTCGCCTGGAGGGGGCGAAGTCGCGGGCTGCCGGCCTGCTGCGACCGCCCTTTGGCTGGACGCTTTGGGGTCATTTGCCTTCGGCCAGGCGCTGAGGTTGGGGGGCGCGGGGGTTTCATCGCTCGGGAACAGACCGGGAGCCACAGCCCCGTCGCTTGGCGCCATCCCGACAGTACCCCGGATGCAGGTTTTCCGTTGGAAGGAGTCTGACGGTGGCTGCCCCATCCCCGCCGCTCTGCAGGGACCCACCTGCAGGGCTGCCCCGTCGCCGATCCTCCCGCCCCCGCCCCGGGGTCTCCCCAGCCTTTCGGCAGCCTGGGCTCTAGAGCAGCCCGGCCCGGCAGGGTTCCAGCTGGCCGTCTGGAAAAGAGCTCCGGGCACTCAGAGGAGCCGAGCGCTCTGCCGGGAAGATGCGCCTCCTAACCGGCGCCCGGAACCCCGGGCCCCCTTCGCACCTGGCGGCTCCGGCGATCGGCTCCAAACGACGTCCCCCCCCCCGCCCAGACCTCTTTGCTCAGAAGCGCTGGGCTCTTGTCCGCTTTGGCGGGGTGACCTGGGCCCCTCGGGGGCAACGGCGGGGTTGGGGGGGAATCTGACTTTTCTCAGGTCCCCAGAAGGGGCAGGGAAGGGGCCGCCGCACTAGGGCAACTGCTCGAAGAGAGCAGGGCCGGGGCAGGGAGTTCAGGGGGTGCCCGGGGTCGGACAAGGGCTGCAGGAGAGGCTGGAGCCCTGGAGGAGGACTGGCGTTGCCGGCCAGGCCCCCAAGCCTCGGTCCTGGCATTCTTTACGGAACAGGGGCTGCTCTCAGCCCAACAGAGCCCCCCCTGGCTCTGCCAGGCCAAAGTCTTCTGGTTCTAGCCACGGGAGGCCGCCCCAAGGGCTGGATCTTCTGGGGAACAGAGGCCTGCCCAGGGGAACTGCTCCAGAGCAGAGCTCTGCAGACCTGGCCGCTTTAAGACTTGTGGACTTCAGCTTCCAGAATCGCTCAGCCGGCTGTGCTGCTAAGGAGTTCTGGGAGTCAGATGGCTGCTGCTATTCCTGAGCAGGTCCGGGAGGGAGGTGCCATCCTGCCTACCCACCTGCCCCTCGGGCACATCCCAAGCCACCATCCCCCTCCCCCTCCGAGAGGCTCCCCTGCCCCTGAGAGCGGAAACGACCCCCATTGCCCACTGGGGAGGCTGCAGGGTCTTGTATGAGCTGGCAAGGGGCCGAGAGGGGCCAGCTGGGGAGGCAGACTGAGGGCTGGAGGAAGCTGTGACCTTTTGCACACCTGGGAGGCCGCTCCCTTTAGCCTGGTTCCACATACCGGCCTCTGCTGGCCAGATCTCTGGAAAGCCTGGGACGGCCCTCCAAGGGAGGGGTGGAGGCTGCGCTGCTCCCCTGCGGGAGGTAACAGAACTCTGGGAGGAAGAACCGGGCAAGACCTTCCCTGCAAGTGTGGGCTGAGCCTGCAAGTGGCCGAGCTCCTGTTGCCACTAGCTGGCCTACGATTCCCAGGGTCCTCGGTCAATGGCCCAATGGCTGAACACATCCAGAGGGCACCAGGTTGGGGAAAGCCGGTGGAGATGGCCAGGTTAGGAAAGGCTTGTGCAGAAGACTGAACACTGCCCCCCTCCTTCCAGTTCCTCTCCAGGTGAATACAGAGGTTGATTCATTGAGGGGGGAGGGAGGGGCAGTACGTTCTCTGCAAACTGGGGCCAAGCTGGGGCCAGGCAACAGCTGCAGGAGGCCACAGCTCTGGTGGACCCCAGAAATGGGCTGCCGGTGCCTACTTCCTGGTTTTCAACTTCCGGGTCCAGCCTGCAGCTCTGGGTTTCCTCCCAGGCCTTCCCCAGCCTCCCCCCCCCTTGACTCAGGCCAGGATGTCTGTCCTGGGGGGGGGGGAATGCACAAATGGCTAGCAGCACTGCCCCCTTGTGGATAAAGGAAGTTTGCACATGCTCGCTTCCAGAGCCCTGGGAAGTGTTCCTTTGCCTTCTGCTTCACCATCTTCTACACTTGGTTTTCACCACTGCACAAGCCCAGCAACGTAAGGCCAAGGGTGGAGCCGGCAGTGAGAGACCAGGAGTCGCAATCGCCACTCCAGGAATTCTCTGGATTTGCACCCTCTGGCCGGCCTTCCTGCCTCAGCACAACAACTTTGGGGTACTTTTGCTGCCAATTCCCTCCCTCTCTTTAGCCCCAGGGGACAGGAACCCCAAGGTCTTCTGCCCTGGCAGGCCACAAAAAATCAAGAGGGCTAAAAATAAAGGTGGTCTTTGACTTACGACATTCACTTAGTGACTGTTCAGTTGTAACAGCACTGAAGTGACATGACCGTTTTTCACACTTATGACCGTTGCATCACCCCTGGGGGTCATGTGATCAAAATTCAGATGCTTGGCAACTAGTTCATATTTATGATGGTCGCCGTGTCCTGGACTCATGTGATCCCGTTTTGTGACCTTCCGACAAGCAAAGTCAATGGGGAAGCCAGATTCACTGAACAACCGTGCTACTAACGTAACTACAACGATTCACTTAACAGCTGTGTAAAGTCCGGCAAGGTTCACTTACCAAATGTCTCGCTTAGCAACATAAATTTTGGGCTCAATTGTTGCCGTACGTTGAAGACGATCTGTACAGCAAATTCTCCAGGGCTGCCTCCTTAATTGTGGGGTGAGGGCCCAATATGTGGGATGGAAAAGCCCGCCTTCCCTCAGAGTGGCACGTAGCAAGCACCAAGGACAAATTACACTTGAATAAAAGCCTTGAGGCAGGGGTGTCAAACTGCCGGCCCGTTGCGTCATACGGAGGCCACGCCCACTCCAGCTCCAGCAACGCAAAAAAAGTTGTGATACATTGCAACATGTCACGTGACGCAGAGAGTCTGACAGGTGGGCTTTAAGGAGCTTCTGCTGACCTTAATAATTGCTGGGAAAAACAAGGGCAGAATCACAGGCAGCATTTTTGAAAATAACCTCCCCTAAATTTTACAAAAAAAGCAAAACGGAGAGGCAGGCTGTGTGAGGAGATACCAGCTTGTTTTGGCTGGAGGTACTCAGAGGGAGGAGGGTCCAAAGAGGACCTCGCCCAATGGGGCATGTGCCAAGAACACTAAACAGTCAACAATCACGGATACAAAACCTTCATTTAATTACACCTGTTCAAGTTCTATTAAAATAAAAGCTTAGAATCCTTATCAATCAATCAGAATAGAGCTGGAAGGGACCTTGGGAGTCCAGCCCCCTGCTCAAACAGGAGACCCTAACCCATTTCAGAGAAGTGGCTGTCCAGTCTCATCTTAAAAGCCTCCAGTGATGGAGCACCCACAACCTCAGCAATTCCTGGAATCAATAACAATAATAGAGTTGGAAGGGAACTTGGAGGTCTTCTAGTCCAACCCCCTGCTCAGGCAGGAAACCCTAGACCATTTCAGGCAAATGGCTGTCCAGTGTCTTCTTAAAAACCTTCCAGTGTTGGAGCCTTCACAGCTTCTGGAGGCAGGTTGTTCCACTGGTTAATTGTTCTAACTGTCAGGAAGTTTCTGCTTAGTTCTAGGTTGCTTCTCACCTTGGTTAGTTTCCATCCGTTGCTTCTTGTCCTGCTTTCAGGTGCTTTGGAGAATAGCTTGACTACCTCTTCTTTGGGACAACCCGTGAGATGTTGGAACACTGCTATCATGTCCCCCCTGGTCCTTCATTAGACTACTAGACATAGCCAATTCTAGCAAGTATTCCTTATATGTTTCAATCTCCAGCCCCGATTGTCTTTGTGGCTCTTCTCTGCACCATCAAGGCTGTGATTCAGGCAGCAGCAGAGCCAGCAAGCCCCACATCTGGGAGGAAGACATTGATCTTGTAGCATTTGAGATGAGCAGAGCACACCTGCCCATTCTTCCTCAGACATCCTGACAGGCAGCGAGGTCCAACATCCCAGAACAGGGATCTCAGGTTCAGTCCAATCCTCAGATCTGTCCCTGAGCCGAGATGGAAAGCAGATCCGCAACCTGGGTGGCTGGCAAGTCCCACCACTGTTATTAGCCAAGCCTGGTACTCGGAAGAACCGGCCTGAAAGAGGAGGGGAAATAAAGGCGGGTGTGTGTGTCGAGGGCGACTCCAGCGGCTCGGGCGGTCGTGTACGCAAAAAAGTCCCTTAATCGCAGCAGCGCAACCTCCAGTCGGGGACCCTTATAGACCGCTTTGGGGAGAGTCCGGATCGGTGTCTTGCAAGGCTTCAGGGCGGCGCTCTCCTCCTCCTCCTCCTCCTGCAGCCGCCAAAGGACTCCGGCCTGGCTCCCGCGGGGAAGGCGCCGAGTCCGACGCGCGGGAGGGAGCTGGCGGCGGCGGCGGCCGGGGCGGGCGGAGCTCGGGCCCCGCGGGCAGCTCGAAGCGGCGCAGGAAGCCCAGGTAGGCGGCCCTCTGCGCGGCGGCGGCGGGGACGAAGTGGCCGCCCTCGTGGGCCAGCAGGACCGGGTGGGAGAAGCGCGCGGCCAGCGCCCGGCTCTCGGCCGCCGGGATGACGCGGTCGGCCCGGCCGAAGACGTGCAGGCTGGGCACCCGCAGCGCCCCCGCCGCCTCCGCCGCCGCCCCCGCGGGGAAGCCGGCCACCAGCAGGGCGAAGCGGAAGGGGAAGCGCCCGTCCCCGCGCTCCCGCAGCGCGCACACCAGCCCGGCCAGCGCCGCGCCCTGGCTGAAGCCCAGCAGCCCGTCCACCGGCCCCAGCGCCGCCAGCGCCGCCGCCACCGCCCGCAGCGCCGCCTCCGGCTCCGCCTCGGGCCCCGGCTCCGGCCCGGCCTCCAGCCACCACCCGCGCGGGGCCTCCTCCCCCTCCCCCGGCTGGGCCGGCAGGCGGTGCGGCGCGTCCAGGTAGAGCAGCTCGGCGCGTCCCCGCAGGGCCTTCCGCAGCGCGCCGGTCCGGGCGCGGAACCGCCGGGCGCTCTGCCCGTAGCCGTGGAGACAGAGCAGCCGCAGCTCCCGTCCGCGCGGCGCCGCAGCCATCTCCTTCCGGGTCCCGCGACGGAAGCCCCGCGGCGCCCTGACCGCGCGGCTCAACCAATCGGAGGGCAGGAGCGTCACCCCGGCAACCGCGCAAGGAGACTGGCGGCCAATCCCAACCTCTTCTCTGGTGGGACGTCCGCCGGAGGGGCGGGGGAAGAAAGGCGGTGGGTACGCATGCGCTCTCCGCGCCTGGTACGCTCTGCCGCAGGAGGCTTCTGCAACCTGGCGCCCCCGGTCCCGTACTGCTGCTCCACCCTTCCCCGACATGCGTGGCGGCTGAGGATGATGGACTTGGAGGTCGTCGTTTGGAAGGGCCCTGTGCTGCTCGCGAACGCCTCTCCCCCTCTGGCATGCGCGCACCTTCCGCCACGACCCCGCGAAAGACCCCAGGGGGCGATGGCCAGTCCCGGCTCCGAGGCGCGCGGCCGTTTCCTCCCCGCCTCGCTTTGCTGCCCCTCCCGCGAAGCCCGGGGAAAGGAGAGGAGGGGAAGCGCCCCACCGGCCCCTTCTCCGCGGAGATGAGACCAGGAATCTCTCCCCCCCCCCACCAGTCCGGGCCCGCCGGTTGCCCTTTGCAAAGCCCCCTTAATGCATCCGGAGTCCCAAGCGAGGGTCCGGCCACCAGTGATGCCCCTGGGCCTCTCCCCCCCTGCAATCAGTACTTGGGGGAGGGGGGAAACTATACTACCAGGCCGCCAAGGAAGCAACCCCAGTTCTCTTAAGGGGAGGCCTCCCTTTTCTCCCTCCCCCCCCCCCCTCTTCTTCGGGCAAGGGAGGAAAGGCTGCAGTTTGCTGTCCCCACGTGGGGTGGAGTGGGCTTTGTTGCGGTTGCTCATCTTTGGTGCCTTTGTTGACTCCTGGACTGGTCCCTGCAGTTTGCTTGGCAAGGCTTTTCAAAACTGGCTTGCTGGCTCGTCTTGAGATTCATCTCCACAAAACATTCAGCTGCCTGGAGGGGAACTCCTCTACACCTAAGCTGGAGTTGGGTTAACCGGGGCACACTGGGATCAAACTGAACGCTTCTCCCACAACCCCAAACCTCTGCCCCAATCTAGTTAATGAGAAAAAGATAACGTGTGTCTGGACACAAAGAGGCACAAGGATGGGATAACACAAACAAGTGAATATTAACCAAACACTCCACCAGTCTATTGTGTCCAAAACACAGCTCGGATCGCAAAAGGAGCGTCTTCTGGAGAAAGCAAATTGCCTAGGACACTTAGGTCAGTGAAGGCAACAACCCTCAGCTTTTGCTTTTAAAAGTATGTTTTTTGTTCCAGAAAGCACTCTTGGCAAACCGCATCTGCTCCCAGCTCAGATTTCTTTCCCTGCCAAAGCCAGAGGACAAAAACCAAGAGATTTCCAGGTTATCATTCCCAAGTTACTTTTTAAGTCCCTAACAATGCATCACCACTTTTGCTTTGATAGTAATGATGAAAAGTCTTATTCAGGCACATCAATAATAGCAATAATGCTTTACAGCACTCTCGGGTTTTACAATGTCAGCATTATTTGCATCTTGCTCCCAACAATCTGGGTCCTCATTTCACCGACCTGGAAAGGACGGAAGGCTGAGTCAACCTTGAGCCGGTCAGGATCGAACTCCCGGCAGTGGGCAGACTCAGCCTGCAGTAGGGCACTTTAACCACTGCGTTGTCAACCTTCAGAGCAAAAGACAGGCGCCTTTGACCCAAGGCTGCCTTTGGTATCCACTGGCACGGATGGAGACAAGGAATTCCTGCATCACTGGATTGCTGGGACCCCCCAGGCCCTCCTCTCCCCTCAGCTGCAGGTGTCTGTGCTTACTCACTGGCGTTATTAGTCCAAATATTCAGTTCCTGTGTCTCCGGCAAGGGCCCTCCCCCCATTTTCTTCAATCCAATAGTTAGTCCAGCAAAGGCTCTTCTGCTTCTCCAGCTGCCGAACCCCAAAAGTTCGTGGTTGCAAGTAGACCTGGAGGCACAAACCTGGCCTCCCAGAGAGCCGGCAGCAGAACGCAGCACCCTAACCCTATCTGGACCAAGTGCAGAGTTTGAGATCGGGTTGCTTTTTCCCACTGGAGCGTGGGGAGGGATGGGGGAATCACCCCAAAGTGTCTGTGCTTCAGAGTTCGGCCCCTATTGCTGCTGCTGCTGCTCCACACACGGCCTGGGGCCCGTCTGAGTTCCTGACTCCACTCCGAGGTTTGATGACGCCTCCTCCTCCTCCTCCTCCTCCTGGCAGGAGCAGCTCTTCGGGGCTTCTTTCCCAGCAGACGGGAGGAGGGATCTGGCCAGCTTCACCTGGAAAGCAGGAAACCGCAAGAGGAGGGTGGATTAATGCCGTCATTTGCATCACACCCCTTCATCATCAGAGGGGGATTCGCAAGAGCTCCTGCCAGCGGCAGCCCAAGCAGTGACTGATCAGTCTGGGCCAGAAATTTTGCACCTCCTCTGCATATCCGGCCAGCCCAGTGGTGCTCTCCAAACAAGCCGTCACCAGTCGCCCTTTGGCCAGTGGCTCAGATCTGCTGTCCAGTCTTCAGGTAGCCATTGCCAAGGGGCGTGGCGCACAACGCAGAGACCACTAGGGAAAGCCGCCTGCCCCCCATCCCCACTGGCCAAACCCACAGCCCCAGACGACATGCCCCGATATCTCTGCTCTTTCTTTCCTTCCATCCTTGGTAGGACGGCTGTGGCCCTCACCCAGGCCCAGATCAACGCAAGGCCTTCTCTGCTGGGCATGCCAGCCCATGCTCCGGGCAAGGAGCCCCCTCTCGAAGGCAGCCTTAAGCAAGGTCCTCGGGGAAGGGGACAGGTAAGCTGCCCTGGGCAAATGAAGAGGCCTTCTCTGATCTGTATTTGGGGCAGAATAACCCGGGCAGATTCTGAATTGGGAGAAGAATCTTTAAGTGTTGTAAATTCAATTGCTTAAAGCTCGCCTGCCTGGAAAGCTGGAAGCTGAGGCAATTCCACAGGAGAGCCAGGCAGATCCCCCCCGCTACGTTTCCTCTCCCGCCCAGCCTCAAGGGAGAAAACAGCTGCCAGTCAATGCCAGTAACAGGCTGGCATATTGCTGAAGCTGTTCCTAGACACAATCCACCTCTCTTTTGAACAAACTCTTCCAAAACGGGCCTAACAGTCTTCTGGAAGAGACAAAAAACGCTCAGCAGGCAGGCCTTCCCAAACAGCCCTATGGAGAGGCTGCAGGATCGGGGTGTGTGTGTGTGTGTGTTTAAGAAGCTTAGCAGCCCATTCCCAAACCATGGCAGGCAAATCTCAGCAACACCCAATTAAATTGCACCCTGAGCTGAAATGGGCAGAACCTGCCAATCTTTACCCCAGTTCCCTAATGGCGAAATGGGGGATAGATATCCAACCTTGGCAACTTTAAGACCTGTGGTCATCATCATCATCATCATCATCATCATCATTATTATCTTTTTTCCATTTACCCCAAAAGAATTGGGCAAAGGAAGGAGGGCATGCTATTAATTGTTAATAAATTATGAGATCCTATGTATAGTGAAAGAAATTCCCCCCTCCCCAGTCCCTGACACACACACACATTTTGGATGGTGGAAGGAAGCCCGTCCCCCTTTGAAGCAGGATGTGGCTGCCCTGACTGACCACAAGGTAATCTTGAGCCTGCGGTGTGACACACCCGCCGAAAAGGCCAATGCCATCCCGGGGGCTATAAATGGGACCATGTTCATAAAAGACAACTGTCCTCCCCCCAACCAGATCCTATTTGGGGGACGGTTCTGGGTTCAAACCGGAGAAACTGGAGCAGGCGGAGAGAAGGGCCGCTAAGAGGGCAAAGGATCTGGTAACCAAGCCTTCCAGGAAAGAGTTAAAGGATCCAGCTACGTTTAGCCTGTAGTAGAGTTTTTTTTGGGGGGGCGGGGTTCCTGACCCAGAAAGGATTTAGCCTCTGTTGCCCCAGAGAGCAGGGGCAGAACTGCAAGCAAGGAGGCTCAGCTGAGGTGAAAAGGCACTTCTGGCTGACAACTGTTAGTCCATGGAACAGGCTGCCACAAGAAGTGGGCCTTCTCCTTGGCCGAGGTGCGTTGAGCAGGGAGGTTCACGTGGACGGCCTCTCGGTCCCTTTGAACTCCAGGAGTGCCCACGTGCCCACGCCGCACTCTCCGCATGTGTGCCAGACCAGGGCTTACCTCTTTGCTCCTGACCCCTTTCTGGGGCCGGTGGCTGGGGTGGTTCACCGTCCAGGGTCCCAGAGACTGACCGGCGTAGAAGTCCATGGGGTAGATCTCCTGCCATTTGATCTGCTGCAGAGCCACCGCAGCCTGGGGGGAGCGGGGGGGGGGGAAGAGGGCTGGTTGGAGCAATCAGGGTCCTGGCATCAGCCTTCCCCACCTGGAGGCCAGAAGAGGCTGGTGGTGCATCCCCCTCCTCTACATAAACTGCACCTGGCCATTAACATCCAGCCCTTGGAGGAGGGGGGGCTGCCTTGAACCCTTTCCGATTCCTTCGCAGCCCTCCCTCCCTCCCAGCCACCAGACCCCCCCCTTACCTCATAAGGTGTCAGCAGAGGCTTTTCAAAGGCTTCCCCCCAGTCTATGGAGAGGCGGGGGCATGCTACCTGCACCCAGCTGTGTGGAGAAAGAAAATGGGGGCAGGTGGGTGGGAGGCACAGCTTTCACCTGCAGGACAGACCTGGTCCAGTCCCCCCCCCCGCCCCCCATACAGAAGGGCTGGGTTGGGCCCCAATGGAACTGGGCAGCACCCCAGCAATACATACAGCAATCTCAGTGTATTTAATAAAATAAAGACACCCCCCCCAATAGCCTGGGATTCTCCAGCCCTCCCAACCGCCCCCCAGTGCAGTGCAGTCCAGTGGGCAAACAAACATGGGGAGGGTCTTCCAGTACTCACGCCTCAACATCTGGAAACAGCTGCAGTTTGCTGGGGAAGACCTCCGAGAGGAGGAGCCGGACGTAGGGACGCCCTGCCGCCTGCAGGCTCGACTCCAGGTGCTGCAAAAAAGGAGAGGGGGCTTATTCTGGGGACCCCCGCAACCGCCTCCTTGGGCAGGGAGCTTGGTGAACACTTCCAAAGCGGAAGGGGAGGTTCCCACGAAGGCTTTCCCCAAATGAAGTGAGGAGGGAGAGCTCCTTTCCCGGCTCACCTGGCAGAGCGCTTCCTCGCTGGAGCCGGCCAGGCTATCCTCAAAGCCTGCACTGGCGGCCTGGCGGGGGTCTTCCAGGACGGGACCCTGAATCGGGCTGCCTCCCCACCCTTCCCTCCTGAAGCAGGGAAGGCCAAAGGGGAAGGCTCCCGTAGCCCACGGAGCAACCGGCCCAGCAGCCTGACCAGAGGACTCACCTGCAGGATGGCCGGAGACCCCTGCCGGCCCAGGGTGCCCAGGATGAGGCCCCACTTGTGGGCACGGGCCGCCTGGCGGATGGCCGCCTTCCGCGACTCCTGCATGCGCTCGTGGGCGTAGAGCTCCTGGGAGAAGACCTTGCTGTATGGGTCATACCTGAGGGAGGAGCGCAAGGGGGGGGGTGTCCCTGAGTGGGCAGCGGCCAAGTGCCTTGGCCGTGCAGCCCTTGCTCAGCCAGTGGGCTGGATTCCCCAAGGCCCGGCCCGAGGTCAGGAGTACAACGGTTTTCATGAAGATGGTCCAAAGTTACAACGGCACTGAAAAAAGTGCCTTATGACCGATTTTCACACTTATGACTGTTGTATTCCCAGGGTCACGTGATCAGAATTCAGACGCTTGGCCACTGACTCATATTTACGATGGTCGCAGGTGTCGTGTGATTCCCTTTTGCCACCTCCTGACCAGCAAAGTCAACGTGGAAGCCAGATTCACTTAACAACTGTGTTACTAACAACTGCAGTTGCTTGTATAACAACTGTGGCAACAAAGGTCGTACAATGGGGCAAAACTCACTGAACATCTGTCTCGCTTAGCAACAGAACTTTTGGGCTCCGTTGTGGTTGTAAGTCGAGGATTACCTGTGGCTCCCTGGGACAAGGGAACTGAGTGGCAGGGCCACCCTTGAGGTCATCACAGCTAAATCTTCTCCTAGGGCGGCCGGAAGCCCCCTGAAGCAGAGGAGCCGCTGCAGGCGCTGGTTCTTGGCCACAGGGGCCACGGTTAGGATTCCTGCCCTTCTGGTGCCTTCCATTTTTATTTCAGGCCCTGCATTCACAAGGCCCTCTGTCTCCCAGGGGCCACATACAGGGGCCCTCCAAGCCCCTCAGAGGCTTCTGCTTCCTGGATCATCCTCACGGCTCTTTCCTGGACCGGTTCCTAGCTGAACCTGTCTTTGAGGTGGTGCCCAAGCTAGACCTGGGCCACGCCGGCCCAACCAAGGCAGACCACAACTCCTTGCCCAGATCCTTCAAGGATCTCCATGGCGTCTTCCCTGACGCCACATAGGAAGGGTTGGCAACGGCCGCCTTCCAGAGGCTTTCTGAATTCCTCAGACTCCCCCATGCTAGGAGTAACAAACCAGACCCTGCTTAGCTTTAGAGCAGGACGTGTTTGTCCAGTGTTGGCAACCTGAAGACCTGTGGCCTTCAACTCCCAGAATTCCCCAGCCAGCTAGACCAGGGGTGTCCAAGCATGGCCGCTTTTAAGACCTGTGGACTTCAACTCCCAGAATTCCCCAGCCAGCTAGACCAGGGGTGTCCAAGCATGGCCGCTTTTAAGACCTGTGGACTTCAACTCCCAGAATTCCCCAGTCAGCTAGACCAGGGGTGTCCAAGCATGACCGCTTTTAAGACCTGTGGACTTCAACTCCCAGAATTCCTCAGCCAGCTAGACCAGGGTTGTCCAAGCATGGCTGCTTTAAGACCTGTGGACTTCAACTCCCAGAATTCCTCAGCCAGCTAGACCAGGGGTGTCCAAGCATGGCCGCTTTTAAGACCTGTGGACTTCAACTCCCAGAATTCCCCAGTCAGCTAGACCAGGGGTGTCCAAGCATGGCCGCTTTTAAGACCTGTGGACTTCAACTCCCAGAATTCCTCAGCCAGCTAGACCAGGGTTGTCCAAGCATGGCTGCTTTTAAGACCTGTGGACTTCAACTCCCAGAATTCCTCAGCCAGCTAGACCAGGGGTGTCCAAGCATGGCCGCTTTTAAGACCTGTGGACTTCAACTCCCAGAATTCCTCAGCCAGCTAGACCAGGGTTGTCCAAGCATGGCTGCTTTAAGACCTGTGGACTTCAACTCCCAGAATTCCTCAGCCAGCTAGACCAGGGGTGTCCAAGCATGGCCGCTTTTAAGACCTGTGGACTTCAACTCCCAGAATTCCCCAGCCAGCTAGACCAGGGGTGTCCAAGCATGGCCGCTTTTAAGACCTGTGGACTTCAACTCCCAGAATTCCCCAGTCAGCTAGACCAGGGGTGTCCAAGCATGACCGCTTTTAAGACCTGTGGACTTCAACTCCCAGAATTCCTCAGCCAGCTAGACCAGGGTTGTCCAAGCATGGCTGCTTTTAACACCTGTGGACTTCAACTCCCAGAATTCCTCAGCCAGCTAGACCAGGGGTGTCCAAGCATGGCCGCTTTTAAGACCTGTGGACTTCAACTCCCAGAATTCCTCAGCCAGCTAGACCAGGGGTGTCCAAGCATGGCTGCTTTAAGACCTGTGGACTTCAACTCCCAGAATTCCCCAGCCAGCTAGTCCAGGGGTGTCCAAGCATGGCCGCTTTTAAGACCTGTGGACTTCAACTCCCAGAATTCCCCAGTCAGCTAGACCAGGGGTGTCCAAGCATGACCGCTTTTAAGACCTGTGGACTTCAACTCCCAGAATTCCTCAGCCAGCTAGACCAGGGTTGTCCAAGCATGGCTGCTTTAAGACCTGTGGACTTCAACTCCCAGAATTCCTCAGCCAGCTAGACCAGGGGTGTCCAAGCATGGCCGCTTTTAAGACCTGTGGACTTCAACTCCCAGAATTCCCCAGTCAGCTAGACCAGGGGTGTCCAAGCATGACCGCTTTTAAGACCTGTGGACTTCAACTCCCAGAATTCCTCAGCCAGCTAGACCAGGGGTGTCCAAGCATGGCTGCTTTAAGACCTGTGGACTTCAACTCCCAGAATTCCCCAGCCAGCTAGTCCAGGGGTGTCCAAGCATGGCTGCTTTAAGACCTGTAGACTTCAACTCCCAGAATTCCCCAGCCAGCTAGACCAGGGGTGTCCAATGTTGACAACCTGAAGACCTGTGGACTTCAACTCCCACGCTTTCCCCAGACAGCAAGAATTCTGGGAGTTGAAGTCTTAAAGTGGCCATGCTTGGACACCCCTGCTTTAGAGCCGCGAGCCACAAAAGCCGGGAATGCGGCAGAGGGTGGACACAGCAGCTGCCTCTAATCACAGAGCTGGACGGTGCCCCTGCAGTCACCAGGGCAAGAACCCAAATTAAAGCCTCTGCTGGACAGAAAGTACTTTTGCAGTAATGCAGTTTAAAAACCGCAATTTTTTGCAGTTATATTACACTGGTAACTCACATTCAGTGTGTAATTAACTATTTCAAAATAATATAATCTCGGTTTTGCGTCAGCCCTGAGCCTGATAAGCAGTTCCTCAATTTTTTTCGCCCGTCACTAAAAAAGATGCTGAGGAAGTCGGACCCATCGAAGGCCTCGGGCTAGGAATGTCCCTCCGTAGCAAGAGTGCCTCACATCAGGCCTTAACTGGGTCACTCTCCTCCCCGGGTTCTGGGGGGGGGCGGTTTTCAGTGGTTCTCAGGATAAGAGAACGACAGAAGCGCAGAACTGGGGTCAGTGCATGATCCACTCCAGCAGCATTCGCAACCTCAGCCAACTTTCAGATGCGTGGACCAAGTCCTAAATTCCCCTTCTGGCTGTGGAATGCTGGGAGTTGAAGTCCACCCAAAGAGTAACAGAGTTTAAAGGGACCTTGGAGGTCTTCTAGTCCAACCCTCTGGTCAAGCAGGATAACCCATACCATTCCAGATAGATGGCTGTCCAATTTCTTCTTGAAAACCTCCAGAAGTGATGGAGCACCCACAACTTCTGGAGGCAACTCCCGTTCCACTGGTTAATTGTCCTCATTGTCAGGAAGTTTCTCCTTAGTTCCAGGTTGCTTCTCGCCTTGATTAGTTTCCATCCGTTGCTTCTTGTCCTGCCTTCTGGTGCTTTGGAGAACAGATGGAGCCCCCCTCTTCTTTGTGGCAACCCCTGAGATTTTGGACCACTGCTATCATGTCACCCCTAGTCTTCTTTTCACTAGACCTACCCAATTCCTGCGACCGTTCTTTGTATGTTTTGGCCTCTGGTCCCCTGATCATCCTTGCTGCTCTTCTCTGCACTCTTTCCAGAGTCTCAACATCTTTTTAAAAATATGGTGACCAAAATTGGATGCCCTGTCCTAAAGAAATCTCTGGGAGATGACCATCCAGCGTCCGTCTGAAGTCTTCTAGTGCAGGGGTCCCCAACCTGCGGGCCACGGCCCACTACAGCACCGCGTGGCAAAAACACAGCAGTGCTAGTGTCATGCGAGTGCTAGCCCCTCCCCATTCGCATCCTGCGTGCTTGCAGCCCCGTTTGTGTGTTTGTGTGTGCGTGCATGTAAAATGCTTCCCCCTCCCGTTCCCTCCGGTCCACCAACCGTGCAAGACTGGAGACCTCTGCTCTAGTGAAGGAAGTCTCCCCTTCAGCCCGGTCAGGAAATCAAGTTGCTCCTGGTGCTGGCCCTTGGTTGGGCCCCCGGTTCTGCTCCTGCTCTCTGGGGCCACAGAGAACCCCCCCCCCCCGAGCAATAGCTCTTCTGAGGACTGAAGACTCTTAACCTGACTTGCCTCAGTCCTTTTCCTGCAGGCGAAACATAGCTGAGTTCTCATCCTTCTAGCGCAGGGATCTTCCAACATGGCCCTTTTATGACTTGTGGACTTCAACTCCCAGAATTCCTCAGCCAGGCAAGGAATTCTGGGAGTTGAAGTCCACAAGTCAAAAAGGACCAAGTTGGAAGACTCCTGTTCTAGCATGTTCACCATCCTGACAACCCTCCTGAGCATCGGCTGCCATCATCCCTGTCTTGCCTGGGACGCGGTCCCCAGAACTGGCCCCAGCACCCCAAATAAGGCTCCATGTTTTCATGTGAAGCCCCTTTTGGTGCCTTCCTGGGCTACTGCTTTTGAAAGACCCCATTTCTTTCTCCCCAGGACAGGAAAACCTCCACCAATCTGGGGCAGTTCTGGTCAGAAAGGCTGGGGGGGGAGGGGGGCTGTGTCTGCCCTTGTGGCTTGAGGCGCTGCCCACCCTGTTGTGGGAGACCCAAGACAGAGACCCTCATTCACTGACACTGAGATCCCCGGGTCACCCACCCCCCGTCCATCAGTGCTCCCCCCCACACACAGCAGAAGCATCTGGGTCTGTTCCACAGCTGCACGTCCAAGTCGGCCTTCCCTTCCCCGGGAAACAAGAGGGGCGGGGAGGGCTCTGGGCCCCTGGGGGAAGCAGCCGCCTGTGGGATCAGGCCTGGCTTCCCTCTCGGCTCTCGTCTTCACCTCACTGAAGAACCCCGTGTCCCCCCCACCCCACGGCTGGCCTCTAGCCGCAGCCTGCCTGTGGCCTGGCATCCCTTCTGCCCGTGGGGTGGGGTACGCCAGAGGGCAGCCCAGGCCCCGAGCGGGCTGGCTTCCGAGGGGAAATCCTCTCGGCTCTCCGGCCCCGTCCTCTCCCGGCCGCGAGGTACCTGTAGGCGGCAATGCCGGGGTTGGCGATCATGATGGACTCCAGGTGGAAGCGCCCGTCTCCCAGGTAGCTGCAACGGAGAGGGGAGGTCAGCAAAATATGGGCGCAGTGGGAAGGAACCTTTGTAGGGGCCAAGAACCAGGGGACGCCTTGCAAAAGGAGGGGGGGCTATGAACCCTTTGCCACCCCAGCAGTTCAAAAGCATGCAAGTGGAAACACAGGCAGTCCTCAACTTACAGCAGTTCATTCAGTGACCGTCCAAAGTTACAACAGCACTGAAAAAAGTGACACGTTTTCCACACTTTACAACCGTTGCAGCCTCCCCCAGACGCTTGGCAACAGACTCGTATTTATGACGGTCGCAGCATCCTGGGGGTGTCACGCCGTCCCCTTTGCGACCTTCTGACCAGCAAAGTCTGTGGGGAAGCCAGACTCACTTAACGACTGCAGCGATTCACTGTGGCAAGAAAGGTCGTAAACTGGGGCAAAACCCACTGAAGAAGCGTCTTGCTTAGCAACAGAAATTTTGGGCTGAAGTGTGGTCGTAAGTCGAGGACTCCCTGTAGATAAATAGGCAGCCCTTTGGTGGGGAGGCAACTGCGTTCTGCGTGCCTTGGCGTGCACTCGTGCCGGCCACGTGAGACAACGGAAGCGTCTTCAGGCCACGTGAGACAACCGTGGCCCTCCCCCGGCTAAGAAAGGGGCTGAGCAGCGCCCCCTGGAGGCGGACAGGGGGAAACCTTTATCCTTTTTAAAAAATGAACTACAGTATTTGCACCCAGACTCCTGAAGCTCCTGGGTCAAGTTCTCCTTGGGCATCAACGTTTTTTGTGGTGCTCACTTCTGGCCACTGAAGCCCCTTCCTCAAGTTTGGCTACATCCCAGATCCATCGCCCATCTGGACTGGACCCTGCTTGGCTTCCCCAAGACCACCTGGACTGGCCAAATTCTGCCATCCATCGACACAAGACCGTGCTAAACTTCTGCTTAACACACAGGGCACAAGATCCCTGCTCTACGTGAGGATCTGGTAACACTTTTGTTTGCTTTTATAGATCTCTAATTTACTCCGACCCTCCCCCCTCCCCTTGCGGGGGGATAGGCAGGCGTAGGCGAACCCAACCCGCAGGCAGGTGAATGAAAGTACGAGGCCTCCCTTTGCCTCGTTAATGGGGAGCTGCATCGAACAAAGATGCTGCTTTAACAACAAAAAAAAGCAATCATAAACTGGAAAATAAGACAAAGCAGCTGTTTCTCCACTTATTTCTGGGGCAGCGCTCTCTCTCTCTCTCTCTCTCTCTCTCTCACACACACACACACACACACACACACACACACCGCTGCTGAAGAGGGCAATTCCAACAGACACAGAAAAAAAAGAATTTTCTTTCTTTCTGCACTAGGGGAGGTGCAACGTTGGCCACTTTAAGACCTGCGGCCTTCAGCCGGTGGGGAATTCTGGGAGTGGAAGTCCACAGAGGGCCACCACTGGACTCCCCTGCTCTACCTCAAACACCCGGCTGTTGCAGCAAAGATGACCCCCACCAGCCCTCCGCCCCAAGCCCCCCTCCGGGCCAAGGGACAGCAAGGAAACTCTCGAAAAGCAGCAGCAGCAGCAGCAGCAGCAGCATGGGGGTGTTTGATGCTGGGTTTGGGGGGGGCAGGGAAACGCCTCTAATGGGGGGGCATCCAGGTTTTCCTTTGTACTCCTGGATCAAGCCAGCCATTACCCTGCCAGCCCCTTCATTTGGTTCCCCTCATGCAGGAGTAGGCAACCTTGGCTCTGACTCGTGGACTTCAACTCCCAGAATTCCTGAGCCATGTCAACGCTGCTAACATCGAATGTTATTGTTTTACAAGAGATTTAGTTTAAGGTTGGGAGGGTGGACAGTGTAGGATTGCACCTTTCAAGGCCATCTCTAACTAGAGAAGATAAGACCTTGGCGGGTTTTCTAATGGAAGGGAAACTGATTCTTTAAATTAATTGGAGAATATGATTAATGACAAAATTAGAAAGGTGGGGAATTGTGTTTTAATATATTGTGCAAGGGGTGGAGATTTCAGATTCCAGCTTCCTTCGAGCAAGCATTTGCCGGTGTATTAGGCTAATAAAGGACTTTTAAGGTAAACAATGCCTCAGAGTCACTTGAAAAGCCCGTATGTCGGAAACTTGACATCAAGCTGGAATCCACACTACTTTTTAAACTAATTAGGGAGTCCTGACCTCCCGTCGCTGTCTCCAAGTTTGGGAGGCGGTCTGGCAAAGAGTTGGGGAAGATCCCATAATGGAGGGAGTAAAATTGCCTGAAGGCAGCTCCCCGGCATCAGCAGCCACCCCAGTGGGGGAAGGGCCAGCGAAGAAGCCGGCAAGGAAAGAGTTTCAGCAATCCTCCCAGCTGGGAGCTAGACCCAAAAAACCAGGAGAGTGGGTTAAGCCCAGCAGAGACTCCAGGAGCCTCGGAGCAGCCAGGCCAGCTGAGATTGAATACTCGGGTGAGTGGAAAATCCTGTCTGCAGATCAGACTGCCTGCCAGACCCAGGAGTCCCCTGCCAAGCCCTCCAGACCCATAGAGGCAGAGGACCCCAGCCCGGGGCCTCTGCAGCAATGGGAGTTTGGGGAGCCCCCGCAAGTGGAAGGCCAACAACCTCTGAGCTTGCCCCAGCTAATAGAAGCCTTGCAACAGCTGGGGGTGGTGCAGAAGCCTGGAGATCAGGAGCTGGGTGGGAGGACAACAGCAAGGGTGGCGGCAGCAGGACCCAGATGTGTCCTGAACGTATAGCAGGGCCAGAGGGGCCAGCAGCGGGGGGGGGGGCTGGCAGCCATTAAATCAGCAACCAGAGTGGGGCCAGCAGCCACTGGAGACACAACAGGGGGGGGGGGCTGGCAGCCGGTGAATCAACAACCAAGAGGGGGCCAGCAGCAACTGGGGGCACAACAACAGCAGTGGGGCCCCCAGCAACCGTTGATCCAATAACCAAGGAGGGGGGCAGTTCACAGCGAAATTTTGGAGAAACTTCCTTAAATTAATTGGATCATCTCAAGGCCTATCAACTGCTTTTCACCCGGCTACTAACGGAGCCGCAGAGTCCACCAACAAAATGGTGGAACAATACCTTATGCTACGTCTCTTACCAACAAACAAACTGGATCGACCTCCTCCCTTTTGCAGAGGTGGCTTACAATAATTCAGCACCGGCTACACTCCTTTCCGTGTAGCCGCAGGGAAAGAATTCAGCCCCATACCGGAATACCCTCAGTTACCCTCCGCTTCCCAGACTCTCGATCAGTGGGTGAGGGGTTGGGAAGAAGTTTGGAAAAATACAAAGGTGGCCTTAAAAATATCTTTGAGACCTACGAAAAGCAAGCTGACAAAAAGAGAGCTCAAAGGTCTATTTGTCAACCAAATACTTACACCTTAAACTACCCAATAAGAAATTGGGACCGAAATTCTTGGGGCCTTTCCCCATTGTGAAAATCATCAACCCGGTCACAGTAGAATTGAAACTCCCCAGACCTTTGGGGAAAATTCACCCGGTGTTCCATTGTAGCTTGCTGAAACCTTTTTGAACCTCCACTTTAAGACCTCCCCCTAAGAAGGCACCCGGACCCCTCGTGGTAGCGGTTCAGACCCACAACGAAGTGAAACGTATTCTTGACTCTAGAATCTTTAAGGGAAAATTGCAGTACCTAGTAGAGTGGAAGAGATACCCATTTTCTGAAGCCATTTGGGTGAAATCTACTGATGTGAAAGCTGACAGACTTATCAAAAGGTTTTATGAGAAACACCCCAGCAAATCAAAAGCCAGTTCCTAACTTGTCTTTTGTTTACGTTACAGGATCTGTCCTTTTTGTAAGGGGGGCCGGATGTCAACTCTGCTAACATCGAATGTTATTGCTTGACAAGAGATTTAGTTTAAGGTTGGGAGGGGGGACGAGTAGGATTGCACCTTTCAAGGCCATCTCTCTAACTAAAGAAGATAAGACCTTAGCGGGTTTTCTAATGGAAGGGAAACTGATTCTTTAAATTAATTGGAGAATATGATTAATGACAAAATTAGAAAGGTGGAGAATTGTGTTTTAATATATTGTGCAAGGGGAAGAGATTTCAGATTCCAGCTTCCTTCGAGCAAGCATTTGCCGGTGTATTAGGCTAATAAAGGACTTTTAAAGTAAACAATGCCTCAGAGTCACTTGAAAAGCCCAGACGTGGGAAACTTGACAGCCAGCCACGCTGAGGGGAAAGGGAGAGGTTTCCAAGCTGAGCCATGCTGGCTCAGGAATTCTGGGAGTTGAAGTCCACGAGTCATGAAGGGGCCACAGTTCCCCCATGCTGGCTCAGGAATTCTGGGAGTTGAAGTCCACGAGTCATAAAAGAGCCACGGTTGCCTACCCCTGCCCTAATGAAATGAGAAGTCAGGAAATGGATCAGATGGAAAACTTGATCAGGTTTGGGCCTTAACTGGAGAGCCACATTCTGGAGAATCAAAGCCAATTTGGCCATTTGGAGAAAGCTGCCCTGAGGCGGCTGATAGCCGGGGCACAGCAGATGGCAGCGCCCAGCCTGGCAACGCAGGGGAAAGCAGCAGAGCCCACTCCTCCGGGGGGGGCTGCCCCAGCTGCCTTCCAGTGGACAGCCCCCCACCCTGGTCTCTGGAAGCAGCACCCCCAGGATTTCCAGGACTGGGAATGTGCGAAAACATCCCGGTTGGCACACCGACTCAACCGCTGCCAAGACCACCCCCAGGAGTCCGGCTGGACCTGGAGACGCGTCTTTGGGCAAGGAGATAAAGCTGCCTGTGGCTCAGTTGCATTTGCTTCATCTGGGAGGGGAGGGGGGCAGGGGGGGTCCCCCACCTGTAGGGTCTGCCCTTCCGCTCCAGCAGCTCTCCTGCTCCCTACAGCATCTCCAGGCCCTTTAGCACCCCAGTCTTGCTGGCCTCACCCCCTTCAGCCATGCAGAGTCCCAGGAAGAAGCAGGAGAGCCGCAGGTGTGAGGATAAACTCCAGATCCAGCAGAGAAGGCAGGTGACGGGTCCCTTTATCAGCCCCAAGCCCAGACGGGCCTTTTCTGGGTTGCCCGCCCCCCTGGGAGCTTCTCCCCCTTGAGGTGAGGTTGGACTCCTCACTGTTGAGTTTCTGGGGGTCCCTCAAGGCCTGGTTAGGCCAGCAGGCCTGGGGATCCCAGGTGAACTAGTGAGGTGGCTCCACAACATCTTTTAGTCTATTATTTCTTTTAGTTTGGTTTTTATACTTTTCAATCTATTTATTATCTGTGTTTGTTATACGCTACCCAAAGTTGGTTGCTTGTGAGATGGGCAGCTATATAAATTGAGAAAGAAAGAAAGAAAGAAAGAAAGAAAGAAAGAAAGAAAGAAAGAAAGAAAGGAAGGAAGGAAGGAAGGAAGGAAGGAAGGAAGGAAGGAAGGAAGGAAGGAAGGAAGGAAGGAAGGAAGGAAGGAAGGAAGGAAGGAAGGAAGGAAGGAAGGAAGGAAGGACACCAACGCCAACAACTGAATGAAGAGGAAGGTAAAGGCTTATTTATTTGATCAAAATCCTTGCTGTAGCTGCCCTTCTTTCAATCAACTCTGGCCGGCTCCCAATCACAGGTGAAAAGACATACAAAATCATATTAAAACTATAAAAATAAGCCGATTAAAACATGAATATAAAAACCAACAAAAATCTGGTGCGAAATCAAACCTAATGTGCGATTATCTAGTTCTCTCCCAGCCCTTGAGGGGAAGCCGGGTCTTCAAGGCTGAAGGGGGGTGGGTGGGGGTGGGCTGCTGAACTTCAGGGGGGGGCAGAGTGCTCCATATGTCAGGTGCTGGCAGGGAGAAGGCTGGCTGGGGAGCTGGGGCAGGGCGGAAGCCCACCTTCCCTGACCAGGTGCTCCCCCCCCAGCCAGCCTCTCCTCCCCCCTCCCCCCCCCCCCCCCCGCACTCCTCTGCATCTCCTCCAGCCCTTCGGCATTCACAGCACATTAAGCATTTCCCCTGCTCCAATAATTAGGCGTGCAGGCTTGGCTAATTCGCTGTCCTTAAGGAAAAGGAACCGGCTGCAGCAGCCAAGCCGGCCACCCATCCTTTGCCCTCCGGCTCAGCCCAGCCCCCTGCTCAAGCAAGAGACCCCAGACCACCTCAGACAAATGGCTGTCCAGTCTCTTCTTAAAAACCTCCAGTGATGGAAGCACCCACGACTTCTGGAGGCAACTTCTGTTCCACTGGTTAATTGTCCTCACTGTTAGAAAGTTTCTCCTTAATTCCATGTTGCTTCTCTCCTTGATTCGTTTCTATCCATTTTCCTTCCTTGCTTTCCTTCCTCCCTCCCTGAATCACAGAATCCTAAGGCTGAAAGGGACCCTGGAGGTCTTCTAGTCCATCCCCCTGCTCAGGCAGAAAACCCTATACCGTTTCAGACCAATGGCTGTTCAGGCTCTTCTTGAAAACCTCCAGTGATGAAAGACCCACAACCCTTCCACTAATTAACTGTCCTGACTGTCAGGAAGTTTCGCCTTAATTCCAGGTTGCTTCTCTCCTTGATTAGTTTCCATACGTTGCTTCCTGTCCTGCCTCGGATGATCTGCCTTTTTCGAACCCTAACTTCAGCCCAGCCACCTTCCCAAACACCCGGAGGGGTCCCGGAGTGGCTGAGCCTGGGCCCAGAGCAGGGAGCCCCCACCGAGCTTCCCACAAAACCCCATTCCTGCTTCTTAGGAAGTCTTCTTGGGCTGAGCCGGGCTCTTCGACCCTGGGATTCTGGCACAGCTGAATGACGGACAGGGACACGGCCACTCCGCCCACCTCACCTTGGGTGGAAGTTCAGAAGGACTGCACCAAAAGCTCCCAGCTTTTGTTCATAAGGACCAGAAGCCTGAATACTAATAATTTACAGCTGAGCCTCTGGAGGGTTTTCTAGCCAAATGTGACACCCCGACCGCTGGGAGTGCTGTACCCCAAGGGTCTCCAAACTTATTAACTTTACGACTGGTGGACTTTAACTCCCAGAATTCCTCAGCCAGCCATGCTTGTGGACTTTATGGCTGGCTGAGGAATTCTGGGATTTGAAGTCCACAAGTAGTAAAGTCGCCAAGGTTGGAGACCCCTGCAGTCTACCCTCTTAGTTGGAATGGAGGTAAAAAAATTTGAAATATACATTCAGTACATTTAATTCAGGCTCCCATGCTAATATGCAATCTGGGATACAATTATCCCCTTCATTGGTGCAGTTTTCCCAATTTTGCAGTACAATCCATTATTCAAACACAGAGGATCAAAAGGCACAAATTAGGAGAAAGTGCCCCGAGAGAACTATTTTAATGTCATTACCTACGAAGTTTAATGAGAACATTTAAAGATCCTTTGTTTATTGATGCAAATGTGGGAAAAGCTTGAGAGAAAGGGAATGTTTTCGAAACGAAGGCACATATGTTTGCGCCTTCTTATTAATGAAAGACCCGGTGGTTGTTCGGTGCCAAGGGGAAACTGGTGTGTGTGTGTGTGTGTGTGTGTATGTGTATGTGTGTCTGAGTGCCCTACCCCGGATGCCGGCCTACCAGCAAAGCCACAGGGGGTCTTTGAGAGCTGTACGCAACGAAATTTCATTTTGACATATGCCAATTAGTGTACAATAAAGTTATTATTCTACTCTACTCACACAATGGCGTCCGTCTCTTGGGCCAGCCGGGGTGCTGTGCAGCCCAGCAGCTCTCCCGGGGAGAGGGGCTTGCACTGGGGGGTCCAGATGCGGTAGCCAGGCTGGAGTTCCCGGGAGGCGGCCTGTGGAGGGAGCAGGGCGTGGAGTGACGTGGGGGACCCAGAGAGAGATTTAGGAGCCCCCTTTCTCACCCAGCGCATTGCCAACCGGAGGGATTCCCTGGCAGTCTCATGATTATCTCAAGGGGGGGGACCCCCAGTGGAGGGTTTGGCCTCTGAGGGTCCCCGAATGCTCATTCCTGAATCCCCTGGGGGGGATGGGGGCTCTTGGCAGCCTCCAAAAGGCTCCCCAAAGGCCACTGAGGATCCAGAAGGCCTGGTGTGAGGCTGGCACCTTATGTTCACACCGTGTTGTGCACAGAGACCTGTCATTCCTCCAGAGCACCAAGGGTGTCTCTCTCTCTCTCTCTCTCTCTCTCTCTCTCACACACACACACACGTGGGAGGCTGCCCCTGTCCAGAGAGCGAAAATGGGGCCAAGGACAACAGAGAGCTTCTGACCTTCCTGTGTCCACAGTGGGAGGCAAAGGCAGACCCACAACCACGGGAGAGGCCTCAGACAAAGCTTCACCCCCGTTACTTCAAGGTTGGGGGGGGCAAAAGAGCTGCTGCTACTGCTGCTCCTTCCTTCCTCCTCCCCCGGGAGAGCCGAGCAGCGAGGGGCCACGCTACCTCCTGGATGCCCTGCTTGCAAGAGGCAGGGGGAGTCCCTGGCATGCAAAGCCCCCCCCCCCAGGACTGGTAGGGCAGCCGGCTCCGACCCACCCACCTGCAGCGCGGAGGCAAACTGGATGGTGCTGACCAGGGCCAGCTGAGCTCCGGGTGGGAAGTTGAAGCGGAGGGTCTGGACGAGATGGGCCGTGTCGATCTTGATGTCCACAAACACGTAGAGCATCTTCAGGCCCTGCGTGGGGTCGATGGGAACTGTGGGGGCAGCGGACAAATTTACAGGCAGTCCTCGGCCTACGACACAGCCCAAAATTTCTGTTGCTAAGTGAGACATTTGTTAAATGAGTATTGCCCTGTTTTACACCCTTTCTTAAGCGAATCACACACGGCCGCGAAGTGAATCTGGCTCCTCCAGACTTTGTCAGAAGTCGCACATGACCCCCGGGACACTGCGACCGTCGTAACTATGAGCCTGTTGCCAAGCCTCTGAATTTTGATCATGTGACCACGGGGAGGCTGCAAGTGTGGAAAATAAGTTGCTTCCGTCAGTGCCGTTGTAACTTTGAATGGCCATGAAACTATTGTAAGTTAGACTGCCTACATAATAGGACTGGGAAGGCCCTCGGAGGTCATCTAGTCCAGCCCCCTGCTCAAGCAAGAGACCCTCTGCCATCCCAGGCAAATGGATGTCCAGTCTCTTCTTAAAAGCTCCAGTGATGGAGCCCCCACAATTTCTGGAGGCCAGTAAGGGACCTCAGAGGTCTTCTAGTCTAACCCCCAGGTCAAGCAGGAGACCCTATCCCATTCAAGACAAACGGTTGTCCAATCTCTTCTGGAAAGCCTCCAGTGATGGAGCAGCCCCCACAAACTTCTGAAGGCAACTTCCCTTCCACTGGCTGACTGTCCTCACCGTTAGGAAATTCCTCCTTAATTCCAGTTGGCTTCTCTCCTTGGTTCGTTTCCATCCGCTGCTTCTCCTCCTGCCCTCTGGTGCTTTGGAGAAGAGGTGGACCCCCTCCTCTTCTTCAGGGAAGCCCCTCAAGTACTGGGGGGCTGCTATCCAGTCCCCCCCCCACCCCCCGGGCTCCTCCTTTTCATGAAACGAGGATTTCCTAGCTCCCTGACCGTTCATTTCACAGTTTAGTCTCTGCTCCCCTGACTGTCTCGGTGGTTCTTGCCCGCACTGGAGGGGGCAAAGGCTGCGTCTGCCGGCTGCTCCTTCGATGCCCCCCCATCGCCAGGGTCCAAGCCCAGGGGGGCTCCAGAGGAGGCGGGAGGGAATCCCTGCCAAAATCTCTCTCTCTGGGGCCTTCAAAAGGCAAGACGGAGAAGAAAATGGAAATTCCAAAAAAAAAGGGGGGGGCAGCCCCCAGGAGACCCCTGCGTCTCGGTGGCTGGAGCCCAGACAACCTCGCTGCCTCCGAGTGAGTCACGGTCGGGGTTGGGAGAGGCTGCCCAAATCCCTCTGCTCTTCTGGCCGGGGAGGAGGGTGGCTGGTGCCCCCCCCAATGAGTCAGCCCCCCCCTCTGTGCCCCTGGGCCGGGCTCGGTCGAAAATGGGGCCGGAGAGCCGGTGGGTCCAGGGTCAACGGAAGCCCACCCTGGTTTCAGCACCCAGTTTGCCACACAATGCGTCCACAAGGGGGTCCTCGGCCTACGACCACATCTGAGCCCAATCTTTCTGTTGCTAAGTGAGACATCAGTTTGGTGAGTTTTGCCCCTTTTTACAACCTTTCTCGCCACAGTTATTAAGTGAATCTGGTTTATCCGCTGTCTTTGTCAGAAGGTTGCAAAAAAAAAAAAAAAAGAGGATCGTGTGACACCCCCCGCGGGATTCCCCCCTCCCGTGTGAAACCAGCGGCCCACGGTCTGAATTTTGATCACGTGCTGCAACGGTCATAAGAGTGAAAAACAGTCCTATGTCGCCTTTTTCAGAGCCCTTGTGACTGGTCGCTAAATGTGTCTTGTAAACCGAGGACTGCCTGTGCTGTGCTCTTAACTCCGTCTTAGCGTGTTGTGTGAATCCAACCAACAAATAAACTGTGAGCCGCAGGCAGCCCTTGACTTACCACCATCTGTTTAGCAACCAAGCAAATTAACAGCGGCGCTGGAATAAGTGACTTTTATGACCAGTCCTCACAATTATGACCATTGCAGCATTTACCTGATCCCCATTTGCGACCTCCCCAACCAGCTCCCAACAAGCAACATCCATTGGGGAAGCCTGACCTGCTTAACGACCGTGTGACTCATTGACGACCACGACAAGAAGGCGGTCAAGGTGTTTTGTGATGGGCCCGCATGTTGAGATGGGCAAATATAGAAAGTCAAACAAATAAAAAAATGTAAAATCGGGTGAGACTCGCTTAACCTCCGCCTCACTTAGCGACAGTCCTGGCCCCAACTGCAATTGTAACTTGAGGACTAACTGTGTAAGTCCTAAAAAGGCTTCTGCCCCCCACCCCAGGCTGGGGGAAGAGCGAGAGGCAGGGACTGGGGGGGTTCTCCAGGGAGGGCCAAGGAGGGGCTGCCATTCTCTGCCCTTCGCAGGTGTCGGCAGAAAAACCCCTCCCTCTCCCCCCCTTTCCCTGGAATGGGACCTCTGGGGGCTGACCCAGATACCAGGGGGGCCACGGAGCTGGGTGGCTGATGTGACTCAGGGTCAGGCTGGGGGAGGGGACCCGGGGGGGGTGTATGGCTTTCTGCACCTGAGGACAAAGGTCAGCCCCCTCCCAGGCAGACCCCCCCCGGGACCCCCAGCCCGACTCCTGGCTTCCTTGATGCCAGCCTCAGCCCACACCGTCCGAAAGCTGAGGGCAGGGCGGCCCAGCTGCAAATGCCATCGGAAGTGGAACATGGGCTCCGTTCATCCCCTACCCAACCGTCTCAAGGGGGGGGGTTGTTTTTGCAAATGGGCTCAATGGAAATGGGAGGCGGCCCTCCCCGCAACGTCCCTGCAGTGCTGGTGCGGCAGAGCGCCTGCCCGAAGGCGGACGTCACGCATGAGGGGGGTGAGTGGCAGCTCCCTGGCCTATGGGGGGGAGGCTCTGCTTCAGCAGTAATGAGAGGCTTTTGGAGGGCGCTCGACCTGACACCCCCCCCCCAACAGGCAGTGAGCTGGAGGCTGAAGTGGCAGCATGCAGGGGGGGTGCTTCTGCGTCAGGGGACAATGGTGCAAAGGGGAGAGGGGCCGCCAGAGCACACCTGGTGGTGCAGCCCCTTGACACCCCCCCCAATTCAGCATGGCTCCCCCCCACTCAGCACAGGGGGATGACAGCCCCGGGAAGAGGAGGAGCTGATAATGCAGCCTAGCCCCCTTCAACACTGACAGCCCCCCCCCCCTGCCCAATTCTCTGTGATTTTGAGCCAATTCCATCCTGGGTGGACTTCAAAGTTAGCAGCATCTGGGACAGCAGCAGTTTCCATGGCAACCAAATCTGGAGTACTGCTCCGCCTAGGGAGCCAGTGGGCTGCTGCTCCCTCCCTCCCTCCCGCCCCCCTCCCCTCCCCTCCGCAGCCAGCCAGCCAAGCACCAGACATGCAAAGGCCCTGGGAGGAACCAGCCTCCAACGTGGGGCAGGTGGTCCCCTTTCCCGGCAGAAGCCCACCCGGATGCAAGGCCGGGGAGCAAGGGCAGGGGGCTGCAAAGGGCAGGGGGCACTAGGACTGGGGCGCTTCTGGTGCCCTGGAGCCCTTCAGCGGGGGTCTTGCCCGTTGGGTAGGAATCTTCTAAATAAATGAACCCCCCTCTCTTCCCAACTGGCAAGCTGGAGAGCCCAGAAGGGGAGGGGGCAGCTGGCCTGGCCTGCAGTCAGCGGGGTAGCCCCCTGCCCACAGCCACGCAGGGGTGACTTGGCATCTCTCCAGAGGCTGCTCCCCTCTTTTTGAGAAGCCACGAAGCTCAGCCGCCACGGGCCACGTACATACTCAGGCAGCTGTGGCCGTAGTGGACAAGGAAGTCCGCTCCCAAGGCCCGTGCGGTGAAGTCGTCCACGCAGCAGGCGCCGTAGGTCACGTCGCCCATCACCACGGCCTCTGCCCCGGTGAACCTGCAAGAGGAAAGGCAGAATGCACGTCCCATGAGGCTCAGCCTTCCCCCTCCCCCCCACGGAGGGTCCAGTCCATGGGGGGGGAGAGCGGCTTCTGGCCAAACCAACGCAGGCCGACCAGAGTTGGGGGGTGGGGAGGAAGCCGTCCAAGCGCTTGCCAAGAGAAGCCAAACTGGCCGGAGGCTGATGGATCCGCCCTTCCGGAAGCTTCCTTGTGCCCTTCCCGCACCCACGATGGGTTCAGCAGCCATACAGGCTGCCCTCAACTCGCAACCATTCATTTAGTGATGGTTCAAAGTTACAGAGGCATGAAAAGTGACTTACAGCCAGTCCTCGCACTTATGACCAGGGCAGCATTCCCCATGGTCATATGATCAACTGGCACGGACAGCTCCCCCCCCCACGGGGGCTCGTGTGATCGCCTCTGCCGACTTTCACAGACAGCCGCCAAAAAGCAAAGTCAAGAGGGAAGTTGGATTCACTTAACAATTGCACCATTTATTTACTTAACGGCCATGGCAAGAAGGTCATAAACTGGGCAACTCATTGAACAACTGCCTTGTTAGTGACAAAAATTCTGCTCTCAATTATGACCCCCCACCTCTGCCCAGAAGAGAGCCCCTGGGGGGGCTAAAGGAGGCGGGCAGCAGTGGGGGAGGGGCAGGAGATGGTGGCAGATATTTTGTGAGTGTGACCGTGAGGGTCCAAGGCCGCTGACCTGAAGGCTTTTCCTAGACACTCAGGAGAGTGGAAGCCAGTTCCCTACCCCCAAGGCCTCTCCTTCTCAGACCAGCCTACCTCGAAGGGTTGTTGGGGGGGAACAGGAAGAGGGAGCTATGAGTCTACAGTAGAGTTCCCCAACCTTTTGAGGATGGCGGCCCGGAGCAGGGGGTGGGGGGAAAGAAGGGATGGTTTTGTGTGTCGGGGGGGTGAACGTGCACCAAGCCCCGTTGCTTGCACGAGTGGGGCCGTGAACACCTACGGCACTCGTGCCGATGCTTGCCCGAATGAGGCTGGGGACACCCACGATGCTTGTGCCGGCGCTCGCACGAGTGGGGCTCTCCAAACACACACATACGCTACCAGCCACCCACCCACGTGGCCCGGTTGCCAACAGGCCACGGCCCGGTAGTGGGCCGTGGTCTGCAGCCTTGAGCCGCTGCACAGCAGGCAGGAAAGATGCTTAAGGCACAGAATGGAGGGTAAGCGTCATGCAGGCCTTAACGGGGCAGATGCTCCAGGAAGGAGGCCGAGAAAAGCAGCCCTCCCTGGGGCAGGAAAATTGGGAGGGGGGGAGTTGGGGGGACGCTCCAGTTCCCTCCCAGTTAGCGGGGGGGGGGGAATGAGGAGCCCGGCTTCGCTTCAGATAAAAGGATCCGGATAATCAGCCCCTTTGAAGTCAAGAGATGAAAGAGCCCCATGCTGGGCACGGCAGCAGAGGGGGGCAGCTGGCTCTGGAGGCAGCCCCCCAAGAAAGCAAGGAGGGAAGCTGCGCCCCCATCAGCCATTCACGCTCTTCCATGGGCATGGGGGGCATCTGAGCAGCCCTGGGGTCAGCCCCACCTCCCTAACCCCCACCTCCAGCCCCTGGGCAGGCAGAGCTGAAGGGCTACACGTCATGCCAGGAGGCTGGTGAGGACGCCCCCCCCCCGAAACGCATGAATGCCAGTCTCCCCCCCCCCAGCCCAAAGGCCCAAATCCAGCCCAGGAGTCTCCCCCAGGCCCTCCCCAGCTCACCTCTCAACAATGTCGGCCAGGGTGCAAGCAAACATCAGGAGCCCCTCCGGCATCTGCAGCGCCACTGAAAGGAGGGCAGGCAGAGGAGGCCCGTCAGGGTCTGGGGGCAGCCCCCCATCCAGCCCCCCCCGCAGGTGTTGGGGCTCCCTTTCTCCCAGCAGGGCTCCACCCCACCCCCCTGGGGTGACTGCAAGCATGCTGCCAGGCCCCCACCGCCCGCCTCTGCCCAGACAGGCCTCAGGAAGCCGAACTGCTTCTGCAGGGAGAATGAAGGGCACCCGGGAAGCCTCCCTGGCTGGGGATTCTGGGTGCTGCAGTCCTGTCGGAGAGCACCGGGTCGGAGAGGCTGCAGTTCAGGGACGGAGGCCTTCTTGGAGGCCAAAGGGGGGCCCGATTCTGGAGAGCTCTCCAGGCTCAGCGGGCACAAGTCCCCCCTCCTGGGAACTCCCACCTCCCACCCACCCTGACAGGGCAGAAGCCGAGCCACGGGGGGGGGGGGGGGCAATTGTGATCCGGGCAAGATCCAGACAGCGGGTAGGCAAGAGAAGCTCTGCCAGGCATGCCCACATCCCTGGCACAGCCCCGAATCCGGCTGCCCGCTCCGGCCTCTGGTCCTTTCTGGCCGGCTGAGAGATCAGGAAGAGGGCAAAGCTGCTGCGCTGCCAGTCACCCACAGCTGGGCAAGCAGGGGCGGGTGCAGGGAGCCCCCGGTGCCACCATCTCCTGCTGCCAACGGGCAGCTCTCTGCCTCTCCTGCCGCCCGCCTCGTGAGATCCAGGCGGCATCCTCAGTGGAGAAGCCATTCGCTGGCAGGATGCCCACTGCTTGGGCAAGGGCTCAGAGCCAGCTCTCCTTGGCACATGGGGCAGCAGTCAGCCGCGCCGCACGTGGCTCCGTGGGGCTCATCCCCACCCCCGTGGGGGGGCCACCCACTTTCCCCAGAGCTGCACAAAAGCGACCAGCCGAGGCAGCGAGCGGCAGCTGAGTTTCCACACAGGGATCCGGTGGCCCTCAGCGCCCACTCCCAGAGGGCAAAGGGAAGCGGGTCTTGGGGTCTCCCTTCCCCAATGGGCAGAGTGTCCCTCCCCCGTCCCAGGGTCAAGGGACTCACCCCTCTTGGCCTGGGCCTGACGGACCCGCCACACTGTTTTGTAGACCTCAAAGTTGTAGTTGGCCGGGAGGCGTCCCACGGCGTCCTGGAGCTCCGGATCAGAGAGAATCTCCTGGGGGATGAGGTGGGCCACCCGGCGAGGGGCTCGTCTGGCTGCAGGGGGAAGAGCCACGCGAGGGGGAACTGAGCCCACACATCAGCTCCCCCCCTTAACTCAGAGTGCCCTTCCTTGGCACGGAGGAGGTGCAGATGGCCAGAGGTCCCTGCTCGCCATTAGGCTTCAACACTCAGCCCTAAGGACAACCAAGGGAGCTGTGCTGTCCAGGCCAATGCCCCCCCCCAATTAACCAGATGCCTCCCGAAGGGCCCTCCCCCAGCAATGCAGGGAGCCAGGCCCGCCTTTCCCCGGCCGAGGCTGCCTCTGGATGCTGATGAATTATAAAGCCATCCAGGCTCTCTGAGAGAGCAGCCACGGCCACGGCCCCTGTGCGCCACACAAATGCTTGGCCAAATTTCCGGGGGGGGGGGGGCGCTTTGTATTGCAGGCTAGTATCGCAGGCTGACTCTGCCCACAGCCGGGAGTTCAATCCTCACCGGCTCAAGGTTGACTCAGCCTTCCATCCTTCCGAGGTGGCTAAACTGAGGACCCAGACGGTTGGGGGCAAGAGGCCGACTCCGTAAACCGCTTAGAGAGGGGTGTCAAGCCCTGTGAAGCGGTATATAAGTCTAAGCGCTCTTGCGACTGGAGGCCCGTTCTCCTAGCCCAGGGATGGCGAACCTGTGACATGCCTGTTACAGGTGACGTGCCACGCCAGAATAGAAGCAGAGAGCCCAGTCTCAGCAAAGGAGAATGTTTGTAGCTCAGGGTTGAAAGGAGGGGTCCTGGGGGGGGGGGCTCAGTGGGCTCCATCCCGTTCAGCCTCCCCCTCCAGACGGCTCCTGGCTGCCCAGGAAATCTCCCACAGTGCCATCCCCGAGGAATGCCAATCGCTTGGGCAACGTGGAGAAGGACTCTGTGTGGAGGGGGTTGGCAGAAGTCAGACTGGACTCCTTCCCGCGGGGGATGGAGAGGGTGGCAGAGGAGGGTTTTCCACAAGCGATGCCCTGTCCAGGGCTGGCAGGGCCTTGTCAGGAGTGCCCGTTACGCCTCCCTCTGTCCAGAGGGAAGCAGGGAGGATTGGGGGGCCGAGAGGAGAGAAAGGCCGATGGGCCACAACCAGCAGGAGCTGAATCACATTTCAAGGGGGGTGTTGGCACCGCCACCTACGGTGCCAGAAGAGCTAGTGGACCCGGGTCCTCCAAACGGCGCCCCCAGCCCCCTTTGGCACGGGCGTGTCGGCGTTCTGTGAATCAGCAAAGCAACAGCCTTACGGAGGATGCAACTTGGCAGGGAAGTCTCTCCGGAGGGAGGGAGGGAGGGAGGGAGGGAAGAAATGGGGTGGGGGAGCCGACTGATGCATGGCAGTGCCAGGAGATAACAGGCACCAGAGGAAGAGGGCAAGCAGAGACTGGCTCATGGGCTCTTTTGCCAACCGACAGGGAGAAAATGACGAATCCGAACTCTGAGCAAGCTCTGTGGGCAAAGCTGCAGTGGGCAGAGAGGCAGGGCAAGGCCGATTCACCCACACCTCTGCCCGGCTCGAGGCCCAGCCGTGGGCATCGCCGTTCCCTGCCCCTTCGCCATTTGGGAATGAAAAAGGGCGAGGTGGCCAATTAGCCAACCCAAGGAAGGGAAGGGAATCGGACACCTCTGGGAAACCGAGGCACAAGGGAAACTGCTCCAGGAGCAGAGGAGAAGAGGGGGGGGGTCATTAGGGACCAACTGGAGTCATCCAGACTCCTGGGGCTATACAGGCAGTCCTCAACTTACGACTGTATAGGCAGTCCTCAACTTGCAACCACAACGGAGCCCAAAATTTCTGTCATTAAGTGAGACATTTGTTAAGTAAATTTTGCCCCATTTTACGACCTTTCCTGCCGCAGCTGTTAAGTGAGTCATTGCAGTCGTTAAATTGATAACACGGTTACTAAGTGAAACTGGCTCTCCCATCGACTCTGCTGGTCAGAGGGTCGCAAAAGGTCACCACACGACACTGCAACCGTCATAATTACGAGTCAAGCAGCGGAATCAGTTGCCCGGGGTCTGAATTTTGATCAGGTGATCATGGGGACGCCACAAACGCTGCAGGTATATAAAACGGCCACAGGTCACTTTTCCAGTGCCATCATAACTTGGAAATAAAGTGTTGTAAATCGGGGAGTGCCTGTAATTGAGTCGGGAATCATGGTTGCAAATTGTGCCGGTCATTCAGCCTCATGTGGCCAACCCAATTTTTCATTTTTGCAAATTGCTAACCAACCATTACCATCCTTAAGTGAAGCCATTGACCCCAGGGGCGTTTTTGGCTGAAACCAGAAATAAACTCCGTTTTCTAGGAAACAAGAAATTGTGGTCTACAAACCGTCGTAACTGCAGGTCAGCTGTCGAGGGTGCAAAATGCAACCACCTGACCTGAAGCCACCGAACTGAATCTGGGTCCCTTTCTTTGAATCCATTGTTAACTTTGGTCGCTAAGCGATCGGTTGTAAGTCAAGGACTGCTTGTACAGGCAGCCCTCGGCTTAGGTTCATTGAGTGACCCTTTACAGCAGCGCTGGAAAAAATGGTGTCCTGGGGCCACGGGATCCCCTTCTGCGACCTTCTGACCCGCGAAGCCAAGGGGGGGAGCCAGGTTCACTTAACGACCGGATTACTAATTTAACAACTGCAGTTTATGGGGCAAAACTCACTTGACAGGCGTCTCGCTTAGCAAGGGAAACGTTGGGCTCAATAAAGGGGCTTCAGACACCTTCATCACGCTTCGTGTTTGGCTAACGCCCCGCTGTCCTGGGGATACAGAATAACAAAGCTGGACCTTGGAGGTCTTCTAGTCCACCCCTCTGCACAAGGAGGAAACCCTTCATTATTTCAGACCAATGGCTGCCCAGCCTCTTCTTAAAAGCCTCCAGTGATGGAGCACCCACGACTTCTGGAAGCAAGGAGTTCCTCTGGTTGATTCCTCTCACTGTTAGGAAATTCCTCCTTACTTCCAGGTTGCTTCTCTCCTTGGTCGGTTTCCATCCATTGCTTCTTGTCCGGCCTTCAGGGGCTTCGGAGAAAAGGTTGACACCCCCCCTCTTCTCTCAGATAGCCCCTCAAATATTGGAAGAGGCTATCATCCCCCCCCCGTCTTTTCACTAGACTAGACACACCCAACTCCTGCAACTGTTCTTCCTGTGTTTTAGCCTCCAGCTCCCTAATCGTTGAAGATCAGCGGATTGAAGAGCTGTCTGTCCCCCTCCTTGAATCCGGTTGGTGCATCGGGAGGGGGACCACCGGATTCCTAACATGGCTCTCCCGTGACTCCTTTGCTGAAGGACTTCTGTGTTTTCTCATAAAAGAATCAACCCAACTGTGCTTTTACACCAGGGCTGGGGAACCGTGGCCCTTTTATGACTTGTGTGGACTTCAACTCCCAGAATTCCTGAGGCAGCCTGGCTCAGGAATTCTGGGAGTTGAAGTCCACAAGTCATAAAAGAGCCAAGGTTACCATCCCTGGACTAGAATATCTACAAGGTCCCTTTTCAATGTTTTATTATTATTGTTGTTGTTGTTGTTCGACACTAATGGTGTCCATCCATGGCAACTTTTAAGACTTGTAGACTTCTGGGAGTTGAAGTCCACAGGTCTTAAAGTTGCGAAGGTTGGACGTTACCATCCAAGGAAGGAATAGATGAAAAGTATAAACTCCACGAGAAACCTGAAAGGGCTGCAGGTGTAGTTGGTGTAACTGGAAAAATATTAAAATGTGGACGCGGTTTGCTTGCAGAGAGGCGGCGTGTGACACATTCATTGTGTGTGTGTAACGGCTGCGTCTGTGCCTGATGATTTCAAAAATGTCAATTTGTTCCCCTTCACAAAGAGAAGCATAGCAACAGGGAACACAAGCTCTCCAAGGGGATTATACTTTGCCACCCTGAGTGGGAAGCCGCTAGCAGAATTCCGACTGGAAGGGCGCAGAAGGGACAATCGGCAAAATGGGACGTTTTTGCTCTCCAGAAGAAACGTGACAAAAGGAGCTTATGCCAATTTAGATAAAATGCAGAATAAAATGCACACGCTCGAAATGCGGGATGTTTCGTGTGAATATGGAATTAACACTTGGCTGCTGCATGCAGCAAAAGTTTACGCTGGAAACAAAGCATGAATGAAAATAAATGGAGTATTTAGTAAATGACTCAGTAAACTGAAAACAACAATATGTGATTGGAAAGGTAATGCGGCCGTGGATGAAGGCATAAAAATGATTCTGGTGCTGTTAGAAGAATTCATTTATTTAGAAGATTTATATAGCTGCCCACTCGCTCTCAGTGACTCTGGGCAGTTTACAAGCAATGTTGGTTTGGGGCATGAATGTCTGTAGAAGAGGATGCCACTCTATAGGCTGAGAATCTGGGTGCTTTGCAGGAAAGACTAGACTGTCTAATGCAACAAGGGGTACAGGTTGGAAAACCAATGCAGTAATTTCAAAGTATTTGTTTTTAACAGGGAGAAATTGAGAACGATTACAAGCTATACATAAATAGATGAAAATAGGCCAATTAGATGAATCCACGTAATTTGGTAGAACAGTTATTACCGGAAAGAAAAAATTTAAGAACTGTGTATGCTTTTTTGAAAGGGAGTCTGCTTAGGTGTGCTTCACACCCTTCAAGCTTTTCTCTTACCCTCTCTTTCTCCTTTTGTGCACAGAAAAAAATGTCACACAATGTTGCTTACCCCAAAAGGAGTACCTCAAAGGATGCGTGTATAAATACTACAGTAGCAAATCTTTAAGCAGGATCACAGGGCCAAGACCCCTGCTTTAGGGGTCTTCCAACCTGGCCCTTTTATGACTCGTGGACTTCAACTCCCAGAATTGCTCAGCCAGGCACGCGTCCAAGTTTCAAGACCCCTGCCCTAAAGCTAAAAACAGCCCTTCGCCCAATGGCCAACAAGACACGGAGACCAGCGTTCAAGTACATTAAAGTATAAACATTTATAAAAGCTGCGGTTGAAAAATGCATTAAGAGAAATGCTTTAAAATTGATTATTACAAGTATGGTACCAGCACCAGTCACGGACTGTTATTATGGGTACAATTTCTTCCTTTAAAGAATCGGACAAAACCAGGTTGATTCCCAGCTACGTGCCCCAGGCAGGAGACCCAGAAGATGGAGAAGATTCTCTGGGCTCCCCCAAAAGTCCTGGGGAGCCACGCCACGCCTGCTCCCCACCCGCCCCCGGCCCAGCCTACCATTGTGCGAAGCGGCTCTTTTTTGCGGAATCGGACAGGGCACGGCTGTCCAACTTTGGGAAGTTTTAAGACCTGCGGACTTCAACTCCCAGAATCCCTCAGCCAGCCATGTCTGTCTGGGGAATTCTGGGAGCTGAAGTCCACCAGTCTTACGCTGCCTGGGGAATTCTGGGAGGAAGTCCACGGGCTCTTACAGTTCCAAGATTGGAAAATTGGTGGTCTAGGGTCTCCTGCTCGAGCAGGGGGGCTGGACTAGAAGACCTCCAAGGTCCCTCCCAACCCTGTTATTCTTGAGGTTACTGGGGGGTTGGGAGGAATAAAGCCCGTGGCGTCTCTCTCTGCGACCACCGCCCCAAAGCCGCCCGGCCCCTTTCCTCCCGGGGGAAGAGAGGCTGACCCCCTCCACGTCCTTCCACGACCCCACCCCGGCCCAGCCACCCTGGGCGCCCCTCCCCCTCCCTCCCCCCAGCCGAGCACCCCCCCCTCCCCCCGCGGCCCGCTCACCTGCCGCCAGAGCCGGGGGTCCTCCGCCGCCGCCGCCGCCGCCCTCCCCGCCCGCCGCCATGGCCGCCGCGCCCACGTGGAGCCGCGGAGGCAGCGCCAATCGAGCGCGGAGCCAGGCCGGCCGGAGGAGCGCCGAGCCGGCGATGGGCGGGGGCGGCGGGCTCCTGAGCGCGCGCAGAGCGCCTTCCCGCGGCTTCTCTTCGCCGGGTCGCTTGGGGACTACAGCTCCCCTAATCCCCGCCCGCAGCCCTCCTCGGGGAGGGGAGGGGGCTCCAGCAGCCCACGGAGGGCGAAGCTCGGCTGGCGGCTAAGCTTCCCCGCGGCTTTGGCTGCGCTTCGCACCTCGCACCTGCCACCGGCCTCTGGGGAGGGGAGCCGGAGAACCCCGCGGCCGGCCGGCCTCGCAGCGGCCTCGACTGGCGCTGCCCACGCGGGGGCTCCTCGGGGGGCGAGGCTGGACCGGCCTGGGCTTCCCCTGCCGCCCCCTCCCCCCCCCGGCCCTGGCGGCGGGCAAAGGGGTCTCCTCCGCTTTGTTCATCCCGCGAAGAAGCGCCCCCTTAAGCGTTGCACGCCCGTCTAGGTGTGCCTCCGCAAGCGCCCCTTTGCTGGGGAACCCAAAGGCTGGGGGTGGGCGGAGCTGCCCTGCCCTCCTGCCCCCTGCCCCCCCCAAGTAGAGAGGCACTAAATTTCATTTTTGATGTGTGTCACTGCGCCCACAGTAAAAAATGACAATAAAGGTTATCTTGTCACAGACATGTCAAACACAAGGCCTGGTGGCCGGATGCGGCCCGCGAAGTGGTTTCATGTGGCCCGCAAACCCATCCTGGAAACAGTGAGGGAACGGCCCCCGCTGCCTTGGCCCTGGCCCAGGGCGGCCGGGAGCCAACGTATAATTTCATGGTGGCCATCTATGCTGAAACGCATTCGGTCTTAGCTCCACAAGGCCATCTGAAAACAGCGAGGGACCGGTCCGTGCCATGTTGGCACTGCCCCCTGGGCACACGCTGGGGAGGTATCACCCTTTGTGAGAAATGAAGAAATGCACCATTGCCTGGAAGTGGCCATCACATGGCCCTGCCTACTTCGGGCAGGCTAGGGGCTGGGCAGCGTTGCGCTTCTCTTCAGATTTGTGCCACCCGGCTCAGCCTCTCGGCACTGTGAGGAGAGCGCCCTGCTGCCTGCCGAAACCGGGCAGGCTGGGGACTGGGCAGCATTGCGCAGGTAACATCGACTCTCATGCTGCTCATGGCATCCCCTCCACCAGAGCCCACCAAGCCGGATATGTGAAGTAGGCGAGGGCCATGTGCTGGCCCAGGCGATGGTGCATTTCTTCATTCCTCCCGAAGGATGACACTTCCCCAGCTGCGTTTCTTGCCTGTGTTTCTCCCTCCCTCATTTCAAATATTTTCCCACCACTTAAGGAAGGAAGGAAGGAAGGAGGAAGAGGGAGGGTCTGAGGGAGGTCCTGCCTTAGTCCTTCCCTTCTGCCCTTTCACCATCCCCTTGCCCCCTCCTCCTGGCATATCCCGGGGGGGGGGGGTCTCTCATCCTATTGCTAAGGAAGCTTTGGATACAAAGCCAGGTCTCCTCCCATGGAGAGGGAGTGGGCCTCCCTCTGACTTTGCCCTCGTACCCATCACGAGCAACCTGGCTAAGGAGAGCAAGCACAGCATCAGTGCAGCTGGGCGCCCCCTTGGGGAAGTGGGGCTGGGCTTAGTGCCGCGGGTGTTTGAGGGCTGGGCTGGGCATTTCATCTCCGCGGCACTGTCCAGCTTCCCCCCCCCCCCGCATGGCCTAAGAGGAACAGTGAGGCTCCTCCAGTGGACCATGCCTTGACACTTGCCCCAGTCCCATCTCCTTCTGCCCGAGACCTTCAGATCTGCCCCACTCCTGCCCAGGCCCCCATAGGTACCCTTGGCGTGAAAGATGTAGAGCTGGCCATGCCCACCCAGTAGGCCACATGCACTCCAGCCACGCCCACCCAGTAGGCCGCACCCACCCGCCCCCCACGAGGGCAACTGCAATGCTGATGCGGCCCTCAAGGAAATTGAGTTTGACACCCCTGTCTTATCAGATTCCCCCACCTGCAGGGTGCGGTTTTGCAAGGCTTGGGGAGGGGGACCCTCCTTCCTGAGAAGCAGAGCCCCCGGGTTGGGAGCTCGCTGGGGGGGGGAGCTAGGAAGCAAATCTCTCCTTCCCCCTCCTGCCCCTCCCCAGATACGGGACCCTTTCCTGGAAGGTCCCCCAGGTTTGCCTGGGAAAGAGTCTTGGCTTCGCCCGTCTTTAGACCTCGCTGAGCAGGTCTAAACCTAGCTAGGTCTTGGATGGGAGACCACCAGGAACTGACCTCCCGGGTCGGGGAGTGGAGAAACCCCTTCTAAGGGGGTCCCAGCAGACCTTTGCCCAAAGGCAGCCGGGCTGGGAGTGCCTCCCGAGACGATTCCTGTTGGATCGGTTATGTTTTTATGTAATTTATTTCGTTTAGGCGCTTCCCAGTTCCAGGCAGCTCATTACGGACTAAAATACAATATGTGTATGGGAAGAAATGAAAAACAAGCTAAAGAAGAGAACAAATTTTTAAAAAATAGAGAACAAAATGGTAAATCCAGCCAAAACATGTAAAACAGCATCCCTCCCCCCCCCCCCCCCGATACAGGCAGTGTCCAATTTCCTGGGATTTGAGGAAGCCTTGAAGTCCTGGCTGTGTTCCCAGGTTGGGGGGTAATATGGGGGGGGGATCATTGGTTGAGCCCCTGTTTTTTTCACTAAAACCTTGGTGTGGTGATTTAGTTGCCTTTCCCTGGTCTGGCTATGGTTGTCGGTTTAATTCTTTACTTTTTTATGGATTTTGTAAGCTGCCCAAGAGCCTTCTGCAAAAGGCAGCTATATTAAATCAAATTAAATTATATATTCCAACCCCCCCATACGAGGGTGCCAGCCCCTCTGCCCCAAAACATGGGAGAAGAGAAGAGCCAGGCTGTTAAGGCCCTTTGGAGGGCCATCGGGGTGGGAGCTGTCTGGATTCCTTGGGGAGCCTCATTCCAGAGGCAGAACAGGGGTGCTTCCAGGTCCCCCAAATACGGTTTAACGGAAGGGGACCGGAGGGCATCGGCCCTGTCAATTCCAGTCCGTAGGGCAGACTTCTAGGGCAGACAGGCGTCCCTCGGTTATTTCGACCCTGCTTCATGCACTAGGCGGCTATGGCACATAAAGGTAGCATTAATAATTTTTGGGGGGGGGATGTTTCTGACTTTTTGTGCTGGGGGGGGAGGGGAATGAGGCACATGTGCCTGGCACTGCATTTCACATCCTGAGGCCCCAGAAATATCATTCGGGGTGAAGCTCGGAGACTGCAAATCAGCCAGGCTCAGCAAAAACCCATCGGTGGTGTCAGAATTCCCTGAGGTCTCCTGGAGAGTCGGCCCAAAAGTTTTTTAGAGACCCCCTGAGGGCATGAGGACACCCTTGACTTCCGTTGCCTTTCCTTGACCAAGACGGGGTGGAGGGTGGGCATTCCAGGCCTGGCTGCCAGGGGGACCAGCCTTCCTGCTTAGCTACACCAGAGTCCCCCCCTCCTGCCAGCCTACAAAGAGGAGCTTCGGAGCCGGACCACCCCCAAGCGGTACCAGGGGGGTGGGAAATCTAATTGCCGATACAGCGTGGCAAACAGTGGCAAGCCTGGCATGTCCGGAGGAGGAGGAGGAGGAGATGGTCCTCCCGGCCCAGAGAAAGCATTTTCTCATTTTGTCCTGCCCCCCCCCCAGGAAAACAGAGAGGCAAACAGAACTAGGGAGGGGAAGAGAAGAGAAGGGGGCACCCAGGATTTCTGTAGGAGCCCCATGAATGAACAGAGCCCCCACAGCTGATGGCTACCTCCCCCTTTCATGCAGGGAAGGGGCTGGGCTGGGGGAGGAGAGACACGGGCAGTGTCCTCCTGTAGTTCAGGAGAGTTACCTGTCGCTGCCTCACCTGTTCATCCAGGTAGAACTTGGCCTGCTGAGGGGGGTCCGTTATGTCAGTTATAAGCTCTTCGGACAATCCACCCACCCCCTCCCCAACCAAAGGGGGGCCTTTAGCCATCTGTCCTGACCAAAGCCGGGCACAACCAGCCTCCCAGAAGCAGGGATCCCCAGGGCTCCCCACACTCTGGGACTGCCTGCCAGAGCAGCTGCCCCCTTTGGGGTGCTTTGGGCCACGCTCCCTGCAGCTCCTAAAATACCCTTCCCCTCCCCGTGGGCCCGCCACCAATCACACTCTAATCAGGCCCCTCTCCCCCTCCCTGGCTGAGTGACAGCTGCTCTGCCCCCTCCCTGCTTCTCTTACTCAGCCCTTGAGTAATTCACAACACCTCTCTGTGGGGCTGGCCAGGCTGTGGGTTTGCTGGCTCTGCTTGCTGCTCCCCCAAGTTTGCAGCTCCCACTCGCCACGGCTGTCCTCCCCCTCCTGGAGGAGTGGGGGGGGACTGTAAGAGGGGAGCCACTCTGGGGGCACCTAATTTGATCTTGGCCACAGAAGCCCCTCCCCCCAGGCTGCCTGGTCCCCACCTGCTAAGACCCCTGTGGAGCAATGAAGCCCATGGCTTAATCTGGGGCAAAAAAACCCCTTCCCCACCAGGTCCTGGAGTGCTTCTTCAAAAGGTGGCGCAGGGGGTCTTCATGCCCACTGAGCCCCCAGGCCTGCTGGGTGGGCCCCATCCATGTCTGTCTCCGCCCCCCCCCAGGAGGAACAGCTCTGCCTCCCTCCCTGGGCTGCCTTGGCCAGTGGGAGAGGGATGGGACGGCATCTGGGCCAGAACAGCCTCCTTCCTGGGAGGAGAACAACACAAAAACAACACAGTCTGTGCTGCGCGTTGCAATCTGTTGGCCCCAACCTCAGCGCAGAACAGAAGGGCTAATTTGTCATGTACCCACAAAAACTGGGGGGGCTGCAGAGTCAGCCGGCGGTGCCCCTCTCCAAACGGCGTCCTTCTGCCTTTGACGGGGAGAGAGGGCAGCGGGCCATGGGTGGCCCCCATGGGTGGTCTTGGGGGGCCCCTCTGATTTCCTTGGCTAAACGTTTGGAGCTGGCCCCCAGGGAAGAGAGGACCCTCCCCTTGGACAGAGGCTTTGGGGGTAGAAAAGGCAAGGGGAGAGACGAGGTACCCCCAACCCCCTTGGGGAAAGACCTCGGTCTGGTGTCTGCCAAGCGGCAGCCTGGCGGGAGCTGCCCCTTACCCAGAGGTAGATTCGGCTGAAGCCAGGAAAGAAGCCCCAAGGGTCAAGGTCACAGCCCAACCCAGGACCTGTCTGGCCACTCCAGTCTCTGGTCATTAGGGTCCTTTTCCTGTTCAGACCCACCGCCAGGTCCCATGGGGTCACAGCAAGTGGAGATACAGACAGTTCCCGCCCCTTGCAGAAAACTCTCAGGGACTGCTCCTGTCCAGGGACTGCCCCCTTCAGGCGGCCTGTGGGCCTGTGAGCCACCCTTTGACCAGGGGCCCTGGCGTCGTTGTTCTGCTACTTCCTGGGAGGAAGTTTGGATCCAGGAGCCCAGCAGAGGCAAAAACGGGAGGGGTTCTGAGGCAAAATGCCCTTAGAAAAGGCTCGTCCTTTCCTGATGCTGCTAAATGCTGGTGCCCTTTACGTGGTGGGTGGCATGGCCCACCACACACAGGCCACGGTCAGTCAGGGCATCCAGCTGGCCAAGGGGCCGGCTGGCCCTGGTGGGAGGGGATTCTGGGCTACTTAGGCCTGCCCAGCGCTGCTCTCCCTGCTCCTCCCCAAAGCAGCTGGAGGATGAAGCATCGGAGAAGCTCCTCTCCTGCTCCTCATTCCCCCCACCCCCCACCCCAAGGGGTGAGGAGATCCGGTGAGGACTCTTGGGACCAACCCAAGGAATCCTGGCTGCATTCTCATGTGTCTCAGTTCCTGAAAGGATCTGACTTGGGTGTACATCGAACCTAAATGCATTGCGGGTGAGCCAAGCAAAGCCCCCACAAACCAGCCCCTCCAGGTGGGTCTGAGCTGGCTGGGGGTGGTCCTGTGAATGCAGCCATGGGCTGCCGTTTCCCATTTAGAGGGAGCGTGGGGAGGGGCTCCCTGGGTCCCGGCGGGTGGATCTCCCTCCATTCCAGGGCCGAGATGCGGCGTCCCTGGTCAGGCTCAGCCCAGCCCAGGGGTGGGGGGTGGGGGGGGGGTAAAGGCTTTCCCCAAGCAGGAAGGATTTGGGTGCCATATTTGGGGGAGCAGCCTTGGATGTAACTCCTTGTGTGTGCCTCCCAGGCTTGAATCCCCTTCCCGACCCAGGGCCCCCCAGCTCCCCCCAACCTGAAGGTGGCAGGGCTGGAGGTGAGGGATGGGAAGATGGGAGGAAGGGGGGAGGGCCTTCAGGCGAGGGAGGGAGGCAGGAGAGTGGAGCTTGCAGCTGCCCCAAGGCCCTTGGCAGGTGCCAGCTGGGCTCTGCCCACAGCGGCTTGTGCAGGAGGAGTAGCCGGTGTTGTCTAGAATCTCCTCTTTCTGCCCCTGACGGACAGACCTGTGGAACTTCGGACACCTGAGATGGTGCCTGCAGGCCAGAAGCTACTGGCATGGGGGAGGGAGAAAAGCTTGGTGCTTCTCTCCAATAAGTCCAGGCCCCAATCCAAAACTAAGCAACTTTGATCAGCTGGAAGAAGGATCCTACATCCCACGAATTTGGGGGGGGGGGGCTTAAAGGTCACGGACTTGACTCTTTAGGACCCCCATCACAAGACACCCAGCATTGCTACCAGAGGCAAGGTTGACTTCCAACAGCACCCCCAAGCTGGACCTGGGGTCTCCGCAGTGAAGGCCAGAATGAGAAGGCGACAGCCAGACGTCGGGGGTCTCCGGGCACTCCATCCTACCCTCCAAGTAACGGGGCGCCGCTCCTGGCCCTGACCCTCCCTGGCAGCGCGGGAGGAGACTTCCTGACGGCAGCAGCGAAAGGTGCGGCGGAGGGAGCGGTCCGACGGCTCAGGTTGGTTTCCATAGCAATAAGAAGGGAGAGGGTCTCGCCGCCGCGTTGCCATGCCGACCGTGGCTGTCAGTCAAAGCTTTCGCCTCGCCGTTCTCGTCCCGCACCCAGCCCAATTTTCTCCAAGGGAAAGGCGAGGAACCCCAGGCAGCTCGCGCGTCCCACGGAAGGCGCGCGCGTGGACGGCGGTCCCTGGCAGGGAGCCGGGTCGACCCCGCTGCCGCCCCCCGGACCCGGACCCCAGCCCCGCGCTGCGCAGCCCCGGCGTGGCCTCCGGTGTCGGAGCCCCGCCAAGCCCGCTCCTGCGCCTGGCTCGGCCCGCGGAAGCTCCGGGGAGTGGCGCCGCGCGCGCTCCGAAAGACTTTCATAAATTTTCGATGGGCAGCAGGGAAGGCGGGCGAGGAGGCGGAGGCGAAGCGGCGGCGGCGGAGGCGGCGCGCTGCTGTTGCGAGGGAGGGGAGGCCGAGCGCAGCCCTGCCCAGCCCAGCCCAGCCCTGCCCAACCGCCGCCGCCGCCGTTGCTGCTGCTGCTGCTGCTGCTGCGGAGAGAGGCGAGGCGAGGCGAGGCGAGGCGAGGGCCGGGGGCGCGGAAGACGCCCTCCGCCAAGGGGGCAGCCAGGAGGCAGCGGCGGCCGCCCGGGAGGCGGATTCCCCCCTAAAAGCGCGCCGAGCGAGCCCTGCAGCGAGCAGCGAGGCGCGTAGCGAAGTGAAGCCGGGAAGCCGCCGCGGCCGCCGGCGAGGAAGCTGCGGCCGCCGGCGCCGGCCGAGAAATGCCGCTGCTCGGAGCGCCGCCGAACCGCGGGCGGAGTAGCAGCAGTCCCCGCCGCCGCCGCCGCCGCCCACTGCTCTGAGCGCTGACCCGGGACCGGCCGCGGCGCCTCCGCGCCTCCAAGATGCACCGCTGCGCAGGTGAGTCCGCGAGCCGCGTCCGTGGAGGGCGCCGGACTTCCCGCAGCTGCCGAACTTCGCGAGGGGCTGCCGGCGGGGGGCGGGGGAAGTGGGCAAGACCGGCCCGGGAAACTTTCTGGGCCCGGCGAGTGGGGGCCTACCGAGCGCGGCGGGCTCCGCGGCCTCCGTTTTCCTCGCGACTTCCGCGGCCCTGATCCGCGCCAGCGCCGGCCTCGGATCCGGCGGCGGCCGAGGGAAGAAGGCCCCCGCCTGCGTCCTCCCGGACCCCGGAAAGCAGCGGGGCCGGTGATGTAATTCCCGGGGGGTCGGGCGGAGCAGCGCCTCCTGCAAGGCGCCGGAGCAAAACTGCCGTGGCTCCCGAGGGGGCGGCCGGTCCACAGCCTTGACAGTCCGGAGCGCGGAGTAAGAACTGCCTCCGGGCGGCTGGCGCTTCCCGGACCGCGGCGGAGTTGGGCTGGTACTGCAGGGCGGGGGGGGGGGAGCTGGCAGAGGCGATTCCTCCCGCGCACTTCCTCCAGGTCGGGCTCGTTGCTGTTCCCCGGGGGCCCGGAGCTGGGGAGCTGTGCTGCGTACCCCTGGGAAGGCAGAGCTGCGCATCGCCCAGAAGGGCTTCGTAGCCAGCGTGTCCAGCGGCAGTGGGCTGAGGGGCGACGCCCGCCCGCGATCTCGGCAGCCGCTATTAATCGGGAGGGCGGCCAGAGATCGGGTCCTCGGGGGTCGGGGGTTCTAGGGTGCAAGGCGTGGGAGGGGGTGCGGGTGACCCGGCGCGGCGGGCGGGCGAGGGGTGTTCTGGGCGCTTGTGACTCCGCGGTCGCCTGCCGAGGGGGGGGGCGGGGAACGGGGCCGGAGTGTCTGTGCGCGAGCGCAGCGACCCTTTGCGCGTCTGAGGAAGGGGCGGCGGGAGATTCGCGCAGGGCAGTTCGGGGTGCGGGCGTGGGTGACTGAAAGGCGGCCCCGGGGGTCGTGGAGGGCGGGTGCTCTGCTCCGGTCCCCTCGGCTTTTCTCCTCGCAACAACTGGCTGGGGGGGGGGTCTCGGGAGCAGCCGTCGGGCAGCCCTCTTCTCTTCAGTCGCTCGGAGCTTCGACCGGACGAAGCAGCAGCCTGACGGGCTGGAGGCAAGCGAGGGCGAGGGCGCGGAGGGGCGAAGTTCTGGCATCCCCCATCCCCTCAGGGAGTAACACCCCCCCCCGCCGCGGGCGTGGGCAGAAGGGCGGTGAGAGGCGAGGGAGGCGGGACGGACCGTCGCTCGGCCGGGGCCTTCTTCAGGAACCGGGTGAAGGGGTCTTCGGAAAGTCTCGGGGCTGCCCTGCTGCCCTGCCGGCTCCAGCGGGCCTGAGCGACGGCAACAAGATGAATGACAGGAGTGCAAATAATACTGCTGGCGGCTTCCCCCTCCCCACCCCCGTCACCGATCCAGGCTGGCCCAATCCCTGGACAGATGTGCCAGAAACAGGGGTGGGAAAGGGGGGCATCGGATCGGTGGCTCAAAGACAACCGCCCCTCCCCCCCACCCCGAAGCCAGGGCTGTTTCGGCCCAGGAAATCCAGAGGGGCCCTGTCGCTGCCCAACCGGTGGCACCCAAAAGTTTGAGGACTGGCGAGGAGAAGGTGCCTGGCCAGGGGGAGGCCTCTATGTGGGCTTGCCCAGCCATCCTGGGCAAATGCCCCAGGTGGGTCTGGCTGAGAGGCTGCTGGGCTGGAGGGCTTTTCGTTCCCTCCCAGGTCCCTGGGGCAGAGGGCTGGCTTGAGGCCTCCCACTGGGGACTGCCAGAGGGTGCCTGGGTGGCCTTGGTGGGGGGCAGAAGGCTGGACTCAAGGGGTCTTTGGCCTGGCAACCTCAGGGCTGTCCTGTCCCCCCTGCAACCCCTTCCCCTCTGTGCCTGTTATGGGGTGAGGCACGAGCAGTGGGGCACTGGAGTCCAACCTATTTCAATGGCAGCACATTGTGGGGGGGGGAGGTGAACCGCAGGAGAAGAAATTCCTGAAGCTGAAACAGCCTCTCGGCAGACAAAGCCACAACAGATCACAAGCCTGGAGCTTTGTGGGAGGGAAAAGGGTGAGGGGATAAATATTTAGATCAGGAAGCAGAAGCACAATAGTACAAGAGGGTTAGGGTTGAGAAAAACAATCAGCAGCTGCCATGGAGTAGGTCTTGGCTGCGTGGCCCCTGTGATGGGAGCCCCGGGCAGATCCCTCAAGATCCGGCTTCTGGATGGCCAAGCAAGATCCCCTCTGCTCGGCTCCCCCCAGCGCTGGGCCGGGAGCAAAAGAGCAGCCTGCAAGCAGAGCCTAACCAAAGGCCTTAAAGGCTAGGAGGGTGCTGTGGGGCTCAGATCCGGGGGTCTCCTATTGAGGCTGGAGCAGTCAAGCCCCTGTAGGGCAACTTGGGGGGGGGCACAGCATAGCTGGAGAGTGGAGGCGTTTGTGCTGGACATGCCTGGGCCAGGTCTTGGGGCAGGGCCTGATCCTTTAAGACGGTGGGAGGGAAGGAGTGACCCTCCCCCCACTGGTTCACTCTTAGGGCTATGCTTATGGAAGGATGGTGGGGATTGCCCTTCCCCCTGATTCTGCTCCTTGCTCAAATGGTCTGGAGGACAATGCCACTGGCCAAAAGCAGGGTAGGGGGGTGTGTGTTGGAATTGCCAAAAGGCACCCAGGCTCTCGGGGTGCAGGGGATCTTGGCATCAGCCGAAAATTGTCTCCCAAAGGTGGTGGAGGGTATCACATTGATGGGAGAAGCAATAATGCCTGAAGGCCAGGATGGCGGGGGGGGGGGGGGGGAGGAAGGGTGCCCTACTGGCCCAGGCCGGCTGGGCCTTTGAGAAGGACTCGGGCTCCTTCTTTGGACCAGGCGGGGGGGGGGTAGAGAGGGCTCCTGGAGGAAGAAGCTTTCTCCTCCCCCTCAAACGCACAGCCCACCCAGCTCCGTCAAAAGGGGGTCCGCTCTCGGGGGGGGGGAATCAAAAGGGGGTCCGTTCTCGGGTGGGCGGCGCGAGGGCCCCCCCCCCGCTATGCTTTACTTCTGGAAATGTGGCTTTTATCTCGGGTTTGGGCCCCTTTGAACTGGATTTCAGTCGCGTCCCTGTGCAACCACCGCTATTTGTCGGCTGCCGATTTCAACCCGGATCCAAGGTTCGGATGCCTGAGTTGAGAGGCAAAACGGGTCATCCCGTTAACCCAGATTAACCTCCCGGGGCAGCAGCGAGGCGCCCCTTCCGTCCGCGGCGCCCGCGAGGGGCGGCTGTGCTGAGGCGCCGCTTCCCAGCGGTCTCACCGCGGTGAGAAGCGGGCGGGGCGGCGGCGGCGGCGGCGCTCCCGGAGAGGGAAGGTGGTTCAAGGTCAAAGTTGCTCCGCTCCCGCCGGACAGGAAAAGAGCCTCTTCGCCGCCTGCCCGGCCTTCTCCGCGGGGCTGTTTTTCTCGGCGGCCGGACCGATGCGGGTGAGGGGCGCTTCTTGCGGTCGGAACCAACCAGGGCTGCCCGGCTTGTCCCGATCCCGGACTCAGGCCTCCCTCCGCCGAAACGCGCCCGAAAGCAGGGCCGGAGGCGGCGGCCGGGAGGGAGGGAGGCTTCAGCTCGGCTGAGGAAGCCCCGGCTCTACTGCCTGGTGGCCAGCGGGCGACGGGCAGGAAGCGCTCTGCGTGTGCCCCGGGGCACCTTTGATTCCGCCGGGGCTGCTCGTGGGCTAGTTCCCCAGGCTGAGGTCGGCGGTAGCGCCGGTCCTTTGCTCAGAGGCTGAGACGGGCTGAAGCGTCCGAGTCTCCCCGTGGCTGGAAGGGGGGAAGGGTCGCGGCCTGCCTGGAGGGGGGAACGAGAAGCGCTGGAGACCCCGGTGCACCAACGTTCGGCAGCCCCGGAACCTTCGGGGGCGGGGGAGTCTTCCCGCAGACCAGCCCTGAGGGAAGCCCAAAGGGCCCATTCGAAGCTGGACGGAGCGGGGGCCGGACGGCGGGATGCAAAGAGGAGGGAGAGAACGGGGGAAGGAGCAAGCGGGAGGGGGGGAGGGGAAGGCGCCGGACCGGCGGGCTGGAGCTGCCGCAGACGCCGTTCCAAACCGGGCTGGAAGGAGAAGGGCTTAGAAGGGGGGGGAGCGGCCCCGTGGGAAGCAGGCTGGCTAGAGGGGAAGAGGAAGCAGGCCTGGAGGGGCCAGGAGGGGCCGCCAGGGCCACTGGGGGGGAGGGGGGACGCGGTGCAGGGAAGAGAAGGGAAAGGCAGCTGGCAGGGCGGAGGCTGGAGGGAGAGAAGGGACAATGGTCAGATGGCCTGGACACTGTTACCCGAAATAGCTTTTTCTAACATCTATATTTTATTGTGTTTTTAATCCAGGGGACATGCTAATATATTGCAAGTCCATGTATGATATGCCACGTGCTGCATAAACAACCAGTTGGAGGGAGAGAAAGTGGGCCCCGTAAGATGGTTTCCGATGCAAGCCATGGGCTTGGTTGTGGGGGACCTTGTAAAGGGGGCCAGAGAGCAGGGGCCCCACATGCTCTGGCTGTCGCCCTGCCAGGAGAGGCTTCCCTTCCCTGCGGAGCTCCAGGGCCGGCCCCCCACCGAGGAGCCCCCGCCCTTGTTTTCTGTGCCGCTCTGCGGAGCAACAAGGCCTTCAGATTTCCCAGGAGGCCAGACTCCGCTCTCGCGCCCAGAGCAGCCGGGCCCCTGGGGGGTGCGTGCCGGAGGGTGTGTCTCCTCCTTCCCTCCCCCTCCATGGCCAGGCAAAGCCATCCTGCAGTGCTCCCCTCCCCCACACCAGGGCCGTTTCGTTTTCTCCTCCTCCACTCAAACAGGGCCCAAAGACCGTCTGTGTGTGTGTGTGTGTGTGTGTGTGTGTGTGTGTGTGTGTGTGTGTCAATTTATGTCCCTCCCAGAGGGCAAGACAAGACGCAACAGATGGAGCAACCTGGATTTAAGGAGAAACTTCCTAACAGTGAGAACATTTCACCAGTGGAACAGCTTGCCACCAGAAGTTGTGGGTGCTCCATCCCTGGAGGTCTTTAAGGAGAGACTGGACAACTTATTTGTCCGACATGGTACAGGGTCTCCTGCTTGAGCAGGGGGTTGGACTAGAGGACCTCCAAGGTCCTTTCCAGGTCTAGTCTGGCTGATTGATTGATTGACTCCCTTGATGCAGGTCAGCCTCTGCTCATGGATTCAGCCGAGTTTCCAGTCTGATCCTGCCTTGCCCAGTGAAATACCTTCCTGAACACAAGAGGTCATTTTCCACGGCTGTCTCTCTGGTACTTTGTGCATTCACCGCTTTTTCAGGTTCACATACAACAAACAGCCCCGTAGGGGTGGTTAGCTTTCACCCAACCGAGGAAAAGAACCATGGTTCACAAACCAGGGTGGATGAACTCACACATGTCCTAGGTCAGAGTTGTATCAGAATGTAATGGTGGTCTTGGTCCTAGGCCAGAGTTTTCAACCTTGGCAACATTAGGACGTGGGTAGCTAGGGAATTCTGGGAGTAGAAGTCCACACTTCTTAAAATTTGCTAAGGTAAAGGAAATATAAGGACCTGCCTCGATCCCTCTTCCCAAGAAAGCAGAACTCCTGGAACAGGTTCATTCCAAAAGGAACTTTTATTAGGAGAAGCTGACAGCAGGCATAAAAGGCGGGATCTGAGAGTTTCCTGTGCAAATCAATAATTGGCAAAAAAAAAAACACCAATAGTCAAACCAGCCAGTTCAAACGGCCCAATCCCCAAGTGTGAACCCATTGTGGGAACGGGGTTGATAAGGCGCCGTTACCAAGGCTGTTAGACTGTTAGGTCTTCGCGCCTCTTCTGCAGCGAGAGATAAGGCAGATGGCCGGAGGCACGTTCCATTCTCACCCCAGGTGGACATCAAGGGAAATAGGTCAAAGAGAAAGCAGATAGAGGGAAGCGGAAAGGATACATTGTAGCACCCATAGTTCCCCCCTCCCCCAGGATCATGGCAGAACCCGCGTAAGTAAAGAAATCACCCCACTCCCAACAACCAGGTTCTGACATGCCGTCCCTCCTAAAAAAATTAGAGATCCACCTGTAGAGGAAACAAAAAAGGGGCTAGTCCAGTTTATTAGACTATTTGCATGAAATCTAAAGTCTGTTTATGGAACCACTCATTTTGGGAAGGGGGTAGGTCCTTCCAAACTATTAGGTATTGTGGGGAACCATGATATTTTCTAGAGTCTAGGATTTCTTTGACTTCAAAAACCTGCTCTCTTTCTACAATAATCGGTGGTGGAGGAGGGGCTACTGCTGGCCTTAATGGCGAGAATTCTCGTTTCAATAGGCTACAGTGAAATACAGGGTGGACCTGTCTTAGCGTTTTGGAGAGTTCTAGTTCTACAGTTACCAGATTAATTATCCGCTTAATGGGGAAAGGACCGACAAATTTTGCTCCCAACTTCTTTGCTGGTTGCAGAGATTTTAAATACTTTTAAATACGTTCAATTGCCCCATGGGATGTTCCCAATTTAGAATGCTCCCGTTTGGGTTGCAAGGGGCACCTGCCATGTTCATGCAACTGATAAATGAAGTGCTCCAGGAGCACCTCTACAAAGGGCTGCTTTCGCAAATCGTCCAAATGTGAATTCCACAAGGAAAGGACTGATTTCCTGGGGTACTGCATACCTCAAAACGGCATAGGGATGGATCCTGAAAAGGTCCAAGCAGTGTTAGAATGGGCTCCGCCCCACCCCGCCCCTGGAAAGAGTTACAAAGTTTTCTGGGATTTGCTAACTTTTACCTCCAGTTTATCCCCTCTTTTGCTCAGATCGCACTGCCCATCACTAATTTGTTAAAGACTTGGGGGGAGGGGAAACTGAAGCCCAGCCAACCACTGAAGTGGACTATGGACTGCCAAGCGAAGAGAGATGGGCAGTGTGGGAGAAGGAAGCCTATGCCTTTCGTTGGGCTCTCCTGACATGGCGACATTTCCTGGAAGGGAACAAAATCCCTTTCCAAGTATGGACTGATCATAAAAACTTAGAAGCTTTAAAAACACCCAGGGAACTATCCCCCCACACAAGCGAGGTGGTCCCAGCACTTCCATCGCTTCAATTTTATCATGAGACACTTACTGGGAGGGAAGAACTTCCTAGCAGATGCTCTGTGCGATTACCACAGTACGAAAACAGAGATAACAGATCCACTTCTGCTCCTGAGGCAACTAGCGGCGCCAGTAACCACACGAGAGCAAACAGAAAGTCCCAAACCCCTAGCGAGCACGGCGGGGGTGGAATTCAGACAAGCCTTAGAAAAGGACGAATAGTTCTTAGGCCTTAAGAACCTGTGCACAATGAATGACAGGTGGTGGTGGGGAAGCTCTATGTCCCCAAAGCCCAGAGACTAAACTTCATGCACCTTTGTCACGATTCCAAAGTAGCTGGGCACTTTGTTCGTGAAAACCCTTCAGCTAGTAAAACGGCAGTCTTGGTGGCCCTTGATAAAAAAGGATATTGAAAGCTACACGGTCAGTTGTCCCGTTTGTGCAGCAGCCAAACGGAGACAAGGAAAGGCCCCAGGATTATTGCAGACAGTGGCAACCCTGTCAATGACCTGGAGGGAGATTTCCATGGAGTGGGGGGAACACCATTATTTGGGTAGTGACAGACCTGTTCTCTAAGCAGCTGCACTTCATCCCATGTCAAAAAGTCCCCACAGCAAAGACATTAGCAACGCTGTTTGTGCAACACATATACCGATTGCATGCGGCCCCACAAAGGATAATATCAGATGGGGGTGCAGTTTACATCTGAGTTCTGGAAGGCTTTCCTGGACCTTTGGGGACCACCCAGGGGTTGTCATCTAGTCACCATCCGCAAACGAATGGTGGGTCAGAACGTTCAAACTCATTACCAGAATGATACTTAAGATGTTTTATAAATTACCAGCAAGAGAACTTGACCGACCTGCTTCCCTTTGCAGAAGTTACGTATAATAATGCCATTCACTCCAGCACCGGGTATACACCGTTCCAAGTCACAACAGGACAAAACTTCTACCTGATGCCTGAACTGCCAACTAACGACCCCACCATCCCCTTTCTGAAGGAATGGATCGCACAACTCCTAGACACCTGGCCGGTTGTGAGAAAAGCCCTAGATGAGGCTAGGGAGGCATACAAGGCCCAGGCAGATAAAAAACAAGTGGAATCTAAACCCTTCCAAGTAGGGGAGAAATTGTACGCTGTCTTCCACTCGTCCCCCTCCTTAATCCTAACCCAGTAATACGCCTCCCATAAGTCCAGTTTGGATTTAACCCAACCACCGGGTTCTGATAGAAACACTGTCCTAGGGACAAGGCCGTCCATTGACTTCTGGTAGCAATCAGAATGGAAGCTGTTCCACTGACTGACTGTCCTCACGGTTACGTCCAGTTTGCTTTTCCCCTTGTTTAGTTTTCATCCGTTGCTTCTTCTCTTTTTCTTCATATGCTTTGGAAAATAAGTTGACACCCCCCCTCTTCCTTGTGGCAGCTCCTCAAATATTGGAACACTACTATCATGTCCCCCCCCCCGGTCCTTCTTTTCTCTAGGCTGGCCATACCCAATTCCTGCAGCCGTTCTTCCCATGTTTCGGTCTCCGGGTCTCCAGGTCAGCCTAGCTGCTCTTCTTGCACTTATGCCAAAGTCTCAACATGACGGGATGGTCATTTCTGACTGGGCTTGTTCTTAAGCGTTCTTAAGCGTTGGGAAGGGGGTTGATGACTGACAGGTCCATTATCTGCCCCCTGTTAACTTTTTCCCAATGGTTGCTGTTTGGGCAGGAGCAGCCTGCTCCAAGTCCCATCCCATCGCCACAGCAATTCGATTGCAGGACCCCACCCCGCGCTCTGCCTTCCCATCCCCCAAACTCCACAGACCCCACTTTGTGTAGAGACTGCAGTAAGCTGAGGTGGTGGCCGGTGCAATTTGGGGATGGTTTCCCCAGTGTGAATTCCTGGCTAGATTTTCCATCTTTGTATGTAATTGTCCTCAACCATATGACTATTTATCATCTGGCCGGGAAGAGCTTATAAAGGGGTTAAACTATCAGCCATTGTCTGTCTTGCCCAGGGATGGCTCAGGCAGGGCAGGAGCCCCTGTCTTCCTTTGGGCCAGGTGAGCGAAGCCTCGTGCAACTCAGCCGGGCCTTCTGCACCAGGAGGCGGTCCTGACAAAGCCTGCAGGGTGGTCTTGGCCCATTTTGGTTCATCTTGGCCAGCTGGGAGGGGCTTTCCCTCCCCCACTGCTGAACCTTCCCAAATAGGTCCTGGCCACCATGGGGCCCTCACGAATGGGGCCTCCTCCCTCTCGCCCCTCCAGGTCCCAGCTCAGAGAGGTTGGAGCGCTGAGCCTCTGCACGGAGCTGGCCTCCCGTCCCCTGGACTGAGCAGGGTCCGCCTTGACAGGCCTAGCCTGGAAGAAGGCGGTGATTCAAACACAGCCAAGTAGCCGTGATGGGTAGCCCGTTCTGGAGCACAGGTCTGGTGCCACAGCTGTGGCCTCCTGCTAGCCACAAACAGACCGGACACCGGCATGCCTCTTCCCTCTGCTCAGGCAGCTGAGAGGCAGGAAGGGCAGGGGCCAAGGGCAGGCCTAGTCCGTTGGCAGCCTCCAGGCAGACGAGGGCAACCCAGAGGGACGGGGGCAGCCGCCTCAGCAGCCAGCCAGCCACAGGAGGAAAGAGGAAGGGGCCTGCTAGTCAGGGAGGGGAGCTCCACGGGACACAAGGCCTCATGCGGGGGAGGCTTCCTGGGGGGGGCATTATGAGATGTGTCTGTCATGAGTTCAGACCAGCCTTCGTTTGGCTCCTGGGCCTCTCAGGGTGCCAAGAACCGGCTGCCCTCCCACTGACCATCTCCCCATGGCCAGCAAGGGCAAGTTGGGGTGGCAGGGATTCCCTGGCTGGTCCAGCCGGGCTCTCGGCCCTGTGGCTGATCAGGCACAAGGTTCCTGGGGGGGGGTTGTCTGCTCGGAGGAAAGCTGGTGTGCCAGGCACTTAGAGCAACGGCTTTCTCGACAGTGATTTGAAGTTTTCCCCAGCAAGAGCTGATGCCATTAGATGCCGCAGCCAGCAAACTGGGATTTATTTGTTAATTTGGGGAGTGTTTAATTTCATCGGGATATAGCAACGGTTGTGTTAATATTTTTGAGATTTAGCGTGGTTTAGCGAAATTTCAGTGTAGAGTCTGTCTTTGAATAAAGATGAGGGGAGGAAAGCCATGTATGCTAAGAACCAGCATAATATTTTGCTGTGCGAGGCTCATTACAGAAAATAGAAGCGTTCTTTTAGGAAAAACTAGTCAGCGGGGGTGGGGTGGGGGAAGCAAGCAGTGAGGCGGTCCCCAAGAGAAGCCCCTTCTTGGCTTCAGGCCAAGCTCCAGGTTTGGGGTCCCCAGAAGGAAGCGGCTTCCTCCTCCTGGCCCTCGGGGGGGGCTGCTGTCACCCATCAGCCCGCTTGGGAGGAAGCCTCCTTGGATTGGTGGCCCTGACCCATAATCCTCGTGGGGGGGGACAGCACAGCTCTCAGCTGCCCTTTGGCTCAAGAAGAGGCCAGGGTGGAACTGGGCCTCATCTCCGCCCGCCCCCCACCCAGAGGGCCAGAAAAATGTCTGCCTGCCTTGAGGGGCTGGACGGCCAGCCATTTGGGGGGGGGGAGCTTCTGAGCTGACAGTCTACAGAGTGGCAGACGGCCCCTCCCTCCTCCTGCTCAGCAGTTCAGCCCCTCCAAGGGTCCACACGTGACCCCCATGGCTGGCCATGCCAGCCACGCCAGCCAAGCTCAGGGCAGCTTCCCAGCCGGACCCTCGGCCTCAGGGGCACAGAAATGGAGGCTTGCCAGGGAGCCTGTGGGAGACCCTGTGGAGAAAGGAAGAGTCTTTTGGGTGCAACTGGGTGGGCTTGTGCCCCTGGTGCCCTCCTTGGCAGAATCCCTAGAGCGCTGGCCTGGCCCCTCCAGCCGTCTCTTGCCAGAAAAGGCTGCTCAGCCGCAGGGGGCTTCCCTTCGCACCCACCTCTCTTTGCCCAGGGCGCTCTCTCTCTTCCTTTTCTGACCCAACTGGCAGCTGCCACGCGCAGGAGGGCAAACGATGCCATCCCAGCAGGATCCTAGCAGGCGGCACGGCTTCAGCGAATCTCCTGGGGAGGTCCTGAAATAGCAGCCCATCTTCTTTCACCGGAAGGGGAGCATGGCGGCAGTGGCCTGGCATTGGCTCTGCGCTCAGCCTGCGCTCCTGCTGCATTTCTCCCTCCTTAGATGGGGCCGCTGCAGTTCAGGGGCCTCCTGCGACACCTGCATCTGCGGGGAGACCAGCTGGGGCCCTCTGGCTTCTCCCCCCGCCCCTTGCTGAGGGCAGCTTGGAAGCTGAGGAAGGGTCTGGGTCGACGGTCAAGGCGGGGGGGCGGGTCTGAGTGCTTGTGAACAGCTCTGCCGTGGTGTCTGTTTGCGGGCAGTTTGGGGAACCCCCCCGGAGGCCAGCAGACTGTGGGGCCAGGCCCTCTGCTGCTGGGGCAGGGGGGCAGGGGGACCAGAACTAAGTGGGCACCCCTCACCCCCGCACACACAGACACACACAGAGGCGCAACATCCACAGAAATTGGGGAGCAATGTCTGGGCTTTGCAGAGAGTCTCCCCCAGGAAGGGCCTTGCCTGCCCTCCCCCTCTCCCCTCTCCTTCCACCCTGTCATCCTGCTGCAGTTCTCCTCTGATCACACGGCTTCTTCTCCGAGTGAAAAAAAAATCCTTTAAGCGCCAGGATTAAAGCCGAAAGTAGGTCTCTTGCGAAGACTCCACTTCCTTCCTTCCTGCAGGAAGCCGCCCTTGGTGGGGGGAGGGGGCTAGCCCAGCCACAAACAGCCCCCCCCAGCCCCCCCATCCAGGCCAGCCCTGGGCTATTGCGCCCGCTGGGTCAGGCCCGGGCCTGAGGGTGGGGGTCTGGGGGTGGGAGAGGGCTGCTCCTCGCTCGGCACGGTCCCTGCACAGGCTGGTAAAGAAACCTGGGGGGGGGGGGGAAGGACAGCCTCTTTGAGAAGGAAAATGGCTGTGGTGCGCAGGGGAGGGGGGCTTGGCGTGCCAGCGGTTGCAGAAGAGACGCACGGGGTCTCGGGGGTCAAAGCGCATCCTGCAAAACTGCTCTTAGAGCAGGACTGATGGAGCCAAGGCTTTCTTGGGGGGGGTTGTTTTGTGGAAGATACCCAGCCCCTTCCTTCTTGCTAATGGCTGCCCCTGGAGAGGCTGGACCACAGTTCCGTCATGTCTTGCCGGGCCAGGGGTGCAGGTCCTGGGGGGCTGTGGTGCAAGAGATTCGAGCCATTTCCCCCCCCCCCTCACACCGGTGGTTGTTTGGATCCATTTGCCTGGCTTGGTTTCCAGGGCTGCTTTTAGGCTTAAATGTTTGATGAAGGTGCCTCCTCCCAAGCGCTGAACTCCTGGGGCCATTTGGCCCAGGACTGGCTTATAAATAACATGGGCGGGGGGGGGGGGCTTCTGTCTTTGGTGAGGGGCAGTTGGGCCGAGCGACGGGGCTGGGCCAAGGCGGAGCTCCGGCTCCTGCAGGCTCTTCTCCAGCTTGGGCTGCCTCTCCCTGGCGCTGCCCGGATCCTTGGCCTGGCTTGCCCTGCTCCAGCCCAGCGCTTGCCGGCGGCACAGCCAGGCCTTGAAAGGTCACCGGGTGATCTTGAATATCTTTTTTCTGAGCAGCAAAATGACACGGGCGGCATTCTGATGCTTGTCAAGTAGCCTGTTTATCACCGGCTGTGCTGCCCCCTTCCCCCCCCCGGCCCAGCTGAGGCCGGATGACCCAGCGCAGATGCCCAGGGATGGAGGGGCGGGAGAGTTTTGTGCCCAGTGGCCACACGGGTGAGCAGGTGCTCCCCGCGAGGGTCTCGGGGCCTTGGTGGCTGCTGGCCTTCCTTGTCTGGGAAGGAGACGCTCGCTTGAAGGGGCTTTTGATGAGTTTGCAACTGAGGCGTTTGCAGTGTTCACTCCGCCATCTGTCCTCGGTTGCATTCTGACCTCTGTCTCCAGGCTTATGTCGATGGCTCTCATCGCTGTCGTGATGCAAATGGCCCATGGATTGCCCTCTGGCCCTTCCTTCTGTGGGCAGGGCCTGCCGTGCCAGCTGCAAAATGGGCCCCTGCCTGCCAGTGAAGTGCCCACCCTGCTCTCCTCAGGGACTGGGGTCTGCCAGGAAAGGCAGGGGCAGCTGAGCCTGGTTGTGGGTATGGGTGTGTGAAAGGGCGAGGGGAGCTGGCGCACTTTCCCTCCTGCCCTTCCGATTGTGCTCCAGACCCAGGAGGGGAGCCCACCGTGCCTGTCCAGAGCCTGTTCTGCCAGGCCTTCCATGGCCTCACCTCATCCATGCCACTCAGGCAGAGGCTCCTCTTGCTGCCACGCCTGCGGGCATCTCAGACTCCCCAGGGCCTTGAGGAGAAGCCTCTTTGCGGGGTGATGCCTCGTCAGTTGGGCATCTAGGACCCCCATTGCTCTGCCTGGTTGGCTGCCCCTCCTGTCAAAGTGGGGCTGAAGGCAAGTGGGCCCTGCATGCATCCACCAAGCTGCATTCTCCCCCCAAAATTCAGCATTTGGCACGAAATGTTTGCAGATCGCAGGCTGCCACGTCCGAGGGGCTGGGCTGTCCGAATGCAGTTGAGTTGACCAAGATGGGGCTTCTGCTGGCACGCTGGGAGGCCCTATATGCAAGCCCTAGATTGATTTTCCTGGGTGCCCTTGGACTGCTGGTGGGCAAAACTAGGATTCCAAGAGAAGAGAATTTCTGCAGCTCAGGATTGAAATGAGGGGTCCTCGATGGTCTCTCTGAGCAGGGCGGTTTCCTTGCAGATGTTTCAACTAGGGAACATCATCAGTGCTAGAAAGGAGGGGGTATTGCAGAGAGGAGGAGGAGGAGGAGTGTGGGGTCCCTGGTGCTCTCTGAGCTTGGTGGTTTTCTTGCAGACGTTTCATGACCCAAGTAGGGAACATCATCAGTATGAGGGAGGCTGGGCTCTGCTGGGGAGGTTTCAGCGGGCAGAGAGGTGTCCAAGGTGGCTCTGCAGAGCCCCTTCTTTGCCACAATGACCCTAAAGGATCGGCTGGGGTGGGGGCTGATGCAGTTGAGCCCCTGCTCACCTTCCCGCCCCTGCAATCTTATAATAGTCACCAGGATCCATGCCACACAAACGGGGTGCAGGGACCCCCCAGTTGTGAACCCAATGGCAGAGACTGACAGCAGCCCACCCCATTGCATGTCTGGGCTCCAGGCTGAAAGGCAGGCTTAGAGGGCCCCCCCCAGGGCAGGGCAGGCGGAGGGAGGCCATGGGCAGCCCAGCAGTGCAGAGCCCCCCTCCCTGCAGGGGCAGGTGCAACAGCCCCCCCCTCCCCACTACCACTCGGCCTCTCTGCTTGCTGGCAGCTGTTCTTACCTCCCGCCTCTGATCGATAGAGCAGGGAAGCAGCACATCAAAACAAGGTGAATATTTCATGGGATTCAGGGAGAGCTTTCCCCCCCCCCCCCGCCTGCCTCTCCCTCCCTCCCTCCCGCAGCAGCACAAGGAGGTTGATCCATCAGGAGCCCAGCTCCGCTCCTCCTCTGCCTGTCTGCCTGCAGCCCCCTCCTCAACTCTCCCATGGACCCAGCCAGCCCCCCCCCCACCGCCTCTTGCCTCATACTCAGCTCTAGGCAGCCTGACTGTGAGAAGCAGGTCCTGGGCCCAGGCCCCACCCGGCAGCCCCCTCCCGACCCCGGGCAGCCCCCCTCCCAGCAGCCCCACCTGCTGCCTTGCAGCCAGAGCAGCTGCCCTGGTTTCCAGATGTGGGGGGGGGCTGTGCATCCCCTGGCAGGCCAAGGGGCGGCTTGCTCGACGGCCCCCCCTCCCAGCCCTGCATGGAAGGCTGCAGCCTGCCCTGGCTATGGACAGGCCTTCCTCAGTGGAGTAGGGTCTCCAGTGGGTGGGACCGCAGCTCCAGGCTGGCTGGGGATAATGGGAGCTGTTCTCCCAGCAAGGTGGGAGACTATGTGGCCCTGAGGATGACTGGCAGCTGCAGGGGCAGGAGGAGCACTGGGCCGGCCGGGGGCTGCTTGACTGCTGCTCCCCCCCCCAGGAAGAGGGGGCTGGCCTTGGTGGCCGGGCTCCCCAAGACTCCGGCTTGGCTGACCGTCTTAACTGCCTTCACAAGTGCTGGAGGTCCTTGCTTGCCCCGGGCCCCACGGCCGGGAGGGATGGAGCCAGCAGCAGAGTCCAGATGGGGGGGGGGAAAACAAAGTCAGGATGGCCCCTCCACCAAGGGAAGCTGCCCCAGCCGGGGGAGGCAGGTCCTCCAAGGCAGTTCCTGGGTAGCTGAAGCCCCCCCCTCAGCCAGGCAGCTCAGAGGAGCAGCACGTTGACCCCCCCAAGCCTCTCCTTCTGCTGCCCCCCATCAATCGGGCCCAGGGGGTCCTTGGCTCTCCCCAGTCCAGGAAGGGTCTGCGGCCTGCAGCCACGGCAGGAGGCGGCCCGAGGGCCCTCTCCTCTGGGGGAGCTGGCTCAGACGCAGCTGCCCTCTGCAGCCCAACCTCCTGGGGCTCCACTCAAGAGCGCCCCCATGAGTCTCCGGAGTCCTCCAGGGGAAGGGGCATGGCGGGAGGGGGGGCGCCTTGGGCCGGAGGGGTCGCGGGAAGGGCAGGGGGAGGGCACCAGGGTGGCAAGCTGGCTTTGTAGAAGCCTTCCTGTTGTGGGGAGGGGGTGGCTGTTGACATGTTTTTGAAGCAATTTCTGATCTGATATCTTCACTAGATTGAGTTTGTAACCAGGTTTATTGTTTAAGCCTGCTGGGATTTCACTGGGAGCCTCTGCTGTTTACCCAGAGCCGTTTCATTGGAGAAAACAGCCAACAGACCTGCATTTCAATCCGGTTTTTACGTCCCCGTGAAATATGGGCAGGATAAGGCCGGCCAGGGCTTGGTTCCCAATTGCTGCAGGGCAGGAGGGGCGAGAAGGGGCAGGCCCACAGCCCACCAGGGAAGACACGGGGGGGGGTATCTGCCAGGGGGAGCTGCAGGAGAGCAGGGCAGGCTGGCAGGGATAGTTTAAGGGCCAAAACAGCGGCTGCGGCTGGGCAGCAGACAGAATGAAAGGGATCTCAGAGGCCATCCAGTCTCACCCTGGCCTGATGTAGGCATGCAGAATAAGGCAGGCTGCCCAGAGAGTGTGCCTCTGCTGCTACCGCCCACCCTGATGAAATGCCTGGTCCAGATGCACAGAAATTAGGGCTGCCCGTCTCTGGAAGCTGAGTCGATGCCAAGGTTCGCAGACCCCTTCCCACCAGCCCTTCCCCCACTTTCCTGGCTGGAGGTGCCCGGTTTTCCCCTCCCCCATTGACGCAACAAGGCTGCTTCCTCTGCCCACCTGCAAAGGGGGCATTGCCAAAAGCTCCGTTCTTTCCCGCTCTTTCTGGCATTTTGGTGCCAATTAGTCCACCCAAAACCTTACAATGAAGCAAAAGTAAAATAGAATTAAAAGTAGGGGGGAGGGAATGATCAAACCCTCCCAATCCAAAGGCTTCCCAAATGCCGCCAGCTCGGTGCTGCCCGGTCAGTGTGGACGAAATGCTACAGGACAGTGACCTGCCAGAAGACAGGCAAAGTCATCTGATGGCTTTAAAATGTTCTTACCGTCATCATCCTCACAGCACGAATAATACAGAACTACAAAAAAAAGTATTAAATGTATTTGGCCCCGCATCTCACTGTCAAGCAATGATAAAAAATAATAAAGAGATACAAGAATCACAGCAAAGCAGGTAGATGTTGGCAACTGGAGAAACTTGCTCATCCTGTGGAACTCTCTGCTACAAGATATTATCCAACAGATTAGGCTTGTCAACAAAGGGCAATGCAGCTAACAATTCTTCGTGCAGCTGCAACACTACAGGGAGACCCTCCGACATGCCCCTGTATGTGTGCGTGGTATAGGGGTGTGTGTGTGCACCCAAACCTTTTCCCTCCTGAATAAGGGAAAAGTTTTAGACTGTCCGCTGTTTAATAAAAATGACACTCACTCAAGCAGCCCCCCCTAAAGTAGTGGCGCAGCTGGGTAGTCCTGCACTGGACACTGTCCCCAGGGTGGCCGGGGCCCCCCTTCCTCCTTGAGCCCCCCCCAGGGCTAGCCTGCAGGTGAGTCAGAGTGGGGGAGGACAGAGGGGGATCCTCAGGGACTGCACTGCCCCCCTGCCCCTGTTCTTGCCGGCCAGGGCTCCCTTGCAGATAATCTCTGCCAGGCGAACGGTGCCACGGTGTGTCTGCTACATCGATCACACCTGCGCTGTGACAACGTAATTTTTATCTGGGCTGTTTATTCCTCTGATGGAGCTACTTGTAAATTCTGGGAAGGATCCATCTCTCTGACAGAAGCAGCACAGGGCGATTAATCTGGCTTCTGAGGAGGGGGAGGCAGACCCGCAGGGCAGGGGAGAAGACTGGACCCCACCGAGCGGGGCCTCCCCCCCCAAAGCCAGCCTCTGGCACCACAGCTGGGGCAGGTTGAGACAGCCGCCCGGGAGGGATGGAAGGAGCTTCCGTGGGGCAAGGCCTCTGCAAAAGGGCTGGGGGCTCCTCTGCTGCTTGCAGGTGGTGGGGGCCCACATTCCCCCAGGAAGTGCCAGGGAGGGGCTTCTGCTGGCTCCACAGCAGCCCTGGGTCACCCGTAAGCTGGGAGGGCCTGGTAAGCTGGGAGGGCCAAGGGCAGGCCGGCGGTTGGCCTGGGCTCAGCTGTGAGCAGCCCAGGATCAGGCCGCCAGTGGGGGCTGGAGCTGCTGGAGCTGCTGTGGGTGCAGGAGGGGCCGCCCAGCTTGCAGATCAGTCCTTTCCCAAGCAGGGCAGCTCTGCCTCCCCCGGGCCCCTCCCCCAGCGTGGTGCCCCATCCCCAGGCGGCCCCAAGGGGCCACAGCCTGACCTGGGGGGGGCTTCGGGAAGGAAGGGAGGGCCGCTGCGGACGGAAGCCCGGCAGCTGGGCCACTGCCGGAGATGAGGGGAGCTTGCAGCCCTCCTGCGGTCACTTGCATGGGGGTCGCCATCTCTCTTCCGCAAAGGGTGGGTTTATTTTTAGGCCAGCCAGCTCCCTTGGCCCCCTGCCCCACTTGGAAGGCCCCGGCTAGTGCAGGCCGCCTCAGCGACCCATTTGAACACTCCTCCCCCCCCCCCGTCGTGGCCTCTATTTCAGTGCTGGGCGAGTCGCCCCCCACCCGCAGCAGCTGCGGAGCCAGCCAAACGGTCCCGGGCGCAGCTTGCAGCCGCCGCCACACGCGGGCCTGGCTCGGGCAGCAGAAGTTGTTTTCCAAGCCGCAAACGTCTTTGTGCAAAACAACAACAAGGGGAAAAGCAGCTCCCGCTGCTTTCGGCTCTGCCGCTAATTCAGCGAGTTGGAAGACGGGACCGGCGGCTTCTCTGCGCCCCGCGTCTCCCGCCCCAGTCCGGGATGCCCCCGCCCCCTCCCGCCCCCCCCCCGTACGACCGACGGCGGCTCTCTGCCCGCTTCCCCCCCCCCCGGGCAGCCGAGCTCCCACCGCCGGCCGAGCGAGCGGCGTCTGCGGGCTTCTCCCCCCCCCTCCCCTCCCCTCCCCCCCAGCTGCGAGCGAGGGGAAAGTCCTGCGCTATCTTCGCAAAGCCTTCGGAGCGAGGCTCGACGGGCCTGGAAATTGCCTGGCAGGGCCGGCCTCCTTCCCCGAGCGAAAGGGATTTGGAAAGCTAATTGCACATTTGCGCGGCCGCTGTTTTGATTCCTCCTCGGTCTCCGGGGTGGGCTGCGAAGGTTGCCGTCGCTCCGTAACGAGCTCCTTTCTCGCCATAACACGCCCCCCCCTCCTCTCCCCTCGTCCGCTGCAAAGGTGGAGCTGCTGGGGAGGGGGGACGGTGTCAAAAGCGCCTGCTGGTTTAATAGGACTAAGAGGCGAGAGATGGCGGGCGGAACGGAGGCAGGCAGGCGGGGGGGGGGCTCCTGGCTGAACGCTTCGCCGAAAGAGGGGCAGGGGCAGCTGGTGGGAGGGGCTGAAAGGGCCCAATGGCTCCCCAACCCCCTGGGGCTCCCACAGCTCTTCACTGCTTACCCCCCCCCCGCCCCCAGCTTGAGATGCTACCAAAGCCAGCCTGCCTTGAGGCTTGGCCAGCCAGGGGTGGACGGGGCGAGCAGGCTGAAGCCCAAAGAGCCGGGCAAACGGGACTGCAGTGGGCAAGAGCTGGAGGCCATCTTCTGCTTATCCCCCAAACAGGCACCTGCAGGCTGAGCACGGGTGTGTGTGTGGGTGTGTGTGTGTGTGTGTGTGTGTCTGTGCGCGCGTGCGCTCGCCTGGACCAGCTGTCCTGGCCTTGCAGCATCTCCCGGGACAGCCCTTGCCTGCTGCAGCAAGCGGGGGCAGCTCTGCAAGTGGCCCTGGGAAGGGCCCCGTGGGGAGCCGGTGCTGGGCGTTAAGAAGGGGCTTCTCTTTGCTGTGGGCCTGGGGCGCTGCTGGCCGTGGGCTTGTGGCCAGAGCAGGCTTGAGGGGCGGGTTGGTGCCTGGCCTTGGGGAGCCCCTCAGACCCACTGGTGGGTGGGTTGGGGGGTTCAGCTCAGGTGCCTCCATTTAGACTGATTTCCCAGCCTGGGATTGTTTAGCCTTCCCTCCCCTCTCCTCCCCTCCTCTTTTTCACCCTTCCCTTCCCTCCCTCCCTCCCTCTACAGTGGACAGAATTTGCGGGAGTTTTGCTTAAGTTTGAAGAATCACCGTACTTAACATTTTTAAAGGCGGCGGGTGGCACCTGCTCAATACTGCGACACCGGTCTGTTCCCAGGAGCAGTTCTGGGAGGCCCTTCGTGGCAAAGGGTCCAGTTATTCTGGGACCCCCTACCTCGATTGTGTCTGCCCATCCCAGGCAATGCAGCACACTTGGCCTGCTTTGGGTCCCTCCGTCTAAGGGGGCCCAGGAGACTTGCCCTCTTGGCCTCAGCCCCCCTCCTTCCCCCCGGACAGCCTGGCCCTTAAATGCCCATTTTCCCCCAAGGGGGTCAGGCTACAAGTTGTTAGCCCTTTGGGGGGGGGGTCCTTTGGGACTTTTGAGGGGGACTTGTGTGCTGCCCCATGCCAGATGGGGGGGCTGGATGTTGGATGTTTCTATTGTTTTTACCGTTGGCTGGCTGCCCAGCTATGTACAACAATTGTGGGGGCAGCCATACAAATCGAATCCGATCACTCAATCAATGATAGAAACAGATCAACACTTTTAATCAGAGCTGCACTGGTTTTCAAACTTTTAATTGCTTCCTTTGCTTTCTGTTATTTTATTATTTGCTTTCTTATAATTTTTACGGTGTTTTAATGGATGTTATAAATGAATGAAAACTGTTGAATTTTTTATAGCATGTTTATTTATTTTCTTAAATAATACTCATTAGAAACGTGCAAAACTAGCAACTCAAACAGATTGCATATGTAATAAAATAAATAATACAAATTAACAAATTAGATATGAAAAAGACGGAGAATAAAAGAGGGGAAAGGAAGGAAATTCTACTTTAATCTACTTTCTTACAATACAGAAAGCATTGTACCGGCATTACCACAGCGTTTCATTTTTGAAAAACAAAGGAAATCTTGGCCCCGTGGCATCACCCTGGAGCAGAGGTGCCCAACCTTGGCAACAGCTGGCTGGGGAATTCTGAGAGAGGAAATCCACAGGTCTTAAAGTTACCAAGGTTGGGCACCCCTGGATTAAAGGGAAAGTCCAGTGCCTCTCTCCCCCTTAGTTGCCCCCTCACCCCCAGCAATGGGGGCTCCTTGACCAGCTGTCCTATGCCGGGAGCGGGGATGGCTGACCTCACCTGTCCCACACCTACAGCTGGGCACCGTTTCCCAGGCCGCCTTCCCCAGATGGTGAACTGGCAAGGATCAGGGCCCCATTTGAAGAGGGTGCAGCGCTTGGGGGGAGGGGGAGTCGGTGAAGCAAAGTCACGTGGGAGAGAAAGACACACCCCCCCCCTCGCTTTTCCAACTGGGGTTGGGGGTGAACCAATGGAAACAAATGTCCTATAAGGCTCACACTGGGCGTGCTTGATGGAGGCTGTCTTGCAAGCCAGGGAACCCCGACAGATCCCTTCCCCCGCCTTCCCCGAAGGAGGACCCTGGGCCGGGCATGGCCGCATCCCCCCTTCCGTCTCAACGGGCAATGGGGTGCTGGTGTGATACACTTCTTGCCTTCTTCGCCTATCACGGACATTTCCAGGCTCTGAGGTCGCTACGGAACGTCAGGCTGGCCTCTAAGGCAGGATCCTGGAGGGGGGGGGGCAAGCGGGCTGGGCAAAGAGGGGAGGGCCCCCCCGGGGTGCTGCCCCACAAATAAACAAGGTGAGACTCCATTCCAGCAACTGGGGTGAGGCTGGGCCTGAAGGAGCAGGTGGGCACTCTGCGATTGTGCCCGCTTCCCTCCCCGCTTGCTTGAGGTTGTCTCTGTTGGCCGTGCAACCCCCCAAACGGACAGTCTGCCATCCTTGGGGAAGCCACAGAGGTGGTGGGGGAGTCCACGGCCACTGTGCAACCGTGGGCCTGAGCCAGGTGATCGGGGCTTTGACTGGGAGTTCCAGGGCCACGCCTGGAGCTTGGCTTTTATCTCGGGACCGTGGATGGGGGGGGGATGTTGGCGCCTGTGAAGAAACCGCTACGGGGTGATTCTGGAGCTTCTGTAGCCCCCCCAGCGGAGAGCAAGGCTATTTGACTGACCTCCTCCCAGGTCCTTAATGGACCATTAAGAGCTGGATCTTGCCCAAGGCTCTTCCTGCCCCCCCCCCGCCTCTTTCTCTCACCGGTTGCCACCCGGCTTCCAGTAGCCCTACCAGGCAGGGTTCTACTGTGGGACTCAAAAGGTGCCTTGCTAGACCCTCCCCGGCCCCCTGTCACACACACCCCCGGCTGACCTGGCCTTGCTGCCACCCACCTACCATGGAAGAGCCCCCCCCGCCCTCCCCTTTCCTTGTCCTTTCAGGGGACAGCAGAGCCATCCGCTCCCAGGGCGGAGGCTAATGGAGCATCCCTCGGGCGCTTGACTCCATTATGTGTGAATCAGACTGTCTGAATGGGTCAGATTGATCGGCTGCCTGCAACTCTCACTGTCCTGCCTGGGTGATTGGATTAGAGGCTCCTAATGGGCGCTGCGGCTGGCTGGGGCCAGGCTGAGGGGGGCTGCCAGGGCCGGCAGGCCGGCTGTGTTTGCATCGCCCACGGGCAGGCAGGCGGGCAGGGGTGGGGGGTGGAGATCTCAAGGGCTGGCAGGGTCTCTACGATACCTGGCAGGGGGGGGAACTGGCACCATTTGCGTCCTCGTTGGGTTTCCACCACACCTGTTTTCCGGGGGGGGGGGGTAGTTTGCAGAAGGAAGACAAAGCTGATAGAACATAGATATATTGATTGATTGATTGATTGATTGATTGATTTGCCACCCGAGTGACTCTGGGCGGCTGAGCTGGGACCAGGTTGCCCGGCACCAGGGAGAGTTTGCCAGGCGGGGGGGGGGCTGGTTCTGTTCCAGCCAGATGCGAAGCCGGGATGCTTTCCTAGGAGGGGGGGAGTTCTATTAACGCGCCCCAAATCTGGCTTCTGATGCGCCTCTGCTGGGGAGGCTTCGCGGCCTCACTGCCCCCTTCTCCATTGGCCAAGGCGGCACTGGGGGGGCGGGGGGGGCTGGCCTGGCACCTGGGCCCAATTGGGGTTGGGGAGGTTGGACGAGAAAGGCTCCTTTCTCAGCTGCTCTTTCCCTCCAACTTTTTTGCTTGGAGGACCAGGACTGCCAAAGGGGTCCCTGACTGGGCTGGGGTTCGGAGAAACGTCGTGCTGGTGCGGGACGGCACCCCAACCCCAACCCTTTTTCGGTCCGCCCAGGATGGAGGCTCCTCCTGGATCCCGTCGGTCTGTTGTGTGCCTGGGTTGTTTTGCCCTCGGCCCCGGACGAGTCGCCACGGGACAAGAGTTACTCTAATACCGAAATAATAATAATAATAATAATAATAATAATAATAATAATAATAATAAATAATAATAATAATATTAAATTTATATGGCAGAATAGTATTTCAGATGAACCAGGTGCTTTATGAGTTCACTGTCTGGAAAGGGCCGTTAAATGTGACTAAATTCGCTTAAACAGACCAATAAGTGTCTTAACAAGGAATTAAATTCACAATACAACTGCCTGCAACAGAACAATGCCAAAGGAGGGACAAAATGAAATGTGAATGGCAAAAATTAAAATATTTTTAAAATTATTTTAAATAATTAAATTTAAGGATTGAATTGTCACGCATCGAGTTGTATCCTGGTGAGTTGCCCCACTCTGATTCAGGAGGGCTCCCTGTGGGTCAGGGTCACTTTCATGGTAAAACTGGAACAGAGTGTTGCAATCTTCTCCCCTCCCCCCCTTTATCTGGGGGGGGTTGTTGGTTTTCTCAGATTACCTCCCTGGCCCGACTGAGTCCTCTTTTATCTGACGGTTGCCTTGAGAGAGACTGTTCCGGCCGCCAGCTCTACCCTCCCGCATCCAGAGGGCCAGGGATGCTTCCCTCGGCTAAGAGGGGTTGTGGGCAGAGCGGGGGGGGGGGCACGATGGGGGCAGCAGGGGGGCACCATGGCATCCACCTCCCTCTCCAACACCCTCCTCAGCCCTCTGCAGCAGGCAGGTAGGCGGGCATCTGACCTTTCCTCAAAGAGGGCAGCCATCTGGCCCTGGCTGCAACCAGCGGCTCCCGCCCGCAGTTGAAAGGGTCATCCTGGAGAGGGGTCTTTCCCGCCCCCCCTCCCAGGCTTTGCAGCTTCTGCAACTGGGCGCTCCTCTCCAAACAGCCCCCCAGCTTGGAAGAGCACAAAGAGACTGAACTTGCCTTCTTTATTTTGCATTCCTGATGGCTCCTCCTCCTCCTCCTCCTTTCCCAGCCTCTTGGGTGTGGGAAGAGGAGGACTGGGGGGGAGGGGGGGAAGGTGAATTTGCTGCCAGCCTAGACTGAGTGGCCCGGCCTTGCTGGCTCCCTTGCGGCTCACTAGATGCCCCCTTGCAGAAATGCAAATCCTGCCTGCCTGTCGGGGTCCAACTTGGGAACAGAGCAGAGTGTGCGGAAGACAAAACATGCCAGGAGGGGGAGCCCCTCCCCCCCAACAGTGGAGGCCTTGCTGCCTCTCCTCTTCCTGGGCCGCCCCACCTTTTCCTGCCCCACTCCCCCCAGTGGTGTCCTCAGGAGTGTGTGTGTGTGTGTGTGTGGGAGTCTCACGGCAGGTGCTGTGATCTCACTGTCCTCCTACCCAGCACACACAGAGTCGGCACCAGCCCAGCTGCTCCCAGGGTGGAGAGCGGTGCCACGTAAGAGCTGAGAGGCCACACCAGGAAGTGGTGGCCCAGTGAAGCTGCCCCACGTCACTGGCCACAGACCAGAGGGCTTGACCCCGAGCTTCTTTTCCTGGGAGCAGGCCCTGTTGGCATGGCAGGTGAAGGCAGCTGAGCCTGGCACAGCCGGCGTTGTGGTGCCCTTGGCAGGGCCAAGTCCGGTCTCCCACACGCTGGCTGGTCTTGGAAGGGCCTTGCCCAGCTCCAGAGGCTTCCTGTCCAGAAGCTTTGGCTCCCTCTGGCCATCCAGATGCCTTTGGCCGCCTCTGCAGGGAATGAGGGCAGCATCAGGTCCTCCCTGGCAGAGAGGTAGACTGCCACTGACTCTGGTGGCTCAGGGACCGGCTGTTCAGTGGCAACTGCTCCGCTCGCCACAAAACAAGGCCAGAAGGAAGCTGCCGACGCTGCGGCGGGGATCAAGGCTATCGGCAGCCGTCCGGAGTGGGCCGGCCGCCTCCCCTGCCCCGCCACCCCTCCCGTCCAGGAGGCCCTGCTCGGCCCTCCGGCAGCCGCCCCGGGACGGATGGCAGGAGCTCCCGCGGGGCGCTTCAAAGGCAGCGGCGCCTTTGGAGACCGGCCGTTTGGCTTCTAATGAGCAGCGCCTCGCCGGCCTCTCCAGCCCCGCAGCCCCCGCCTCCACCTCCGCGCTGGCCTTCCCCGAGCTGGAGCCGAGCAGCGGCCGGGACCAAGGCTGCCTGCGGCACAAGGATTCGGGCAGGAAGAGCGCGCCAAAGCCGGGTCCGGCCTCCCTCCGGGTTTGGTCGGAGACTGGGGGGGGGGCTTGTCTGCTCCAGGGCGAAGCCTCTGGCAGGTCTACCAAGACAACCCCCCCGCCCAGCCACCAGTGTGTGGGGGAGGGGTTCGGAGAGATATAGACCACCACGGCGCGCACACACCCCTCGCTGCCCGTGAACGGTGGGGCGGTGGGAACTTCCTCGCCCCCCAGAGACCTGCCGGCCCCAGATTGCCGGCAGTGAAGGAGGCTCTCATGGCTGCGAAGGGCTCTTCTGAGGCTGGAGGGGCCGAGAGGGAGGGGGGCTTCTCCAGGGTGGGGGAGAGCAAGTCGCACAGGCTGGGCAGAAGGGAGCCAGTGGTGCCAATCTGGCAGATAAAGTAGCCCTGCAGGGCGCTGGATGCTGCGGTCCCACGTTGAGGGGGGGGGCAGAGCAGGAAAGAAGACCCTCCGCACAAGACGCCGAAGAAGGCTGAAGCTCCAAGGGGCCGGTGGGTCCCAGCCCCACTGTTCCTGGAAGGGTGGGTAGGAGAGGCACGGAAGAGAGAGGGGCCAGGCGCCATCCCCTCTTCTAGGTTTTTGAGTGACAGCCGACCTTCATCTCCCGAAGGGGGAGCTTTGGGGGATGAAGGTGATGGTGGACGGGCCTGTTCACTCTGATGACCTTCAGCTTGTTTGGTTCTCAGGCTGCAGCCGCTGTCCCCACCCTGGGCTGTGTGGGGAAGGGGTGTCACACAGCTGAAATGCACCTCAGGCCAGGTGCCCCACCACAGGGCTCTGTGCATGGGGGGGGCTTGAAGGACATTTGTGCTGTGCCCACCTCCTCCTCCCCCTGCCCAGCTCCAGGAGCTACAGCAGCTGCCCCTCCCCCTCCGCCTCAGCTGATCCGAGGCCGGTCCCTCCTGGCCGCTGCTCTCTCAGGAGGCAGGCTCCGCTTGTTTCTGCCAGGGCCTCCCCGGCAGGGAGAGGCCACCTGCCTCGGCAGGTAAACAAGGGTGGCAAAGCGCTGGGAGCGGCAGCAGCAGCCACTCACGTTCGTAGGGCCGCCATGGCAACCGTGGGCCTGCCCCAAGTCATCCAGGGCCTGGCACATGCCAGGTGTCACACGCCACACCTGTTTGCCTCAGGGCAGTTGCAAGGCCATCAGAGAGCAGAGGGCATCGCTGTCGGTGCCAGGGCTGATTGCTCTCCAGGTGCCCAGAGCACCTTGTGCTGAGCAAGGTGGGATGAAGGGCTGCCGTTACGTTGGCTGATGGTCAGCCGGTGGCCCTTTCCAAGGTGACCGGTCTTTGTTGAGCTGGAGGAGTCCCGGGGCCAGGAGCAGGGTCGGGGGGGGGAGGGGAATGTGCCAGGCACCTGGCAGGCGGAGTTGCTTGAATTTGCACCCGGGGGTGGTGGTGATAGAGCCATGATCTGGGCTGGGTGGCTTTGAGGAAGTGGGCAGTATCACCTGACCGCCTTTATAGACCTCCACCCACTCCTGGCTTGTGGCGGCGGCTCAGGAGTGGGTGGTGGGTGGCTCCACGCAGCAGCAGCCGTGTTGTTGAAGGGGGGACATTTTTGCCTGACTTGTCGTGCTGCATGGCCTCCTGGAGAAGCCGTTGCCAGACCCAAATAATCCTGGATAACGGGGTCCATTCCCCACCTCCCTTTTCTAGGGAAGCCGACGAGAGGGCGTGTTGGCCCTTTGGTGGGTCCAGACCGGAAGCAGAACTCCGAGCACCGGCTCCGTCTTTACCGCAATTAAAGGGATTTTGCAAGACTGGAAATATTTCCCCTCCCCCCCACTCTCTCCGGGAGGGTCCCTTCAGGAGGGCTTCCCTGAGCAACCCCTCGCCCGCTGAGGGTCCCGTCTAGCTGAGGGCTTTCCCTCCCGTCTGCCAGGGGCCATTCCCACAAACCAGGACACGAGGGGTCAGGCCACCCTTGAAAGGAGCCCTGGGTGACACGGATCCCTCCTCGTGGCTCTTCAGATCAGACATGGCATCGCTGGGGTTGGCAGAACTGGGGCGGGGGTGGGGAAACTTGGGGGTCTTTCAGGACCGTCGTCAATGGAAGCTTCTGCGCTACCTGGGGGGATTATGGGGGGGCTGCGTCACAACGGTCCCCCTCCTTTCTCTGTGGCCGGATCCAGCTGGTGTTGGCAGAGGGGGAGAGATGGACCCCCAGGGCCCTGATGTGTGAGGTCATCGCCCCCTCAGAAATTCGGGTGACCTTGTTTAAAGACGCCCTTAAAGCCAGGCTTCTCCCCCCAGGGAAGTGGGGTGAGAGGCCCCTTGTAGGGTGCTGCTTGTTCTGCTCTTTTGGGGGCAACCATCATTTTCAATCTGTAGTGTTTCTGTTTTAATGCCGCTTGCTGCCCAGAGTCATCGTGCCACTGAGTGGCCCTAGAAAGCAGCTGTCCAGATAAAACAGGGCAAGCTGGCAGCTTTCAGTTGCCCTTACTGTGCCCCCTCCCCATGCAGGGCAACCCCTTGCAGGCATTCATTGCCCCTGGTGCCTTGCTGGGACCCCCTTTGCCCTGGTGCCTCGCAAGGCCACTTACTCAGCAGGCCCCACTGGCCAAGTCTCCTGGGAGCCCCCGGGAGGGTCGACCCTGGACTTCCAGGGAGGCTGGCGTCCAGTCCTGACCACAAGGTCCTCTTGAGGCAGAAAATGCCAGCCTCCCCCCCCCCCAAGAGGGCCCCCCAGGAGGCTGAGGAGGACTCTGAGCAGCTTCAGGGGTGGCGAGACTGGCTCTTTCCACCTGACCTCTGTCATACGGGGGTCCTGGCCCTCCCTGTCCCTGAGGGCACCCGGGGCTGCCCCCCAGGTTGGCTCTGGCCTTGCTGCCCTGAGAGACCCTCACTCAGGGAATTTTTTTTATTATTATTTTAATTCCATTTATATCCCGCCCTTCTCCAAAGACTCAGGGCGGCTTACAAGCTTAGCAGTAGCCTTCATTCTATGTATATGCCTGCTTGTTAGGGCTTTCACACACCCCCAAGCGGCATTATTACAAAGTCAGCTTATTGCCCCCAACAATCTGGGTCCTCATTTTACCTACCTGGGAAGGATGGAAGGCTGAGTCAACCTTGAGCCTGGTGGGATGCGAACCTGCACTAATTGCAGGCAGCTGGTGTTACTTAAGGAGGCATTAGCCCACTGCTCCACCAAGGCTCTGATCAGGGAGCCCTTTGTGTGACCCCCCCCCCTCCAAGCCGTTGGGCCGGAGTGACCAGGCAAGGATCGGGCACCCTAGCTGATCCCAGCCTCCCCCAATCATTCCCGGGAGGGGGAGGATTCTGGAAGTCAACCCCCCTCCCCCGCTTGGTCCCCCACAGGCAGGCAAGGCCATTCTGTTGCCCAGGTAAGGAGGGGCTTTCTGCAAGGGAAAGGAGGCTGGGATGAGCCAGCTTCTCCCCCTCCCCCCTCCCCTGCCCTGCAGGTTGGGCACCTGAGCGGCTCCCCTGGCACTCGTTTGTCTGACTTAGGGATGGGGCCCTGGGGAGCCCCTGGGCTGGGCGGCCTACAAGATCCAGCCTGTCCAGTATTGATTTTCCCTATTATTACACTTCAGATTTATGGCCGGCTTTAAAATTGCAATAAGTGGCAAGCTGAGAGGTGGGGGAGCAGGGGGGCTCCCTTGTGCCCTGAACAATGGCCTCTCCTCCCCACCAGCTTACTGAGGGGCTGGACAGGCAGAGCAGGGGCGGGAAGACCCTCTCCCTGACCTTCTCTCTTCCCCCCCCCCAAGAAGAGCTGTCTGCATTCTCTTTCCTGAAGCCCCTTCCTCAATAAATGCTGTCCTGGGGGGGGGCTGCTGGGACAAAGAGGCTGACTTCCTCCTCCATCTCTTTCTTTACATGCGTGAAATGTATGCCCACCAGGGCCAAAGCAGACTCTTGGCGGGTTACAGTCCTTCAGAGCAACAAAAAAGAAGGCATTTAGATGAAAACATCCACACAAGCAAGGAATAAAACCACAGGCTAAATCCTCACTTCAGTAACTCAGGAGCCATAAAACCGGGCTCTCGGGGTGCCCCGCCTTTCGCTGCTCTGGCCCCCTAAAGGCCAAACGTCCAGGGAGCCTTGGGGTCAGTTTTGGCTGGAGGAGGCCCTGCATGCCTTCCCTGCCAAGCTACCCAGACCTTTCTGGGAATAACCACGGGGTAGGAAGCCGGTAGGTCCCGGGGGGGGGGGGCTTGAGCTGGCCTGGCTCTTTCCTCACGACTGCCCATGAGGAGGGGATGGCCAAAGGGAGCCCCTCCCAGCCCCTCCCCTTCCAGCTGAGGTCTCTGGGTTCCTGGTGGGCTGGGCTGGGGGTGGTGTAAGTTGCAAAGCAGAGCATCCTGCCCTCCCCAGCAAAAGCCTGAGGCTGCCCAGTGCCAGCCTTGGGGGTCAAAACAGCTATTAAGCCACAACTTGACTAGCCAAATTGGGAACAGACCAAATTATCCGTCATGATTTTTATGCTCCAGACTGGCCCGGCTATTAACTGGAGGATGGGGAACAGCTGTCGCTCCATCAGAAAGTCTAATACCAAACAGCTGGACTGCTGGCTCTCCGTGGTGCCCACCCTGCGCCGCCAGATTGGCTGTGTGGTTAGAACCAGCCTGGGGGGGGCAGCCAGCCCCTCCTCCCTCTCCCCCAGGCCCTGGAGTCAAAGCCGGGCAGGAGAGCCGACTCAGGACTCAGGCGAGGGCAAAAGAGCTGCACGAGTTCATAAAGCTGCTTTCCTGTGGGGGGGGGGGGAGGTCTGCCTTCCAGCCCCGCTCCAGGCAACATTAGGACTGCCTTATTCTGCAAACCTTTACCCCAGACAGTTCAGGAATTAGGAATTTTCTTTCAGTCAAAGCATCCGTGGAAGTTTAGCCGCCTTCATTTCACTCAGAAGCCGGTTAACACACGCCCCCCCTCCCCGCCCGCCCAGGGAAACGTGGGAAAACCACGTCGGGGTGCGTGTGTCTTGGGCTGGAAGGGCTGGTCTGGCCCTGCTGATAATCTTGGGTGCCGGACCCTCCAGCCCAAGCCCCTCCCCTCCCCGCAGACGGGGCCACTCTAGAATAGACCACCGGCGGCCCTATCTCTCCCCCCCTTCTTCGTCTGCCTGGAACTGCCTGGGAAGAGCTTTGGAAGGGGTACCTCGAGGGCGCCCAAACCTTTCGCTCCCGCCCTTTGAGTTGGAGCCACCGAGAGACAACGGGGCCCAGCGAAGCGGCCACAGCCCCGCGGACTCCTCCAGGAGAAAGCCCGCCCTGCCGGGGCCGGGCGAGGCAGGCGACGAGAAAGACGCGGCCGCCCCGGCCCGAGGGGAGCCGCCGCGGGGCAGCAAACAAGGCTGCGGGGCTTCGGGCGCCGGTCCCGCGGAGATGCCGCCCGGGCGGAGGGCGGGGCTCATCTCCACGGCCGGGCCCGGGAAGCTCCGGGCGCCCCCCCGCCCTCGCCCGGGGAAGGGCTCCGCGAGGCCGGCCCGACGGGAGCCGCTCGGTCAGGGCTACTCGGCGCCCACCCGGAGGGGTCGCCGGAGCGCCTGGGGGAGCCGCGAGAGCCGCTTCTTTTCCGGCGGCGGCCGGGCGGGACGACCCCCTCGCCGGGCCGGGCGTCCCCCGAAGGAGGCCGTGTCCGCCTTCGCACGACCCGGGTCCCCGCGCCGCCGCTACGCTGCCCACTGAGCCGCCGCTCGGTTCGGCTCCAAGGGCGGCGGTGCCGCGGGAGGGGGGGAGCGCGGCCGTCCCTGGCGGGCCTCCGTGCCGGGAGCGACGAGGCGGCGGGGGTCCCGCGCTGTCCCCGCGACTCCGAGGCCGGCCGGCGCCCGAGCGCAGCCGAGAGGCCGTGCAAGGAAGAGGCAGCGCCTAGAGAGCCCCCCTCCCCCGCTGCAGCCTGTCAAGGGGGGAGGAGGAGGGCCCCGCCGGTGGTTTGCAGGGACGGGGACCCCAGCCAGGCGGTGCGGAGTCTGCAGGGAGGGTTAAACCCAGGGGGGATTTTCCAGATACCAAATCCAAAGCAAGCATATATTTTCTCCCCTCCCCCCAAAAAAGCAAGAAGCCACCCTGCCTGGCATTCTGGGCATTGTAGTCCCAGCCTTGGGGTCAAGAAAAGGTGAAACCCGGGGGCTTCCTTACCAGTTCGCTCCATATTTTCCTTCCCACCCCAGATAAGCAGGGGGCCCCTGATCTTAGGGAGCAGCGGAGCAGGCCAAGGGTATCCTGCCCCCCCCCAGCTCACGTGCTCCCAATGTAAGTGAATATTTGATGGGGGGATTAAAAACCGAATGGCAATTAAAGGTCTTTTGCAGTTGGATGCTATAGCAACCTTAGTGCCACTTGGCAAAGGGCAGGGCATTAATATTTCAGAGAATAAATAATAGATAACGGGGGGGGGGGCTGGTCGGCCTTGATCCTGCTCTTCTTCCGCAGAATTCGGGAATAGGATGCCCGGGAGACAGCCTGGGAGGGCGGCAACTGGTGCGAGATGGAGGGAGGAGTGGGGGGGGGTCTCCCTGGGGGGGGCACCACAGCTGGCTAATGGGGGAGTGAGGACCTGGCTGTGGGTCTAGGGAGGGAGGACTGCCCAGGAGAGCAGAAGGGGGGGGGCTAGTCCAGGTTCCTTACATCTTCTGCCAGGGCTACCAGGATGCGGCCTTGATCCACCCTGGGACTGGGAGGAGCTCCGGCTGGCTTTAGGGCCCAGGGGAGGCCAGTGGGCCTGGGCAAGGGGCAGCCCAGCCCTCCCCTTTCAGGGCCTGGGGGGCGGGGGCCCGGAGCTCCGCTCACCCTCTGGCCCTTTTCTCCTCCTTGCAGGGCGAAGCCTGGAGCTGTGCCTGGTCCTGCTGGCCTTGGCCATTCCAGCCTCCCAGGGCTGCCCCACTGACTGCATCTGCTACCCGTCGCCCATGACGGTCAGCTGCCAGTCGCACCGCTTCCTGACCATCCCGGAGGGGATCCCGGCGGACAGCGAGCGCATCTTCCTGCAGAACAACCAGATCTCGCTGCTGCTGCGTGGCCACTTCGGCCCCTCCACCGTCACCCTCTGGGTCTACTCCAACAACCTCACCTTCGTCGACCCCCTGGCCTTCCGCGGCTTCTCCCGCCTGGAGGAGCTGGACCTGGGCGACAACCGGCACCTGCGGGAGCTGGCGGCCGAGACCTTCCAGGGGCTGGCCCACCTCCACGCGCTGCACCTGTACAAGTGCGGCCTGAGCGCCCTGCCCGACGGGCTCTTCCGGGGCCTGCACAGCCTGCAGTACCTCTACCTTCAGGACAACCGGCTGGACTACCTGCAGGAGGACCTCTTCGTGGACCTGGCCAACCTGAGCCACCTCTTCCTGCACGGCAACCGGCTCCGGAGCCTCCAGCCGGCCACCTTCCGGGGCCTGGTCGGCCTGGACCGGCTGCTGCTGCACCAGAACCGGCTGCAGAGCGTCCACCGGCTGGCCTTCCGCGACCTGCGCCAGCTGACGCTGCTCTTCCTCTTCAACAACAGCCTCGCAGAGCTGCCGGGCGAGGCCCTGGCGCCCCTGGCCGCCCTGGAGTACCTGCGCCTCAACGGGAACCCCTGGAGCTGCGGCTGCCGGGCCCGCTCGCTCTGGGACTGGCTGCGCCGCTTCCGGGGCTCCAGCTCCGCCGTCCTCTGCGAGGGCCCCCAGCCCCTCCATGGCCAGGACCTGAAGGCCCTGCCGGCCGACACCTTCCGGGGCTGCTCGGCCTCGGAGTCCCTGCACCAGACCCACGGGCCCCGGCTGCCCCCCAGGGACCACCCGCCCCTCCTCTCTCCCGCAGAAGGGGGGGAGGGCGCAGTGGGGGGGCACGGCATCCAGTCCGGGCAGCGCCCGGGGCCCCGGAAGAGCCTGAAGAACTGCACCAAGAGCCGCAACCGGAGCAGCGGGCCGGCTTCCCTGGGCCCCTGGAAGAGTGCCGAGGAGGGGCGGGACCTGAAGCACAAGCCCCACCTGGGCCTGCTGCCCAAGCCGAAGGGCAAGTGCCACCGGCCCCCGGTGCTGCCCCCCAGCGGGGTCCAGCAGGCTGCGGGAGGAGGCCGGAGTTCTGGGGCCCGGGCTGGGCTGACCCTCCCGGCTGCCGTTCTCCTATGGACCCTGGCCTGGGTGGTGATCTTCCGCTGACCGGGCTTACGTGGAGCCACGCTGACCCTCCGCTCTTGAGCACCGGGACGTCGTCTTTTCCCCTCCGGGGAGGGCTTGCCATGTGGGGCGGGCCCTGCCACCGGGCCTCCCCCCAGCCCAGCCGGCTGATGTCCGTGGCTGACCAAGCGTGGCATTGCTCGGTTGGGACCGTCCTGTGCCCTGGCTGCGAATGGCATGGGTGGTTAGGAGCCCTGCCAGGAAGGCGAGGACATCCCTAACGTCCCCAGCCAGGCCTGGAGGGGCAATTCCTGAGCAGGGCTGCTGGCTCTGCCCCTTCCTGGCCTGGAGACCCCAGAGAAGACCCCAGCCACAGCCAGAAGGACGCCCTCTGCTGTTTCAACTTCAGCAGGCCGGGGCTTCCAATGGGCGGGAGGACCCCCCTCTCCCCCCTTGCTCAGGATACTTCACCACCCCTGGGGGGAAATACCAGCTGCCGGCCAGGCCCTCTGGGCCCACAGGAAGCCGGGCGGGCTGGCTGGGCAGAGGGGGAATCTGGAAAAACGTCTTGACCGAAGGGTGTGTCCGTTCTTTTGTAACCTCTGTGTTCACGCATAAAGGAAAACCCGTGCACAGGTCCCCGTCCTCCTTGGCCACACGTGTCTTGCGTGAAGCGCGCAGACGGCAGGGATGAAACCCGGCACTCGGGACAGGCGGGAGGCGGAAATGAGGTTTTGCGGGTGTTAGGGGGCCTGCTTCAGTGACGGGCTGTCCCATCGGCGGGGGAGAGGTGGGAATCTTGGAGCCCCCCCAGCACGAAATGGTCTCTGTGCTTCTCCCTCCCTGTGCGAGAGGTATTTGACCATCTCTTGGGGTCAAAGGTCATGGAGAGGGGGAGGAAGGGACCCCTCGGGGAAATCTGAAATTATTCACAATCTGCATTCTGGGAGGAGGAGGAGGATGGTCTTGAGCTTCTGGGGGGGGGATGCTGAGAGTGGCTGGAGGCCATTAGGCATGTTGGTCTGGGGCTTTTCCTAGTTGGTGACTAACGGGGGGGGGGCAGCCGGAGCCTTTGAATTGCGGGCAGCTGGGCAGCAGCACACAGCCACAGGCAGGCCAAGCCAAGCCATGTCCAACTTGGGGCAGGGGTCAGGCCGGTCTTGCACACCTCCTCTGAGACCCTCCCACCCTTTCTCGTAGCACTGGATGCTTCCCAACCCCCCTGCCCTGGGCAAGCGGGACCCTCGGGACCCTCGCCACCAGAGGGAACAAAGCCCCTGCCTGAAACAGCTACAGCCCTGCCCTCCTCCTTCCAGCAGCTCCAGCCCGTCTGTTTCCACATGGGGTGGGGGCAAAGAGGGAGGGAGGGGGCAACATGCTTTGTTTACATCCTACAGTGGGCCCGCCAGCCACATAGACAACACAACAAACGCAGCAGCAAGGGAGCAGAGGAAGCTGAGGAGAAAAGACCGTGGGGGTCCCAGACTGGAAGCCTGTATCCCCCCCCGGGGCACAGCGAGCAAGCGGGGGACCCACTGGGCACGGGGGCCTCTGCAGCAGCGGCTGGCTCTTTCGCAGACAAGTCTGGAACTGGGGCAGGGAGGGAGGGAGGGAGGTGAGCTCTGGCTGGGGGTCAGTTTGTGGGGCTTCAGCTTCAGGGGAGCATGTAAAGGAGTGGGGGTCCCTGAGGTGGGCGGGGCTCTCCCTCCCCTTTCAGTTGGTCTGCGGCCTTGGGCCTCCTCTCTTAGTTTGAGGACCCCGGGGGGTCTTGGGCCCTTGCCCCACCTCCCACACTCTGGGCCCCCCTTTGTGTGCCAAGTTGGAGGGCTGCTTTCCCCAGACCCACAAGGCATCCGCTGGCCCTCTGAGGAGTCCAGCAGCAGCTGAGACTGGCCGGCCTTGTCCCCAGGACCGGCCCAGCACCTGAACCCTGAGCGGGGAGCTGGGATGGGCACCGAGGCCTCTAACGGGCTTTGCCTGGGTGCGAATCACTCCTCTTGGGAGCAGGAGAACCGATTTATGCCAGCGGGAGGGGCAAGAGGATCTTCCCCCAACCTGGCCAGAGAGCGAGAACTGAGCCATCAATGTGACCCCACAGACTCTGTCACTAAAAGATGTTCCTCTCCACAAAGGAAAACAAACCTCTAGTCCTCACCAAACAGAGATTGTGTTTATTATGAACTTAAGCTAGAATATACTTTGGTTTTGGTCTGCAAAAGATTATAGGTGAGCCCTACTAGCTGGCTCTGTCAATAAACCATGGTTTAATGAAGCCATTAACGGTGACTGAGTGCACCTCTCGCCAGGTGTGTATTTCCCCTTGAGGTACAGCGGGGGGGGGGGGAGGCCTGCACATATGTGTGCGGAAGGTGAAAGGCAGGTCCTGCTGTGATCATCATCCTGAGCACAACAGCTGGAAGCAGTTTTCAGCGGGGGGGGGGGGGGTTCAGCCCAATCAGTTGCCAGCCCAGCCCAGCCTGGCACAGCAGGCAGCAGGAGACAGCCATGCTCACCGGCTCAGGTGGCATTCAGGAGCCCACCTGGCCCCCGGGGGGGGGCCTTGCCCAGGGGGCGTGCCAGAGTGGGTCCTGCCTGGACCAGCCAGAGTGGGAGACGTGGCTTGGCAGGGCGTGGCGACTGGCGACAGGAGCCAGGTGTGTGGATGAGGGTGCCCAGGAGGGCCAGAGAGTAAAAAACCCGGCTTCAGGTGGGGTGGAAGGAAGGTCCTGAGAGCTGCAGAGAAGGAATAAAACACACGTCAGGATTGGTCTCACCTTGGCTGTTCATCCGGAAGGAGCGATCCAGAGGTTGGAACTACTTGCATTTTACATTTTCACAAACGGAAGGAAAACCAGGGAACACTTTGGAGAAAAATTGTGCAACGCTCAGAATAAACCAGGTCTGGGGAAAATTGTGCAAGGGCAAAGCAGTGACCCGTGGCCAGAAGTCAGACTGGCCTCTGCTGAGCCCGTCTTCGGTTGCAGTGGGTGAAGACCAAGGGGCGCAACGGCCTTTCCCGGAGGAGGTGGAGAAGCAGGTGCAGAAATGTTTGGTAAAAACCTCCTAAGGGTTAGGGAGAAGCCCTGCTCAGGAGGGGGGGGCTGTTTATCGCCATGATCCTGGGGTGCCTGCCCTACAAGAGAGAAGGACCCCACTTGATGGGAAAATGAAGATTCTTGTAGTATTGGGGGGCCACAAGGCAGGGCTGGCCAGTTCTGGGGAAGATGGGCAGGTCCCGGGCCCCTTCCTTTCTTGGGAATATTTCCATTTTTACCCTTAGGCAAAATGGCTCTTTGGGGGGGGCAGTAAAGCTCTGAAGTCCCCAGCAGATGAGGAGAAGAGGGTTCCGCAGTGGGGCTTCTCTGGGGCTAGGCAGGATGGCGGAGGGCTTCGTTGGGGGTCAGGAGGGTTGACTGGAGGATGAGGCAGAAAGTGGAACCCGGTGGGCCTTGGCCGTATCCAGAAGACTCGGGGGGGGGGGAGAGTTGTGGGTCTTGCAGTCTCCATTTTGTTTAGTAGGTTTATTTTTTCCACTACAAATATCTGGTCAGGAATTAATTTCCGCCAAAGAGTGAAAACAGCCATGTGGTGGAGTGTACTTATGCTCACTCTTTCCAGGGGAGAGTGAATGGAACAACAACAACAGCAACAACAACACCCTACTGACCTGGGAGGTATTCCATGCATTCCCCCGCTGGCCTCAGGGGTCACAGCTGAAGTCCAAAATCATTGGCGTTTTGAAGGCTTGGTCTGCAGAGACAAGGAAACGGGGATGTTCGGTTTTGGAAAAGGTTCCAGACCAAGGATGTTTGTGGGTCTGGGGAGGGAGGGGGAGGGGAAAGGCTGGGCCTGGGGGGAGGAGGGGGAAGCTAATGGTGGTGGTGTGTGTGTGTGTGTGTGTGTGGGGAGATTCCAGCTTTGCTCTCTATCCTGCAAAGCCACCCTGCGCTCCCTGTAGGTCAAGGGTAGGCAACCTTGGCTCTTTTATGACTCATGGACTTCAACTCCCAGAATTCCTGAGCCATAGATTGTCCTATTAATAGATTGTCCTATTAATGCAACTCAAAATGCTTTGGGCCTTTTTAGTAGTTTTCCCCCATTGCTGGTTCTGATTAGACTGACAGGGACTCCCGGATTGGCTTTGCCAGCCACGTTGCCTTCCTCCTGTGTCTCCCAGGTTTTTCTGCCAGATGCGGGCAGCTTCACCCACCGCCTCTGGGCCCAGAGGAAGGGTCACGAATGGGGTGCTTTTTAAATAACGACAGAGAAATGGGGGAAAACCCACAAAGGTAAAAATACACTCATTATCAAAGAAAAGAAAAAAAATGAATAAAAAGAATGGCTGCTTAGTGAATGTGAAATGAATAAACGTGAGAGACTAAATAAATAAAACCCCGAGAGGACACAGTGCAAAGGGGACCCACGTGTTCATATTCACACAGGTGCTTTGCTCTCTTTTCTCCTGGGCATCTTGTGTTTCAGCCCCTCTACACCTCCGTCTCGTTTCCTTGGAGGACGGGCGTTGCCCACAGAGGACTGCTCGGATTTGTGTAACACAGCTAGCCCGGGGGTGACAATTTGGTCTTCTGAGTCAGGACAGTTGGGTGCTCTGCTCCGGATGTTTCGGGTGGCCCCCAAACATTCGTTCATTTATTTCAAACAATTCTCTAACTGCCCAACTCTGGGCACCTCCCAATCAAAAGGACAAAAGCCATATTAAAACTATAAAAAATAAACACATTAAAATTGGCACCAAGTCATACTTCTGGTTTTCAGTCATCGCATCTTATCCCAGGGCTGGGGAGGAAAGCCGGGTCTTCGGAACTCGATGGAAAGCCAGCAGAGAGGAGGAGGAGGGCTCAGGGTGTTCCACGGGGGTGGGGTGGCAGGTAAGAGCAGGCATCCTGCTGTATCTGGGATCAGATGGCAATATTTAGAAAGAAGCTAGGCCGGTCTGCTAGGAGGGGCTGGCCTGTCGCCCCAACAGAGGGTCCAGAGGTCCCCCCCACCCCCGCTGCTGCTTCTGGGCCGCTGCGTTCCTCCTGCAGGCCTCCTCAGAGAGCAGGAAGGCAGTGAGCCGCAGCCTTCTGGCCGGGCATCTCCCTGCACCCACAGCGGAAAGGGACCCAGAGGCTGTGGGCCTGGTCCAAGGCGGTCTTCTTGACTCCATAGTCACCGGGTTGGGGGCAGCCGGTCACCTGGCCCGCAGCCCCCTCCGGCCCCAGTCTTGACCCTGGCTGGGTGGGAGGGAGGGAAGGAAGGGATGCCCAGTCACGGCAGGGAGGGCGGCCTCTGCCCAAGCGGGTGCATCCGCAGGTGCCCAGGTGCTCTTCCTCCCATAAAGCTGTGGGGGCTCCTTGCTGCTCTCGGAGCTTGGCGGTTTTCTTGCACTACCAATCTAGGCAACCTCTCCAGGGCGCTGCCTCCTTCTCATGGGGCCCGGCGGAGGCTGAGCCCAAGCGAGCAGCACCTGTTCAAGGCCAGCCGGCCGCTCTTTGTCCCGCAGCGCTGCCGGGTTGACTGCGCTCGTTGGCCGCCGCCGCCGCCGCCGTTCTCGGGCCCGGCGGCCGCAGGGCGCGTCAGTGGGGGGCGCGCCGAGCCCCGCGGGGAGGGCGGCGGGGGAGGGCTGTCCGGTTGCCAGACGGGGGGGCAGAGGGGGGCCGTGCATAATTTGGGGCGGCGTCCCTCATTCCGGAGTGAAACAATCGGAGGCCCAGGCCGGGGACGCGGGCAGCCCAGCTGGACCGAGCGAGGCTCCAGGTAGTCGGGGCGCGCCCAGAAGAGCCGCTGGCTTCGCCCTCGCCCGGACTCGGTCCTAGCCGCCCGCCAGGCCCCTTTGCCGCCCCGGAGAGCGGGGAGCCCCCAGGCCGCGGCTCCCACGGGGCTAGGAGGCAGGCCGGGAGGGGGGGCGAGAAGGCTTGGCGGCGGCTACCCGAAGCCCCATCGGCGCCCCCGACAGGCGCTAAATCCGCTCTCCTTCCGGGGCCGTTTATCACGTTAATGGGATGCCGTAAGATACGGCATAATGCAACGCGTACAAAATTGATACATTCTATTAGGGAAATATTGGCTGCATCTTTTAACGGGAAGCTTTAGGGAGACGGATGGCCTCATTAGCCGCCGCGGCGGGCGAGGACCGGGACCCCCGCGCGCTGGCCCCGCCTCGGCTGCCGAGCCTCCCTCCCGGCCTCCCGCCGTCCCGGGAAGAACCTCGGCCCCACTCCAGGCCCCGCGGGAGGCTCGGCGCTGCGGCTGCGCTCCCGGGAGGAGGCCGGAGGGCGCGTCTCGGGCGGCGACGGCGGAGCGGCGCCCTAAGGGGGGCGAGGGGGGCTGCCGGGGCCCCGGTGTCCCAAGCCCCGCCCCCCGCCCCTTCCCCCTCCGCGGAGTGACGGCCCAGCCTCGGGGCGGGGGGAGGCTGCGGAAGTTCTCGTCGTCGCCGTGGCAGCCCCTCCCCGCCAGGGCTCGCGGCAGCCCGGGCAAAGCGAGGCCTTCCCGGGGAGGAAAGCGGCTCCACTCGCGGGAGCCCCCCGAACGGCCTTGCGGAAGCGGGCATCCTCCGCGGGGTCCCCGCGGGCCTCGGCCTCCCGCTTCGGGGCAGCCGAATCGCCGTCGCCTCCCCCGCCCAGAAAGAGCGCTGCTCGCCCCCGGCGCTCCCCCCCGCCCCGCCGCCCCGCAGGGGGAGCCCGAGCCCCGGCACGGGCAGCAGGAGGGGAGCCCCCCGCCGCTCGCCCGAAGGTGCCGGGCCCTTGGAGCGAGGCAGCAGGGCTGGGCAGGGTGCCAGGCAGCAGCTGGTCAATACAGCCGTCTCCTGGCACTCCCTTTCCTGCAGTGTATTAATTACATTGTCGATATCTGTCTGTTTCATTAGCGTATTAAATACACAGATCGATAATATATTATCCAGAGACCGTCCAAAGTGGGGGACAGGAGCTGCAGGGTGACATTGGCCCTGGGGGACGGGGACCTGCGCCCCATGGTGGGCAGCACCAGCCCTGGCCGGACCCTGGGACCTCCGTGCTGGGAGCGGAAGTGCCTGGTGGAAAATGGACCCAGAGGGAGGGCGAGGGGCCCCCGTGATTTTATGTGGCCCCAAACGCAGATCATAGGAGGAAAATGGCCACCAGATGCTCCCAAATGGCGCTGTGTAAATCCCACAGGGCCCCAGATGCAAGTCAGCTCAGGATCCCCACAGAAAGCAGGAGAGGGAAGGGCCCAGGCAGAAGCCTACCCCCCCTCCCCGTCAGTCGTGGAGGCCCCAAAGTTTCCGGCTGACCCTTTTTTAGCAGGGTGAAGGAGCCAAGCACAGGAGCCGGTGGGCACAACGGCCAGGGCAAGGGTCACCCAGAAAAGCCCCCCCCCAGCTGTTTCAGGATAACCTTCGGACTGCCCCCTCTCCCCACAGCATTGGGCAGCCACGGACTGAGCTGGGCTGATCCCTCCCCATCACCATCGAAATGCAGCCTCCCCCCTTAGCTTCTGGCAGCTTGGGCCGAGCCCCCTTCTTGCCCCCCCCCCCTCAGCAGAGCTTCAGCACAGTAAGGGAAGGTCTCCCCCAAGTGAGAATCCATTATGGAAAATAATTAATTGCTTTCCAGTAATGAGAAACTACTGGCATTTGCATAAAGAGGGCTCAGAAAACAGAAAAAAATTAAACTCTTTATTAAGAAAGAAGAGGAAATGGGCACCTGCAGACTCACGTCATTTATTTCTGTCAGGAAAAATATAAATCTTCTCTGCATAATAATACCAAAAAGGAAAAAAAAGAGGAAGACACAGCAGTCGGCAGCCCAAAAAAGTATTAACTGAGGCGAAAAACTAAAACGCTGCTCTTTGGTGGCCAAGATTCCCCAGGGGGGCAAAGCAGCAGACCTTACCAGCTTCCCTCAGAAGAGGCAACGTTGACTTGGCCCTCTATGGAACGGCAGAGGGCGGATATTCCGCTTGGATTAATAATCCCACCCCTGCCACGCCCAGCCCCAACAGCCGCCTGGGACGGGGGTGGGGGGGAAAGAGAGGCCACCTGTGCTGCCCCACCCAGCTGGGCTCTTTGGGGGCTGCTTCTCCTTCAGGGCAGCGGGGGGGGGGGCTTTGCTGCAGTGATGGGGGGGAAGAGGGACCGGAGGGCCAAGCCGGCGGGAGAGGGGGGCTCTGCTCTCTGGGGCTCAGCCCAGCCGGGCAGCGTTCTTGCGGATGTTCAGGATCAGCCTCTTGCAGTACTCCTGGTGGTTGATGGGCTTCACCTCCATGGCCGTGGCCTTCAGGCGAGACTCATCCTGGCCAAGAGAGAAGGCAACTCAAGTCTCCTGGCTGGGCACGGCTGCCCCATGGGCTTTGGAGTCTGTTGTGCTGAGAAACGGGAGGCCGTGGGCACGCAAAGCCAGCTGCCCCACCTCTCCCGTGGGGCCTCGGAGCACCTGCAGCCCACGAGCGTCGCCTGCGACCCACACGACAGAGACTGCAGTCTGGTCTGCTTGAGCTGGACAGACCACCTTGTGGTGTGTGTGTGTGAGCTTTCCAAGCAAGACAGAGCTGCAGTATGAGTCGGTCTCCTCCAGCCCAGCACCCCCAATATGGCAACACCCCCCGCCCCAGTCCTCTTACATTGAACGTCTCCATCTTGACTCGGATCCGGAATTCGTGGGAGGTGAAGTTGGCGTTCTGGATGACCTCGTCGAAAGCTTGCTCATTCTGGGGGGGGGGAAACAACCCCCTCATCAGCCCTTCCACCCGGCCAGAGCTCTTTCCTGCCCTCAGGACAGATGCCATCCGGCGCTCCGGCTCTCATGGGCATCGCAGCCCCACCCTTTGCCAGGGCTGTCCCCCACACCCCCGCAACTGCAAGGTGGAAGCAGACCCCCCCCTTCTGAGAAAGGCCAGGGCAAGGAGCAGGCCCGGGCCAAGCCAACGCCTGGGAGCCGTCTTGAGGGAGGGGCAGCAACGGGGGTCTCATGCGGCTGGCTGCATTCCCACTCAGGCTCCACAAGGAGACCCCATTTCTCATCCTCCCCAGCGAGGGTGCCTGGGCAGGGAACGGACGTGGCGGGCCCCGAGGTGGACCCTTGGGCTCAATCCCCGAGAACGGGCGCAAGGTGGAACTGTGGTGGGCCCTGCATGGAACAGGACCCCAACCTCGCATTTCACGTGGGGGGGCACAGTGGGAGGCGGCCAGGGGCCCCTTCAGGGCCTGTTAAGGTATTCCGCGAAGGAAGCCAGCCAGGGAAGCAGGTGTGTGTGTGTGTGTGTGTGTGCGCGCGCGCTCTGGAGGCGTTGGGGGCTGCCCAGGAACGAATCTCTTCTGGCTTCTGGTTGGTGAGGAGGGAAACTGAGCCGGCAGCGATGGGGCCTGTATGGTGGCTCCCTAATGAAGGGCTGCAGGTCAACACACACACATACACACACCCCTGTACGCACACAGGCACACACGCTGCCCTGCCTGGGGAGGCGAGAGGGGCTCTGCGCGGCCCCCAAGGGCCTCCTGACCTTCTCCTTCAGCTCCCCCAGGTAAGCCGTGTTCTGCCCCAGGATGGCCTCGGCAGACTCCTGGAAGCAGGTCACCCACTGGTTGTCCTGGAAGTCCGCAATGTTCACCTGGGGAGGAAGAAGAGAACTGCAGCCCCCCGAAGGCAGAGACCCCCCTCCTCCGGAGACCCAGGCAGGGAGCCGGAGGGGAAGGCAGTGCTGGGAGGCCAGGGGTGGGTCCTGCCAGTGGGGCCCCCAAAGAGGAAGAAGGGGGCCTGCAGGGATGGGCCTCAGTGGGTAGAGCCGTCTCTGGGCCTCCCTGTTTCTCCTGCAGGTCCCAAGTACGGAGGGGGCATTTTTGCTTCGTTAGCCGCAGGCAGAGAAATAAAAGTGGGCCGTGGGGAAACTGGCCCCCAGGAGCTCCTGTACCTTCCGGCCTAGGACAAGGCCCCCCCTCTTCCCCCCTGGCGCTACCCTCAGGTGGATCAGAGAGCAAGGGAGAGAAAGAGGGGGGGAGAGAGAAAGGAAAGAGAGGGGGATAAATAAATAAAGGAATAAAGGGAGGGGCCTATTTGCAGCCCTTTTTATATCGGAAGAGGCTGTTCATTCCCCCCCCCCTCCATTAGCTGAAGTGAGCCTCCAGCAGCCAGCAGCCCTCTCCTCCACCGGCCCCCTCCTAAAGGGACGTCGCGGGACCTACTCCGGGGGCCCTTTGGCAGGAGGAAAAGGCCGCTGGCTGGCGGTGCAGGCAGGGGTCCCCATGGAAGCAGCGTGAGGGCAGGAGAGGCGGAACAGGGGTCTCCAAAGAGCCAGCTTCATGCACGGGGGGGGGGGCAGAAAGGCCACCCCCACCTGGGCCGAGCTCCTTCGCAAGGAGGCTGGCAACTGAGCCGGAGCTGCTGAGCAAGGCAGATGGGGCCCGGGCGGAGAGGCAGGGCCCAGGGCAGAAGTGGGGCAGGAGAAGGCAGCCCCCCCCACGGGACCCTTCACTCCCTGGATCAGGAGGCCTCACCTGCCAGGAGAGCTCAGCTTCAATACATCAAGACTGGGCTCAGTGGGGGGGGGGGAAAGGTGGGGCAAAGGGGGAGGTTACTAGCCCAGCAATCGGGGGGGCGTCAGTCTCACCGGAAAGCTCCGAGAAGAGAGAGAGAGACCACCTCCCCCCCCAGGCACCATCCCGTGGCTGCTTTCCAGCAAACACCCCCCCCACCAAGGAGGGTTCAGCAGGCTCTGGGGGCTGCCTGGAGGTTTCCCACCTGCCCGTTGTGGAGGGGGGCTGGGGGCTGCCGCCTGGCAGGGGCCCTGAAGTGCTGTGCCAGAGGGGCGGGAGGGCACGTTCCCGGCTGGAGGGCAGGAGGCCCGCTGGCTTCCCGGAGGCGCCCCCTCCTCACCCTCCGAGAGGGCCGGTTCTGCTCACTTTGGCTCAGGGACCTATGCCGGGGCATCCCAGGGGGAGCGGGCTGCCTCTCCTGACGCAACCCCTGGGGACGGCCAGCGCCACCGCCCTGGGTTTGGCCGTGAATGCTGCCCCCACCTCACGCCGCCTCTTCCCCAGGCTGGGCCTTCCCTTGGTCACTCTCACTGATCGTCTCCCAACTTTTAAACTTCTTAAATTGGGGTCCCCAGAACTGGGCGGAAACGTAAACCGGGCTTCTCTGTGGAAACCCCACTTCCGCTGACGAAGCCTAAAACCGCCTTCGGCGCAGCCCCCGCCATGCTGCAAGTTCGGTCAGCGGGCAGTCAACGGACGGGCGGCCTCTGCGTCTTTTGGGGGGGGGGAACCCCCAAAAGACGGGGCGGAGTTGCTCCCAGTTGCCAGACCAAAACGTGGATTGAAGCTACGAGCCAGGAGGCTCATGGCAGATGTTCACTGTATGCCGTCAGCTGGTGGCCACCTGCCCAAACTAAATCCGTGGCTGAGATAGATGATCTCTGGGTTCCTTCCCGCTCCACTTACTCCAAGGCCTCTTTGGCAAGGGCCATTACAAAGCCAGGCAGCCCATATGATTTGGGGCTTCCTACGTGAGGAAACTTTGCATCTCTGCCCTTTCCCTGGATTGCCTTCAGGCCTCTGGCCTTCCTGGGCAGGTGAAAGGCCTGGGATGGAGGGTCAAGAGGGCCCTGTGGCGTGCCTGGGAAGCCTCTGAGCCAGACCCGGGGCCCCCAGGGCCTCTGCTGGGCAGAGGAGGCTCCCGGCTCCTCCCAGGGCCTCTCTTGGGCTGGGGGGGGGGGTGTCGCACCTCAAGGCTGAACTGGGGATGCCACCCGGGACTCCTTGCTGGACCCCAGATCATCGCTGCCTTTCTCCCCCCCCCCAGGGCCCGGCTGCCCTCTGGCGGGGAAGGAGCCCCAGGAAAGGCCTCTGGAGCCGCGGACTTACCGACAGGATCATGCGGTACTTGAAGTTGGGGAACTCGCGGTCACACTTCTCGCAGCGGAAGAGGCCGTTGTGCTCGTCAATCACCTTCTTGTTGCAGTCCTGGGAGGGGCAGGCTTGGTACATGCAGTTCTCCTTGCGCAGGTACACCACCGTGCCCACACAGCTGAAGTAATCTGCCTGCAGAGGGAACCGGGGGGTGGCAGAAAGGGGTTGGCGGGGTGTCCCAGGGGTTGGGGCCCACCCGGCACCTGCCATGACGCCCTGCAGTCCCTCCGGCCGGCCCTGCCCAGAACGCCACGGGCTCCTCCACTGCCAGCCACCCCACAAAACCAAGAATAAGAAAGCACAGGCATCCCTCAACTTATAACTGCTTAGTGACCAAACTCACAACGGCACTGCAGTGACTTATGACTGTTTTTCACCCTTACGGCTGTTACACATGGTCCCGTGAGCGAAAGCCAGACGCTTGGCTCGGCAATTGTCCCAGGGGGCCGCCGTGGCCACGGGCAGCCTTCCCAGCCCGGGAAAGCCCACGAGGGAAGCCAGATTCACTTAACAACCGCAGGGATTCGCTTAACAACCGTGTCAAAAAAGTCATAAATGAGGTAAAACTTATGTAACTGAAATTTTGGCTCCGTTGTGGCCCTAGGTTGAAGGCTGCTTGCAAGTCCAGATTATTATAAGATCTTGAAAGCTCCGCAAGCAGATTTGATCAAGAACTAGACCGGAGAAGGGGGTGGTGGTGGTGGTGGTCTCAGGGCCCCCCCCTCCTCCTCACCTTGTCTCCTTGGCCCAGGTTCTCCACCTTGGCCTCTTGCAGCGTCTTCCAGTTGGTGCTGCTCCCTGCCGCCAGCCCACCCCGCCCGGAAGAGATGGAGGCGGTCTCCAGGTGCTGCCCTTCCGAATCAAACCTGGAGGAAAACGGCTTTTATTTTTAGACGCCACACGAGGGACTTTTATCAATGAGCCGACCTGGAAATAATTACAGGAGCTGCCATAGATTAGTCACCCAAAGAGCCTCGCAGGATAAGCTGATGACGCTCCGTTCCAATTAGTGTGGAGTTTTATAACCCGAGAGCTGCCTGGCCCAGCGCTGCGGCTGCTCCCCGGAGGGAAGGCAGGGGTGGGCTCGGCGAGGGGAGGGGGAAGCAGGTGGACCCCCCCCCGGAAAACCTTGGAAGAACTGGCCTGGCCCAACCCTCCCCTTTGCCTGCCTGGCCCAGGCCTGGGATGTGTGTGTGTGGGGGGGGGGAGTTGGCAGGTGAGGGAGAGGCCAGCAGCTCAACAAGGGGGGGGGGAAGGGAAAGGCGACTGGGGCTGCCCCCTGGAAAAGCCCCTGGTGGGCCAACCGCACAAAACCCTCTGCATCACCAGCCCTTGGATGGAAATATGGGTCCCTTTGGTGCAGAGCAGTGGGGGGCTCTGCTCCCAGCCCCCTCTTTAATACACCTCCCCAAACCCAAGTGGGAAGAACAAAGCCCAAGATGCCAGCCTGGCTGCCCCCCTCCATGCCAAGGGAGGCTTGCCTGCAGTTGGAGGGCAGGCCTGGCCCCTCCCCCGTTGCTTCATCCAGCTCCTTCCTTCACCCCCCCCCTCCAGGCCCTTCTCCCTCACTGGCCTGCGCCAGCCCTAATTCCTGATGGGGGGGGATTGCTCATGCAGCTGCCCCTGAAGAGAGCAAAGGGGGGTCCTTTGGGGGGAAACCGAAGCCCCCTCCCATGCTGGGTAGAATGGCCGCCTGCCCCTCTCCCCACCCACGTGCCCCACCCTCATCTTCCATGACCCCCCCCCTTTCTTCCCTGACCTTCAGGCCAACCAGGGAGGCCCAGCCTACCTGGCAACGCTCCAAGTCCCCCCCACGGCCCCCTCCTCTCTCCCTTGCAGGTGCTGTCAGGGCCTTGAGCGGCTGGGGGCACTTCAGGGGAACAACGAGCCCAACACAAGCAGGGCGCAAAAGCTTCTCCAGTGCCGAGAGCGGCTCCTGACAAGACTGAGAGCCCCTCGGCCTCCCTCGCAAGAAGGGCGCTGCAGAGGGAGGCCGAGGGCTCTTTCAGGCTGCCACGGGGACCGGTCGTGGCCAGTCGTAGAACGAAGACGTGCGCTCCAAAGTGGCAGCTCCCTTCTCCCGGGGACCGCTGTGGCCCCCGCACCCTTAGGCAGACGGCGGCTGCCCCCCAGGGGCCCTCCGGGGTCAGGCAGCAGCTCCCCCCACAAGCCACGAACTGGAAGGAAAAGTCGCGCTGAGGGGGACAGCCAGTTCGTCTGGCCCAAGACCCTCCAGCCGGCTCATTTCGCATCCTGAACGCAGCCCCCTCTCCACCCTGGCCTTTTGCCTCCCCCCGCAGGGGAACCTGACCCCCACTCTCTGCACCAGGCTGGAATCGGTGGGGCTGGTTGCCCCCTCAAGCTCTCAGCAGCTGATCTGGGCAGTTGGCCACCGGAGGATCAGGCATCCCATCGGTCGCCTCTCGACTGCGGAACGGCTGGACTCGCCCTGCAGCCTCTTCGCACGCGCTGCATAACCCGGCCGCCCCAGCGGACCGAAGCCCCGAGGAGCTGTTCCCGGGGAAGGCGAGAAAAGAGCCAGTCGGGAGGGACCGGAGAAGCCATGCCAGAGTCCGGGGGCTGAAGCATGTGGGAGAAGGGAACAGCCCCATCCTGATTCTGGACAGTGTTGGGGGGGGGACAGCAGCAGAGAGAGAGGAGCCCGGAGGGGCTCTCGAGCTTCTGCCCTTTCACCCGCCACAGGCGCAGTGCTCCTGGCGGTGCCTCTTCCTGGACTGGCTCTGAGCAGGCTGGATCCGGCCAGTCTCTCCGCCAGGAAGGGTGACCGGGCACAGGGAAGGCCGAGCAAACTTACCAGCCTCGCAGCTTGAAGGACTCCGGGCAGTCGGGGTTCACCAGGAGGCTGCTGGAGGAAACCACGGAGAGACTCCGCCCCCCAAAGTCCGAGACTCGGGCCCCCCGGATGGCCACTACCGGCTGCCGAGAGCCATCGAACTTCTCCGCCTGCAAAGCCGGGAAGGAGCAGAGATGCCGAGGTCAGGGCGGGAAGGGCAGCCTTGGGGGAGGGAGGGGGACTCGAGGCCAGAAACAGGGGGGCAGATGTCAAACTGCTCGTCCTCCTCCCCCCCCCTTCGGAGAGCCTGGATCTCGGTGCTCCAGGCAGGGGGGTCTCGGCCTTCCTGCCCCGGGCCCCAGCGACGCCCGGGGCGACTGAAACCGCTGAGCCGGGCCTGGTTGGGAAGCACTGCTACTTACGTCGGCGCCCCAGAGAGTGGCCGTCACTGTCTTGCCCGACATGTCCACCAGGTGCAACTCTCTCTTGAAGACCTCCCGATTGGAAGACTTGATGGTGATCTTCTGAGGCTCCTCGTAGCTCTTGCAGATCCCGATCACGTCTGGGAAGCAAGGCCAGGCTGGAGGGGCAAAGAGCCTTGCCCCCCACCTCCAAGGGAGAAGCCCCTCCTCTGCCCTCGCCAGCTGCCCCCCCCAACGGAGAACCTCCCTTCCCCACAAGGCCCCTCCCAAAGCTTTCTCCGTGCTAGCGAGCAGAGACCTTCCTGGCTGAGGGGGGGGGGCAGCCCCAGAAGACGCCAGCGGCACCTCCACCCCCCCCCACAGGGTGCCTGAGGCCCCTCCTGCTCCTGAGCCGAAAGGAGGGGGACAGAACGAGGTGGGCGGGGGGGGGTGTCAATGCCCTGGGAGGCCCCTGGGCTGCAACCGCTCTGGGCTTTGCCAGGGCATCTGGTCCCTGAAGAGAAGCTCCGGGCAGCGTCTCTGGCTGGAGCCCACCGAGCTCCTGGCCCCTCACGCCGCAGTGGGTTCCAGCGGTGCTCTTCAGCCCAGGATGCCAGAGGAGCGGGCAGGCCAAGAGCCTCTGTGCCGAGGCCGGTGGCTCTGCTCAGAGCCGAAACGGGCCCGTTCTGGGTTACCTGGCCCTTGGGACCGTGCCCACCGCCGCAGCGAGAGGCCCTCCCCAGCCCGGCCGGTGACTGACCCACGAGGGAGTCCTTGCTTGCGTTTTCCAAGTCCCCGATGGCCACGAAGTCAAACTGCACGGAGGGCAGGTGCTGGGCGTCCTCGCAGGGAACGATGGACGTCTCGTTAGAGAAGGTGATCTCGTAGTCGTTCTTCACAGACGAGAACTGCTTGTTGGCCGTCTTCAGGTTGCCTTTGGAGAAGTAGTAGACCTGAGGCGGCAGAGAGGGCACAGCTGAGAACCGGGCAGGCCCCAGATGGGCTTGGCAGGAAGAGTTACTGTTTCAGGACTGTTAACCTTGAAGGGCAGCTAAACGGAACAGTCGCTAAGTGAGAACAGTCGTTCACGGCCGGCCTTCCGCTTTGCCCCCTGCACTGCTGAGCGGGGCTGCAGCACCCACCAACCCCCCCACCCCCCTACCTTGTTCAGCTCGAGGAGAGGGAAAAACTTGTCCGCTTGGTCATTAAAGGCCGTTGCTCGGATCTCACCCTGGGGAGAAAACAGTCAACACGCAGCAGCTTCAGAAAGGGCCTCCGGAGCGTAGCACCACTCCAGGGCAGCGGTTGGACCACATCCGCCACGTGGGCCCTGCCTGTCCCGCTTGACCCTTTTGGAAACCGTGCCCAGGATGGTCAACTCCGAAGAAAAGCGTGTGGGGGAAGATGTAGCGGAGCAACCGGCCCACAACAAAAATGGAATCTACGCCATGCGACGTCAGCCGCCCAGGCCACCCACTGACGGTGAGGCTGTGGGCCGTTACCAAATGCCAGCTAACGATTTCAAAATCAAACGAGAAAGTGAACAAAATTAACATCTTCCTCCCTCGGTTTGTCAAATCCTGATCTAGCTGGATCGTCCCCTCAAGCTGAGGCAACAGACACCTCGCCGGGCCCTCCGAGGCCTGTGCAGCCTGCCCGGGGGATCTGCTGGCCGGCCAGGCCTCCCTCCCTCCTGCCCCAGCAATCGGGGACATCACCACCCTGGGAAGAGCAGCACCCCCCCCCCCCGGTGTTGTGAGAAGCCCTTCCTGAAGGGGCAATTAAAAGTGGAGCTCAGGCACCAGCAGCCAAGACGCTTATGCAAGGGGAGGAACGAGACGGCTGTCCAAAGGCTGCCGGGAGGAGCAGGCAAAGGAACTGCATCTTCCGGGCCTGGGCGTCTTTTTGCATGTCCTCTCTGGAAAGCGAGCGGGCACCACGCGGCTCCTGTCACCTGCTTCACGCCTTGAGCGGGCCAACCCAGTCGGTGCCCCCCAGACTGTCCGATTGCACCCTCATTTCCTCACGAAGGGACGCTCTCCCGGCCTCCCCGTCCCGGGGAAATTGCCCAAGAACCTTTCTTCCCCATCTTTTGACTTTTTTTCTTTGGCCAATGCCCCTCACCCAAACCTGTGGAGCAGGGCCCCCCTATTGCCCACCACCGCTGGGCCTTGAGCCTTAGAACTGGGCCACTGAAGCACACATCCCCACCTGCACGAGCCCGCCTCTCCTGCAAATGTATTTATATCTTTTAACTTTTTATTTTTGTGAGCCGCCCTGAGTCCTCAGGGAGAAGGGCGGCATATAAATTTAATAAACCTTAACCTTAAATGGAGATACGCGCGCGCACACACACACACACGCTTGCCTGCCACTTGGGCAGAACCATCCCCTCTTCCCCCCCACCCCCAAAGCTGGAAAGGTCGGGGAACTCTGCTTTCGAGGACCCAACTTAAAATTTAATCTCAATTTATAGGAAAATGCCCGATCCAGCGGGAGCAAGCAAAGGGAGCTCAGAGGAAGCCGAGTCTCTCTCCCGGCAAGCGGGAAGCAGGGCGGCAGCTGCATCAGCTGGAGGCATTTCAGGGTGGGAGCCATTTCAACACAAGCCCCCCCCGACCCCTCCTCTCATGCCTCAGACAGGCAGCCGGTCTGGCCCAAGGCCTCTGCCCAGGCGACCAGCCCTCCTTGAGGCCCCCGACACGGCTGCTGAGGGCCCCTTGGGAGAAGCCCCGGCTTTCGGAGGCGAAAGGAACGGCGATTCTTCGTGGCCCCAGACGGCCCCCACCTGGGCCTTTCCAGGGGCGGCCCCCGCCTGGGCGAGGCCAGCACTTACGCTCTCATCCACCATCTCCATGGAGAAGAGCTTCCCTTCGCCCCGGGAGTTGCTCCAGGTGCGGATCTGGCCCTTCTGGGTCACCCGGGCACAAATGGTCCACCTGGAAAGACACAGCAGCCACGGAGGGAGCTGAACTCGGCCCGGCCTGCGGCTCCAGAAAGGCCGGACCCCAGGACCCCCCTCCCCGAGGAAAGGCACCCGTGGGGCCCCAGAGGGACTCCAGACCAGCCCACCCTCTGGCCGGCCCTTCTCTGCGCCGACTCCCCCCATTCAACGCTGGGCTAACCGCTCCATTTGGGTGCTTTTATCATTGTCTGTTGTCGCCTTTGTATTTCTGGACTGAACTTATTATTATCGGCCACGATTCCGTCAAAATTAATGTAACTTTACCGTTTGGTGAATCGTTCCATCCCGCTCCGCCTCCCCTTCCTTCCGCTCCCCAGAGGGAAGGCCCGAGTGGCCACGATGGGTGCTGCCATCGCCCCACCAGGCAGGGAGACGGGCTCCCCTTCCTCACTGCTGCCCCCTCCCCCCCTGGGTCCCACCGCTGCAACCCGGCCTCGGGAGGAAGGCAGAGCCCCAAGAACGAGAGAGGCCTTCGGAAAGCCGGGCAGACACATCCGGCTGGGAGCCCCAGAGCACCAGGCAGACTCACCACTCAAAGGCGGCTCTGCTGGCTTGCCAGCCCCTTTGCCCCACGGCGACCCACCAACGGCCTTTGAAGCCCACTTCTCTACACTTAATCACTGCCCCGTTGCGGGAAATCGTCCCACCGTCCCTGCTGAGCCCCGTAAAGGAAGAGGCGGCTGGCAGCCAGGGCAGCCTTCCACTTACTTGGACTGGTAAGGGTTCAAGCTGGCAATGGGCACCACCTTGACCTGAGATCCCCCCGGAGTGCTCAGGATGCCGGAGCTCCCTGCGTTCCCCAGCAGTTTGGAAGGGCCGGGGTATTTTGCCCCTGGAGTAAAACAAAGTCGCCCACATCACCGTTGGCACCTGGGGTGATGCCAACTCCTCAAGCAGCTGCCCTGGGACTGCCCAAGAACCGCTCCGTCCCCTGGCGAAGGGGCAGAGAGCCAGGACTGGCATGTGTCTTGGGTGATGAGTCATTCCGTAGCCACCAATGATGTCCCCCCCGCCCCACTGAGGCCCCGGCCCTTGCTGGGCAGAGCAAACACCGCCCTCCCCCGACTAAGCAGGGTGAGGGGCCGGGAAGGAAGGCGTCCTCAGGAAAGAGGCCTCCGTCTCTGGCCTCGGCCAGGGAGACACCCCCCTTTCACTGCTCACAAAGAGAACTACTGGGGGGCAGCAGAGCCCCCCAAAGCCCAGGTGTGGGCACAGTGCCCGCTCGAGGGGCTCTCGCCTGCAAGCTGCCTGGGACTCTTTGGGGATCTGCTCCCACAAACTCACACGGCCTTGCTGGAGCCTGTCACTACACAAACGACACAAAACCTCCCCCTTAATTTACTCTTCCAGGCTACTTGGAAAGAAGCACACACAAACACACACACACACATTTCCCCCCCCCCGCCCCCAAATGAAAAGAATGAAGCTGTCTGTTCTCTGCCAAGACCGGGCAGGTTCGCCTCCTTTAGTAGCAATTAACATCCCCGCCTGCCATAATTATGTGCCAGCTCTGGAGATGATGGGATCCCTCATTATTAATTAAGCTCCGCTGTGACCTGACAAGGCTGAAAAATGCTTTTTTCGCTTTGGGTTCCTGTGCCAGATTCCCCTTTCAGCTGTGCGTCCCCTGCTTGCTTACAGGGGGAGCCCAACAAAAGACCCCACCCCCCGGAAAAGCTCCTGGCCATTCAGAGGCCACCCAAACTCGGAGCCAGGTGCCAATCAAGGCAGCGGGAAAAGCTCTGGGCCGCCACGTGCCCCCTCCCCCCCCCGAGTCCTCTGGCTGGCTCCGTGGCTCGCCTGGGGGCTTCCCTTGGAGATCCCAGAAATGGAGGCCTCTTTCCTAAGGGCGGCTTCCTTCTTCCCAGAGGGCAGCCCTTCCGGCAGGGGTCCTGCCTGCCACAGCAATGTCTCATTTTTGGGGGGGGCACGGGGAACTGGCTTTGGGACAGTGCCCCGTTCCCTTGGCGGCCCCCTGCCATCTGCAGGGCCAGATGCTGCTCCCTCTGCACACAGCTCTCTGGCAGCAGCCACGGCCACCCGGGGGGGGGGCTTCTGACGGGGTCACTGCCCAGAAGGCCTCTCCCGTCTGAGAAGCCAGGCTGGAGCTGGGCCCTCGGGCAGCGCTTCCAGATTGGGGTTTTAACGGAAGCAGAGCTGAAGGAGGAGCAACTGACGTCACCAGAGCCCCCTCCCCTTACCTGCATCTGGAGCCCCGCTCTGGAGCCCCGCTGGCTTGCTCTGGAAAGGGCCGGGTGCCGGGCTGGGGGCCGTGGGTTGCCGCCCTGCTTGGCCAGCTCCTGTTTGGGGAAGAGGAGACATTTACGGGGTGTGAGTGGCCCGGCGCTCTCCCTGCAACGCGCAAAAGGCAAGCAGAGGCCCTTCTGGATCTGAATCCACCTCCCCCCACCCCCGGCAAAGGGGACGTAGGGGGCGCTGCCTCTCTGCCACCGCCAGAGCAAAGGCCTAAAGGGGCCACTGACGCGGCTGGAAGGAGGAGGGGAGGAGGAGACAACATCCCAGGGAGCAGGAAATCCGTGGCCCCCAGCCAGGACATTCCACTGTGCCTGGAACCGCAGCCTCTCGCGTCCGAGAGGGCAGGAAATCGGCCACCTGGCACCCAGGGCAGCCTTTGGGGCCCACGGGGCAGAAAATCGGATGTGAGCAGAGACCAATGAAAGCAGCCCTGCCTCCCCTCCTGGGACCTTTAAAGCTGCCGTAGGACAGAAACCCCGCCGGAAGCCCCAGGACAGGCGAACCCAGAAGCCCCCCCCCCCGCGGCTCCTTTTGCCAACGGGCAGTGAACGGAGGGGACGGTTTGTGTGCCCAGGGGCTGCAAGGGGAGAGGAAGCACCCGTTTGGGGCAGGCAGCCGGAAGGGAAACGAGCCCCAAGACAGGGATTCCGGAGACGGGAAGCAGAATGAAGTTCTCCACCACAAAGCTGGTGGTGGAATGCTACACTTTTTTTAAAAAAATTATCACCTATTCAGCGAGAGAGGCTCCTCTGAAGCATTGCAATTTACACCCCCCCCCCGGCCGTCCCTAGAAAAGCAGGAGGGTGCAGACTGGTCTGGGGGCTGATGCAGCTGCCTCTTTGGGGGGCTCTCTGCTGCCTGGAGGAGAAGCCGGCCGGAAAAACAGAAGCTCTTACTCCGCTTCCCCAGCCGAAGCCACGATGGCCAGAAAGGATGGGCTGCCCGGGTATGGACAGCCCAGGCCCCTGACTCAACAGCCCAGCCCTCCTGCCCCTCCTGAGCACACCGGCCTCCAGATCCTTAGGCAGCTGCTGCAACGTACGTTGGGCTTTTCTCTCCTGTCGCACGGCCTGCCTCTCTCCCCCCCCCCCCAAACTGGTAATGGAAAGTAGGCTGGTTGACATGGAGGCCTCCTCTTTACTGGAGAGCAAGGCAGGTGCCCCCCCGATGCTCCTTGGGGCCCCTGAGTGGCACAAAGGAGCACCCAGGACCGCCAAGCCTTGCAGGCAACCCAGACCTCCCCCCCCCAGGTCATTGCTTCCCCACCCCCAGGAGAATCAGGAAGAGCCAGTCTGCAGTCCTCTTAACGCCCAGGATTGTGTTTGGCCCCTGCCAGAGTTGTTGTCTTGTGGCCCCCACTGTCATTTATTGTTTTCTGAATTTACCTACCGCCCTTGCAGACATAACACCTAATAAGAACACGAAGCACACAAATTAATTACCACTCAGACAGGACAAAGTGCAACGCTAAATGTGTGAGATGATGTAAGAGCTATTTCTATTTCAGTGGCGCTCGGTCTGAGAGGCGAGCGGGGAGCGAGAGTCCCCCGTCCCTCCCTCTGCCCCCCCCAGTGGAAAGCCTCTCCCAGGTGCCCCACAGGTAAACCTCTCTTGGACAACCCCCCCCTGCCCCTGGCTGTTTATGAGGCGGCAGCTTATTCATGAGGGCTCCCCAGCCCCATTCCCAGGGAGATCGGCATAAACAGCTCCAGGCCCTGCTGAGAGAAGAGTGGAGGGGGGGCGACTCCCCCCGCCGGACCCCTTTTCTGAAATGCAAATGGGAGGTGGCGCCTTCTGAGCATTTGACGGATCAAAGCGGATCAGCTCCATCAGTGGGTAACGTATAATCAAGGAGAGGCATTTGAAGCCGGTGCCTTGATATCTGCCATTTAAGAACAAGACTAGTTAACCCGGAGGAGGAGGAAGAAAGCGCCTTTCAGAAAAAGGAGAATTAATTCCTTAGAGCCACAGAGGCCACTGAGCTGCTGTTGGGCTCCCTCCTCCTCCGTAAATCAGAGCAAGGGGCCTGGAGAGCTGCTTGCGGGGGCTCCAGGCGGGAGGAAGGGGCTCCGCCTGGTTCACAAGGCAGCTCCACTTCCGGTGGGAGCCCCTGAGGGCCTCCGGGGTGAGGAGGGGTGTTAGATGTTTTGTGCCAGCCATGGCAGTTCCCCAAAAAGGTCATCAGATGGGAGCAAAGAGGCTTCTTTGCTTCCACTGATGAGCCAAGGGTCTCAGACCCCGACAGCCCCATTGGCGAGAGAGTTTTATGGTCAGGGAGGGGCTGAGACCCCCCATAAATACCTCTGCTCAAGGGGCTGCTCTTCGTTCTGCTTCTAGTTCTTGTTCTGTTCCAGTTATGCTATGCTAGCTTGCTCTCTGTTCTTTTGTTCTCTCTCACATGCAGGCATGGATGCCTCCATGCCAAGTAATTCTTTCTCTCTAATCTATCGATAAATAAAGATAATATGATTGCATCTCTGCGTTCTGCTTTTCACTTGGAAGCACCTTAACGATCCATCGACCTCGTGAGACCATCTCACAAGTTGGAAGCAAGAGGATGGTTTAAGGCAACGCTTCCAAGCCAGCGGCTACTACAAGATGTCTGGAAGTTCCAGCACAAACCCATTTAAAATGGATGGCAGGAGATCTCCGATTGTGACCAGGAGTCTTCAATCAAGATCAGCAGCCCTGCATCCAGCCCCTGATGCAAACTCCGCTCCAGGTGAGAGCACAGATGACCTCCATTCTCCCAGAGGATCCAGCGGAGCGACAGGGACCCCTCTGCATGCCACAGAGGGAAGCATGGAAGGCTTGCAGTCCGCCCAAGACTGCCCAGATGCAGCAGAAACGGGCCTGGCCCAAGCCAAATGCCGCGTGAGCCAGATGACTGAACAGGAATGCGAAGAGCTGCTTCTAAAGTTCCTTGCAACACAAAGGGCGCCACAAGCCTCTCCATGGGGGATCCCAGCGCAGGAAGCCTCTGGACACCTGGTGAGTTCTTCCCCAGCGCCCACGAGCCCCCCCAATATGGCACCCGCCACCCTGAGTGACCCCGGGACCCCAGAGCTTTTGGCGCGAAATTTCCCGCCAAACTGTAACCTACAGCTTCCTGGGGCAACCGGAAGCAAGATGGCGGCCCCCAGGGCACCCACATGGCCTGATACCAGAAACAAGATGGCGGCCCCCAGTACACCCACATGGTCTAATAAAGATAGGCCTCAACCAAGCCTGGAGGCCCAGCAATCTGTAGCATCCAGCCAAAGCAGCATGGAAACCCCCTGGTCCTCCCCACCAGAAAGCCTTAGGGCCTATGATGACAATGAAGCCTGCCCAGCCGCGCCTACTGCAGCAGAGATTGGAGCAACTATCCAGACACTGGTTGCAGCTCGGAGGCTAAAACGACTACAGCCTCAACATCGGGGGTAGCCAGCCTCCCTTACCACCCAAGGCCTCCTGTCCTCTCCCCGGGGCCTAACTGCCGGGAGGGGTCCAGCCTGGAGCCTCCCAACTACGTCCTGCAACCCCAGAGGGCCCCTAGTGAACCCCTGGGGCCCCCAGCCTACTTTTTGCCGCTGCCCAGTCGCTCTGCTTGCCAGATGGTCTTCAGGGGGGGCTCCGGAAGAGCCCCCCCTCCAGATCCATCTTCAGCAGCCCCCAGGTTCTTCAGGACCAGCGATGGGCTTCTCAGGGCAATTCAGGCAATCCGGGCAATCCATGTGCCATCCAGCCTCCATCTTCCAATCCTCGCCCTCCGGTGAGGGCGAGGATTGCAAGTGGGACTGACAAGAATTCTTTTTCACCTGCCTCTAACCTCCCGAACGATTTTAAAAAACTGCAACTTGGGGGGGAGAATTACAACAGTTGGAATAGAGATGTGCAGGTATGTCTATTAAAGGATGGGACTCTAGAGATGGTTCTGAACTCCCCACCTCTCCCCTGGGGACGCCGAGAAGAGTGGCGTCATAGACAAGCATACACCACTCTGCTGAGCTCACTGGATGCCAACTTGTTCTCCAGCATTCCAGATGGACTCACAGCTGGTGAAGTTTGGCGGTTATTATACAATTTATTCAACAGCGACAGCATCGGTTCGATCACCAGACTTACAACTGAGTTTTACTCATCCAGACTGAGATTTGGAGCCAGTATGCCTGAACATCTTGGAAAATTGAAGGCACTCAGAGCAGAACTGGTGTCCAGAGACCACCCTGTAACTGATGCGAACATGGTCGCTGTCATTCTGGCTTCCCTGGACAGAAATTGGAGCAGCTTCATTGTTTCACTGGAGGGGACAACGAAAGAAGCCATGACTCTGTCCTACCTCACAGGGAGACTCATCGAAGAAGATAGGAGAAGAGATGCAGGAGAATACGCCAGAGTCACCACTCAGCAAGACAGAAGGGGGCACCACAACTCAGAGCAGGTTAATGCTCTACTTAAGTGTTTCATCTGTGACTCTGAGGGGCACCTCAAGAAAGACTGCCCCCATCACCAACAAGGCCCCAAGCGCGGTCCCAATCAAGGAAGGGGCAAGGAAGGGGGCGTGGCGGGGGCAAAGGTAGTGCCAAGGGCAATTTTCTGCATACTTGTTCCCTCACCCCCATAACAAAGGCTGATAGCCCCACTGACTTATGGTTACTGGACTCTGGAGCTTCATCTCACATTACCAATATGAGTCAAGGGTTTAAAAGGTTAAAGAAAATTAACTCATCTGTCAAGGTGGCAAATGGGGATAAGGCTTTGGTTGTTGGGGAGGGCACTGTTTCTGTACCCGGGCTAGGAAAAGTTGAAGGGGTATTGCACGCTCCCTCCATTGCCAACAACCTATTAAGCATTATCAAATTGTGTGACGATGACAAGGTGGAAGTTTTATTTCGAAAGGGGGGAGGTCATGTCACCCGGAACCAGAGGGTCATTGGAAATATTGCCATCATAAATGGCTTACCATATTTTTCTCCTGAGAGCCCACCCACCTCAGAAGGGGCCTCACAGCAAGCCCCAAGGGTGTTTAAAGAGCGCAAGGCTGAAACAGTTGCACCCAAGCCCCCACAGCCTGCCCCAAGGCTTTCCAAAGGCAGTGTGGGCAAGGAACCTGAATCTCAGCAGGCACCTACAGCACTACTCAAAGCAACTAGAGCCAAGAGGGTGTCAGTGGGGAAGCCGCTCCACGATAAGTGTGCCCACCTATTACACAGAAGATTAGTTCATGCGAGCTTCCCTGTAGTTAAAAAGGTGGGGGAATTTGCTGAGGGAGTCCAGCTCAAGGATTGTGACGTGTTCCTGGACTGTGCCATTTGTAAGAAGACAAAGAGGAAGGCTGCTCCCATTTCTAAAATGTCACTGCGCAAGGCCCAGTACCCGTACCAACTAGTACATGTTGATCTGGTTGGGCCTTTTACACCATCCCTAGGAAAGAAAAAGTATTTTCTCACTGCCGTTGATGATTTTTCACGATACGGCCACGTGTATACCCTCACAGAAAAATCCGAAGCTTTTGACGCCATAAAGTCACTGTACAACTTTATAGAGACCCAGTATAAGACCAAGATCGCACAATTGCAGAGCGATCGCGGGGCTGAGTTCATGTCCCGAAAGTTCCAGGACTGGGTAAGGCGTAAGGGCATCCGCCATTTTCTTACTGCACCATTCACCCCCTCGCAAAATGGTGTAGCTGAGAAAAGAAATGGAATTCTGCAAACCATGATGCGTAGTCTGATTGCAGACGCTGGAGTCGCAGAATCATACTGGGGGGAGGCAGTCCACTACGCCAATTACACCTTAAACCGCACCTGGAGCAGTGTTGTGAACCAGACCCCATATTTCCTGGTTCACGGTAGGAAACCAAATCTGGCACATTTGCGTGTGTTTGGTTCATATGCATGGGTGCACATCCCCAAGCAGCTGCGGAAGAAGGGGAGATCTGTCTCCCAGAGACTAAGGTTCTTGGGCTATGCTCCTGGCTCCAAGGCCTATCGATTCCTGGGAGAAGGGGGCAGGCCTGTGACTTCCCAATCTGCCTCTTTCGAAGAGGACTCCAATTGGACCCAGATCCACTCGAATGATCTGAGCCCATATGCCAACCGACCCAGCAAGGACACACCGACCACGACATCACCTGAGACGACCACATACCCTGCCACCGACGAAAGTGAGGTATAAGACGAAGATGCGTCCAGTCCCATGGAGGAAGACACGCCGTCTTCACCCCCAGCGACACCTCAGAGACCCACGGAAGAAAAGGGCGGTAAGTGGCAGAAGGTAAGAAGGTCAAAGCGGTCCAACAAAGGGATCCCGCCAAAGAGAATTGACATTGGCCACATCGCGTCTGTCAACAGCGTTGTGGTCACCCCAAAATCCTTCTCTGACATCCAGGAGCTGCCCATCGAAGAGCAGGAGAAATGGCAGCTCGCGATGGAGGAGATGCAGAGCTTAAAGAAACTCAAAGTCTTCACCCCCCAGCAACCACCAAAAGAGAGAAAAGTCATTGGCACAAGGTGGGTTTACAAAGCCAAACCACTTGCCAATGGCCTCTACCTATATAAGGCCCGTTTGGTAGCCCAGGGCTTCGCTCAGCGCTATATGGAGGACTACACCGAGACGTACTCTCCAACCGTCCGGGCAGAGAGCGTCAAGGCCGCCCTCGTGACTGCAGCCGCTCTGGGAGAAGAAGTCTTCCAATTCGACATCCAGACGGCTTACCTCCACGCCAACTTGGACCGGCAGATCTACGTGAGGGCTCCTCCTGGCTACCAGCAAGAAGGGGGAAATACATGGTTGCTCCACAAAGGGTTATTTATTTATTTATTTATTTTTATTTTAATTCCATTTATATCCCGCCCTTCTCCGAAGACTCAGGGCGGCTTACAAGCTTAGCAGTAGCCTTCATTCTGTGTATATGCCTGCTTATTAGGGCTTTCACACACACCCCAAGCGGCATTATTACAAAGTCAGCTTAATTGCCCCCAACAATCTGGGTCTCAATATGGCCTCAAGCAGTCAGGGAAATTATGGTATGACTGTCTTAGAAAAAGTTTAGAACGAGTTGGTTTCACTGCATCCCATGCAGATGAATGTGTCTTCACACGCAACTCCAAGGGTACCACAGAAGGGGTGTTAGTTTATGTGGACGACCTATTATATGTAGGGCCTGACAAGGAAGGGTGTGATGAATTTGCCAAGGCCCTGGAAGAAAAGTTTACTCTAAAGTCTTTAGGGCGGGTTGACAAGTACTTGGGTGTGCATATTTTGGCCACTAAGGGGGGGTTCACTCTATCTCAAAAAAAAAGATAGAGGAGTTATTGGCTAAATGCAAAATGACAGAATCTAATCCTACGCATAGCCCAATGCAAAGCGACTTTTACAACCACACTCATAAGGACGGTCCTGAGTTCACAGATAACACGCTTTACAGATCTGTGATTGGCTCCTTGCTATACATCAGCAATTGGAGCAGACCTGACATAGCTTTAGCTGTGAATCTATTGTCCAGGCACGTGGAACACCCAAAGGAATTCCACTGGACTGCTGTTAAAAGGGTACTTAGATACCTTAAGGGCACAGCTGATGCTCTCCTAATGCTAGAACCAGAGAAGGGGAAGACGGCCCAGCTCTCCGCTTACTCAGACGCAGACTGGGCTGGCGACACCAAAAGTAGACGGAGCACCTCTGGTTTCCTCATATTGCTAAATGGCTGTCCAATACATTGGCATGTTAGGCAGCAAAAATTTATTTCTTCCTCCACGGCCGAGGCTGAATATGCCAGCCTGTCAGACACGGCCAATGATTTGACTTGGTTCAATGAGCTGATAACAAGCATCTGGGCATCTCCTCCTCTGCCCATCCAAATTCTAGAGGACAACACAGCCGCAATTGCAATCCCGGGCGCTTATGCAGTAGGGTCTAGGTCTCGCCACATAGACATACGCTATAAAAATGTCAAGCAGCTTACCAAAAAGGGTTTCATTCATGTTGAGCACTGTAACACAACTGACCAGATAGCTGATCTGTTCACCAAACCTGTTCCCATTGACCGGCACAACCTTCTGTGTAAGCGTTTGTGTTTGGCCTTCTGAATGTTTTTATACATGTCTATGACACCTGCTCGCCCCTCACACACATTCACTGGTCCCTGTCATTGGCTGGCAAGAAGGGGAATTGTTAGATGTTTTGTGCCAGCCATGGCAGTTCCCCAAAAAGGTCATCAGATGGGAGCAAAGAGGCTTCTTTGCTTCCACTGATGAGCCAAGGGTCTCAGACCCCGACAGCCCCATTGGCGAGAGAGTTTTATGATCAGGGAGGGACCAAGACCCCCCATAAATACCTCTGCACGAGGGGCTGCTCTTTGTCTTAAGATTCTACTCCTAGCTTCTAGTTCTTCTGTTCCAGTTATGCTACGCTAGCTTGCTTTCTTTTCTTTTGTTTCTCTCTCACATGCAGGCATGAATGCCTTCATGCCAAGTATTTTTTTCTCTTTAATCTATCATTGAATAAAGCTAATATGATTGCAACTCTGCGTGATGCCTTTTACTTGGAAGCACCTTAACGATCCATCGACCTCATGAGATCATCTCACAAAATAAAGATCATATGATTGCATCTCTGCGTTCTGCTTTTCACTTGGAAGCACCTTAACGATCCATCGACCTCGTGAGACCATCTCACAAGGGGGGCCTCGGCTCAACAGTCCTGGCTCGGCTGAGTGGTCCCAGCTTCGGAGACAGTCGGCAAGCAGGTTTCCCGCTGGCTCGCTCACAAACCTCTTCCCTCCCTCTGGATTTAGAGGAGGGGTAGGTGGGGAGTCGCACCTCCAGGGCCAAGGCAGCAACCGGGGTCAGGGGGTTGTCAGCGATTCCGGAAGGGCTTCAGCTCAGGGTTGACCTGCGTCGACCCCCCCTGGACAAAAAGCCCGGCCCCTCCTCGGCTCCTTTGTCTGCCCCTTTCCTGCAACGGGGCTGGGCGAGAGAATCCAAGGTTGGACCCAAAGTCTGGACAGGCCAAGGGCAGAGCGGAAGAAAGCACTGTGGGGCAATGGGGGCCGCTCAGCCCTGGGAGTCCATGGACTAGCCTTCATACGGGACCCCAACCTTCCCTCTTCTAGGCCACTCCGTTTATGGAAACAGCTGGCGGGGGGGGGGGCTTAAAAGAAGCCAGGCCCAACTCCACGCACCCCAGCTCAGGAGCTCCACGGCTTCCCAAATGCCCTTCGCAGCTCCTGGGAAATGCCAGGAGCAGCTCTTGGGGGGGGGCAACCTCAGGGAAGGGCTGAGCTGGGGCCCCCGTGGGTGCCCCTCCCTCGGCAGAGAGCCCAGATCCTCAGATCTCCGTGGCTCTCCTGTGGTTCAGCCACCAATCGTTGTCGGTCACAGAGCTCTGAAAATGGGCCTGTTCCCTGCTGTTCCAAGCCAGTGAATGCCATCCTGCTGGGCTTTGTGATTCCACGCCAATTCCCCCCCCCATACATTCCAATGAGGTTCACCAAGGGGCATCAACAGACGACAGGAAAGCGGCCATGATTAAGCCAGGTTCAAAGACCAGAACCTGGGCAAAAGGCAGGACTCAGCTAGGAAAGGTGGTTTACCTTCAACATACGGGACTGGATTTCCAATCTTGGTGGGGACGGCGTGACCCGGCTGCAGAACCTCCATTTCCATCAAGACCACCACTCGCCTACAAAGACAAACACGGGTGGGCTCCAGAGGCCTGCTGGATTTGCCGAAGACCCCGGCCCAGCGGGGCCCTGAGCGAAGGGCGGGGGCTCCTCTAGCCCACTGCACAGCTCAGACTGGCCGAGCAGGAGAAGCGTCACCCACCATCCCCGTGGATCCTCCCCATCAGCCGGAAATAGTTTTCTTGGCCTGTTCTCCAAACAGGGGATCGTGGCTTGTTTGCTTCTTTTATTAGTAAAAACGAACCCGCTTCTTAAGCTGGCAGCTAAAAAGGAGGCCGGGAGCTCAAACCGAGAGATCTCGCTGGAGCCTGAAGGTAGCTTTTGCCAGCATCCGGACCGCTGCTCCACCCAGAGGCAGCCCAAGCCAAAGGGCCAAGCAGGCCGAACTCCCGGTGGAGGGACAGGTGCCAGACAAGGCCGGCGGTGCCGACCTCGGAACGTTCAAGCTGCCCCAAAGGCCCCCGTGGCCAGGAGGGCTGCCAGACGCATCCCGGCAGGCCAGCAGGCAGGTGGGCTACGGAGGCCAGGCAGGGCCGAGACGGAAGCCGGGGCCTCTCCCGGCCACACGGGCTGCCATGAGCACCTGGCTGGCGAGGCTCCTTGGGGAGTCCCTCTCGGAGGGCAGCGGGACAGGAGCAAGCCCCCAGGCTGCAGGGACCCCTCGGCCTGTGGCCCCCATGGGGACCAAAGTTTCCGTTGCTAAGCGAGGCAGCAGTTAAGGTGCATTTTGCCCTACTTTACGACCTTTCTTACCACAGTTGTTAAGCAAATCATTGCAGTCGATTAATGAGTAACATAGCTGTTAAGTGAATCCGGCTTTCCCATTGACTTTGCCTGTCAGAAGGTCCCAAGAGGGGATCACATGACACAGCAAACTGTCATAAGCACACGCCAGTTGCCAAGCCTCTGATTTTTGATTACATGACTGTGGAGATGATGCAATGGCCACTTTTTCAGTGTTGTTGTAACTTTGAGTGGTTGTAAATGGAGGACCGCCTGTTACGACGCCTTGATGCTCTTCTGAGCCATCTCAACCGCAACCCCTCAGAGCAGGCCATTTCCGACAGCCCCTAAATGCAACCTCTGCAGTCAGAAGGGGGGCTCTCTTCTCACAAGTCCTTCCCCCCCACCCCGATCCATATCCGAGGCCCCTACTTGAAAATGACCCTGTCCCCCTCCTCCTGCCATCCACGCGCAGGCAACTGCCTTCCCCTCCTCAAAAGCCCCTCTCGCGCTGCACGGTGGCAGGAGATGCCAAGCAGGAAGTCTCATCTGCTTCATTTCCATCCCTCGCATGTGACTAAATCGCCCAAGCTCTAGGAAGCCGCTGCGTTTACGAGCTGCCTGTGCTTGTTTGGCTATTCCACAGGGCGACAGGCGGTGACCACGTCTGCACAAAACTGCCCCGAGCTCCGGTTTTATGCGATGAACACATGACCGGTGACCGGCCACCTGCAGGGGTTAGCTCTCTGGCAGTTAGTGATGCCCAGGTGATGGTCTTGCCTCAGCCTGCCTGACTCGGCTGCCCAAGCCCCAAGGTGGCCAAGGGGGAGACCCTCAGCCCTGGACCGGAGGGCAAGAACAGCCCATGCGCACATTCTCAGGCACACCAAGGGCCACGGACCCCACCCCCCAACTGAGAACCTACCTAGCTCCCCTTTCCATCTTGCCAACAATGGTCCCCCCCCCCGGTTAGCTATGCGCTGGGTGCGGAAGGGGCCCCTCAGTGGCCCTGCATTTGGCATGAGGGTGGAAATGGGAAAATCTTCCCTTCCTCTGCGTGCCTTCCTCGTGTGGTTGGATGCCCCCTCCCGCCGCTGTAAGGGAGCTGTCTGCAATGATCTTGGGGTCCCTTTGCTGCCCCCCAAGCGCAGAGGCCAGTCTCCACCCACGGGTGCATCCCGCCGATTTGCACAAGGGGTCTGTGAGGGTCCTAGGACTTCCGTTTTCTTTTAGGAGCAGCTTCACAGCGAGGTGGCATTTTCTGGGCACTGTCCACGACGGTTCCTTTCTTGGCCACTTCCTGCCCACTCGGATCCCATTCAAATACAAGTTGGGATGACAGGAGAGAATGTTTTGGGGCTGAGCTGTGGGGTCCTTGGGACTCTCTGAGCCTGGCTGCTTTCCTGCAGACGTTTTATCACCCAACTAGAGAACATCATCAGCACGTGAGTTTGACAATGAAATGTCTGCAAGAAATCAAAAAAGCTCAGAGCACCAAGGGCCTCACACAAGTTGGGATTTTTGTACCTGGATTTGTGTTGTCCTGCAGGTCTCTCCTGCAACCAAGCTTGGTTTGAGCCCAGGTTAATAGCCAGCTTGTTACAGCTGCAACCTGGCACCTGAGCCTACGCCCAACCCCGTTTTTTCCAGCTTCTGTCTTTAGCCCTTCTCACTATGGGAGGGGCCAGATGGGGGGAGCTTTGATGGCAAAATTCCTGGCGATCCTGGCTTGTTATTCTGCGATAACACAACAAAGTGCCATCTCCTCTAAAGCAGTCTTTTCTCACCCTGTGCGTGCCAGGAATGATTCACTGATTTGTGTGGGCAGATGAAAATAAGGACATTTGTCATTTTGCAAAAGTACCAGACGGCCTTTGAGGAAAAGGGGAGCCATTCCCAGTCCCCACAGGCGCCCTTGGGGCCTTCCTTTAAGCCAGGACCAAGCGGCGACTCTTCTGCCTTCCCAGAGTTACCTTCCATCCTTCAGAGTGTTCACAATGAAGCGGTTAATCTGGCAAATGGCATTTGCAGTCAAGCTCTGGTCATCCACCAGAGGGTTCAGCTGCGTGGCCAGCATAAAAGCTGCAAAAGGAAGACAGGCCGGTGTGAGGAGCCCAACGTCCAGGAGGTTAAAATTGCGCCCTCAACCCTGGGAAGTTTAAAAGCTGGCTGCACTTTGCTTATCATCAGCGTCTCATTCGGCAAGCCGTGTTTGATCAAACACTTACAATACAAATTAAAATGTTACTGCAGTCTCTAACGCAATCATCGGAAGTGCCACTTGGCAACCAGTTTTGTAACCCAACGGCATTTGTGCCGAAGCCTCTTCCTATATTGGGCACCACACCTTTCCCAGCTAAGCTTCCCTTCCCCACCGCCCATGTCCAGAGCCCAAAGCTCAGAAGCAGCCCGAGAACCAGCAGGGGTTCCCGAAGAGCGGGGCTGCTCTGGGCGAGAGGCCTCGGGATGCCCACTGTGGCTTCCTGTTGAACAGGCCCTGGTGCTCCTTTGCCTGGAGCACTTCCTGTGGTTGAGGCGATTCCTGGCGCCACGAGGCCTCATCAGTTATTTACTAAATTTATATGCCTCCAATCTCTGGTCAAGCAACTCTGGGCGGCTTGCAACATCATGAAATCAAGTACAGATTAATAAACAGGATTAAATAAGTTAAACACCAAAGTATAACTGGGGTGGGGTCTTCCTAGTCTGGTATCCACCTTTGGCATGGAAGGCCCCCGGCCAGGCCAAATGGCAGAGCCAGGATTTGAGGAAAAGAGAGGGCAGATCTCATCTTGAGGGGCACAAGGTTCCCATGTTCTTCAGCTCTTAAACAGGGCGGCGGCTGCAGGGAATGAATCCTTGAAGGAACAAAGCTGCCCAAGAAAACTCTTCTCTAATCCAGGAGTTCCCAAACGTGGCGAGTTTAAGATGTGTGGACCAACTCCCAGAATTCCCTAGCTGGCTGAGGAATTCTGGGAGTTGAAGTCCACATGTCTTAAAGTTGCCCCATTTGGGAAGCCCTGCTCTAGTCAAAGCAAACCCTTCCTGGTCAGTGCACAGAGTGAATTCTAGGGGATTAAGATAAACACTTCCAGCAACTTTACAGGACTTTGAGACGGTTGGCAAAACGCTGCTGATAGAGGGAAAGAAATTGGGGAGCCCAAGGAGCTGAAGAGGCCTTCCCAGTCTCAAGGAGGGCCCACTGGCTTCCAACATCCTCCCTGTCGTGGGAAAAAAACCCTCTTTCATCCAGGCTGGGCTTTCCAGCCCTGACTCAGCCCCTTCTCCAGCTACGCGGCTCCTGGCCGGCCCAAAGACTGGAGCCCACCGAGGCCAAAAAATGGAAGCCCTCTCTGCCTCCCGCCAAACCAGCCTCTCTGTTCCTGATGAAACTCAAATGCCACCTCCCTCCTGGTCACCCCTGTCTAGCGGCAGTTACAATGCCAAGCTGGGAAGGAGCCATTGTTGACCTGGAATTAGGGGACAGTATAGGAAACATTGATTGTGAATGTGCAATTGATGTCTTTGGGCACAGGCGCAAAGTCCTGGATGCAGGGTCATGAAAGGCCAGCAAAGGAAAATACTCAATGTCCTAACCCACCCGAGAACATGCTATATCTTTAGGTAAACACCCAAAAGGGAACATGCTTGTTACTTCTGCTCTTATCTACTGTACGCCAGACTTACTGGGTGAAATCTTTATCATACGTGTGTCAGCTTTGCTGGATGGCTTGCTTATGTAACCAGAAAGAATAAATACAAGGATTTCTTGTCATTTGCAGCTGCTCTCATTTAGAGGAACCCGTGTTTTTGTTCAGCTGAACAAAAACATAAAACTTGAAGGCAACTTCTGCTTTCCTGTATTTTTTATCAAGTAAAACCTCAGAAGCTGCATATCACCATGGAGGGAGGGGCGGCTCCGTCAAACATTCCTGTACAAGGCAGTGACGTTCTCTGTGCCCCCCCCCAGCACAGGGGTTTGGTGCCCAACTCAAAGGATTCGCCTCCTGCAGTGGCAGCCCCCACTGGGGTCTCAGGCAGCCATCAGCCCCTAACCCTATTTCTTTCTGAAAATGGCTACTTTATGATTTTAATCCATCTGAACCTTATGAAGTTTTGTGCTGTGAACCTCAACTTCCTCCAGTCCTCAGCAGAGCAGAAAGGTGGAGTACAAAGCCAAGAAACCAGATCTCTATGGCTGCTATCCCCCCCCTTTCTACTGGCAACCACGAAAGGGCTTCTTCGCAGCCTCCTTCTCACTCTGAGCCCTCTCAACACCTCGGTCCTTACAGGAAAGGGTGTGCACGCCATCGCTCATCAGCATCCGGTAGCGTGGGGGGCCGTTCCCTGTGGAGATGGGGCGGATCGTCTAGGAGAGAAACGCACACAGGTCAGCGGGGGAGGCTCCTTTCTGGGCAACGGGGCACTTTATCCCCCCTCCCGCCTAGGCTGCCTCTTCCGGCACTCAGGAATCCCTTTAGGGGCAGGGAAGGCGCCTCGGCCCTCCTGCCTCCGGCTGCCTCTCGGGGGCCTCTCGAGCCCAGCCCTGGGCGACATCAACGGCCAGGGAGGAAGACTCTACCCAGTGCTCCAAATGGGTAGGCAGTCCTCGACTTACGACCACAAAACTCACGTTAAGTGAGACAGTTGTTAAGCGAATCACTGCAGCTGTTAGTCACCCGATTGTTAAACGAATCTGGCTTCCCCACTGACTTTGCTTGCCAGAGGGTCGCAAAAGGGGATGGCGTGACCCCCCCCCACAGGGGACACAGCAGCGGTCGTAAGTATGAGTCAGTTGTTCGGCGTCTCCGTTACGATCAGGGATGCTGCAAAGGCCCTAGCTGTGAAAAACGGTCACGTTTGTCAACGTTGTTGTAAACTTCGGTCCCTAACCGAGCGGTCGTAACTCGAGGACGACCAGCCACCCAGCAGCGTTTCCTACCAGACTGGAAAGTCTCCCCCCCCCCCCGCCGGACGCCCTTCCGGGCCTATGGGGAGCCCCCCCCTCCCGCTCCGCCTCGGTCCCCGCCGGAGGGCGCTACTCACGATCAGCTGCAGCACCGGCTTCCCCACCGGCTCCGCCTGCAGCAGCATGGCCTGCGAGAGAGAGAGAGAGAAGAGCGCGGGAGTCGGCGGGGGGGGTCTGGGGGCGCCGCCCGGGAGCCCCCACCCCCTTCCGCGGGACGGGGCAGGGCCGCTCACCGCGATGGCCCCCTCGCTCAGCCCCGCCGCCGCCATTCCCGCCATTCCCGCCTGGGTTCCCGCCCCTTCCCCCTCGCCCCGCCCCTTCCCTGGCCCTGGCGCGGGGGCTGCCGGGAGGATGGAGCTGCTGCCGGGCCGGGCGTGGCGGGCGCGCGCGGGGCGCCTCTGGGCCTCTCTGGGGCCGGCGCGGAGGGAGGGGCTGGCGCGCGCGCGGTCGCCCCGGGAGACGCTCCGCCTGGCCGCCCCCCTCCTCGGGTGAGCGCCCCCCCTCCCCGCCCCCCTCCCCCGCCCCCCCTCCCGCCGGACGGCCTGACCCCTCCCCCCTCTCCCCCCCCCCCGCAGGATCTCGGAGGAGCGGAGCCTCCGCCGCCTGTCCGGCCGCCTCTCGGTGCGGAAGGAGCCCCGGCTGGCCGAGCCCTGCCGGCAGGAGGGCAACCGTCGCTTCCGGGCCGGGGAGCACCGCGCCGCCGCCGCGCTCTACTCCAGGGTAATCGGGAGCCCGTCTCGGCGGGGGAAGGGGGGGGGCGGCGGCCGGGCCCGCTTAGCGACCGCGGCGAGCTGAGTGCGGAGGGCTCGCTGAAGGACCGAGGCCTCGCCTGGCGGTGGAAACTCCGGCCCGTCTCGCGGTCGTGAGTGGCCCTGTGCGGTAGGTGGTCCTCGACTTACGGCAGCTCACTTAGCGACCCTGCGGCAAGGAAGGTTGTAAAACGGGACAAACTCATTTAACAAACATTTTGCTTAGCCGTGGAAATGCTGGGCTCAATTAGGGTCGTCAGTTGAGGACTGCCTATACCAGACTCCCACGACAGCTTCGTGCAATTTCGTCTTCTCTGAAACAAAATCAACTATAAGTAACTAAAGAAAATTACCACCATCATCGTCGTCGCATCTCCATCAGCAACGGAGACCGCTGCCCTCTAGCCATGAATCTTACTCTAGGCCCCTCCGCAACTGTGTGGGGCGAGAGCCTTGATAAACCCAAAGGAAGGGGTCCTGGCCTCTGCCGGGGAGGGGCTGGTGGTGTGTCAGAATCAAGAAAGAGGCAAAAGTGCTGCTCTTGAGCAGTTTCCTTCGTTGCTCCTCACCTGTAGACTGAACCTGGGCAGACTGGAGCAGCTACGGTGCTAGCTCAGGACTCGGAGTTGATCCGTTCCGGGAGGCAAGAGGAGTATCAAAAACAAGCACCTAAAACAAATTTTTCCCATCAGAAATAATATAGTGAGTCTCAAGGCAGCCAACATCAGAAAGTTCTACCTTGCGTGTTGAGTACCGTACTACGAGTACGGGGACAAAATTTTGCATCAAAATGTGTCGAGTATCAAATTAGATGACTTTCAAAGCAGTTGAGTACCAAGGTACCCCTGTACTTGCGTCACGGTAAATTTACTCTGAGGATGGGTGGGGAAGAGCTGTTCGAACTCTCTCCCATTGACTTAAGTTTGGCTGCCTCTTGGCCTTCTGGATGTATTTGTTTGTTTGCTTAATGAAGTGTTTCTCAATCGTGGCAAGTTGAAGATGTGTGGACTTCAACTCCCAGAATTCCCCAGCCAGCATTGGTACCTGGGGAATTCCGGGAGATGAAGTCCACACATCTTAAAGCCGCCAAGGTTGAGAAACACGGGTTCAATGTACTTGCTGTCCATCTCGCCACGGGGCAGCTCTGGTTGGCTTACAACAGTAAAACAGAAGAAAATGATAAAAAATGTAAACCTAACAATAGCAAAGCAACGAAGCAATAAAAATTAAATGAATTAAAAGATGGCCGGAGGGGGGAGCAGGAAGTGCAGGGGTGAGGAACGCAGCTCCCCCCTCTCGGAATCCAGACTGCATTCCGCCACAGTGTGGCCGATCTAATCTGTAAAACGTCCTCTCTGCCTTTGGTTCTCGCAGGCCTTGTCCCACGCGGAGGCTGGCAGTCCAGAAATGGCCCTCTGTTACGCCAATCGCTCTGCAGCCCTTTTCCACCTTGGTCAGTTTGAGGTGAGTTTAATAAATTGCTTTTGCTCAGAGTTCAAAATGCTTCCCTCCCAGGGACAGGTTTTTCCCCCCTACCCAGTAAGACGTTATATTCTTTCTGATTTAAAGATGCCTTGTCTGCCAGATGGCTGTAGAAAGGAGATATTTCCAAGTAACGTTAGCTGCCACCTCATGCTTGCTCTCCGCAGCCAAGTCAGTATGAGCTGCCCTGGACTGGGCGGGGAGGGGGCAGGTGGGAGGGGGGATGCTGAGAGGCAAAGGAACGTTCACTGCAGCCCTTTGGGAAGAGCTTCAGGGTCAGGGTGGCCGCGTACCAACTTACGCCTGCACTCCGCCCTGAAAACATCTTGTTTGAATTTGGTGGGCCGTGAGGGTGGGGGCCGGCGAGGGGAGGCAGCTACGGGAGGGAGAAGTGAGACTTGGGGGTTTGGGTGACCGATCTTCAGTTCTGGACATGCACTACTGCAGAGTTCCCCAGCCTTTCTGGCTTTGGGGACCGGCCTGTGGCGGGGGAGGATGGGAGGGTTTGTCAGCGCCAGCGGCAGGCAAGTGGGTGTGGTGCTCACTCACTGCCCGGTCAAATGGGGATGCACGCATGCTCTCGTCTGCCGCTTCGGGTGGCCCAGTTCTGAAAAGCTCATGGCCCGGTAGTGGGCCGGGGGTTGGGGACCCCTGCGCTACGGTAATTCGCTTGACTTCTAGTCAGCTATACCTTTCTCATTAAACGGAGTTAAAAATGGTTCTTAATTAAAGCTGAGGCAGTTCTGACAGGCGCTCTGAGGGTTTTTTCCCCCACTGAGCAGTTGTTCAGACCACAGCCTCTCCCACACCGTAGCATCGTTAAGATATGTGGATCTCGACTCCCAGAATTCCCCAGGCAGCCCTGCTCTCCTAACATGTCCAAAGGCCGGCAGGACAGCCACGGGGAGTTGGTGGCGCCCATGTTGAGCCAGTCCGGGTGCCAGGTCCTCTGCAGGCAGGCGTGGGGAAAGAGCTGAGCGGCCTCCCTCTGGGGCAGGAGCGGGGGGGGGGGCGCAGCCTCAACTCATGGCTACGTACAGCTGCCTGTTCCACGGGCCCCGGGGGGGGTGGGGTGCAGCTGAAGTGCAGAAAGGAGGCGAGCTGATAAACGAAGGAAATTACAGGACAGCCTCTGGCTCACAGTTGGGATCAAACGTTTTGTTGCTAAGCAAGGCAGTTCTTAAGGAAGTTGCCCCCACTTTTGCAACCATTTTTTGCCACAGTTGTTAAACGAATCCCACATCGTTAAACAAGTCCAGCTTCCCCCCCCTGGACTTTGCTTGCCAGAAGTGGGATGCGGAGGTTGTGATCGTGGCATCCCGGGATGCTGTCACCGCCCTCTGTGTGCGGCAGAGGCCAAAGCCCCAGATTGCGATCATGTGACACTGGGGTATTGCCACAGTTTTCCCAGCGCTGATTGTAAGTCCCCTTTTTTCAGTGCAAATGTGAGTTTGAACGGTCGCTAAGCAAATGGTTTTTAAGTCGAGGACTCGCCAGTAAGTGGGGATAAGGAAACAGAGTCCAGCAGACTTGCTGCTAAGCCAGCCAGTCCTTTTCTGGCCCGCCCTCCGTGGCTCCCTCGTGTTCCCCACCCTCCTTCCTCTCGCCTCCAGGCTCGCTCTTCCCTCTGTGGGGGGGGGAGGGGAGGGGGCTGGAGGAAGTGCCGCTTTTAGCCATACGTTTCCCCCCCAGAGCCAAGCAAGGGAGCAGCCAAGAATCTGGGGTGGCTCCACCAGGCCCCTTCCTGGAAGCTGGGGGAACCTGACTTCCTCTCTGCAGGTCTGCCTGGAGGACATCGGACGGGCGCAGCAGACGGGGAGCTGCCCGGAGAAGCTGCTGCCGAAGATCCAGCTGCGCAGGGCCGAGTGCCTGCTGTCTTTGGGCCGGCTGCAGGAAGCGGCGGACACCCTGCGCCGTGTTCAGGAGAGCCTCTCTGCAGAGCAGAGGCCGGAGGCCGCCCGTCACCGGGCACTGCTGGGCCGGCTGGAACAGCTGCGGGACGGAGGCGGTGAGGAGAGCGGGGGCTTCCGTCCGCCGCCTGCTGCGCCCGGCCAGGCCCCACTGGATCCGGAGCCCTGGGAGGAGAGCAGCCACATCTCTGGCGCCTCGGTGGCCGTGAGCTTGCGTTTTTCCAGCTGCAGAGGGCGCCATTTAGTTGCCGCTGAGGATCTTCCTCCTGGGAAGCTCTTAGTGAGGGAAGCGGCGTTCGCCAGCGTCCTCTGTCCCGGGGAGAGCCTCTTGCTGGAAGGCACTGCCCAGGCCCTGCAGGACGGGCGGCTGTCCAACCCCGACCTCCACTGCCACCACTGCCTGCGCCCGCTGCTGGCCTCCGTGCCCTGCCGAGGGTGCAGCTACAGCAGGTACTGCGGCCCCGGCTGTGCCCAGCTGGCGTGGAGCAGCTACCACTGGGCAGAATGTGCCCTCGGAGGGCTGCTGCTGGCGCTGGGAGTCTTCTGCCACGTGGCCCTCCGGACCGTGCTGCTGGCCGGCTTCGCGCAAGTGAAAGCCATGGTCACCCAGTCGCAGGAGGGAGGCGCCCCGGTCGTTGCGGCAGCTGCAGAGCAGGGCGCCCGGCCCATTCCTGGCTGTGAGGCCGACGGACGGTACAGCGGCTCCTACCGGGCCATCTTCAGCCTTCTGTCTCACACGGATCGGCACAGCCCCGGCCTCAGGTTCCTCTGCGGCCTGAGCGTGGCCGCCTTGTGCAAGGCCCTGGAGGAGGACGCTGGCCTGGGAGCCTGGATCGCAGAGGGGGCCGCAGAGGAGGAAGCGGACACCCCCGCTGGGCTGGAAGTCTTGGGGGAGGCCATGCTGCATCATGTGCTGCAGCTGCAGTGCAACGGCCAGGCTGTGACCGCCCTGCGCCCATCGGGTCAGTGGAGGCGGCCTCGCAGGGGACGGGGTGGGCGCTGTCGTCCCTCACCTAAGAGGCCGGGGGTGCGGGCGTCAGAGGGAGGCTGCGTGTCTTCTGAGCGTCTCGGCTTCCAGCTTTTCGCTCTTCCTCCCAGGGCCTGAAGACGGGCTGGTGGCCGGCAGCGGGCAGGTGCGCCTGGCCACGGGCCTCTTCCCGGCGCTCAGCCTGCTGAACCACTCCTGCGACCCCAACACCAGCGTGGCTTTCACTGGCTGCATGGCGGAGGTCAGGGCCCTGCGCCCGATTCCTTGCGGGCAGGAGCTCCTCCACTGCTACGGTGAGCAGGAGTCGGCCCTCCTGGCATCCCCCCGAGGGTCAGGATGGCTGTTGCGGGGAAGCTCTTGCCAGTCTGAAAGTGCTTCTCTTTATCTTGGGGTAACTCTGGGAGGGCTGGTCTGAGGCTTTAGTTAAGCTCTCGGCCCCCTAAGTTTCATTCGGTCATTTTTATTGAATTTATACCACTGCGCCCCCCCGCTTGCCTCTGGCTGTGGCTGGTGTAAATAACTGAAGCACAAACTAAACAACCATTGAAGCCAACGAAAAACGATTTTAAAAACCAAATAATAATAATGATGATGATGATGATGATGATGATATACATTTTGTTTATTAGAAAAAATGTATATGGCTGCCCGTTTTCCCCATTCGTGGTGACTCTGGACAGTTTACAGAAGTTAAAGGCCAACACAAACCCCAGTCATTGCCCATCTACACACACCCCCACATACACACCCCGGCAACAATAACCAGGGCAGCCGCTTGGTGGGCTGCGTATCCCCTGGGGTCCCCCCAGGCCCAGCAGCAGAACCCCATCTCCAGGGCCTTCTGAAGGAGTGTCAAGGGGGGGGGGTCTACTCTGCAGGGAGGGGGCCGCCACGGAGAAAGCCCTGCTCACCGGAAAACAGCAGCCAAGCGGAAACTGCTGGGCTTCGTGTAGATCTGTGCCAGCCCCCCCCTCCCCCAGGCTGACCGTTCCCCTCTTGCCTCGGCCCCCCCTTTTCCCCCTTGCCAGCAGGGCCCCACAGGTGCCGAATGGGGGCTGCTGAGCGGCGCAGGCAGCTCCTGGCTCAGTACTTCTTCGAGTGCCGCTGTCGGGCCTGCTTGGAGGAGCTGCAGTCCAGGGACGGCCCCGAGGCCAGCCTCTTCTGCTGCCCAGCCTGCCAGAGGCCCATGCAGGTGAGTCTGCTCAGGTGCTGCTGCAGGTGAGCGTGCAAGGCCCCTCCCTCCCACCGCCAGCCCAGACGTGTTGGGTGCCAAGCGTGGCGTGCCCGGCCGCCTGCCCAGCCGTCGGAGCACCGGGCCAGGGAGCCGCTCCCAACGTGTCTCCCCTGGGCTTCCTAGGGGAGCGGCACCCTCCTCCGCTGCTCAGGCGAGGCCTGCAACCACCAGGCCCCCCAGGAGGACTTCCACCGCCGGCTCCTTCGTCTTCGGCACTCGGCCCAGACAGCCTCGGAGCTCCTGGAGCACGGCAAGCCGGGTGAGGCCCCTCCCTCCCCTCCCCCCCCTGCATCCCGGAGCCCTTTTTGAGAGGCAGAAAGGGTTCCCGCTGGGCCGCCAGGGGGTCCGGGAGAACGTGGCATCATCGCAACCTATTTATTTATTTGTATCTGACTTCATAAGTCACTCAAGACAGCAGGCGTACCTAGTCCTCCTTCCTTCTCTAGCTTCCTCCACCACAACCACCCTGCGCGGTTGGTTGGGCTATGAAAGAGGGATTGGCCCACGGTCGCCCAGCTTGCTGCTCTCTGAGCTTGGAGGGTTTATTGCTGGTTAGCGTCTTCAGCGCACTGAGGCCGTTATCTAGTTGGGTCCCCCCCCCCCCGAGCCAGAAATATTCTCCTCTGTCAGCTCAGGTGGACGGGAACTCCTGATTTCCAGCTTTCTAGCCTGGGGCCTTCACCACCAGCTCCTCATAAGTTATACGTTCTGTTTTACTCAGTTTTACGTGAACTATTTGCATAAGAAAATAATAGGGCTGCAGTTTTTTTTTTGTTTTTTTTAAAACCTGGCTTCAGACAGGGAGCCTCACTTGCCTTCCAAAAGTCCCCTCAGCCCCCCCCCCCACAGACACACACACAGAGACACACACAGAGACACACACACAGCCTGCCGCCAATCTGGGGCTGGGAGCTGCTCCTGGGAGACGGTGGGGATTTCAGAGCAAGCCTCTTCCTGCCAGTCCTTACGGCACAAAAAAGCCCAGGGGGAAAAACCCCTTTTCTGCCCTCTAAGGGCTGCCTGGATTTGCAGCCCAGACCTGCGACTTCCTGCCCCGAGCCTTCCTGTACCCGGAGCAGCCCTTGCAATGGGGAGGAGTGCCAGGAGGGAAGACTGGGGGTGGGGGAGGGAGAAGGGGGGGTTGCCTGTCTCTCACACTGAAAATGGCCCAAGTTAAACCCAAACCATCCTGTAAGCAAAATGCAACATCGACCGACTGCATCAGCTGCCTCCTGAGCGTGAACAGAGTGCCTGACTCCCTGGAGAGCAAGCAGCCTACCTCGCAGGCCGGCTGAGCCACTCAGCTGGGTGGCACCGGCCCTCTTGCTTGTGAGCAGGTGTGCCCGTGCCAGCGTGCCCAGACAGGTGCCTCCAATGGGACCGCCTGCCTTGCCAGGTGCCGGTTTGCCCTCCTGCAGTCCGGCTTCCTCTGCGGGAGTTTCTGCACAAAGCAGCAGCCGCTCCCCTCACGGGGGGGGGAACGTGTTTCCTTCAGAGCCCCCCCCCTTTCTTCTCTCTGGCTTGGGGATCGCCCTGGAGGGCTGCGGGGGCAGCTCCATGCCCTCACCCGGGGGGGGGCCCTTCCTCATCCTGCAGTCTGCTGGCGAGCCCAAGCCCAGCTCTCCTGCCATGGCGTCTGCCCAGGAGGAGGGGGAGATGGGGAGGGGGGTTGTCTCTTTTTAGAGAACTGTTAAAGGTGGGCAGTAAGGCCTTCACTGGTGTGTGTGTGTGTGTGTGCATTCCCCAAACAAGTGGGAAGGGAATTCTCGGGGCAGAGTTATTGGGGGAGGGGGGCACTTGTGGAAAGCAAGACCAGGGGAGGGAATGGAGGAATCCCCTCTTCTGTCATCAGCCCCCTCCCCCCCCTGCCCCCCTCCCCCGGCCGCTGCATGGGCTTGGACTGAAAGGCAAAGGGAGCGGATGGGCAGCCCAAGTGGGGTTTCCTCCCCAGGCCCAGCAGGGGGCAGCTGGGCGCTGGGGGGCAGGGGGCTTCCCCCTCAAGGGGGCTCTGTCCTGGTTGGCTCCAGCTCTTCCCTGCCTGCGAACAGCCATGGCAAGGGCTGTGCCAGGCGTCCAGAGCCAGGCGCGCTCCCCCCCCCTTGTGGGAGGAGCCAAAGAGCCAGGGCCCTTCTCCTCCACCTGCAGGGGTGGCTCTCCGCTCCGGCCCCAGTTCGAAATCTGCCCAGCAGAAACGCCCCGGAAGCGTTCTGCCTGGGAGCTGCTCTGTGAGGCGAGCCCTGTGGGAGGGACGGGTCAAAGGGGGGGGAAGGTGAGGAACCCCCCCTGCAGAGCTGATGTCATAGAAGGATGGATGGGGAGGGGAGCACTGTCTTCCCCCCCTTTTTTGACTCGGCCCGGCTGGCCGCCCTGCGGAGGCCCTGCAGTCCTTCCCCCTGGCCAGTGAGGGCGGGGGTCCAGCTGGTCAGGACCGCCCCTCACCCCCCCCGCTTCCCTTTGGGGCCAGGTCGGGCCCTGGAGCTGCTGCAGAAGTGCCAGCTGGACGCCCAGAGCTTCCTCTCGCCAGCGCACCTGAGGATGGGCGAGATCGAGGACCACCTGGCCCAGGTGTATGCAGCCACAGGTATGAGGCTCCTGGCGCCGCCCCTTCGCCTCCCTCCGCTGCTGTCCGAGGCTGCGGGGGGGGCTGACTTACCCCACCCCCCTCAAATCGGGACCAGAATTTCTGCTGCTAAGCAACGTGGCTTTTAAAATCGGCCGCCAGATTTGACACCTTTTTTATTGACGGATGTTAAGCAAATCACCGCAGTCGTTAAGTGAATTGTGGGGCCGTTAAGCGAGTCCAGCTTGCCCCATTCACTCGCTCATGGGAAGGCTGCAAACAGCAACCACCCGGCCCCAGGGACGCTGCAGCCGTCGTAAATACATGCCAGTTGCCCAGTGCCCAAATTTTGCATTCTGTGACTAAGGATGCACGTTGCAAGTATGAGGATTGATTGGAAGTCACTTTTTTCAGTGCCGTTGAAACTGAACGGTTGCAGCTGGAGGATTACCTGTAGTTTGTACCCGCTTGTATTACTGCGCATCCACGCTTTCCGCAACGAGGGGAGGGCCGCCTCCCGCTCCCCCCCCTCTCAGGGCCTCCCCCCCTCTTGCTTTTGGCCCAGGGAGGTGGCAGGAAGCAGCCGAGCACCTGCGCAGGAGCCTCCGGTCCGTGGAGGCCCATTTCGGCCCTGACAGCGTCGAAGCCGGCCAGGAAGTCTTCAAGCTGGCCCAGGTCCTCTTCAACGGGTGAGCACGCTGCCCCTTCCCCTTCGGCCACAGGCTCCGCCGGGTGGGCTTCGAGATGAGCTGGCTGGCCTCTGGCATGAGGTCTGGGGTGGTGGGGGCAGGCTTTTCTTTGCGCATTTGTGCTCTGGGGGCCCCCGGCCCATTTCTTCACCGGCACAGGGGCTCCCTCGCGCCCTGGCCCAGGGACTGGCCTTGCCCGGTTGTTGGTCTGGGATGGAGGGGGGTGGGAGAGAGAGAAAGAGAAAAGAGTTAATTTCTCCTTGCTGTGTCCAGCACAGAAATCTCAGAAAAGCTTTAGCAGAGTTGTTGTTGTTAGCTGTGAAGTCTCATGAGGTGGCCAAAGGATTTGAGTTTCCACTTCAGGATCTGGCTTTCTGAAGAGCAGTCAGGGTTGATCTCTAAGACTGACCGGTTTGATCGCCTTGCAGTCCAAGGGACTCACAGGAGTCTTCTCCAGCACCATAGTTCAAAGGCCTCCATTCTTTGGCGCTCAGCCTTTCTTATGGTCCAACTTTCACTGCCACACATTGCAACTGGGAAGACCACAGCCTTGACTATATGCACTTTTGTTTAGCAGAGGCTTCTCTGAAAATGACCCCTTTGAGCCCCCCTCAGCCGGGGAACAGACTCAAGAAATGCCCCCCCCAAACTCTGCTTTTTTCCTCGCAGAGCCCAGGGGCAGGATCTTGAACGGCCCACAGAGCGTCTCCCCACTCCCCCCCCCAGTATGCCAAAGAACATCAGAGCGGGGCAGCCTTGAGCCCCTTGCCCACTTGCCCCTCCCTCCCGTTCGTGGTGTCCCGAGCTCTTCGCGGGAACGGGGGGGGGGTCCAGATTGTGGCAGAAGGAGAGGGTCTATTTTTGTTGCGAAGTGTGCAAAGGTGACCTTGGCCGTCTGGTGACCTTGGCCTTCCGGCTTCCCAGGCTGGCCCAGCACCACCACCGCCTGCCTTCCACGCTGTCCCCAACCGGCCAGGCGCAGCCCCCCCACGAGGGGCCTGGTGCTGGGGGCCTGCCCTGTCGGTCCATCCGGGGCGGGGGGGGGGGCCTCCAGGGCTTTCGCTCGCCAACCCTTTTCTTCCTTTCTGCCTCCGGGGCCGCCAGGCGCTTGGCCTCTGAAGCCCTGCAGGCCGTCCAGAGGGCCGAGGCGGTTTTGTGGGTGCACCTGGGCCCAGAGAGCGGCCAGCTGCAGGAGCTGCGAGAGATGAGGGTCTGCCTGGAGGAGGAGCTGCTCCGAACTGCACCCGCAGCGGCAGCCGAGATGCTGTGAGTGGACACGCCAGTCGGCCTGCTGTGGGGAAGGGGCTTGGCACACACACACACCCCGCCCGTTAAGGAGCCAAAGCAAGAAATCACCGGACCATGTGCAGAGCGGCCACCTTGGGCTCCGGCTTGCTAATCGGCCTGGCGGGGGGGGTCCAACGGCCTCACCCCCCCCTGTAGCCTTGCCAGGATGCCAGGCATGCCTGGGTCTGTGCCAGCCCAAGGGCATCGTTGCCTGGAAGGAAAAGAGGCTGCTGCATTTGTGGACTTGGCTGAGGGGGGCCTTCCCTCACTCCCTGCTTTTCCCCCCCCCGTCCTCCCCACAACCCCCCCCCGCCATTTCTCCACCATCTGTTGGGCGTTGAAAAAGGCGCTCCAGAGGCTCTTTTAAGGCAGAAGCTCTTTTATTGGACCATGTAAGCAAAACCAGCTGCGGGACACAGTCAAGGAGTGCCCCCCTTTTGCTCCCGCGGCTCGGGGGGGGGTGTCTCTGGGAGCGCTTTAGGCCTGCTGAGGGTCGAGGATCTTTCCGATGAATAGGAGGGTGCCACTGTCGTTGTCGTAAAGCACAAACAGGAAGGGCCTGTCCAGCGTGTAGTCGATGGGGAAGTTCAGCCGAGCGGCCTCCGTCTCCGAGGCAAACACGGGGCTGGCCCCGTCCTCCCCGAGCTCGAAGGCCACCTTGTGATGCGCCTGGGAGAGCCTGATGGGCTTGGCGGAAATCTTGCCAAGGTTCGGCGTGGAGAAGAGCACCTGGAGCCCTGCGAGGGAGGGAGGGCCGTTACCACCCGGCTGCCCCCTCCCCCTCTGCTGAGGCCTGGAGGCCGAGTGACTTTCTAGCCGCTCACCACCGCAAGGAGGGATCCTCTGCTTGCCCCCCCCCCGGACAAACGCCTCTCACCTGTTGCAGTGGCTCCTGTTTGGGCAAGCAGCCGTTTGGGACACCCCCCCCAGCCCCATGAAAGGGCCGGCCCCTGGCCAGACCCACAGAGGAAGCCTCGGCAGCAGGAGCACCGGCCCGCTCGGCCCCTTGGCCCGAGGACCCCCGCCAGGCACCTACGCATTGCCTGCAGCGCCTCCCCCAGACTCGTCTCAGCCACCAGCCTCAGCCGCGGCACCCTCAGCGCGGCCTGGACGGTCTTCAGCTGCTTGTCGATGTCGCGGACGAACTCTGCGGTCAGGCTGTCCTCGATGAGGGTCAGGTTCTGGGTGAGGCTCTCGGGTAGGAAGAACATCAGGCTGACCCCTCCAACCAGGGGCAGCTGGGCGATCTGCAGCAACAGCCGGGGAAGGGGGAGTGGGCCGAGAGGCTGGCTCGGCATTCCCTGGGGGGGGGAAAGCCACGCCTCCCCCGGCCTGTGCACAGACAGGACCCCTGGTGAGGGAGGGGTGCACTGCATGGGCTGCTCAGCTCAGGTGCCATCGGGGCTGCCCCACGTGGAGCTGTGAGGTAAGGGGACCAACATGTTGTCCCAGGGCTGCTGGGGAGGGGGGAAGAGGGCAGTGGGGCCTCCGGGCAGCCGTGTTTCCCCAGTTGGCCCGCCCCCTCCCCCCACGCTCCTAGCTGACCTTGCAGCTGAGCTCAGAGTCGAAGCCGTACTTCAAGATGGCTCTGGGGGCTGACATCATGGGCACCCGGGTGGTCCGGCCTTCGTCCAGGTGGAAGTCCTGAGGCTTGGTCAGCTTGGGGTCAAACCTGGTCGCCCACTGCCCTGCGGCCGGAGGGGAAGAAAAGGCCGAGTGGAGGACGCCCTCCCTTCGGAGGAGGAGCCCGGCTTCCCTGGGCGGGCGGGCCTACCTTTGAAAGAGGCAGCCCCCAGGAGCAGGATGCTGAGCCCGGCAGGGATCTCCCCCAGGAATCGGACGACTTTGCCCCCCGTCCGCTGCTGCACCCACTGGTTGATCTCCTGCAGATCCGCCCGGGCGTTTCCGCTGAGCACCCGGGGCCGGAAGCCGTAGGATTTCTCCAGCTCGTTCACAAAGGTGATTCTCATCCTCAGCTCTGGGGGGAGGGGAGAGAAAGTGCCCCATTGAGCCCTCACCCGGGGCTGAGCCCCCCCGCTCCTCCTCCCCCCCCCAAGGTGAGGGAGACCCACTTCTCTCCATCACCAGGCGGGAGGCGCTCTTCAGGCCCTTGCTGGGGGTGCCGAGGCTGCCCAGGAGCTCCTTGTAGGTGCCGTGCAGGTTGGCCTTGTCCAGCGTGTCGTAGAAAAGCGCCCGGGAGATCACGTCCTCCGTCCGCTCGCCCGCCCCTGCCAGCCACGGGGAAAGAGAGGGAGGGAGCTTGTCAGGGTCCCTTCCCAGGAGGGTCCTGGCCCGGGGGGGGGCAGGGTGGGAGGGGAGCTCACCCAGCGAGAGGGCCGAGAGGGCCGTGGCGACACTGAAGGGGGAGAGCAGGACATTGGCCGAGGGGGTCTGGCCGGACTGCAGGCGGAAGAGGGTGTAGCCAAAGTTGGAAACGGCAGCGGCCAGTTTGTTGACGGGGTTCTTGTAAAAGGGGTCCTCCTCCTCCTCCCCGGCTTCCCTTGCGGGGTCCGGCTCCTTCGAAACACCAAAGAGGGGGCCTGTCACCACAGCCCTGGGGGTCTTTCTGCTGCAGTGGAGCGGGAACCCCCTGTGCGGGCTGCAAGGTATCCCTCCCCCTGGGTGGAACGGCAAGGGGGAATCCCCCAAGGCCGTCCGGCCTGTCCAGGGGACCCCTGGCTGACCTGGGGGGCGTTTGCTGGGCTCGCATCTTGGCTTCGGCAAGGGACGGCCAGGGCCGCCAGCCCCAGGAGGACCATCAGGTGTTTCATGGTGGAACCTGCAGGGGGAGGAGGGAGAGGGGCAGAGTGTTATCCTGAGGTAAGATGGGCGGCCAGGAAATTTTCTAAGTGAATAAATAGAGGAGTGCAACGGCTGAGGCCTCCCCGTCTGTGGAGAATCGCGACACCTTGTCCCAAAGGCGCTTTTTCCCCAAAAGGCCCCCCGGACGTTCTTGGGTTTGATTCCCCTTGAAAACCTTTCCCTTCTCACCCAAGGGGCGTCCTCAGTTCTTCCCCGGCTTCTTGGGTGAGAAACGAAACGTCTTCGAGGGGAATCAGACCCGAGAGAGTCCCGTGGCCCTTTGGAGAAAGCCCCTCTTCCCGTGCCCCCTGGCTTCTTGCCAGCAGCCACAGTTTGGGCTGCTCTTGCCAGCCGGCGGCCCTGAGCCCAGCGCTGGGCCTTTTCTCCTGGGCGAGGGGCGCGGGTGGAGAGGGACCCTGTCTCCACTTTCCCACAGGAAGCCGACCAAAAATGGACGTGGTGGAAGTATCATGCCTGCAGTAATTTTCAACTGAATGTTTCGATTTGTCAAGTTTGGAAAGTGGCCATTCTCTTCACAGAGCGAGTGTGTACTTAGGAAGTCCCAGAGAGGGGGGGGGCTTCGTCTCTGAAGGGTGTTTTTCAAGTGGGCCTCGAGGACCTTCTGCTCGGGTTTTTCTGTCTGGTTTTAATGCTGTTTAGTTTTAAATAAATATTTAAATGTATTCATTTCCAATGGAACCATACTCAGGTTTGTTTCAGTCATTCAGCAGGTCAACTCAAACATTTTATAGCGCTCTTTAATCTCATTTGTGCTTTATGTTTGTTAATTGCCTTTATGCTGTTCCTGTGGGCTGCCTCCAGTGCTTCTCTCCCTGTAAGCACCAAATAAAAAAACAATTCAAGGGGGCGATTTTAGAATTCAATTTTTACTCTCGCCAACTTTTCTGGAAGCCAGGAGGTGAATTGCCATCTCTCTGCCTACCTCCGGCTCTGAATACAGCAGATGCCTCTAGTTTAGTTCCAAAGAGTCTCTCTCAAAATCATCCTCTGCCACTAGCCGGCCTGCTGACTCCGGGGCCTTAGAGTGGGGCAGTTTCTCCCTACTGAGCTCTCCCTTGCCCCACAGCGGAAGGTAAGTGGGCCTGGCTTGTCTCTGGCTGCCAGGCTGCTTCCGAGGCCAGGCAGCGTTGGGGGAGGCACACTCAGGAACACCCCCCACTTTCCTGGAGGCTTTTCTGGACGAGGGAGGGGGCCGGCTGGTGGGAGGATGAGATGGGACCAAGCCTGACCTCAGCCAGAGCCTGGCCCTCCAAGCCGGCGCCACCGGAGCTGTGTGGAGGTGGCACTTTGTCTCCAGAAGCCTGCAATTACAAGAGAGCGCCCTGGAGCGGCCGATCCACACAAGCTTCCAATGAGCTCTGGCGCCGTGTCTGCCGACGACGGGAGCAGCTGCCTCAAAATCTTGCGGAATGGAGCTCAGTGCCCAAGTACACGCTGGTGGCAGACCGGCTGCTCCGCAGAGGCTTCTCTCGCACAGGCAAGGCAGGCTTGGAATCCTGGCTTGGTCCTGGTTGCCATCACCAGGCCAGAGTTTCCAGATCTTTCCTTGGAGTCCCACTGGGTTTGAGTGAGCCTTAACATCTGGGTTCAATTAGCCCAGATCTGGACGCCAGGAGGCAGCCCAAGGAAAGCGAGCAAGCGAGCCTGTTCCTCCACCCTGCCTCTCCTGGGAAGAAAGCCTTGGCTGCGGGGGGGGGGGGGGTTGGGGGTCCCCAAAAATATTTGAAGGGCTGCCACAAAGAAGAGAGGGACACCTATTCTCCAGAGCGCCCGAAGGCAGGATAAGAAGCAACGGATGGAAACTAATCAAGGAGAGAAGCAACCTGGAACTACGGAGAAATTTCCCGACAGAACAATTTAATCAGTGGAATGACTTCCCTCCAGACGTTGTGGGACAGCCGCTTATCTGAAACGGAATGGGGTCTCCTGCCTGAGCAGGGGGTTGGACTAGAAGACCTCCAAGGTCCCTTCTAACTTTTGCTCTGTTAAAAAGACCAGGGGACCCTGAAGAGCTCAGCCAGGGCGAAAGCTGCCAGGGAGAGCTGGGGGGCAGAGAAGTTAGACAGTCTTTTCCCCAAGGTGCGCTGCAGAGCGGAGGCACCCGACCCTGGCCCGGCATGCCAGCTGTGCAGGAGAGGGTTTGCCCGGGCACGTGGCAGAGATGGGCTGGCAGCCTACTTTCCTGGCTTTGAGGGCCAGAGACTTCGTTGGCTTCAGGGCAACGCACGCACGCACGCACGCACCGGTTTCCTTAGTGCAAGCTCCCGGTCCCACTTACACGCATGCACACGCGTGGACTCTCGCCCGAGGGAGGCAGAATCGCTCCTTACCTCGCTCGCTCGCTCTCCAGCCGGCCGCAGGGCGTTGTAGCGCAGGGCAGGGGAGCTGGTGTTATAACAGGCACAGGCAGGGCGACGGGCTTCAAGTTACAGCTTCGCGGGCTTCCTCTTAAAGCAGCCGCCGCCTCCTCTTTCCGAGCCGGCCCTCCGCCTGCCGCAGCCCAGCGAGGAGGGCTGGTCAGAGTCCAGCGGGTGCTGGGGAGACGGATCACGCAACGCTCTCCCCTGGCGTTGCTAGGCTGTCCAAATATTTTCAGCTGGAAAACGGCCAGGTTAAGAAAGTTGGAAGCACCAATAGGCCTTGGGCCGTTTCAGTCAGGGTTGGGTTTACAGAAACGATAAACCTGGTTACTGAAGTAATCGCCCCCTGAGCTGACTCAGGACTGAAGGAAAAAAGCTGCCGCCGAGCGTCACCTGTTGGACCGCAGCCTGGAGCCCTCCAGTTCCAGGGCTCAAGAAGGGGGGGGGATTTTGCTGGAGTTCAGAGGTGGGCTCCCCAGTAGCAGCTCCAGACAGACCTTCTGCACGGGAGACCCAGTCGAGAGTAGGCCAAAGCCAAATCACAAATCAGGATCCCAGATGCCATCAACCCCCCTGCCCCCCCCCCCGGGCAGGACAGGTGAGGGTGGGCGCCACGGGAGGTGTGAGGCAAAGGTCGATCGCTTAGGGGCCCCCGTCATCAGAGTCTGCCTTGGTTCTCCGTCTCTGCTGTGGGATGAGGCTGCCTCGGGGGTCCCTGGCATCAGATCATCCTGGGGGCACCTTGTTGCCTCTGGAGAGAATGATGGAACTGGACCCCGGCACGTCTGTCCACGTCCACCAGGGGGAGCCCTTTGGCCCTCTAGAGGGGGCTCAAGATGGGGGCAGTAGATGCCTCTATTTCCCCATGGGAAAAGGCCTCCAAGACGGCCTCTTGGAGAACGGCAGCCTGCGAGAAGATCAGGGGCACAGCCACTGCCTCTTCCAAGGCACAAGCAGAATTACAGGCAGCCCCTACTTACAACAGTTCATTTAGTGACCATTCAAAGTTTCAATGGGATTGAAAAAGGTGACATGGCTGTTTTCCACACTTACGACTGTTGCAGCATCCCCACGTCCTGGGGTCATGTGATCCTCTTTTGCGACCTTCTGACAAGCAAAGTCAATTGGGGAGAATCTGGATTCACTTAACGACCGTGCTACTAATTTAATATCCGCAGTGATTCAATTAAGAACTGTGGCAAGAAAGGTTGTAAAATGCGGCAAAACTCACTTAACAAATGTTTCACTTAACAACAGAAATGTTGGGCTCCATTGTGGCCGTACATCGAGGACTACCTGTATTTCCTTCAGGGAAAACCAAAGATTAAGTGGAAAAGTCTGCAATTTTTGATCCACCGCAATGCCCTTGTGTCTTATGAGGAAGTCTCCTGGTCCTGAAATTAGGCAGGCCTCATCTGCTCGTGTCCCGAAGCAAAGTAGCCACCTTCCTGAGGCTGGATGCACCCAGGTTAGTTGGAGGGCCCAGGATGGTCTTCAGGACCAGGTGCAACCAGCCACCAGGCATCTTTTGACTGGAAGACGTGTGGACAGCCTCTCCCAACCTCGTCTACCTCAGACATTCAGACCTTCCTCTGTTGTGATTCCGTGTCAGCCTGTGCTCCTAGCAGCTGAGTCCGAGGGATCTGAGGAGGAGGAGGAGGAGGAGGGGTTTGGAGAGCCTTCAGTGTTGAAGGGAGGCTCTGTTGCATTACAGGTCTCTCAGTCAGAGGAAGAATCTGGCCCCTCCATGGAGAGTATTGAAAAGTTGGAAGAGGAGGCTCCCATGGAGACTGCAGGCCCTCCCTATCCCCCCCCCCACACACACCTGTTCCAACGTCTCAGGCACAGCCAGCTCTGGCCACAGCCTCCCTGGGGACTCTCCCGAAAAGCCCCCAGCCCTGTCCAGAGCTTTGCGCTGCTATTCTCCCCGAGAAGGGGGGGCAGGGTGGGTGTTGAACGTGGTTGCCTTCCCCACTGTGCAAAAGAAGAGTTCTGAACTGGGCCAAAGGACTGTCACTCCCAGCACCTTCTTCCAGAGCACAGCTGGCTGGGGGATTCTGGGAGTCCGCAAGGTTTAAAGTTGCCAAAGTTGTCGGCCCTGGTCTGGATCCCGTCCAGAGAGGATGAAGGGCTGGACTCCTCCTCCTCCTCCTCCTCTGCCTCCTCCTCCTTTTCCGGCTCCTGAGTTTCTCTCAACCCCCTTCTGACACCCCCCCGGTCACCCTCGGATACTCCGAGGGGCGTTTCTGTAGGGTTGGACCGGGAGACCCGCAGGCCCCCTCCGACTCTGTTCTTTTGGGGTTCTGGCCGTCATGCCCCATGGAGACCGGATCCTCTCTCCATCACCCCTTCCTGCTGGCTCCAGGTAGCCCTTGATTTACGACTGTTTAGTGACCAAAGTTAGAATGGCACTCAAAACAGTGACTAATGACCGATTTTCAAACAACGGTTGCAGCATCTCCCTGGCCACGGGATCAGAATGCAGACGTTTGGCAACCGATTCGTATTTATGACGGTCACATTGTCCCAGGCTCTTGCGATCCCCTTTTGTGACCTCCTGGCAAAAAGAGTCAGTGGGGAAGCCAGATTCACATAACAACTGCAGTAATTCACTTAGCAACTGTGACAAGAAAGGTCGTAATATGGGGCAAAACTCACTTAAGAACTGTCTCACTGAGCAATGGAAATTTTGGGCTCAATTGTTTAAGATCAGGGCTACCTCCCTTCCCTCCCCCGTCTTGATAGGAGAGCCCCATGTGAGGTGATCTCACGATGAATCGTTAAAGGTGCTTCCAAGTAAAGGCATCACGCAGAGATGCAATCATATTAGCTTTATTCAATGATAGATCAAAGAGAAAGAAATACTTGGCATGAAAGCATTCATGCCTGCATGTGAGAGAGAAATAAAATAAAACAAGCTAGCATTACATAACTAAAACAAGAGAAGGACTAAGAGGCTAGGAGTAGAGGTAGAACTAGAACTGGAGACTAGAAATGGAGAACAAAGAGCAGCCCCTCGTGCAGAGGTATTTATGGGGGGTCTTGGTCCCTCCCTGACCATAAAACTCTCTCGCCAATGGGGCTGTCGGGTCCGAGACCCTTGGCTCATCAGTGGAAGCAAAGAAGCCTCTTTGCTCCCATCTGATGACCTTTTTGGGGAACTGCCAATGGCTGGCACAAAACATCTAACAATTCCCCTTCTTGCCAGCCAATGACAGGGACCAGTGAATGTATGTGAGGGGCGAGCAGGTGTCATTGACATGCATAAAAACATTCAGAAGGCCAAACACAAACGCTTACACAGAAGGTTGTGCCGGTCAATGGGAACAGGCTTGGTAAACAGATCAGCTATCTGGTCAGCTGTATTACAGTGCTCAACATGTATAAAACCCTTTTTGGTAAGCTGCCTGACATTTTTATAGCGTATGTCTATGTGGAGAGATCTAGATCCTACTGCATAAGCGCCCGAGATTGCAATTGCGGCAGTGTTGTCCTCTAGAATTTGGATGGGCAGAGGGGGAGATGCCCAGATGCTTGTTATCAGCTCATTGAACCAAGTCAAATCATTGGCCGTGTCTGACAGGCTGGCATATTCAGCCTCGGCCGTGGAGCAAGAAATAAATTTTTGCTGCCTAACATGCCAATGTATTGGGCAGCCATTTAGCAATATGAGGAAACCAGAGGTGCTCCGTCTACTTTTGGTGTCGCCAGCCCAGTCTGCGTCTGAGTAAGCGGAGAGCTGGGCCATCTTCCCCTTCTCTGGTTCTAGCATAAGGAGGGCATCAGCTGTGCCCTTAAGGTATCTAAGCACCCTTTTAACAGCAGTCCAGTGGAATTCCTTTGGGTGTTCCACGTGCCTGGACAATAGATTCACAGCTAAAGCTATGTCAGGTCTGCTCCAATTGCTGATGTATAGCAAGGAGCCAATCACAGATCTGTAAAGCGTGTTATCTGTGAACTCAGGACCGTCCTTATGGGTGTGGTTGTAAAAGTCGGTTTGCATTGGGCTATGCGTAGGATTAGATTCTGTCATTTTGCATTTGGCCAGTAATTCCTCTATCTTTTCTTTTTGAGATAGAGCGAACCCCCCCTTAGTGGCCAAAATATGCACACCCAAGTACTTGTCAACCCGCCCCAAAGACTTCAGAGTAAACTTTTCTTCCAGGGCCTTGGCAAATTCATCACACCCTTTCTTGTTAGGCCCTACATATAATAGATCGTCCACATAAACTAACACCCGTTCTGTGGTTCCCTTGGAATTGCGTGTGAAAACATTCATCTGCACGGGATGCTGAGAAACCAACTCGTTCTAAACTCTTTCTAAGACAGTCATACCATAATTTCCCTGACTGCTTGAGACCATATAACCCTTTGTGAAGCAACCATGTATTTCCCCCTTCTTGCTGGTAGCCAGGAGGAGCCCTCACGTAGATCTGCCGGTCCAAGTTGGCGTGGAGGTAAGCCGTCTGGATGTCGAATTGGAAGACTTCTTCTCCCAGAGCGGCTGCAGTCACGAGGGCGGCCTTGACGCTCTCTGCCCGGACGGTTGGAGAGTAAGTCTCCGAGTAGTCTTCCATATAGCGCTGAGCAAAACCTTGGTCTACCAAACGGGCCTTATATAGGTAGAGGCCATTGGCAAGTGGTTTGGCCTTGTAAACCCACCTTGTGCCAATGACTTTCCTCTCCTTTGGTGGTTGCTGGGGGGTGAAGACTTTGAGTTTCTTTAAGCTCTGCATCTCCTTCTCCATCGCGAGCTGCCATTTCTCCTGCTCTTCGATGGGCAGCTCCTGGATGTCAGAGAAGGATTTTGGGGTGACCACAACGCTGTTGACAGACGCGATGTGGCCAATGTCAATTCTCTTTGGCGGGACCCCTTTGTTGGACCGCTTTGACCTCCTTACCTTCTGCCACTCACCGCCCTTTTCTACCGTGGGTCTCTGAGGCGTCGCTGGGGGTGAAGACGGCGTGTCTTCCTCCGTGGGACTGGACGCATCTTCATCTTGTTCCTCACTTTCATCGGTGGCAGGGTACGTGGTCGCCTCTGGTGATGTCGCGGTCGGTGTGTCCTTGCTGGGTCGGTTGGCATATGGGCTCAGATCATTTGAGTGGATCTGGGTCCAATTGGAGTCCTCTTCGAAAGAGGCAGATTGGGAAGTCACAGGCCTGCCCCCTTCTCCCAGGAAACGATAGGCCTTGGAGCCACGAGCATAACCCAAGAACCTTAGTCTCTGGGAAACAGATCTCCCCTTCTTCCGCAGCTGCTTGGGGATGTGCACCCATGCGTAGGAACCAAAAACACGCAAATGTCCCAGATTTGGTTTCCTACCGTGAACCAGGAAATATGGGGTCTGGTTCACAACACTGCTCCAGGTGCGGTTTAAGGTGTAATTGGCATAATGAATTGCCTCCCCCCAGTATGATTCCGCGACATTAGCGTCTGCAATCAGACTGCGCATCATGGTTTGCAGGATTCCATTTCTTTTCTCAGCTACACCATTTTGCGAAGGGGTGAATGGTGCAGTAAGAAAATGGCAGATGCCCTTACGCCTTACCCAGTCCTGGAACTTCTGAGACATGAACTCAGCCCCGCGATCGCTCTGCAATTGTGCGATCTTGGTCTTGTACTGGGTCTCTACGAAGTTGTACAGTGACTTTATGGCGTCAAAGGCTTCGGATTTTTCTGTGAGGGTATACACGTGGCCGTATCGTGAAAAATCATCAACGGCAGTGAGAAAATACTTTTTCTTTCCTAGGGATGGTGTGAAAGGCCCAACCAAATCAACATGTACTAGTTGGTATGGGTATTGAGTCTTACGTAATGACACCTTTGAGGTAGGAGCAGCCTTCCTCTTTGTTTTCTTGCAAATGGCACAGTCCAGAAACACGTCACAGTCCTTGAGCTGGACTCCCTCAGCAAATTCTCCCATCTTTTTAACTACAGGGAAGCTTGCATGACCTAGCCTTCTGTGGAGGAGGTGGGCACACTTATCGTGGAGAGGCTTCCCCACTGACACCCTCTTGGCTCTAGTTGCTTTGAGTGGTGCTGTAGGTGCCTGCTGAGATTCAGGCTCCTTGCCCACACTGTCCTTGGAAAGCCTTGGGGCAGGCTGTGGTGGCTTGGGAGAAAAATATGGTAAGCCATTTATAATGGTAATATTTCCAATGATCTTCTGGTTCCGGGTGACATGACCTCCCCCCTTGCGAAATAAAACTTCCACTTTGTCATCGTCACACAATTTGGTAATGCTTAATAGGTTGTTGGCTATGGAGGGGGCGTGTAAGACACCTTCAACTTTTCCAAGTCCAGGTACAGAAACAAAGCCCTCCCCAACAACTAAAGCAGTATCGCCATTTGCTACTTTGACAGATGAGTTAATTTTCTTTAACCTTTTAAAACCTTGACTCATATTAGTAATGTGAGAAGAAGCTCCAGAGTCCAGTAACCATAAGTCAGTGGAGCTATCAGCCTTTGTTGTGGGGGTGAGGGAACAAGTATGCAGAAAATTTCCTTTGCCCCTGCCACGCCCCCTTCCTTGCCCCTTGCCCCTTACTTGATTGGGACCACGTTTAGGGGCTTGTTGTTGATGGGGGCAGTCTTTCTTGAGGTGCTCCTCAGAGCCACAGATGAAACACTTAAGTAGAGCATTAATTTGCTCTGAGTTGTGGCACCCCCTTCTGGCTTGCTGAGTGGTGACTCTGGCGTATTCTCCGGCATCTCGTCTCCTTCTGTCCTCTTCGATAAGTCTCCCTGTGAGGTAGGACAGATTTATGTCTTCCCTCTTGACCGCTTCGAGTGAAACAATGAAATTGCTCCAACTCCTGTCTAGGGAAGCAAAAATGATCGCGACCATGTTCACATCAGTTACAGGAAAATCTCTGGATATCAATTCTGCCCTGAGTGCCTTTAATTTTGCAAGATGTTCAGGCATGCTGGCACCAAACTTCAGTTTGGTTGTATAAAGCTCAGTTGTATATCTGGTGATGGAACCAATGGTATCGCTGTTGAATAAATTGTATAATAGTTGCCAAACTTGAGCAGCTCTGAGACCTGCTGGAATGCTGGAGAACAAGTTATTATCCAGCGAACTGAGCAGAGCAGAGTAAGCTTGCAAATGTCGCCACTCTTCTTGACGTCCCCATGGGGGAGGGGGTGGTTTCTGAACCATTTGTAGAGTCCCATTCTTTAAGAGATATACTTGTATATCTTTACTCCAACTGTTATAATTCTCTCCTCCCAATTGTAGCTTTTTAAAGTCTCTTGGAAGATTTGCTGCTGGAAAATAGTCCTTCTCAGATCCATTTTCAAAAATCTCTGAAATGTCCATTGACATAAAAGGGAAAGGGAAAGGGGTTCCTCTAGTGAAAGGGGTCCCTCTAGTGGTCGAGGAGGGAATCCTTTCTTGACTATTTAGTAACTCCAGATGGGCGTGCCCGGAAACCATGTGATCCGGGGAAGGGCGTTGTTCAGGATTTCTCCCTTCTTCCCATGAGGCATTGGGGGGGCGGAGCCCAGATTTGCCAGCTCGCAGTTGCTGCAATGATTTCTCCCGAGAATTGCAGGCACATGGATTTTCATCATTGCCTGGTTTGCCCTGAGAAGCCCATCGCTGGCCCTGATGACCTGAAGAGAAGGTGGGAGGCCGTGGGGGTTGATTGTTGGGAGGCTGCAGGCTGGATTCCCCCCGGCAGTTGGGCCCTGGGGAGAGGGAAGGAGGCCTTGGGGGGGTGTGGGCACCCCCGACGTCTGCTTGGCCCCCAGGGCCGTAGTCAGGACTTGGATGGCTGTTTTAATTGCATTTGTATTTGTATTAGTATTGGCTGGGAAGATCTCATCGCCATCATAGGACTTTAGGCTTTGTGGTGGGGAGAGCCCAGGAATTTGCATGCTATTTTGGCCGGATGCCAGGGATTGCATGCCATTTCTGCTGGATGCCAGGGATTGCATGCTATTTCTGCTGGATGCCAGGGATTGCTGGCTTTCCAGGCTTAAAAAAGGTTAGACCGTGTGGGCTTACTGGGGGCCGCCATCTTGTTTCCTGTGCCAGACCATGTGGGCGGAGCCATCTTGTTTCCGCTTGCCCCAGGAAGCTGTAGCTCACAGCTGGGCGGGGGGGTTCACGCCAAAAGCCCTGGGGTCCCGGGGTCACTAAGGGTGGTGGGTGCCATATTTGGAGGCCTCGTGGTCGTTAGGGAAAGACTCACCACGTGTTCGGAGGCTTCCTGCGCGGTTTCTTGGGCTGCCTTCTCCCTCCCCTGCATTGCAAAGATCTCTTTAAGCAGCTCTTCACGTTCCTGTGCAGTCAGCTTACTCACGCGGCGTTTGGTTTCAGCCAGGTCCGTCTCTGCAGCATCTGAACAATCTTGGGCAGTCTGCAAACCTTCTATGTTCTCCTCTGTGGCGTTCAGGGAGGGGAAGGCATGCAGGGCGCTCCCAGATGTTCTGCTGGATCCTCTGACGGGGTGGAGGTCATTTGTGCTCTCACCTGCAGCGGAGGTTGCTTCAGGAACTGAAGACTTGGATGTAGGCAGGGACGCCGTCTGTGATCGATGACTTCTGGTCACGATAGGAGAAGTCCCATCTATTATGAATGGATTTGAGCCGGGTCTCCCAGACATCTTGTAGTATAGATCCTGGCTGGCTTGGAAGCGTTCCTTTAAACCATCCTCTGCTACCAACTTGTGAGGTGATCTCACGATGAATCGTTAAAGGTGCTTCCAAGTAAAGGCATCACGCAGAGATGCAATCATATTAGCTTTATTCAATGATAGATCAAAGAGAAAGAAATACTTGGAATGAAAGCATTCATGCCTGCATGTGAGAGAGAAATAAAATAAAACAAGCTAGCATTACATAACTAAAACAAGAGAAGGACTAAGAGGCTAGGAGTAGAGGTAGAACTAGAACTGGAGACTAGAAATTGAGAACAAAGAGCAGCCCCTCGTGCAGAGGTATTTATGGGGGGTCTTGGTCCCTCCCTGACCATAAAACTCTCTCGCCAATGGGGCTGTCAGGTCCGAGACCCTTGGCTCATCAGTGGAAGCAAAGAAGCCTCTTTGCTCCCATCTGATGACCTTTTTGGGGAACTGCCAATGGCTGGCACAAAACATCTAACACCCCACCCCCCTTGTCTGAGGAGGCCACGTAGCTCTGCTGCCAGATGCGAAGGATACAAAGGCATCGCAATATTTGCAGTTTTATTTTGCATTATTTTCCTTACAATTCTCAATGCTCAAAACAAGCCTCTCTTTGTCTTAGCTTTAGCTGTGTGATTGTGCATCTTATCCACTCTATGTTTTCACAAGCATGAAGTGCAATTTTCAATTGGATTACGATCTCGGAGGCCCTCAGGACAGCCGCTTAATTAGTCTGTATTCCAACCTCACAGGGTTGTTGCGTCATTACTGCCATTCTATCCTTTTTGATGCAGGGCCCCCTGAAACAATGACAGGTGGGAGTGGGGGAAGGGTATTTTGAAGGGGGAGGGGAGCTCTGTGGCCCTTCAGTGAATCCTGAAGTGTGGGAGAGTAACAGCCAGGACTTGCTTCTCCGGCCGGGGATTCCGGATGATGCCCATGAAGAGGGGGATGTCCGTCACGTCCTCCATGATCATGAAGATGAAGGGCTGGTCGAGGGAGAAACCTGAGAAGGAGAGGAAGGTGAACGTGCTGGTGGCCGCTGCCGCCTTCGCTCCATCCTCGGTCAACTCCAGGGCGGCTCGTTGCTGGATGCTGGAGACCGTGAGGGGCCCCTCGGCAATGCGGCTGAGGTCTGGGGTGGAAAACAGCTCACCGAGACCTGGAGGGAAGAGAGAGGACCACAACTGAAGTGGGAGCAGCTCCCTGCCCATCGCTGGGAGGAGGAGGAGGAGGAGGAGGAGGAGGAGGAGGAGGAGGAGGAGGAGGAGGATGGAAAGTCAACATAGATAGCACGAAGAAGCTGGGCGGGAGGGCGGGAGTTGCAGGCCTTCCGTCCCATCTGGGGTCTCTCACCTAACCGAGTTAAGACCCCCTTGAGCTCCGTGTGGTCCTCTAAGTGCAGCTTCGGCATCTTCACGCTGGTGGGCCTCTCCTGGGGGAACGACCTCTGCAGGTTGTGCTGGAGGACCTCAGACAGAACCTGGGAGAAGTTCTTCTGCTGGTGGAGGCTGGGGACGATGGCCACGAAGGAGGTGTTGCCTTTAAAGGGGAACCTGGCCACCTGGAGGAAAGGGCAGAGGAGGGTCTGGGAAGGGCAAGAGCCACGAGGCTGCCACAATCACGGGAGCCCATGGGTGGCCTCCTCTCACAGAAGCCACCGGGGCCTCCCTGAGCCCTCCCGGTGGGGCGAGTGAACACAAAAGCTGCCCTTCTGCTACGGATGACAAGATGGCAGCCTGGCATCAGTAATGGGGGGACGAAGCAGTGGGGGATAGGGAGGCAGGGAGGGAACTCGGAGGAAGTGAATCCAAGCAGACGGTCCTGCGGGAAGCATACACACAAACACACACCCGTCTCAAGGTCACACCAAAAGAATGTGCAGCTCGACTGGCAAAGACCGGGACCATTTCCCAAATGATTCATTAAGACCTCATTGGTCAGTGACTGATAACCAGGGGGTTGGCCTGGAACAAGGGAAAGTTAACCGTATCTTTGCATGCAAAACTCTCACATTCAGCTTTGCTTCTTCTGTAACCACTTTGGCTTTAGTAAAGTCTACTTTTGGCTAATCACGGACCAGGAGTCTTTCTTTCCTAACTGGCCAAGTTGGGACAGTGGACATCCGGGGGCTCCTCTCCCCCCCTCCCCTGCCTGGCCCCCCTCTACCTTGGCCTCCAGGGACCCTATTGTGAACCATCTCAGTGGGAAGCTGTGTCCCTTCATCATCTCCACGGAGACCGCAGACTTCTCATCCAGGTAGAACAGGCTGGGTTCCGTCAGTTGTGGGTTGAACTTGGTCTTCCAGAACCCTGGGCCACAGCAGACAGGACATCAGGCCCAGGGGCCAAAGGCCGGCAACCTTCCCCTCCCCCAAGCTGGTCCTTTCACCCTGAGAGCTGAAGGTCTTCCAGTCCCGCTTGGAAGAAACCCAGACCGCCCACAGTGGCTTTCCCCCCCAGCCGGGCAGCAGAGACCCACCTCGGAAGTAGATGGCATTGAGAAGGACCATCACAACGCTGGGAGGCAGCTCGGTGAGCATGGTGGGGATCAGCCCATTGGTGGCTTCTGCCACCCAGCTGTTGATGGCCTCCAGGTCGGCCTTGATGTTCCCAGAAAGGAGGGCCGGCTTCACTCCGTAGAATCTCTGGGACGCCTCCAGGAATGTCTCTTTGAAGGGGAAGCCTGGGAAGGAGGAGGCAGGGGGATCAGGCCCAGCAGGGGGGCCTCACCGCTCCCCAACTCCTGGAGGGAGGCTGCGATGCCTGGTCCCCTGGCCCCGAATGGGCTGAGGGCCCTTCCTGACTCTCAGGGGCTGGGGTTGTGTTGGAGTAGCCTTTATTTCTGAATAAATAAATTTTGCTTATAAAGCCACACGTGCAATAATGTTGCTCCTTCAGCAGAAAAAAAATTATTCTGAAAAGAGAAAGGGCGTCTCCTAAGAACTGCAGTCCTGGGATCCTGGCCACATCCTCCACTGAAGGGGAGCAACTGTCACTTTGATATCCTGAGTGGGAAACTGAGGGGGTTAAAGAGCGCGTCAAAAGTCTTCAAAATCTACAAGATGATCGCCAGGTCAGATTGCTCACGCCGTGGTGGGGCTTGGGTTGGGGGCCTACGGGGCCCCGGAGTGGGGTGTGGGATTGCCTATTCCCACAGCGGTAGGGAATGGCCGCAGGTGTATGAACAGAGGGCCGTATCAATATCCGGGAGTGCGTCCCCGCTGTCTCCAAGCGGTGATGCGCTCCGACCCTCTGATTTCGGCCCGTGGTACCGGGAGCGAGGATGAGCAGCCACCTGAGCTCAGGCTCGTGTATTTTAATGCCAGGTCCGTAATGAATAAAGCACCTCTCATTCGTGAGTTGGTTGAGGAGGAGCATGCGGACCTGGCTTGCATTACGGAGACCTGGTTGGGCCCAGAGGGCGGGGTCCCCCTGGTTGATCTTTGCCCATCAGGCGTCCGGGTGCTGCACCAGCCGGGCCCAGGGTAGGGGCGGTGGAGTGGCAGTAGTTGCGAGGGAGACCTTATGTCCGCAGGAGGCCACCATAGTCCAGATAGTCGGGTGTGAGTCCCTCCTCCTGAGATGTGGCCCTAGAGCTCAGTTGGGCTTGCTGCTGGTGTACTTTTCGCCTAGTCGCATAGCAGCAGCCCTGCCTGAGCTTCTCAATATCCTCTCAGGGTTGGTGGTTGAGTTCCCCAAACGTATGGTCTTGGGTGACTTCAACCTACCATCCCTGGGGGGATCATCTGAGTTAGCTCGGGAGTTCATGGCTTCCATGATGGCCATGGACCTGATGCAGGTTATTCAGGGCCCAACTCATGGGGGGGTCACACGCTCGATTTGGTTTTTCTATCCGGACGGTGGTTAGATGATCTTGGTGGGGGTTTTCCAATTATTACACCCCTGTCATGGACCGATCATCATCTCCTGCGGCTGGTCTTCCATTTTGCCACTCCCCGTCGTGGGGTTGTTGAGCCAATGAGATGGTTCCGCCCTAGGCGCCTGATGGACCCTGAGCGGTTCCAGGAGGCGCTTGGGCCCCCACCTGCCTCCTTTGCCCACAGCTCGGCCGATGCCCTAGTGGAAGCCTGGGAAAGGGCGGCCACAGAGGCACTCGACCGAGTTGTATCCATGCGGCCCTTGACCCGGCACAGATCCCAATGGGCTCCATGGTTCTCCATGGAGCTCCGGGAGATGAAGCGCCGGAGACGGGGCCTAGAGAGCTGTTGGAGGTCCAGCCAATCCGAATCCGACCGGTTATGACTAAGGTCGTTCACGAGAACTTATCTCGTGGCGATGAGGGTAGCAAGGTCTAACCACTTTGCCACCCTCATTGCGTCCGCAGATAATCGCCCGGCCGCCCTGTTTAGAGTAACTCGCTCCCTCCTTAATCAGGAGGTGAGGGAGGAGCCCTTGCAGGGTCGTGCCGAGGAGTTTAGTCGATATCTGTCGGACAAAATCGCTCAGATCCGGACCAGTCTGGACTCCGACTGGGCAGAGTCTGATGATGAGGATACGGGCAGTCTTGTCGATGTTATCTGGGAGGAGTTCGATCCTGTGACTCCTGAAGACGTGGACAGGATCATGGGGAAGCTGAGCTCCACCACGTGTTTGTTGGACCCGTGTCCCTCCTGGCTGATTTATGCGGCCCGGGATGGGACACGAGGCTGGCTCCAGGCAGTGATAACTGCTTCTTTGAGTGAGGGTACCTTTCCCGCCGCCTTGAAGGAGGCGGTGGTGAGACCCCTCCTCAAGAAGCCTGCCTTGGACCCAGCAATATTAAAAAACTTTCGTCCGGTCTCCAACCTTCGCTTCCTTGCGAAGGTTGTTGAGAGCGTGGTGGCGCAGCAGCTCCCTCTGGTTCTGGATGAAGCGGATTATCTAGACCCGTACCAATCGGGCTTCAGGCCCGGGTACAGCACGGAGACGGCATTGGTCGCGCTGGTGAATGATCTCTGGCGGGATCGGGACAGGGGTTGCTCCTCTGTCCTAGTCCTTTTAGACCTCTCAGCGGCTTTTGATACCATCGACCATGGTATCTTGCTGCGACATCTCGGGGTTGGGAGTGGGAGGCACAGTTTTTCAGTGGTTCTCCTCCTACCTTCTGGGACGTTCGCAGTCGGTGTTGGCAGGGGGGCAGAGGTCGACCTTGAGGCCTTTCATTTGTGGAGTTCCTCAGGGATCGGTCCTCTCGCCTCTCCTGTTCAACATCTATATGAAGCCGCTGGGTGAGATCATTCGTGGCTTTGGAGTTGGGTATCATCAGTATGCTGATGATACCCAGCTTTTCATTTCGACCCCAAACCACCCCAGTGATGCCCTCAACGTGATGTCCCGTTGCCTGGAGGCGGTTCAGGTCTGGATGGGGAGGAACAGGCTTCGACTCAACCCTGACAAGACTGAGTGGCTGTTTGTGCCGGCATCCCGGGAAATTCAGATTACTCCATCTCTTGCCATGGGGGGTGAGCTATTACCCCCCGTAGATAGGGCGCGCAACTTGGGGGTCCTCCTAGACTCACAGCTCTCTTTAGAAGAGCATATTGGAGCTGTGACTAGGGGGGCCTTTGACCAGATTCGCCTGGTGCGCCAGTTGCGGCCCTATCTGGACCGGGATGCCTTGCGTACAGTCACTCATGCTCTCGTGACCTCTCATCTGGACTACTGTAATGCTCTCTACATGGGGCTGCCCTTGAAGACCACTCGGAGGCTCCAACTGGTGCAGAATGCAGCCGCGCGAGTTGTGTTGGGAGTCTCCCGATACTCCCATGTTACACCTTTGCTCCGCGAGCTGCATTGGCTGCCGGTTGTCCTCCGGGTGAGATTCAAGGTGTTGGTAATGACTTACAAAGCCCAACATGGCATGGGTCCAGATTACCTACGGCAACACCTGCTGCCGGCATCAACCTCCCTCCGTCCAGTGCGCTCCCACAGAGAGGGCCTCCTCAGGGTGCCTCCGATCAAAGAATGTCGATTGGTGGCCCCTAGGGGGAGGGCGTTCTCTGTGGGCGTGCCAGACCTGTGGAACCGCTTGCCGGTCGAGCTCCGGATGGCCCCCGACCTTCGCTCCTTCCGGCGGGATCTAAAAACTTATTTATTTGAGCAATCCGGCCTGGTTTGATGGGTTAAGGGCTGGGTTTTTAATATGGTTTTAATTACTGTTCATATCGGGCATAATATTTAATTGTTTTTTAACTTTTGTACTTTGTTTTTAATATTTATTGCCCTGTACACAGCCCTGAGTCCTTCGGGAGAAGGGCGGTATAAACATTTAATAAATATAAATATATAATATAAAAGGGCTGGTTCTCTTCTGAGATTGTGTCGGCCTTTTCCCCCGATTTAAATTTAGTAAATGCATTGGCCAGTAGGCCAGTAGCAACGGCCAAGCAGATTAAGTGGCGTTTCTTGCAAAAAGCCTGCAGTCGTCCTAAGGCCAGCTGAGGTGGCCTGGCAGCCTGGCAGCAAAAGGGGCCTCGGGAATTTCATCTGCCGGCAGCCGGCACTGGCACCCTGGGCGGATGTGCAGGCCTGGGGCGCTCTCATTGGCCTCCAGGGCCGTCTTGGCAATGCCCAGCAGTGCAATGTGGCCCCCCCTGCTGCTCTCCTCCTGGGCAAACATGGCAAGGGAAACAATTGTGAAACTTCCTCTCCTCAGATGCCCCTCTTTCTCCTCTGGGGCAACGCCTCTGAAGGGAGACGGACAGCACTCTCTCTCTCTCTCTCACACACACACACACACACAGACACAGACACAGACACACAGGGGTGCTCACCTCTTACCCACAGGGATGGCTCACCTTTCTGCAGGAAGAGGCGGCCGGCTATGTTGAGGGCCGTCCGTTGGAGATGCTGGGTGACCTCCCGCAGCGCCTGGTGGAGGCAGGGCACGGAGTCCATGTGCAGGACCTCCAGGACATGCGTCTCGGTCTGGTTGGCGGCCCCTGAAACGAGCCAGGCTCAGCCCAGGCCAGAGAAGCAGTGGCCGAAGGGCTCTGGGGGTGGGGGAGCAGCCCTTAGGAGCCCCCCCACCCTTGGCAGCCTAAGAGGAGCAGCCCTTCTCCCCCGGGTGAGCTCCTTGGAGCAGAGGGGGCTGGTGGTCTCTGGGCAGTGGGGCTGCAGGGCTTCTCCCTCCTTCATTCCTGGGGAGTCTGCCATGGCATCCAGGAGGGCCATCTCGGCACTAGTGGCAACTGGAGCTCAGCAGAGCAAATGAGACAGCTGGGATTAGCGAGGGGGGGAGGAGGAGGAGGAGGAGGAGGAGAGCTGCGCCTCTGCAGGATGCTCTCTCCTGAGGGGTGCTCCCCAGAAGCAGGGGGGGTCAGCCTCCCCCCTCCGAGAAGGGTCTTCCGGGCGGTGTTACCTAGGGACAGGTGGGCGAGGGCCAGGGTGAGGCTGAGGGGCGAGAAGATGGCATTGCCCAGGCCCTTCTCCGCCTCGATCTCCCGCAGGAGGTCCACCCCGAGGGCCCTCATGGCCGAGGCGATCTGGCCCACGCTTCCAGAGAGGGCCCGCTCCCGGCAGCCTTCCTCCCCCTCCTCCTCTCCCTCAGGGGAATTGGGGAGGCCCTCCTGCCCTTTCGACCCGTCCGGAACCGTCTCCCCCTGGCCGGCAGCTTCATCTGGAAAGTGGGGAGGCAACTTTGTGGGGCCTTGAAGGGCCCCCTGGGACCCGGGTTCCGTTCCCGCCTGTAGCAGCAGATCGTCTTCAGGGGGAACCGCCGCAGCAGTGACCTGCAAGGGGAGGAGGGGGGGAGAAGACTCTCTGAATCTCCTGCCAGGAAACCCCCCCCCCCGGTTCAAAGCAGCTTCTGCGGGGTCCTTTCTGAGCCGGGTTGATTTCTGGCAGTGCTGGAACGAAGGGCGCTTTGCTGAGTGTTGGTCTACATTTGTCAGTGTTGGAGAGTTCACACGAACACTATAAGTGGGACAACACTGCCCACGACACCCTCGGTCCCCGCCTGACCACGGCAGCCCTTGAAGGGAAGGGGATCACGGGGGCCCCCCAGTGGGGTGGCAGGCTTGGCTACAGAACCCAAAAATGCCTTCTTCCCAGGAGGGGCCAGGATTCGATTAAAGACAGGAGCCTACTTCCTTTTTGTGACCTTCCCCCCCCCCCCGCAGGGAAGGATTCTCAAAGGGAAGCAGGCGGTAACTCACCTGGTCCGACCCAGCACACAGGACAGGAAGGCAGGCGGCCAGCAGCGTCCAGAGCAGCAGAGCCATCAGGCAGCGGACGAGGGGGCTGCAGGAGCGAAGAGGCTGTGCTGACCTGCTGCACCTTCAGGGTCCCAGGGGGGCCAAACCGAGGTGCCTGTTTTCCACCCCTCCTTCGCCTGCAGGACCCAGGAGGTCAGGCCTGGCACCAAGTGGCACTGGCTGTGGCTGGCGTGGTTGGGCTTTTCAACCCCTTCTCCCCCACCTGCCCCCTGAAGACGGGGAGGAAGTGCCACATTTCCTGGCGTGTGTGGGTGTATGAGGGGGAAGTACCAGCCTCCCCCACCCAGATCCACCACCAGAACCCAGGAAACCGATTTCCACACTGCCAAAAAAGGGCAACGGTGCCCCAGCCTTAAGATGGCAGCATTCCTGCCCCTGCGCCAGTTCACCCCCTTGCTGCCCCCTACTCCACCTTGTTCCTCAAGCGGCTTTTCCCAAGGCTCTCCCGCTGCCCCTCTCTGGCCCTTCAATGGGGCAGAAGAGCCCCAGCCTAACCAGGAGCCAGCAGTGACGCCCCTCCCCCTGGCAGACAAATATTGACTTTCTTCTGTATCCGGTTAAATATTTGTTCAGAATCTCAGGTCCAGGGGGCAATGCAACCCCCCCCGGCACCTCCCCCTTTGATGGGGCCCTAGAGGAAGCACCTTGCCTGCGGAGGGGAAGGTGGCCCAGCCCCCCACCGACTCTTGCAAGGTTGGCCCCTCATGAGCTCCTCTGAGCAAGTGGGCAGAAAGCACACCTCAGCCCCATGCCCCCACCTTTCCCCCTCCCCACTCCAGGCAGCCCCCCCAGGCCAGGTGAGCCCTGCACCTTCCCACTTGGCCAGGGGTTCCAGGGTGGCCTGCAGGCACTCCTGCTGGCCAGGATCACCCCTGGGCACTCCTGCTGTGTCTGTCCTCACCCTTCAGAAACAAGACAAGAACATCCTGGCTAGTCTGTTCGTATCATCAATATTCATAGCCTCCCCCCGTTCCAGAGCTCCCTCTGGTCACGAGCTGCCCAAGGTCCGGAGGAAGCATTTAAAATAAAAATAAAGGGGCAGCTCTGAATACTCCCACCCACACACACACTGCTGTGGTTTGACAAAAGAGGACAGGCGGGGCTTCGGTGGGGCAGCCATTGAGAAGGCAGGAGTAAAACTCCTCTTAGACCTCCACTGCTAAGCAAGGCGGTTAAGTAACTCGGGCCCTATTTTACAACCTTTTTTGCTAGGCTGTTAAGCGAATCACTGCAGTTGTTAAATGAATCGGGCGGTCATGAAATGGATACAAAATATGCATCGCTCGAGGTTCAATATTCAAGTTCGGTCTTCCTTAACAGCAGTACCAGGTCGGTGACTGGCCTGGTGTAAAGCCTCTTAACGAAAGTCTGTGTGTCATGACATGACTCTTGTGGCTTCGTGATCTGGACTTCAACTTGGCGAACTAGTCCATCAGAGCTGGGTAGAACTTGGTGCACAAGCCCTATGGGCCACGAGTTCCGATGCGCGTCCTTGTCTCTGAACAAGACAAGGTCTCCTTCTTCGAGGTTAGGCTCTTTGGTCTTCCATTTGCAGTGATCCTGTAGGGTAGACAAGCATTCTTGCTTCTGGCGCTTCCAGAAGGTGTTGGCGAGCAGTTGAACTTGTCTCCATTGTTGTTTATACATGTCTTTGTGAACAAACTTTCCTAATAGTGCTGGCCAATCACCTCTCTTCTGGGTTAGCAAGGTGGCCGGGGTGAGGATAGTTGGATTTTCAGGATCTGAGGAAACTGGAACCAAAGGTGGACCTGCCACTTCTGCCATGAGGATCTCACGCGTCAGTGTGGGTGTCTTTGTCAACATGGAATCCAGGATTTTGTGGGCTATGCTGATCATGCGTTCCCATGCTCCTCCCTTGTGGGATGCATGGGGAGGGTTAAATGTCCATACACAGTTTTGACCCTTTAGATGTTTGTCAATTAATGACTCGAGGTGAGTGCCTTCATCAATCTGTAATTCCTTGCAGGCTCCTACAAAGTTAGTTCCCCGGTCAGATCTAAATACCTTGACTGGGCCTCTGTAGGCCTGGAACCTTCCTAGAGCGTTGATGAAGCAGGAAGTGTCCATGGATGCGATGACTTCAATGTGAACAGCTCGAACACTAAGACATGTGAAGAGGACGGCCCAACGTTTGCTGTTAGCTTGACCACCTCTGGTCTGACAAACAGTCATGGACCAAGGCCCAAAGACATCTAGGCCTAGGTTGGTAAATGGCGATCCGGGACTAAAGCGCTTGGGTGGCAGGTCAGCCATCAACTGGTGTTATGTCGTCCCCCATTGTTTGCAACAATGCAGGCACCTGTACAAAATGGCAATGATGCATCTTTTGGCTCCCACAATCCAGAGTCCAGCAGCTTTGATGGCACCTTCTGTGAAGTGCCGGCCTTGATGGTGGACGGTTTCGTGGTAGTGTTGGACCAGCTGGTTTGTTACGTGTTGATGAGCGGGAAGGATGACAGGGTGCTTGATGTTTGGGGCTATTTTAGTCTTATCTAGACACACACCCCTTACTTAAAGTAAGTCATGGCTATCAAGGAATGGGTTCAACTTCAGAGTGAACTAGACCCCGGGATAAGCTTCTGAGCTTTCAGACATTCGAATACTACCGAGTATACATCTTGTTGCACATTTCGTAGAATCCCTCTCTCGGCTTGGAGATAGCTGTCTGGAAACCTTATCTCACGATGCAGGAAATGGATGATCACTGCTATGCCCAATACGAGAGGTCTCCATCTCGTTCGAAGTGAGGTGGTTCTAGGGAATGGTTAAGGGGTGGTTTCTCTGTCTTTCCTTGATCATTGTCGACAAGCAGATGGCCTGGATGGTCATTTTCTTGTCCTCTCTGAGCAATTTACTGGGTACCTGAGGTCAAACATCGGCATCTTGATCTGGGTCTAGAAGCTCATGATGTGTTGTGATTCTGTGCCAGCCTGTGATCCCGGCAGCTGAGTCTGGGGAATCTGAGGAGGAGGAGGAGGGGCCTGTGGAGCCATCGGAGTCAGAGGAAGGCTGATGAGCTCCAAGATTTACATTCCAGTGAGGAGCCTGGCCCTTCTGCTCATGCCGCAGATGAGACGCAGCTGGGTGGGAAGGCTGGGTTGGACTCGGAGGATGCACAGCTGTAGGACATGAGAGACGCCTGCAAACGAAGACAGGCCAGGAGAGTAGGCCAGAGGGAGGCAATGGGGCGACTCTGGAGAAGACATTGAGAAGCCATGCTTTGAGGACTGAATTACAAAAAGGGAATGTGTGGGCGGTGCTTGTTGCTGAAGGCAACTGTTGCAAAGTACTTCATGGGATCATGTTCTGTTGGTATTGCTGGTGAATACTTCTGTGTTTTGCATTGTGTTTCGTGTGGACAATTTTCTCCATTTGGATTGTGTTTTGTTGCCTTTGTTTTTGGACCACTTGGCAAGTTTGTTACCAATATTAAAAGGGGTTTTGTTTTGAGTCTCCAGCCTATTTGTCAAAAGGGGTTTTGTCCTTGTGCATTTAACAAGGACGTACATAAGCTGGGACAGAACATGATGTTCCAGTCCCTATGACTCAGGACCCTTTATCCAGATCGATTCTGCCAACTGTGTTGCAGGAATAGACCACGTAGCCTCGTCTGCTGGGTTCTGATCTGTTGGCACATACCGCCACTGCTCAGGACCTGAAGACCTTCTGATCCTTTCCACTCTATTGCTATCATAGACGTAGAAGTGTCTGCTTTGGTTGTGAATGTAGCCCAACACCACCTTGCTGTCTGTATGGAAGGTGGTGGGTTGTAGCTCAAGGTTTATCGTTTCCATTATCAGGACTGCTAGTTCTACAGCCAATATGGCACTGCAGAGTTGCCAGCTTCGCCTTCCCCATGATGAAATTGATGTGAATGTCGCTCTCCCCACCGTAAACTCTGATGTATCCTACAGCTGCTATTGTTTTCATTGACGCATCTGAGAAAACATGCAACTCTTTCTTCGTTGCGGCAGCAGGTAAAATGGGATCATACATGCGCTGCATGTGGACGCTTTGGAGACAACTTAGGGATGCACGCCATGTCTCCCAGTCTTGCATCTGTTCTGGCGGAAGTGGCTCATCTCAGTCTGTGGTGCTTTGGGAGAGCGCGCACAGAAGGAGCCTCCCTTGAACCATTACAGGAGCAGCAAACCCTAAAGGATCGAACAAACTATTCAGTGTTGACAGAACTCCTCTTCTTGTGAAGATGGTGTTCTGTGCCAGAGCTCTAAAGGTGAAGACATCTTTCTTCAAGTCTCAACACAGAGACTGCGTTGGATAAGAGGGGCATCTGTGCCAAAATCAAGGTCCTGTAATCCCTTAGCATGGTGTTCAGGATTCAAGGCTTCCAACACTTCTTCACTGTTGGATGCAATTTTGTGCAGCCTAAGGTTGGCTGCTGCTAGCATCTGCCATGTCCCTTTTAATAGGTTTATGGCTTCTACTGGAGTGGGTACAGATTTTAGGCCATTGTCTACGTAGAAATCCCATTCTATGAAGCATCTGGAGTCTGCACTGAATTTGGCTTCGCCCACACAAGCGGTGTGTTGCAGGCCATAGTTAGCAATTGCAGGGGAAGAACCATTCCCCAAAATGTGCACTTGCATTCTGTATTCTGTTATCTGTTGGTTGTGCTGTTCATCACTGAACCACAGGAAGCGCAGGTAATTGCGATGGTCTTCCCTGACGTAGAATGTCAGCCATGACTGCTATAGCTTCCTTTCTGAAGTTGTAGCACGTTCTGGTCATCCACGTAGGCTTTGACACAGCTGTATGAGCTTCCACTCTCTGGCCTTTCAAAATTGTGCATGAAGGTAGCACCTTCAACATCCATCTGTAAAGCTGATGCCCTTGCTGCTCTCTCTGCTGCCTCCCATTCATGCTGTAGAAACTCAAGGCTGGCCTGAGGTTTGGCCACATGTAAAGCTGCTTCACCCTGAGTTTAGCAATTTCTTCCTTTTGCAGTTGCTCTGCTTTTGCCACACATAGAGTCACTTCAGCCACCACAGATTTGATTCCTACTTCTGCAGCTTGAGCGGCAAAGCTCTCTGCCCTTGAGACTCGGGACGAAGGGCTATGACGAGAAGATGCTTCAGAAGGACAGGAGGAGCCTGAGACAGAAGATTGCTGTGACACGCTGGTACACCCCTGAGACCGTTGTGACTTGAGACGAAAGGACGAGGCTTTCTTAGAGGAGTGAGAGGAAGCTACATGTGACCGCTGGGACGGAGCATGCAAATGATGGGTCACCTCGGACTCAGCCTTCTTTGCTCAGTGTGTCCTTTGCCTGAAGATCAGCTTGGAAAAGGTCTTTACTACTTTGTAGGAGCTTCTCATGATCTTTCTTTATCAGCTTGAGGTTGTCATGGTTCTGATTAATGAGACAGTTCAAACACCATTCAGGCATTGTTTTATCTAACAGTCTATAATAATGAGAAACGCGAAGCATCGACACTCATGGATAGTTGCCAGAATCTGAATTCTCCTCCCCTTTACACATCATATCGTACAGAATTGCCTCCCTTAATTACACGTCATGAATCACATTCACCAATTAGTTTAACACACAAAGTTTCACTTCCCTTCTAAAGCATGCTATTTCTTATCTTCTCAAAACATCCGGGTTGAATCTCTCCCTCGCTTTAGTGATTCAAAGCCAAACAGTTAAACCAAAAGGCTGCCTCTTATATTGTCAGTGCAAAAACATCCAATGTTTGCAGCATTGACAGAGGTGTTGTATTTCCTCTTTGAGTGTTGGATTTCCTAGCTGCGACTGGACGTCTATGAGGTGGCGTTCAAAGCCCTTCCATCTCCTCTTCCAATGAGTGAATGCACTCGGGGGATGGCTCATCTGTGGAGGTGTCGCAGAGTTTCTGCAACCTCTCCCAGGATTTTTCGTGACATTGATAGAACCTATCCCAATTCTCCATCAGGCTTCACCGCATGGCTTCATTAGGCTTTCTTTGTTGCCTCAAGACATAAGGTTTCTGAGATGTTTCTGCCTTTTCTAAATTTTGGACATCAGGGTCTGCACACAAGTTAGGTTTAGGTTAGGTTTATTAAATTTATACGCCACCCTTCTCCCTGAGGACTCAGGGTGGCTCACAACAATAAAAAGTTAAAAGATATAAATACAAAAATTAAAAAAGGATTAAACAATATAAAAAATAAGAACAATTTAAACCAATAAAAAAACCAAATTTAAAAACTATGATCAGTCCAGGCCCGCTTGTTGGAATTACCAGGTCTTTAGGTCATGGCGGAAGGACCAAAGGTCAGGGGCCATCCGCAGTTCCGGGTGCAGTTCATTCCAAAGGATTGGTGCACCCACAGAGAAGGCTCTCCCCCTGGGGGTCACCAGCCAGCATTGCCTGGCCAACGGCACCCTGAGGAGGCCGACTCTGTGGGAGCGAACTGGGCGATGGGAGGTGGACATTGGCAGCAGGTGGTCTCGCAAGTACCCCAGGCCTAAGCCATGTGGGACTTTAAAGGTGATTATCAGCACCTTGAATCGCACCCGGAGGGCAACTGGAAGCCAATGCAGCTCGCACAGGAGTGGTGTAACATGGGAGTATCGAGATACTCCCGTAAGCACCCGCGCAGCCGCATTTTGCACCAGTTGAAGCCTCCAGATGCACTTCAAGGGCAGCCCCATGTAGAGAGCATTGCAGTAATCCAGGCGAGAGGTGACAAGCGCATGAGTGACCATGCATAGGGCATCTCGGTCCAAAAAGGGGCGCAACTGGCGTACCAGGCGAACCTGTGCAAAAGCCCCCCTGGTCACGGCAGTTAGATGATCTTCCAAATTAAGCCACGAATCCAGGAGGATTGCGGGCCCTTTCTGAGGGGGGAAATAGCTCCCCCCCATCAGAAGAGATGGAACCTGTTGGACAGTACAAGATGCCGATATCCACAGCCACTCGGTCTTGGAGGGGTTCAGCCTGAACCTGTTCCTCCCCATCCAGACCCGCACCGCCTCCAGGCACCGGGACATCACGTCAAGGGCATCACTGGGTTGGGTCAGGGTGGAGATAAACAACTGGGTATCATCGGCATATTGGTGATACCTCACCCCAAAGCCACGGATGATCTCACCCAGTGGCTTCATATAGATGTTGAACAGGAGGGGGGAGAGAACCGACTCCTGAGGTAACCCACAAGAAAGGGGCCTCGGGGTAGATCTCTGCCCCCCTGCCACTACAAACTGCGAACGGCCCAAGAGGTAGGAGGAGAACACTGTAAAACAGTGCCTCCCACTCCCAACCCCTCGAGCCATCGCAGCAGGATACCATTGTCGATGGTATCAAAAGCTGCTGAGAGGTCAAGTAGGACCAGGACAGAGGAGCAACCCTTGTCCAGGGCCCGCCAGAGATCATCTACCAGTGCAACCAATGCTGTTTCCGTGCTGTAACTGGGTCTGAAACTGGACTGGTATGGGTCCAGATAGTCTGCTTCATCCAGGAATTGCGGGAGCTGATGCGCCACAACACTCTCAACAACCTTCGCTACAAAGCAAAGGTTGGAGACAGGATGATAGTTATTCAACAAGGCTGGGTCCAGAGCAGGCTTCTTGAGGAGGTGCCTTACCACCGCCTCTTTTAAGGCGGAGGGGAAGACACCCTCCATCAGTGAAGTGTTGACAACTGCCTGGAGCCAGACCCCTGTCACCTCCCTAGCGGCCGAAATCAGCCAGGAGGGACATGGGTCCAATAAACAAGTTGCAGCGCTCAGCTTACGCATAATCCTGTCCACATCATCCAAAGTCACAGGGTCAAACTCACCCCAAATGGTATGACCAAGATCTGCCCTCTCCACTCCATCGGATTCCGCCCAGTCGGAGTCCAAACCAGTCCAGATCTGAGCAATTTTGTCCTGCAGATTTGTCCTGAAGAAATTCCTCAGCCCTACCCTGCAAGGGGTCATCCCTTGGTCACTGGTTAAGCAGTGAGTGGGTCACTCTAAACAGGGCGGCTGGGCGATTATCTGTGGACGCAATGAGAGTGGAAAAGTAAACACGCTTTGCCGCTTCCATCGCCACTAGGTAAGACTTAAGACAAGTTCTTAGCCGTGTTCGATCAGATTCGGATCTGCTGGACCTCCAACAGCTCTCTAGGGGTCTTTTCCGGCGCTTCATCTCTCGGAGTCCCTCGGTAAACCAGGGGGCCACCCGGGATCTGCGCTGGGTCAGAGGCCGCAAAGGCACAACTCGATCCAAGGCCCCAGCAGCCGCCTTCTCCCAGGCTTCTACTAGGGCCTCGGCAGAGTCATGGGCAAGGGAAGCAGGAAATGTCCCAAGCTCCGTCTGGAACCTCTCAGGTTCCATCAGGTGCCTGGGGCAGAACCACCTGGTCAGTTCCGCCTGCCACCAGCGGGGGGTGGCGTACTGAAAGTCTAGCTGGAGAAGGAAATGATCGGACCATGACAGGGGATGGATAGTTAAATCCCCCCTACCCAGATCATTAATCCACTGCCCAGAGATAAAAACCAGGTCGAGTGTGTGACCTCCATTATGAGTCGGGACCTGAATTATTTGAGTCAGGTCCATGGCCGTCATGGAAGCCATGAACTCCCCTGGCCAACTCAGACGCCTCACCCGTGGAAGGCAGATTGAAATCCCCCAGAACTATAAGCCTGGGGAACTCAATCGCCAACCCGGGCAAGACGTCGAGGAGCTTGGGCAGGGCCAATGATATGCAGCTGGAAGACAGGTACGTAATCAATAGGCCCAACTGAACTCCAGGACCCCACTTCAAAAGGAGAGACTCACACCCGCCTATCTGAGGGACAGTGGCCACTCGTGGACAAAGACTCCCTAATAATAATCGCCACCCCCCCACCCCCTGCCCTGGCTGGTGAAGCAACCAGAAGCCCAGTGGGCATAGTTCCGAGAGGGGGACACCCCCCCTCTTGGCCCAACCAGGTCTCCGTGATGCAGGCCAGGTCCGCGTTCTCCTCCTCAATAAGATCATGTATGAGGGGAGCCTTGTTCACCACAGACCTGGCATTGAAATAAACCAACCTGAGCCCAGGCTCCTGCAATCCTATGCCCCCGGGGGAGCAAGAAGAGCCACGAGGGCGGGAACAGGCAACCGCTTGAAGACAGCAGTGGCCCGTTCCCCAATTGCGATAAAGCCGTCTGCTCCCACACTCTCTGCCCCTCCCAATCACCATCAAAATAGGAAGACCCTCCTCACTCAGAGCTGAGTCCGCCCCCAAGCCCCTACTCCCCCCCCCCACGACCATCCGATGGTCTGGACTGCAGTCTGGGTCGAACTCCCCCAAGTTCGTTCCAGATCCCTAAAGCCTCCCCCCTCCCGGGTCCCCTTAAAATTTTATATAAAAATCTTAATAAAAATCCCCTCAGCCTCTTCTTTGAAGCATGCCATCTCTCAGGGTCCCAAAACCTGTCATCAAGAAAGTTCTTATGTAGGACAGATGGACATTCCTGCAAGAGGGGGGGGATCTCGCAGCAAGTAAAGTTCTTCAAAGGTGTATGCTGGCATACAAAGGAAAGCGGTAACGGTAACATCGGGCAATGGAGGGTGGCAGTAGATGGAATCGATGAAAAGTTCAGTTGGCCAGTGGCAGGTCCCAAAGCTACAATCATGATGATAATAAAATAATCAATGGTGGCGACAGCAAAAGTCATAATGAAATAAAGATGACAAGTCCAGAAGTGGGGGGCAGCCCGATGACAATGCTGATGGACCCAAACCAAGTTGAGGTTATTTGGATGGACCAGCTCTTCTGGCCTATTAGAGGACTCTGCCATGACTAGGGAAGACTCAGAGGATTTCCTGGATATTTTAAAAGACTTCAGTAATTTTCACTCTTTGACCACCAGGGCGCGATGTACGCGGGTAGCATAAATACAAGCCTGTTGTTTGCAGATTAGTCACCAGAGGGGGCTGTGTAGACTACACTTGGAAAAACTGGCTGCTGCCAGTTCCCTTCTGAAGAGGGATGCGAGGATAATTGTCCGCTTCCGGAATCTGTAAGCGTTAGAACTCCCGAGGTTGAAATCCCAATTTGGACTATAGGAGCCTTGCAACTCTAAACGGAATTTGGCTTCGCTATTTCTCTTTAAGCAATAGTCAAGGGAACAGCTGAATAGCTGGCTTCAGTTAAATATAGACTAGAATCATTTATCTCTCCTGTGAGCATTCCAATGCGAGGAAAACTGGCAGTTAGGAGAGCTTATCTGGTCATCAGGCTGGAACCACCTCAGCAGAGACTGCAGATTCCTCAAGACTGTCTTACCACCCTCAAAGACTTCAGAAGCAGAATGGTGGAGAGCTACCAGATCATCTGCCACTGAGAATTTGGGTGAGTGGGAAGTCCTGTCTGCAGACCAGACAGCCCTCCAGCCCCAGGAGTCCCCTGCCAGGTCCTCCAGCCCCACCGAGAGAGAGAACCCCAGCCTGGCACCCCTGCAGCAAGTGGAACCCCCACAAGTGGAAGGCCAACAACCTCTGAGCTTGCAATAGGTAATAGAGGCCTTTCAACAGCTTGGGGTGGTGCAGAAGCCTGGAGATCAGTAGCTGGTGGGAGGACGACCACAGCAAGGAGATTGGTCACCGCCCCCAAATGTACAGCAACCGCTGAGGGGCCTGCAAATGAGGGAGATCCAGCAGCAATCCCCACCCATCCAGCAACCGTTCAGGGGCCTACAGCAGCAGGGGGCATGGCCACAGACCATGAACGTGCAACCCCTAGGCATGCAGCAGCAGTCTTGATGGGACCAGCAGCAACTGGGGATGCAACAGCCACAGTGGGGAGCCCAGAAGCTAGTGATTGATCCATCTTTCAGGGCAACCTTCAATGGGGACCCAGAGAAGCTGATTTTCTTTCTCAACCAAGTGCTCTCTCATTTGAACCGCTGTGCCTACCTCTACCCAGACCCAGCTGCTATGGTTAACGTGATTGCATTCAGCCTAGCAGGAGAGGCATCTGAATGGCTGAATAATTTATACAATGAGCAAGCCCCTGAATTGGAGGACCCCCAACTTTTCCTCCTAGGACTGAGAGAAAGATTTGAGGACCCGTCCATTGCCCTAAAAGCAGAAGAACAAATCCATAAGATAAAGCAAGCCGGCCGGCCTGCCCTGGAGTATGTACGAGAGTTTCGCAAGATAGCCGGTTGGCTAGAGAGGTGGCTTGAGAAGTCCATACTCCATCACTTCAGGGAAGGGTTGAACGACCACCTCTCTCAGGCCTGCATCTATTTAGCAATACCTGATCAGCTGCAAGAATGGTACTAGACAGTGGTAAAATTAGACGTTCATCTCACCCGTTATAAGAAGCCTCCCCCACCTGAAGCCGAGCCGAGGCCAGAACAACCCAAATGGCAATCATCCCCACAAAAACCTCCACCTACTGTTATGGCTGAAAGACCCAGGCCACCTGCAGGCCTGTCAATTAAGTTTTTCTGGTGCAGACAGCAGGGACATCGAGCAGCGAATTGCCCAGTCCCCTACCCCAAATTGCAGAATAGACCAGGACCAGCAGTAAGAAAGAAACCTGCACAGTGGCTAATGAAAAAGAAACCCAACCGGATCACGCAGGAACCTGTTGCCCAGGTCACATCCCCCACACGGCAGGACGCCGGGACTCAGGCTGGATCTGCCCCCGTTATACCCTCTTTCGACAGCGATGATGAAGGAGACAATGACCCGATGGTGAGCCGACACGCCCCACCTTTCTCACTACCTGCCAAGCTCATAATCCCTAAGTCGGGTACACAGGTAGATTTAAAGACGCTAGTTGATTCTGGATGCTCCCAATGCATCATTAGCTTGCCATTTGCCATGAAACTGGGCGTACAATCAAAACTGCTCATTGCTCATGGCTCCCTGATGGGAGGGACCTTAGTCACAGAATTAATGCATCCCCTATGCCTAGAAATAGATGAAATGACTTTGGCTGTGATCCTAAGATTAGCCTGGTTGGACAAATGGAAGCCATTTATCTGGTGGGAGAAAGGAATGAGAACTGTGAGACTACCTATAGGGCCTAAACCTCCCACTGATTCAACAGATGTGGCAGGACAATTTAGGCAATCAAGTGAACAAGCACACATGGCTGCCTCACCGCCACCAGGCAAACCAACCTTCCCCAGTGAGTACCAGGACCTGGCAGGGGCATTTAGAGAGAAAGAATGTGACACCCTGCCCCCTCACAGACCCAATGATTGTTCTATTGAACTGTTGCCAGAGCCAAACTCCTGCAATCGAGAATGTACGCCATGTTCCCCCTTGAAATGGAGGAGATGCAACAATACGTAGACAAAAACCTAGTGAGGGGGTTCATTGAACAAACCAAGTCTACTGTGGGAGCCCCTGTGTTGTTCAAAGAAAAAGAAAATGTGTCCCTTCGTCTCTGCATAGACTATAAAGGCCTTAATGAGGTGAGTGTGGAGAACAAATACCACCTACCCCTCCTGAAAGACTTGTTAACCCACCTAGCTAAGGGGAGTATTTTCATGAAATTGGACCTGAGAGAGGCATACTACCGGGTGAGAATGAAAGAGGGAGACAAGTGGAAAACTCCCTTTAACTGTCTCTTGGGAAGCTACCAATTCAAAGTCATGCCATTCAGGCTGCAGGGGGCCCCATCCGTATTCATGCAGCTGATTAATGAGGTCCTATAAGATCACTTATACAAAGGTGTTCTGGTGTGTCTTGATGACATCTTGATATACAGCACAAATATGACTGATCATATAAAGCTAGTGGGAGAGGCGTTAAAAAAGACTTCCAAAACCTATAAAAAACAGGGTGATCAAAAGAGGGCTCCCCAAAGAATATTCCAAGTTGGGGAAAAGGTTTATCTGTCGACTAAATATTTACGCCTCAAATTACTCAGCAAGAAATTAGGACCAAAATTCTTGGGGCCTTTCCCCATCGTAAGGATCATCAACCCTGTCACAGTAGAATTAAAACTCCCTAGGCTTTTAGGGAAAGTTCACCCTGTCTTCCATTGCAGCCTGCTGAAACCTTTTCGGGACTCCACCTTAAGACGTCCCCCTAAGAAGGCACCTAGGCTCCTCGTAGTAGTGGGTCAGACACGCTATGAAGGGAAATGTATTCTTGACTCTAGAATTTTTAAAGGGAAATTGCAGTACCTAGTACAATGGAAAGGGTACTTGCTGTCTGAAGGTACCTGGGTGAAATCTAGCAATGTGAAGGCTGACCGACTCACCAAAAAGTTTCATGAAAAAATGGGACCTTAGAGATCATCTAGTCGAACCCCCTGCTCAGGCAGGAAACCCTATACCATTTCAGACAAATGGCTGTCCAGTCTCTTCTTAAAAATCTTCCAGTGTTGGAGCATTCACAGTTTCTGGAGGCAGGTTGTTCCACTGGTTAATTGTTCTAACTGTCAGGAAGTTTCTCCTTAGCTCTAGGTTGCTTCTCTCCTTTATTAGTTTCCATCCATTGCTTCTTGTTCTGCCTTTGGGCACTTTGGAGAATAGCTTGACTCCCTCCTCTTTGTGGCAGCCCCTGAGATATTGGAACACTGCTATCATGTCCCCCCTTGTCCTTCTCTTCGTTAAACCAGACATACCCAATTCCAGCAGCCGTTCCTTATATGTTTTAGTCTCCAGTCCCCTAATCATCTTTGTTGCTCTTCTCAGTACCCTTTCTAGAGTCTCAACATCTTTTTACATCGTGGTGACCAAAACTGGATGCAGTATTCCAAGTGTGGCCTTACCAAGGCATAGTAAAGTTGTATTAATACTTCACATGATCTTGATGCTATTCCACTGTTAATGCACCCTAGTACTGTGTTGGCTTTTTTGGCAGCTGCAGCACAATGCTGGCTCATATTTAAGTGATTGTCCACTAGAACTCCGAGATCCCTCTCAAGTTACTACTATTGAGCAAGGTACCCCCTATACTATACCTGTACATTTGGTTTTTCTTGCCTAAATGTAGAACCTTACTTTTTTCACCATTGAATTTCATTTTCTTAGATAGCGCCCAGTATTCAAGTCTGTCCAGATCCTCCTGTATCTTAAGCCTGTCTTCTGGAGTGTTGGCTATTCCTGCCAGCTTGGTGTCGTCTGCAAATTTGATGAGTTCCTCATTTATCCCTTGGGCCAAATCATTGATGAAGATGTTGAAGAGCACTGGGCCCAGAACAGAGCCCTGGGGCACCCCACTACAAACTTCCCTTCATGTAGATGTGGTTCCATTCAGGACCACATGCTGAGTAAGGCCGGTCAGCCAGCTACAAATCCATCTGGTGGTGATGCTATCTACTGTAACCCACATTTTTCTATCTTATCAAATAGAAGGTGGTGATCTACTTTATCAAATGCCTTACTGAAGTCCAAGTAAATTATATCCACAGCATTCCTCTAATCCACTAATTCTGTCACTTGGTCAAAGAATGCAATAAGATTTGTCTGGCATGATCTGTTTTTGACAAACCAATATTTTTTTACATTTTGAAAGAACCTTTTTTTGTTATTGTTGACTTTTGTCACAAGCCTTAGTTCATTTTGAGCCTTAGCTTTCCTCACTTCATCTTTGCAGGCTTGGGCTATTTGCTGATAATCCCTGACATATGCGTTTGCTTACATTACAGGATCTATTCTTGCTTAAGGGGGTCTGGATGTCTAAGTGGCAAACATTGGATGTTTTTGCTTTGACAATATAAGAGGCAGCCTTTTCCTTTAAATTGTTTTGCTCTTAGAATTAGATGAAGCTGGGGGGAGGAGAATGTTTTCCCTGGTTGTTTTTAATAAGATAAGAAATGGCACGCTATAGAAAGGAAGTGAAACTTTACATGTTAAACTAATTGAATAATTGTCAGGACCCACCTCAATCCACATCTTAGGAAATAAGAACTCTTGGATGCAAGTTTAGTCCAAAAGGAAAATGTTTACTAGGATGGAATCGATTGTGGGAATACAAGACGGAATCTGAGAAAAGTTACATTTCAATCCTATATAAACCATTCCCATTCCAGCCCCTCCCCTCATCCATTTGGTCAGGCTGTCGTCAGTTGCTAGGTGTCAGGTCCTTCCATGGGAAAGGGAACTCTCCTTGGTTTTATGGTTATTGCTTTCCTTTTCAGTTGTAAATGAAGATACAATCCAGACCTGTCTGTCCCCCCTCCCTTCCCCAGTAAAACATCCCCTGTTGTTTGAAAATCGCTTTAGTAACCATCCTCTCCCCCCCCCCTCGGAGAGATGGCAGAATCCCCAGAAATAGCACGTTGTTCTACCTATACAATTATGAAATGTGATATAAATGGATTCTGACATTCGGCTCTCCTTTCAGAAAAAAGATGAGTCCATCTGTGGGGAAAGAAAACATATAAATGTTAGCCTGGTTTGTTTGGATATTCTGTATGAAACCTCTTAAGCAGCTTAGGTGCTTTAACATGGAGTTTGTTAGCCCACTCATTTTCTTTTCTTTTTTTTTTTTTGAAAAGTTTTAAAATACATTTTATCTTTAACAATCCCCCCCTCCCCCTCCCCTACCTATCCCTCCCTACCCCTCCCCCCCTTTACCCCTCCCCCCCCCGACTTCCCAGAGCTAAGTACAGGGTATAAAAACAAAGAACAATCATAAACATCCATATGCTACCAACAATGAATTCTTAAATCTATCACTCTCTAGCTCATATAAGATAACTACAAACAATACTAATGTTTCATATATAGAGGGAAAAAAGAAAATAGAAAGGAAGACTTATTCAAATGCTAAATGAAACTTTTTAGTCCCGTATTTCTTCTGGATATATTCAATCCACTTTTTCCACTCCATAATATAACGTTCTTGCGAATGATCTTTCAAATAAGCCGAAATCTTTGCCATTTCTGCTAGGTCAGAAACCTTTAAAGTCCATTCTTCTATAGTCGGCAGTTCCTCCTTCTTCCAATATTGGCCTATTAAGAGTCTTGCTGCTGTAACTAAATTTAACATCAACTTAGTGTCCACAACCCACTCATTTTCTGAGGAGGGGAGGTGTTTCCATGCCACTAAATATTGTATCGTTCCATGGTGTTTTCTGGAATCTAAGATTTCTTTCACTTCAAAATGTTGTTCTCCTTCCACCACGATGGGGGGTGGTGGTGGTGGGATTTTTTCTCGTAGTGGTGATTGTTGTTCTCTCTTTAATAGACTGCAGTGGAAGGTTGGGTGTATTCGTCTAAGATCTTTGGGTCGTTCTAATTCAACTGTTACTGGGTTTATGATTCTTTTAATTGGAAAAGGTCCAATATATTTTGGTCCTAGTTTTTTACAGGGTTGGAGTGATTTCAGGTATTTTGTGGATAAATATACCATCTCTCCTACCCTAAATGGTGTGGGATCGGTTCTTTTTTTGTCTGCCTGTGTCTTGTATGCTTTTCTGGCATCTTCCAACGCTTTCCTAACGATTGGCCATGTATTTTGTAATTGAGCAATCCATTCCTTCAGATCAGGGATAACCGGTTCTTTTGGGGTTAGTTCTGGTATTGGGTTGAAACTCTGGCCTGTAGCTACTTGAAAAGGAGTGTAACCTGTGCTTGAGTGGACTGCATTATTATATGCTACTTCTGCAAAAGGCAGTAGGTCCGTCCAGTCGGACTGCTGAAAATTAATATAGCATCTCAGATATTGTTCAAGTATATTATTAAGTCTTTCAGAAGCTCCGTCTGTCTGAGGATGGTGACTAGATGACAGTCCTTGGGTGGTTCCTAAGAGGGATAAAAATTCTTTCCAAAATGCCGACGTAAATTGCACCCCTCTGTCAGATATGATGCGTTGTGGTACCCCGTGCAATCTGTAAATATGCTGTACAAAAAGTTTTGCTAATGCTTTTGCAGTCGGGATTTTTTGGCAAGGTATGAAATGTACTTGCTTAGAGAACAGATCTGTGACAGTCCAGACTACGGTGTTTCCATTACTTTCTGGCAGTTCTACGATAAAATCCATGGCTATTTCTTTCCATGGGACTGAGGGGTTTGCCACCGGTTGTAACAGACCTGGCGGTTTCCCTTGCAGTCTTTTGGCCATCGCGCAAATTTGACAGCTACCCACATAGCTTTCTATGTCCTTTTTCATAGATGGCCACCAAAATTGCCTTTTAGTTAAGTGTAAGGTTTTTACAAAGCCAAAGTGTCATGCTGATTTTGTATCATGGCACAGTTGCATGAAATTGATTCTCTGTGTGGCAGGTATATATAGCTTCTCCCCCACCCACGGCAGTCCATCTTTAATTGTGCACACATGTTTATTTTTCTGGAACCATTCATCACTTTCCAAAGATTTCCTGAATTCTATTCCAGTTTGGCTATCTACCTTCGGCTTCATTTTTTCTTGTGCCCTGGTGGTGACTGGTGCTGCCAGTTGTTGTTCTGGTACAAGTGGTTTAAAGTCAGTAACTCTTGTGCTGTTATATTGGGGCATGCGGGATAATGCATCTGCCAGGAAGTTCTTTCCCCCCGGTAAGTGTTTGAGAGTGAAATTGAATCGGTGAAAATGTTGGGACCAGCGGGCTTGCTTAGGAGTGAGCTTCCTGGGCATTTTTAGTGCTTCCAAATTTTTGTGGTCTGTCCAGACCTGGAAAGGTATTTTATTTCCTTCTAAAAATTGGCGCCATGTTAGTAATGCCCACCTCAACGAGAATGCCTCTTTTTCCCATATTGGCCAGCGTTGTTCTGTTTCTGTGAGTTTTCTGGATGTGTATGCGCATGGTTGCAATGTCCCCCCATCATTTTCTTGTAATAGTACGGCTCCTACCGCTACATCACTCGCATCTGCCTGTATTACAAAAGGTTTGTTGGGATCTGGGTGTTTTAGGACAGGTTCAGCAGAAAAAAGTCTCTTTAGCCTCTCAAATGCTGCTTGACATTCCATTGACCATTTCAGAGGCTGGCTGGGTTTCACGGGTGACCCCCCCTTCGTTTTCAACAAATTTGTGAGGGGCATGGCTATTTGGCCAAATGCGGGGATGAATTGGCGGTAGAAGTTTGCAAACCCCAGGAAACTTTGCAATTGCTTCCGTGTGCGGGGGGGTGCCCACTCTAGTACTGCCCTGACCTTCTCAGGGTCCATTTCGATGCCCTCTGGAGATATGCGATATCCCAGGTAGTCAATTTTTTCCTGATGGAATTCACACTTCGATAATTTAGCATATAAGTGGGCAGCTCGCAACTTCTTCAGGACTGCTCTGACTAGTTTGAAATGTTCCTCTTTGGTTTCTGTGAAGATAAGGATGTCATCGAGGTAAACCAGGACCCCCTTATATAGGTGCTCTCTCAGCACGTCATTAATTAATTGCATAAAGACTGCGGGGGCCCCTTGCAGTCCGAATGGCAATACTTTGAATTGATAGCACCCCATTGGGCAGTTGAATGCAGTCTTCCATTCGTCTCCTTCCTTAATCCTAATACGGTAGTATGCTTCCCTCAGGTCTAGTTTGGTAAAAATCTTTCCTTTCGATAGGTGGGATAACATATCCTTCATTAGGGGAAGGGGGTACAGATTACATTCACTAATTGTGTTCAAATTTCTATAGTCCACAACCAAACGAAAGGACCCATCCTTCTTCTCCCTGAACAGAACCGGGGCGGCCACTTTGGGTTTGGCAGGCTCAATAAATCCTCTTTCTAAGTTTTTCTTTATGAATCTCTCCATTTCTGCCATTTCCCTTGGGCTCATGGCATACATCCTGGGTTTTGGGAGTTTTGCCCCAGGTTTGAATTCTATGGTGCAGTCTGTGGGGCGGTGGGGGGGAAGCTCATCTGCTCTTTCCTCACTGAAAACCTCAGTCAGGTCCCTGTATTCCTCCGGTATCTCTGGTAATCCCTTCTCTTTCCCCACTGCTGCTGTCTCCTCCCTCTGCTTTGGGGGGGGTGCTTTTGGAGTCTAAGTTCTTCTGCCCCCCTTTGGGAAATTGAGTTCTGCTGTCCTCCAGTTTATCCCGGGGTTCCATTTCTTCAGCCATTCCAGTCCTAGGATCATTGGGCATTCCATGCCTGGGGCCACTATAAACGTTATGTCCTCCTCATGGGGCCCCAGTGATAGGTGGATTGGTAAAGTGGCTAGGGTGGCTGGTCCTCCCCCTGCTATTGTCCCATCTAATTGACTAAAAGAGATTGGTTGTTTTAGCCTCCTCACTGGGATGCTCAATCTCTCCACCAGCGTTGGGCTGATAAGGCAGCGGATGCACCCAGAGTCTATCAGAGCTTTTATTTTGGCTGCTTCAGGCATAGGGGAAGCTAACATAGTCACTGTCTTAAGTATGGGTGGAAGGGGTCCACTTACCAATGGTTCTCCCTCTGAGCTGTCTTCCGAGTTGTCCACCGTCCCTGCGGTGCAGGCCGGAGTCCAGTCCCAGTTCCTGGCAGGAATTGTGGACTCTACAGCCTCTGTCCCCTTCATGGAAGATTCTTTTGTGTTGCCTTGGGGCTTCCCTGGCTTCTTGGAGGATGATGCCTCTGGTTTTCATGGGGGGGCTTTTGAACGACATTCTGCAGCACGGTGGCCCTCTCTCCCGCAGTTGAAGCAACTTGTTGATTTTTTGGCTGTGGCTGGTGTTTTTTTCCCCTCGCGTGTTTGCTCGGGTGGCAGATGGCCCCATGGTTTTCCTCTGCGGTGTCTCTTCAGTAGGTCTATTTCCACTTCCTCCGCCAGGATGTACCAGTCGTCGAGGTGGGGTGGGTCTCCTCGAGGCAGGCAAGCATCATACAGGTCGTAGTTCAGACCGTCTTTGAAGTGGCTAAGGAGGATGTCTTCTGGCCAGTTCAGCTTGCTGGCAATGGCTCGGAATTCTTGGGTATAATCAGCCACTGCTCACCTGCCCTGCCTCACCGTTTTGATTCTCTCCCGGGCCTTACGGTCAGCCAAAGGATCCTCGAACCGTCGCCTCAAAGATGACATGAATCGGTTGAAGTCGTTGAGTTCTGGGGCGTTGGAGTCATGCAAGTTCACCACCCAGTCTGCAGCCGTCCCGTCCAGGGCAGATTGCACAATTCGGATGCGTGTTTTGTCACTGGGGATGTCCCGTCCGTACTCTTCCATGTAGCTGAGGACTTGGGTTAGGAAAAATCCCAGTCGTGATGGCTCCCCCTTGAATTTGACTTCCAGGGGCGGGAGTCTTTGGCTGGAGCGTTGTCTGCGCCGTGGCCGGTATCGCTCCTCATCCTGGTCCCCATCTGTGGTTCTGGGGGGGGTGGGTACTGCTGAGGCAGCAATTCCTGTTCCATTGGATGGCCCCGGGGTTTCAGGTGTTGGATCCCCTCCGTTACCTTTCCAGTTGCGTCCCCAGGCGCTGCCTCGGTTGCGATTTTCAGCTCTCTCCTCCCTCAGTGAACTCAGGGTTGCTTTCATCAGATCAATGGCCTTTTCCAGGATCCGCTCCTCCTCGCTGGCGTGCAGGGAACTCTCCATCTCTTGCCTCCATTCCGGTTGGTGGTTACTACGCCTCAGGGTCGTTTCTCCCGAAGCCTTTTCCCACTCACTTTTCCTTCCAACGCCCATCGACCACCGGGGTTTTCGGTCGTACTGCTCCACCGCTTCTTCCCCGGGGGAATATGCTGCTTCAGCTTCCCATTGTCTCTGGGATTCCATTTGGGGGGAAGACTCCCCCTCCATGGGGCTTCCCTCCTCTCTTGCTTCGTCGCCAGACATTTTATTTGTTGCAAAGTCCCCCGGTAAGGTTTTCCCTTCCAGGTTGACTCTTAAAGCAGATTCCGTCTACTGTCAGGACCCACCTCAATCCACATCTTAGGAAATAAGAACTCTTGGATGCAAGTTTAGTCCAAAAGGAAAATGTTTACTAGGATGGAATCGATTGTGGGAATACAAGACGGAATCTGAGAAAAGTTACATTTCAATCCTATATAAACCATTCCCATTCCAGCCCCTCCCCTCATCCATTTGGTCAGGCTGTCGTCAGTTGCTAGGTGTCAGGTCCTTCCATGGGAAAGGGAACTCTCCTTGGTTTTATGGTTATTGCTTTCCTTTTCAGTTGTAAATGAAGATACAATCCAGACCTGTCTGTCCCCCCTCCCTTCCCCAGTAAAACATCCCCTGTTGTTTGAAAATCGCTTTAGTAACCATCCTCTCCCCCCCCCCCTCGGAGAGATGGCAGAATCCCCAGAAATAGCACGTTGTTCTACCTATACAATTATGAAATGTGATATAAATGGATTCTGACAATAATGTGATTTATGACTGCTAATTGGAGGAGGGAATTGTGCCAGATATTAGGTCCTGGAGGGAGGGGAATTCAGATTTTGGCATCCCAACATGCCATGCCGACGCTTTGTTCTCATTATTATAGACTTTTCAGAATAAACAATGCCTGAAGTTTCTTTGAAGTGTTTCATTAGTCGGAACCATGACAGTAATTACTTCTTTTCACTGGGAAGGTAATAATTCTTTTCACTGGGAAGGTAATTATTTCTTTTCAAACCTAACAGACAACTTTCTCTCCCAAAAAGTAGAGAAGGGAACTAGGGGATTAGCCATATTGGATTTAATTCTCATTAACAGAGATGAAATGATAGAAAGTGTCGAAGCCACAGGAACCTTGGGGGGAAGTGATCATGCAATATTGGAATTCAAACATTCTGGAAGCACAAGCAATAGAACACAGCCAAACTAGAGTCTTGGACTTTAAAAGAGCTAATTTCAATAAACGTAGAGAGACCTTGGGAAGAATTCCATGGATGAGAATCCTAAAGGGGAAAAGAAGCTTGGGAAATTTTGAAAAGTGAGATAATAAAGGCCCAGTCTAGCACAATACCAACAAAGAAGAAAAATAACAGCTCTCAAAAGAAACCAGCATGGCTGCATAAGGAACTCTCTGATAAATTGAAAGATAAAAAGGACAAGTATAAGAAGTGGAAAGAGGGGCACATAACTAAGTCAGAATATCAGAAAATAGCCCGTGCCTGCAAAGATGAAGTGAGGAAAGCTAAGGCTCAAAATGAATTAAGGCTTGCGACCAAAGTAAAAAATAACAAAAAAAGCTTCTTTCAACATATAAGAAACAAGAAAAAGGTTAAGGAAATGATTGGTCCATTAGTGGGGGAAAGTGGTAAGAAGGTGACAAGCAACAGGGAGAAAGCAGAACTTTTTAACTCGTTTTTTGCATCTGTCTTTACACAAAGGTAAAAAAACAGTCCAACCTACCAAAACCAGTGCCATAAAAAACAGAATAGAAACGCAAGTTAAGATAGGCAAGAAAATGGTAAGTGAGCACCTATCCAGCCTAGACGAGTTCAAATCACCAGGACCAGATGGATTACAGCCCAAGGTTCTCAAGGAACTGGCAGACGTGATCTCAGAACCACTGAACTATATTTTTCAAAGATCCTGGAGCACTGGGGAACTACCAGAGGACTGGAAGAGAGCTGATGTAGTTCCCATTTTCAAAAAAGGGGAAAAAATAGATCCAGGAAACTACAGACCTATCAGCCTGATCTCAATACCTGGGATGATTCTGGAAAAAATAATTGTGCTGCCACCACGTGGCTGTTTTGGAGAAATTACAATGTGGGCAGTCAGACCCTCCTACTCTATGATGTATTTCCTCTTCCCTCCCCTTTTCTGGGATGGACTTCCTCCTCCTTTGTCCCGGGAGATTTCCATTCTCCATTAACCAGCTAACATGTGACAACAGCAGACATATGCAGATGCTGGGAGTATTACTATTTTCTGACCTTGGAGATACCTTGGAAATATCTTGGAAATGCTGTACAAACATCATCTTAATGCACCCCACCTACTGTATTCGACTCTACATGCAATAAAGGTATTTCTATATGATAAAAGGTGTTTTCCACGAGTTCAACTATCTGGAGAGAGCTGTTAATGTTAAGGACATCTGCTTATCTAGACCATAGAAGTCTTATCAAGAGATATTAATTAAAGTACAATGGCTTGGATCCAGAATAGTCAGAAAATGTAATTTGAATTCCTTTGTCTGCAATTTGTATATCTGCATGTTATCAGCAAGCAAATAGTAAGAAAATATTTTTGAATTCTTTCTGTCTGCATCCTACATGTGCATGTTGTTTACAAGCAAGGCTCAGTCAAAAAGACACTTTGAAAAAAGTGCATGCCTGCAATAAAAATTCTGTGAACTCTTGTTTCTTTCTGTCTCCATGTGGAGACCAGCTAAAAAGGCCAGTTAAAATCTTACTGCCTCTCTGCCAGCGAGTTTCCAGCCAGAGTCTTCTCTGCAATTTAGAGTGGTTTTAAATGCAAATAAATTTCTGCTAAGATGTGCCTTAAATGTTCAAATGATTCAAATTGAAAGAGAGACTGTGTTTGTAAGCTTGAGTTTTGTGAAATCAAGATGCAAGATTAGAATTTTCCTGTCTGTCTCCTCTAAAATTGCCTTTCTCCCAAATTTCACTAGAAAGTTCAGAGATTTACTGTTGAAAAACAATTTGTTAAAGAGCTGAATCTTTACTCAAAGAGGAAAAAAGTCTGCCAGTTTGCTAAGATCCTTTGTTCAAAAGCCATAAGGAACAATAAAACAATTAATTGCCCTGGTAACCCAGCTCTTGGTTTGCTGCTCAGTGAAAGAGACCCCCACCTTTGGAATGCCAGCTAATGCAGCAGCTTGCAAGCTTGGATTTATATTAAAAGGGGATAGAGGCATTGATTGCAATGATGACTAGCCATGCAAGCATCTTTACAGAGATTTCATCCTGTGCTGCTAGCCATTGTCTTTAGAGTTGGAATTTTGCTGAAACTAAAAAGTTTGCCAGTTTGTTGAAATCTTTTGTTCAAAGGACTGATGAAGTAGCCATGCAAGCATTTTTATATGAATAAGCAAGTGATTTAGTTAACAATCCTAAAATATATGTTTTGAATCTCCAAAGGGAGATTTCTCAGCAAGCCATCCTACTCAGTCTCTAGCTATAAACAAGGAACAAAGAGCAAATTAACCTTCGTCAGTCACACAGTTTACAGTCTATGGTTGGTACTCTTAACACGGACAGGAAGTCCCTCGAGAGTTCCAGACCAGCTCACAACTTGTGGTCTTAAGAAGAAACAATTTGGCTCACTTTGCATCCAAATTCAAGCTAGGGACAACACCAGGCTTACTTCCAAACAGCAACCTCTAGTGGTCAAGGGGTGAACTTCGTTGAAGTACTCACCCACACAAGCAGCACCCCGGTGGCTGCTTAGCAAATAAAAGGCTTGTTCCCAGGCACATGTAAATTGCCCCCTAGTGGTCAAAAGGCAAAATTCCCTGAAGTCCCTAACCACGCAGAAGGTGCCCCTAGTGGCCAAAGGGCAAACTTCCCTGAAGTCTCTAACCACATAGAAGGCGCCCCCTGGTGGTCAAAGAGTGAAGTTTGTTGAATTAGTCAAAAATATCTAGGAAGTTTTCTGCATCTATCCTAGCCATGGCAGAGTGTCCCATTGATCCAGAAGAGCTAGTTCGACCAGACAACCCTGATTTGTGCAAAGATCCTGCTGTAAAACCCAAGTGCACAATAAAACTAACCCAGATACTCAGAGAAATTTATGAGACAATGAAAGATGAATTTTCCAGTGATCTGTCAGACCTATGGGACAGAACCGCATTCACCATGACAATTTTGCAGAACCTTAAGGATAATCGTGCTAAATTAAGAGACTCTATAGATCGCCTATCTGTAGTTTATGAACGTTACCAGCGGCTGTCTGCAAAATACACAATTTTCTTAAAGGACTCTAATGTAGATGATTCCTCAGCAGAACTAACCAAAATTGAGGATCTGAACCAGCAAAGAGATCTCCTAGTGCAAGATGCAAAGAATAAGGCAAAAATCTGTATTGCTGACCTGCAAGAGACCAGATCTCATAGGTCTACATCATGTAGATGCACAGTACGCTCCGCTAGATCCTCTCACTCCGGGGCTTCAACAATACCTGACAAGCTAGTAGAGGCCCGTGTGCTTGTAGAAGAAAAGGCTGCGCTTGCTTCCTTTGCCAGGAAGGAAGCTGAAATAGAAGCCCAGAGAAAAGTCCGTCAAGCAAAGGAGGAAGCCCAAATGAAAATTCTGCAAATAGAAAAGGAACGAGCAGCTGCCCTGGCAAAGCTGAAGGTCTATGAACAAGCAGGGAAGAAAAACACCAATGTGGAGTGCTCCATCCCAACAGAAGTGGAGGATCCGATGGAACGCACCAGTCAATACATGTTAAAGCATAATGTTTGCAACGATGCAGAGCCATCTTCCACACTGCCTTCAAACACCACAGAGACCCCAAAACTGCAAAAGCCTGTACTCCTTCAGCACCACAACACAAGTACATCTTCTGCACTTCCCACTCACCACTCAGAGACCACAGAACTGCAAGGGCCTACACCTCTTCAACAACACAGCACAGGTGCATCAGCTGTGCTTCCTACGAACAGCACACAGACCTCAAGCCTGCAGAGGCCTGCACCTCTTCAACGCCCAGAAGCAGGTGCGCCAACACTTCAAACTGCATCACCTCTTACCAATGGCAATGTAATTTCCAGCAATGATCAACGGTTGAATCGACAACCAGCACAAACCTTACAGAATACACTGCAGCTGAATGCTTTTACTACATCACTCTATCCTGGTGCACCTCATCCTTATTCACCAGAGAACCTCCACAACCAAGGGGCCCAACAAGTTTCTTTTGGCATCAAGGAGTGAGGGGTCAGACTGTTCTGACCGTGCCAGGTACATGATTTGACAAGAGCTTCTCAACTCTAGCCCCTCAAAGAGCTAGACCCTGGCACGTCTGTCCCCATCCACCAGGGGGAGCCATTTGGCCCTCTAGAGGGGACTCAAGATGGGGGGGCAGTAGATGCATCTATTTCCTCATGGGAAACGGCCTCCAGGATGGCCTGTAGGGATCTGAGGAGGAGGGGTTTAAAGAGCCTTCGGTGAAGGGAGGCTCTGATGCATTACAGGACTCTCAGTCAGAGGAAGAATCTGGCCCCTCCAATCGTGTTCTTTATGAGGCTCAGCTGAGTGAGGAGGAGGATTCGGACTCTTGAGGCTTTACAGATGACTATTTAGAGATGCTCGAAGTAGAAGGCAGTTTAGCAGAGCAGACCAGAGAAAGGCTATGAGGCAAGTCAGCGAAAGGAGGAGAAGGCATTGAAAAGCCACGGCTTGGGGCTGCTGATGAAAGGGGAAGGTGTGGACGGTGCTGGTTGATGAAGGCAACCGTTCATAGAACTCCAAAGGAAATCCTGGTCTGTTTATGTTCTTGTTGATCTTCTTGTTTAACTCTTGTTTCCTGTTTGAACCATTTATTTTGCTAAGGAAAATATTCTGCTGCTTTTTGTTTTAAGGACTTAATTATTTTGAACTGTATTTAAATAAAAGGGTTGGGTATTTTCCAGCCTATTGATTTAAAAAGAAAAGGGGTTGTCCTTGACACGCAAACTGGGACGGTCGTAGGCTGGAACAGACCTTCCTCTTAAGACGAAGCCATGGAGAGTATCGAAAAGTTGGAAGGACATTCCCGGCCCCTCTTCTTCAGGGTCCCTCACGGAAACGGGACCCTCCTCCCCAAGCAGAGAAGGCTCCCATGGAGACTGCAGGCCCTCCCTATCCCCCCCACACACACCTGTTCCAACGTCTCAGGCACAGCCAGCTCTGGCCACAGCCTCCCTGGGGACTCTCCCGAAAAGCCCCCAGCCCTGTCCAGAGCTTCGCGCTGCTATTCTCCCCGAGAAGGGGGGGCAGGGTGGGTGTTGAACGTGGTTGCCTTCCCCACTGTGCAAAAGAAGAGTTCTGAACTGGGCCAAAGGACTGTCACTCCCAGCACCTTCTTCCGGAGCACAGCTGGCTGGGGGATTCTGGGAGTCCGCAAGGCTTAAAGTTGCCAAAGATGTCGGCCCTGGTCTGGATCCCGTCCAGAGAGGATGAAGGGCTGGACTCCTCCTCCTCCTCCTCCTCCTCCTCCTCCTCCTCCTCCTCCTCCTCCTCCTCCTCCTCCTCCTTTTCCGGCTCCTGAATTTCTCTCAACCCCCTTCTGACCCCCCCGGTCACCCTCGGATACTGAGGATACTGAGGATAATGAGGACCCAGATTGTTGGGGGCAATAAGCTGACTTTGTAATAATGCCGCTTGGGGGGGGGCCAAAAGCCCTAATAAGCAGGCATATACATAGAATGAAGGCTACTGCTAAGCTTGTAAGCCGCCCTGAGTCTTCAGAGAAGGGCGGGATATAAATGGGATTAAAATAAAATAAAATAAAAATACTCCGAGGGGCGTTTCTGTAGGGTTGGACCGGGAGACCCGCAGGCCCCCTCCGACTCTGTTCACTGTAATTTTGGGGTTCTGGCCGTCATGCCCCATGGAGACCGGATCCTCTCTCCATCGCCCCTTCCTGCTGGCTCCAGGTAGCCCTTGGTTTACGACTGTTTAGTGACCAAAGTTAGAATGGCACTCAAAACAGTGACTAATGACCGCTTTTCAAACAACGGTTGCAGCATCTCCCTGGCCACGGGATCAGAATGCAGACGTTTGGCAACCGATTCGTATTTATGACGGTCACATTGTCCCAGGCTCTTGCGATCCCCTTTTGTGACCTCCTGGCAAAAAGAGTCAGTGGGGAAGCCAGATTCACATAACAACTGCAGTAATTCACTTAGCAACTGTGACAAGAAAGGTCGTAATATGGGGCAAAACTCACTTAAGAACTGTCTCACTGAGCAATGGAAATTTTGGGCTCAATTGTTTAAGATCAGGGCTACCTCCCTTCCCTCCCCCGTCTTGATAGGGGAGCCCCACCCCCCTTGTCTGAGGAGGCCACGTAGCTCTGCTGCCAGATGCGAAGGATACAAAGGCATCGCAATATTTGCAGTTTTATTTTGCATTATTTTCCTTACAATTCTCAATGCTCAAAACAATCCTCTCTTTGTCTTAGCTTTAGCTGTGCGATTGTGCATCTTATCCACTATGTTTTCACAAGCATGAAGCACAATTTTCAATTGGATTACGATCTCGGAGGCCCTCAGGACAGACGCTTAATTAGTCTGTATCCAACCTCACAGGGTTGTTGCGTCATTATTGCCATTCTATCCTTTTTGATGCAGGGGCCCCTGAAACAATGACAGGTGGCAATGGGGGAGGGGTATTTTGAAGGGAGGGGGTTAGGCCTGTGTGCAGCTTGGACTGAGGAGGGTCTTCTTGGACAGAGAGGGGTTCAGTCTGACTAAAGGGGAGGGGGAGGCATCCCTCCGGCCTGGTGCCAAGAAAATTACTCGGGGGGGGTAAGGGAAATCAATGCGGGGAAGGCAGGGTAGGCCAGTGGGGGGATGGGGAGCCTAGGAGAGTGTCCAGCAAGCTGAGGTGCAGGATCCACATCCAGGACTCGCTAGTGGCCAAGGAAGGGCCACCGTCTCCATTTCAAGATTGGGATGGGATCCACTTCTGCCCTCAGACGCCAGCTGGGAGGGTGATGTGCTTGGGTGGGCAGCCACTGGGAGGGGTATTCTGGAAGGCCAGACTGCCTGGGACTGGGGGGCAGCTCTGTAACCCTTCTGTGGCCCTTCAGTGCATCCTGAAGCGTGGGAGAGTAACAGCCAGGACTTGCTTCTCCGGCCGGGGATTCCGGATGATGCCCATGAAGAGGGGGATGTCCGTCACGTCCTCCATGATCATGAAGATGAAGGGCTGGTCGAGGGAGAAACCTGAGAAGGAACGGAAGATGACCATGCTGGTGGCCGCTGCCGCCTTCGCTCCATCCTCGGTCAACTCCAGGGCGGCTCGTTGCTGGATGCTGGAGACCATGAGGGGCCCCTCGGCAATGCGGCTGAGGTCTGGGGCGGAAAACAGCTCACCGAGACCTGGAGGAAGAGAGAGGACCACAACTGAAGTGGGAGCAGCTCCCTGCCCATCGCTGGGAGGAGGAGGAGGAGGAGGAGGAGGAGGAGGAGGAGGAGGATGGAAAGTCAACATAGATAGCACGAAGAAGCTGGGCGGGAGGGCGGGAGTTGCAGGCCTTCCGTCCCGTCTGGGGTCTCTCACCTAACCGAGTTAAGACCCCCTTGAGCTCCGTGTGGTCCTCTAAGTGCAGCTTCGGCATCTTCACGCTGGTGGGCCTCTCCTGGGGGAACGACCTCTGCAGGTTGTGCTGGAGGACCTCAGACAGAACCTGGGAGAAGTTCTTCTGCTGGTGGAGGCTGGGGACGATGGCCACGAAGGAGGTGTTGCCTTTAAAGGGGAACCTGGCCACCTGGAGGAAAGGGCAGAGGAGGGTCTGGGAAGGGCAAGAGCCACGAGGCTGCCACAATCACGGGAGCCCATGGGTGGCCTCCTCTCACAGAAGCCACCGGGGCCTCCCTGAGCCCTCCCGGTGGGGCGAGTGAACACAAAAGCTGCCCTTCTGCTACGGATGACAAGATGGCAGCCTGGCATCAGTAATGGGGGGACGAAGCAGTGGGGGATAGGGAGGCAGGGAGGGAACTCGGAGGAAGTGAATCCAAGCAGACGGTCCTGCGGGAAGCATACACACAAACACACACCCGTCTCAAGGTCACACCAAAAGAATGTGCAGCTCGACTGGCAAAGACCGGGACCATTTCCCAAATGATTCATTAAGACCTCATTGGTCAGTGACTGATAACCAGGGGGTTGGCCTGGAACAAGGGAAAGTTAACCGTATCTTTGCATGCAAAACTCTCACATTCAGCTTTGCTTCTTCTGTAACCACTTTGGCTTTAGTAAAGTCTACTTTTGGCTAATCACGGACCAGGAGTCTTTCTTTCCTAACTGGCCAAGTTGGGACAGTGGACATCCGGGGGCTCCTCTCCCCCCCTCCCCCGCCTGGCCCCCCTCTACCTTGGTCTCCAGGGACCCTATTGTGAACCATCTCAGTGGGAAGCTGTGTCCCTTCATCATCTCCACAGAGACCGCAGACTTCTCATCCAGGTAGAACAGGCTGGGTTCCGTCAGTTGTGGGTCGAACTTGGTCTTCCAGAACCCTGGGCCACAGCAGACAGGACATCAGGCCCAGGCCGGCAACCTTCCCCTCCCCCAAGCTGGTCCTTTCACCCTGAGAGCTGAAGGTCTTCCAGTCCCGCTTGGAAGAAACCCAGACCGCCCACGGTGGCTTTCCCCCCCAGCCGGGCAGCAGAGACCCACCTCGGAAGTAGATGGCGTTGAGAAGGACCATCACAACGTTGGGAGACAGCTCGGTGAGCATGGTGGGGATCAGCCCATTGGTGGCTTCTGCCACCCAGCTGTTGATGGCCTCCAGGTCGGCCTTGATGTTCCCAGAAAGGAGGGCCGGCTTCGCTCCGTAGAATCTCTGGGACGCCTCCAGGAATGTCTCTTTGAAGGGGAAGCCTGGGAAGGAGGAGGCAGGGGGATCAGGCCCAGCAGGGGGGCCTCACCACTCCCCAACTCCTGGAGGGAGGCTGCGATGCCCAGTCCCTTGGCCCCGAATGGGCTGAGGGCCCTTCCCGACTCTCAGGGGCTGGGGTTGTGTTGGAGTAGCCTTTATTTGTGAATAAATAAATTTTGCTTATAAAGCCACACGTGCAATAATGTTGCTCCTTCAGCAGAATTTTTTTTTTCTGAAAAGAGAAACGGCTTCTCCTAAGAACTGCAGTCCTGGGATCCTGGCCACATCCTTCACTGAAGGGGAGCAACTGTCACTTTGATATCCTGAGTGGGAAACTGAGGGGGTTAAAGAGCACGTCAAAAGTCTTCAAAATCTACAAGATGATCGCCAGGTCAGAGAAAAGGGCTGGTTCTCTTCTGAGATTGTGTCGGCCTTTTCCCCCGATTTAAATTTAGTAAGTGCATCGGCCAGTAGGCCAGTAACAACGGCCAAGCAGATTAAGTGGCGTTTCTTGCAAAAAGCCTGCAGTCGTCCTAAGGCCAGCCGAGGCGGCCTGGTAGCCTGGCACCAAAAGGGGCCTCGGGAATTTCATCTGCCAGCAGCCGGCACTGGCACCCTGGGCGGAAGGGCAGGCCTGGGGCGCTCTCATTGGCCTCCAGGGCCATCTTGGCAATGCCCAGCAGTGCAACGTGCCCCCCCCGCCGCTCTCCTCCTGGGCAAACATGGCAAGGGAAACAATTGTGAAACTTCCTCTCCTCAGATGACCCTCTTTCTCCTCTGGGGCAACGCCTCTGAAGGGAGACGGACAGCTCTCTCTCTCTCTCTCACACACACACACACACACACACACAAACACACAGACACAGAGACAGACACACAGGGGTGCCCACCTCTTACCCACAGGGATGGCTCACCTTTCTGCAGGAAAAGGCGGCCGGCTATGCTGAGGGCCGTCCGTTGGAGATGCTGGGTGACCTCCCGCAGCGCCTGGTGGAGGCAGGGCACGGAGTCCATGTGCAGGACCTCCAGGAGGTGCTTCTTGGTCTGGTTGGCGGCACCTGAAACGAGCCAGGCTCAGCCCGGGCCGGAGAAGCAGTGGCCGAAGGGCTCTGGGGGTGGGGGAGCAGCCCTTAGGAGCCCCCCCACCCTTGGCAGCCTAAGAGGAGCAGCCCTTCTCCACCGGGTGAGCTCCTTGGAGCAGAGGGGGCTGGTGGTCTCTGGGCAGTCTCCCCAGAAGCAGGGGGGGTCAGCCTCCCCCCTCCGAGAAGGGTCTTCCGGGCGGTGTTACCTAGGGACAGGTGGGCGAGGGCCAGGGTGAGGCTGAGGGGCGAGAAGATGGCATTGCCCAGGCCCTTCTCCGCCTCGATCTCCCGCAGGAGGTCCACCCCGAGGGCCCTCATGGCCGAGGCGATCTGGCCCACGCTTCCAGAGAGGGCCTGCTCCCGGCAGCCTTCCTCCCCCTCCTCCTCTCCCTCAGGGGAATTGGGGAGGCCCTCCTGCCCTTTCGACCCGTCCGGAACCGTCTCCCCCTGGCCGGCAGCTTCATCTGGAAAGTGGGGAGGCAACTTTGTGGGGCCTTGAAGGGCCCCCTGGGACCCGGGTTCCGTTCCCGCCTGTAGCAGCAGATCGTCTTCAGGGGGAACCGCCGCAGCAGTGACCTGCAAGGGGAGGAGGGGGGGAGAAGACTCTCTGAATCTCCTGCCAGGAAACCCCCCCCCCCGGTTCAAAGCAGCTTCTGCGGGGTCCTTTCTGAGCCGGGTTGATTTCTGGCAGTGCTGGAACGAAGGGCGCTTTGCTGAGTGTTGGTCTACATTTGTCAGTGTTGGAGAGTTCACACGAACACTATAAGTGGGACAACACTGCCCACGACACCCTCGGTCCCCGCCTGACCACGGCAGCCCTTGAAGGGAGGGGGATCACGGGGGCCCCCCAGTGGGGTGGCAGGCTTGGCTACAGAACCCAAAAATGCCTTCTTCCCAGGAGGGGCCAGGATTCGATTAAAGACAGGAGCCTACTTCCTTTTTGTGACCTTCCCCCCCCCCCGCAGGGAAGGATTCTCAAAGGGAAGCAGGCGGTAACTCACCTGGTCCGACCCAGCACACAGGACAGGAAGGCAGGCGGCCAGCAGCGTCCAGAGCAGCAGAGCCATCAGGCAGCGGACGAGGGGGCTGCGGGAGCGAAGAGGCTGTGCTGACCTGCTGCACCTTCAGGGTCCCAGGGGGGCCAAACCGAGGTGCCTGTTTTCCACCCCCCCTTCGCCTGCAGGACCCAGGAGGTCAGGCCTGGCACCAAGTGGCACTGGCTGTGGCTGGCGTGGTTGGGCTTTTCAACCCCTTCTCCCCCACCTGCCCCCTGAAGACGGGGAGGAAGTGCCACGTTTCCTGGCGTGTGTGGGTGTATGAGGGGGAAGTACCAGCCTCCCCCACCCAGATCCACCACCAGAACCCAGGAAACCGATTTCCACACTGCCAAAAAAGGGCAACGGTGCCCCAGCCTTAAGATGGCAGCATTCCTGCCCCTGCGCCAGTTCACCCCCTTGCTGCCCCCTACTCCACCTTGTTCCTCGAGCGGCTTTTCCCAAGGCTCTCCCGCTGCCCCTCTCTGGCCCTTCAATGGGGCAGAAGAGCCCCAGCCTAACCAGGAGCCAGCAGTGACGCCCCTCCCCCTGGCAGACAAATATTGACTTTCTTCCGTATCCGGTTAAATATTTGTTCAGAATCTTAGGTCCAGGGGGCAATGCAACCCCCCCCGGCACCTCCCCCTTTGATGGGGCCCTAGAGGAAGCACTTTGCCTGCGGAGGGGAAGGTGGCCCAGCCCCCCACCGACTCTTGCAAGGTTGGCCCCTCATGAGCTCCTCTGAGCAAGTGGGCAGAAAGCACACCTCAGCCCCATGCCCCCACCTTTCCCCCTCCCCACTCCAGGCAGCCCCCCCAGGCCAGGTGAGCCCTGCACCTTCCCTCTTGGCCAGGGGTTCCAGGGTGGCCTGCAGGCACTCCTGCTGGCCAGGATCACCCCTGGGCACTCCTGCTGTGTCTGTCCTCACCCTTCAGAAACAAGACAAGAACATCCTGGCTAGTCTGTTCGTGTCATCGATATTCATAGCCTCCCCCCCCCCCATTCCAGAACTCCCTCTGGTCACGAGCTGCCCAGGGTCCGGAGGAAGCATTTAAAATAAAAATAAAGGGGCAGCTCTGAATACTCCCACCCACACACACACTGCTGTGGTTTGACAAAAGAGGACAGGCGGGGCGTCCGTGGGGCAGCCATTGAGAAGGCTGCCCCTCTTAGACGTCCACTGCTAAGCAAGGCAGTTAAGTGACTCGGGCCCTATTTTACAACCTTTTTTGCCAGGCTGCTAAGCGAATCACTGCAGTTGTTAAATTGGGCGGTCATGAAACAGATCTGGGCTCACCGCTGTGTCGCAATGGGGAACCACGTGAGCCTCACACACTGCAGGTGTTGCAACTACTGGTTGCTAAAGTGCCCGAACTTTGATCAGTTGACCCCAGGGATGCTGGTATGTCCCCCCCCCCATTTTCAGAGCTGTTGTAACTTTGCTCACAGGTCTGGAATCAAGGCCTGCTCCACTGCAGACGCAGAGCCTGGCCGCTTCCCCACAGGGTCTCTGGAGCCCCCAAAGGCAGGAGGGAAAGGGTTGCTCAGCCAGACCACTGTATCCTCGAATCCGACTCCCAGTCGGGGCGGGGGGGGTGTGCTTCAGCGAAGGCTCTTCCTTGACCACACCTTCGCCATTTCTGGCTTCTGCCTTATCTTTGCCACATGGAGGGGGAAGAATGACGTTTGTGGTGAAAAAGGGGGCAGAGAGGCAGTAGCTCCGCCATTTCTCTGCTGCTCCCTGCTTGCTCCACTACTGAGATGGGGGGG